>NC_133132.1:73791531-74444031 GCF_048418815.1 Hemitrygon akajei | reverse complement strand
AAGTAGGCCTTGATTCTGCATGTCCCTTTGATGAAAAGTTACAACTCCCCCATCTTCCCTGTGGCCTGTATCTCTTTCACAGCATCCATACTGCCTCTCTCTGGCTGCCCCGGGAGGTTCCATTCTCAGACTACCTTACAGCGAAGTGTTTGTAGCTCCACTCGGCTGTTAGTCCTGTTGGGGACTGTGCAAGTCTTATGTTTGTACATCTTTCTGCACATGAAAGATTCGAATGCTGTTTGAGACAGCTGACAGTCCCAGTGGCCCAGGTTCAATGCTGACCTCTAGTACAGTCTGTATGAAGTTTGCACATTCACCCTGTGGTAGTGTGTATTGAATTGACTTTATTACTTACATCCTTCAAACACACGAGGAGTAAAAGTCTTTACGTTGTATCTCCATTCAAATGTGCAATGTGCAATTACAGTAATTTATAATGAATAGTATGTACAACAGGATAGACAATATAACAGAAATACAGTTGTGTCAGCATGAATTAAGCTGTCCGATGGTCTGGTGGAAGAAGCTGCCCCGGAGCCTGTTGGTCCTGGCTTTTATGTTGTGGTACTGTTTCCTGGATGGTAGCAGCTGGAACAGTTTGTGGTTGGGGTGACTCGTGTCCCCATTTATCCTTCAGGCCCTTTTTTCACACCTGTCTTTGTAAATGTCCTGAATAGTGGGAAGTTCACATCTACAGAGGCTCTGGGCTGTCAGCATCACTCTCTGCAGAGTCCTGCGATTGAGGGAAGTACAGTACTCATACCAGGCAGTGATGCAGCCAGTCAGGGTGCTCTCAATTGTGCCCCTGTAGAAAGTTCTTAGAATTTGAGGGGCCCACACCAAACTTCTTCAGCTGTCTGAGGTGAAAGATGCACTGTTGTGCCTTTTTCACCACACAGCCAATATGTACAGACCACATGAGATCCTTGGTGATGATTATGCTGAGGAACTTAAGGGGCTTAGTTCACAGCCCTGAGGGGCTCCTGTGTCAAGAGTCAGATGGGCAGAGGTGAGGGAGCCCACTCTTATCACCTGCTGGCGATCTGACAGGAAGTCCAGAATCCAGCTGCACAAGGCAGGGTGAAGGCCAAGGTCTCTGAGCTTCTTGTCGAGCCTGGAGGGAATTATGGTGTTGAATTCTGAACTGTAGTCCAACAACAACATTCTAACATAAGCACCCCTCTTCTCCAGATGTGTATGGATGGTGTTTAGAGCTGTGGAAATTGCGTCATCTGTTGATCGGATGTGTCAGTAGGTGAATTGTAGGTGGTCCAGTGTGGGTGGTAGCATGCTGTAGATGTAGTCCTTGACCAGCCTCTCAAAGCATTTGCTTATTATTGAGGTGAGTGCGACAGAAATGCCAGTTGTTCAGACATTTTACCTTGGTCTTTTTAGGTACAGGAACAATGGTGGAAGTTCTGAAGCAGGAGGGCACTCTACACTGGGAGAGGGAGAGATTAAAAATGTCTGTAAATGCACCTGCCAGTTGGGTTGCACACATCCTGAGTACTTGCCCTAGGATGCTGTCCAGTCCCGCAGCCTTGTTTCAGTTCACCCATTGGTATTCCTTCAGGCAGTGCTGATTTCCCCTCTGCTGGGTTTGCAGGTAAATTGGCCAATGTGAATTATACATAATATGGATCAGTGGTAGGAGAATTGGGGAGAGTGAATGTGAGAGAAGGTGTAAGAGGTTGTTCTGTGAGCAAGCATAGAGTTAACGAGCCCAGTGGCCATCTGCTATGAAATCTGAAACTGAAGGACAGTAAGGGATCAGAATCATTTTTCATGTAAGTGCTCAGAGGAGAACAAGATTGGGTCCAGAGTGGCGGGTGAAATGTAAAAGAGGTAATGGGGGTGAGGGGGAATATAGACTGATAGACTTTATCACCAGAAACACAGAGAAGAAACTCCAGAAATGATCATCATCACAATTCACTCTGTTGTAAACACATTCTAAATGTGAGGTGCTGAAATAAACATTGCTTTGTGATCTATTTCCAGGCAAATGTGCTTGTAGCATTTATAATATGGTAGGTTACTAATAGGGGTGTTTTGAACAGGTTGTAACTGATGGGGCATGGAGCTGGAAGATTGGAAGGGATTTTAAAACATTGACTTCAGCGCTGACAAAGTGTGTCATGGAGTAGAGAAGAGCTGGAGGATTTGCATCTTCACATGATTTACAAAGATACAGGAATATAAACAATAATATAAACATCGCTTCCTGGCTTACAAGTATGAAATATGAAAACTGAGCATGGATATGGAGCTTGCTAAATAACAGACAACAGAAGGTCCTTACGAACAGTGGAACTTCAGATCAGAGGAAGTTGCATGGTAATGTTTCCTATGGATTAATGTGGGTTATTGTCTTACTTAATTTCTTAGAATATTAAGAAGTTTTGGAATGTCAGCAAACACTATAACAAACTTCTACAAAGATTCTAAGTATTTTTATTATCAAAGTATGTAAGCAGTATACAACGGACAGCCAAGAAATAAAGAAACAACTGGAACTCCTTCAATGAAAAACATCAAGAATCCAAAGCACAAAAAAAGAGCAAATCATGCAAAAGGCAAAAAATGAGTGGAAAACACAATATAAAACATTAAACCAAAAAGTTATTGATATTATCTAGGAACATTCAGTTTAGTTTGGTTCAGTTCCGTTTAGTGCTATGTCATTTGTTGACTGCGGGTCGCAGACCCAGTCCACCCAAATCAAAATTACATTGAGTACAAATAACAGAAGTATTGTTGAAAGTTCTGACTGGTTGCATCATAGTCTGGAATAGCAATTCAAATGCAAGGGAATATAAGAAGCTGCCAAGAGTAGTGAACTCAGCCCAATACATCATGAGCACATCCTTTTTCAATAATGGTAGTATCTACATGAGCCACTGCCTCAGGAGGGGAACATCAATCATCAAAATTTATTTGGACTAGTTGGATGGCCACTGTAGTCAGCATGGATTGGTTGGACCAAAGGGCCTTATCTGTGCTGTATTGCTCTAGGATGCTATGATTCTAAATATCTCCACCATCGAGGCCACACCATCTTCTTGCAGCTATGATCAGGCAGAAGGTACAGAAGCCTGAAGTCCAACACCATCAGGTTCAAGAAAGGCTACTTCCTTTCAGCCATTCAGTTCCTGAAACAACCTGCACAACCCTAATCACTACCTCGGTATAGCAACACTACAACAAATTTGACCACTGTTCTAATCATGTTCTTTCTTGTAAAATCTTGTGTAATTTATGTCCTTCTTGTGAATGTTGTGCACCGATCATTATATGCCTATGATATTGCTGCAAGTAAGTTTTTCATTGCACCTGTTTGACTTTGACTGTTTTTGTTCTACTATATACCAATGACCTACAATTAGAGCTGCAAATTACAATTTCTACCTTTCTGGATGGCACAAAACCTTGTTTTAGAAATAGAAGAGAGGATTGTGATAGTTCGTTGCAGGAGATAACCAGGCTGGCAGAACGGGCAGATCTGTGACAGGAAGTTAAATTTGTAGAAATTCACAGTGAACTGTTTTAGTTGGAAGAATGAGGAGAGGCAATGTGGAGTAAATGATACTATTTAAAAAGGGCTGTAGGCATAGATGGGCATAGGATTTTTTTGCAGTAATCAATGGAAGTAGCATGGCGGGTTAAGAAATTTGGTGAATAAGATAGACAAAGTTCGAGGCTTTATCAATGGAGGCATTGATTTCAAAAGCAGAGAAGTTACACTAAATCATCTTGAAACACTAACCTCATCTGAGATGAAGTAATATGTTTAATTCTTGTCACTGCACTCTGGAACAGGTGTGAGGACACAAGAAAGAGTCCAGGAAAGACTTAAGAAACTGGCTTGTAGTTGAATCAACCCATTTACAAGGGTGGATTCAAGAGGCTGAAAATGTTTTCTTTGGATAAAGGGATATTTGATAGAAGTATATAAACTGTTGAGGGGTCTAGACTGAGTGGATAGAAAAAAGTTGCCTGTGGTGGACAGATCAAGGGCTAGAAAGGAAAGGTATAGATTAAAGGGTAGAGAATTAAGAGTGACACAAGACCCAGGCATGTGTTTCGAATGACATATGCACTCTCCTGCAGATGCACTGAAGGAATGTTTCACTGTTCTTCTAGAAGCAATTAAATAATATACAGTGGAGAAAAAAAGTGAAAGCTACAGGAACTTGAACATTACATACACAAAATGCTGGATGAAATCAGCAGACGAGGCAGCGTTATGGAGAGGAATAAAGAGTAGACATTTTGGGCTGATGCCTTTCATCAGGACTGGAAAAGAAGGTGAAGATGCCAGAATAAGAAGGTGGAGGGAGGGGAAATTGATAGGTGAAGCCAGGTGCGAATGAAGGTAGGTGTGTGGGGGACAGAGCATGAAGTGCGAAGCTGGGAGGTGATCGGTGGAAAAGGTAAAGATAGAGACTTCCTGTTTTGGGAAATTACATGGCCATGATGATCTGAATAAATTCCTTTTGTGCTGTTAGCATTCGAACATCCTGCTTTTTCACCTCTGTGAGGCTGAGCCTTGAATCCCTATAATATTTGGCCCCGTGAGTGATAATCTGAATGGGATGGCTTGTGTACCTGGTGGCTGGCACAGGCTGAGGTTCCTGCTTTTGTGCTGTATGACTCCGCTCACCTTTGGCCCTTGTTGGTCAAAAGTACGAACGTCCCCAGTAGCAAGCCCACCCATGAAGCTTTTGGTTACTTCAAATATCTCTGGAAGAAATAGTCTCATTTAATGCTTGCATGCATCCTGATGGAAGCATTGCTTCTAGTTCATGTTGCACATTTCCCACCATCAGCAGTGTAAATGATAGGACCCCAGTGGGTGAACACTGGACCTCTACTGCACGCTTGGCCCAGGGATAGGCTGGCTATGTTAATGCCCTCAGTCTCTCCACAATAGAGTGTTTGATGGAGGTCAGATTTTTTTAAAATTTAAGGCAGACATTCAATCAGTGTCATTTATTCAAGCGTGAAGCAATGGTGCTTTTATTCTCTAACCTGCTTTTTGTTCTTTAATAGCTTGTGCTTTGGCTGTACACCTTGCAGGATGGGCAATCCTTGAACATCAGGTACAAGTTATTAGCTCCACTGTGTGCTAACTGGTACCTCTCAGTTTTCAGAATCAGTATCAGGATCAAGTTTATTATCTCTGACATTGGTCATGAGATTTATTGTTCTGTGACAGCAATACAGACCAAGACATTAAAAGTTGTGATAAGTTATAAGAAAAAAATAAATACGTGGTGCAGAAGAGGATTATGAGTAGTATACATAGGTTCATGGACTGTTCTGAAATCCAATATAGAGGGGAAAGATTTGTTCCTAAACAATGGATGTGGGTTTTCAGGCTCCTGTACTCCTCTCTGATGGTAGTAATGAGAAGACGGCATGGTGAGGGTCCTTTATAATAGATGTCACCTTCTTGAGACATTGCCTTTTGAAGATGTCCTCGATAGTGGGGAGGCTTGGCCCTGTGATGAGCTGGCTGAGTTTTCAGCTTGCTGCAACCTCTTTCAATCCTGTGCGTTGGGGCCTCCATACCGGACGGTGATACAACCAGTCAGAATGCTCTTTATGGTACATTTGCTAGAGTCTTTGGTGATACATTGAATCTCCTCAAGCTCCTAATGAAGTAGGGGTGCCTTCTTCATGATGGCAGCCATGTGTTGGGCTCAGGATGGATCACGAGAGGTTGACACCCAGGAACTTGAAACTACTCACTTATTTCACCGCTGACCCCTCAGTGAGGACTGGTGAGTATTCTGCAACGTCCTCTTCCTGAAGCCCACTAGCAATTCTTCGGTCTTGCTGATGTCCTGTTCAAGGCTGTTGTTGTGACATCACTCAACCAGCTGAATTTCTTACTCCTGTAATATGAAGATGTTGGCATCTGAGATTCTGACAACATTTGCAAATTTATAGATGGTGCTTGAGCTGTGCCTAGGAACACAGTCATGAGCATAGAGAGAGTAGAGCAGAGAGCTAAGCACACATCCCTGAGGTGCACCTGTATTGATTGCCAATGATGAGGAGATGTTATTACTGATCTGCATTGATTGTTTGTAATTTAAATAACGTGTTCCTTGTTGCATTCTGAGGGTTCTCAGTGAATCATTCTAAGAGTTAATTTGTGAGTTATTTACAAAGTGGCAATACAGTTCTTCTATTTTAATAATAATCTCTTACCCCAAAAATCTGATGTTCAAAATAAGCCACATTATTGCTTGATAGTGGTTATCTCTCACATGATGTAAATTTTACCAAATTCACCAAAGCTAAAACTTTGAACTAGAATTCTTGGCATTTAAAAGGTTATGAGGTGTTTGGGGTACTGTATTTTTTCACGCATTAAGAGGACTAGTAGAGTAGAGGGAAAAAACAATTTGTGCTGTTTGGAGAGTCTTGGACCAGACAGCTGAACATGAAGAGCTGAGTATTCAAAAATTAAAATAGCAAACACTTTTCAACACATTTACAACTATTTAGGTTTCATTTCTACAAATGAAAATTGATGCTTGGACAATAGTTAATTTTAATTCTGAAATAAATATTCCTTTGGTTGTCAAAACTATTAAAGGATATTGGGAAAGGTGAGTTATTGTTCAGCCTTTATCTCAATGAAATATTGCGCATACTCAAGTGAAAAGACATATTATCTTTTACTAACTAAGTTACCTTAAATCAGCCCTATGCTAGGTAGGAAGAATACAGGGAGCCTGAAAGCAGCTATGGAAACTAACCTATTTGGAAAAGCAAAGGAATTTCTGAATTTATTGGCAGGGCCTGATTAAATATTTTTGCTCTATTTCCCTCTGACCAATGGGGCATAATCTTGTCAGAGTACTGGAAAGGGCAACAGTACCAAAGATGTTATAGCCAGGGGTCTTTGGAGATGGCCGTCTCTGGCATCCACCACGCCTCACAAGCCATTCACAAACTGCTTCTCATTGTGAAGGCTGAGTGATAAAATGAATAATAAATTCCTCTCTGCTCTTGTGAGGGAAGCATTAAAGCAAACATGCTGTTGTGCATTAAAGAGGGAGAATATGATAAACATGCATTAGGTATTTTCAAAGTTCAAAGTAAGTTTATATATGTTACCATGAGATTCATTTTCTTGTCAGTACTCACAGTAAATACTAAGAAACACTATAGAATCAATGAAAAAATAACAGCTTCAGCTTCCACCTTACAATGATTTGAGTAGAAATTTCCACTAATGTATGAATACTTCAGTTAATTTTATGAGACCTCATTGCCAGTTTGGTTATTCCCACCTTCAGCACACCAGGCACTAAGAAAAAGAAATTGAGAACTTGCAGCAAAATATGAATAGCTGGAAACAAACCAAAAGATTTATGGTCCATTAGGAATAGGAATTAAAAGGTTAAGATAATCCTTAATGTAAGACTTTGGTATGAATAACTGCCAGAGGAAAAATGTGTTGGATCTTTGAAACCAGGCTGCAACAGTAAAATTAGTATTTGTCAAGGAAACCTACAAGATGGACATGTTAAAGGTAAAGGAGAAAAAAATAAGATAAAGTAATTGAATTTCAAGTGGGTAAAACCCTGATCGGGGTAGACTGTAACCACACATTTGAAATGAGGTTGCAATAGGAGAAGCGTGATTACAAATGCATTTAAACATTAATTTTAAAAGGGGTGGAATAAGGGAGGGAGGCACTGCAGCAATGATATTTCCCGATGGCCTAGCATTTCAATTCCAACCCTCATTCACTTCAGGCATGCTGGTCCATGGCCTCCTCTTTTGCCTGTTAGGTTGGAGAAGCAACACCTCTATTCTGTCTGAGTAGCCTCCAACCTGAAGGAATGATCATCAATTTCTCTAACTAGCAGTAATTTACCCTCCCCCCACTTCTTCCATTCCCCACTCTGGTTCCCCTCTAATCTGTCTGCGTAGCCTCTTACCCCTTCTTTCTCCTCACCTGCGTATTATCTCCCCATAGTGCACCTCCTCCTTCCCTTTCTCCCATGGTCTACTCTATTCTCCTATTAGATTCCTCCTTCTTTAGCCCTTTGCCTTTTCCATCCATCAAGTCCCAGCTTCCCGCATCTTCTCCCTCCCACACTCACCTACCTTCCCCTCTTATCAGGCTTCACCAATCACCTTCCAGCTTGTACTCCTTCCCCTACCCCCACCTTCTTATTCTTGCTTCTCCCCCTTTCCTTTCTATTCCTGCTGAAGACTGACTGTTTATTCCTCTCTGTAGATGCTCTCTGTGTTATGAACTTCTCCAGCATTCTGTGTGTTACACTGCTAATGGAGTTCTACCTGAGATGAATTCATGGAGCTACAGTCTAGTTAGCTTAAAATAGTGGACAACTTACTCAAAGGCATAATGGAAAAGCATCTGTAAAACAAAATTATATTAAATATTTGTCTCATGATTAACAAAGATTATTGAAATGTGGACTGAAATAGACTAGGGTAGTGAAGTACATTTCAAATGTTTTGATTAGTTAGTCGGTTCACAATTAGAGTCAGGATATATCTTGGATCTTTGGAAGCGGGTTGTGGAGGAGAAAACACTGTTACAGAGAAGGTAGTTACTAGGAACAGGTGAAGGTTATTCAGCCCCAAGTCTATCCCATCATTTAATATGATCTTAGTCAATTTGCCCAAGGTCTCAAATCTTCCATACCAGCTCAAATAGCCCACAATTTTCCACTCTTACAAAAATATATCTACCTTCTCGTTAAAAACCCACGGTGATCTAGTCTTCACAGCTCTCTAATGCAGTCACTTCCATCTGCTTCACCATCGCCTGCAGTCCCAAACATGAATCAGTAGTGAATGCATCTTCTGCTGTCGCAGAGTAAAAAATCACAACTTATGGTGAGACTTTGCAAGATTGTACCATACTGGTTATTTGTCTCACTAGTTTTCTGCCTTCAGCTTGAACATACAGTATCTATCAAAAGGAGTATCTTATAAAGATAGCACAGTGTCATAGAGCTATACTGTACAGAAAAAGGTTACAGTAGTTCATAATGCAGTGTTGTACAGAACAACAAATAAAGTCTCTCTTTCTCTCTTTCTCTCTCTTTCACTTCTCTCCTCCTCCCCCGAGACTCTCTATTGTGAACTCATGCTTATTGTCCTTGTCTTTAGCATCTACCTTGGCTCTGCATTAGTGATGTTACTGTGCATCCTCAGGGGTGCTGCACTGTGAAGAGTCATAGCTATTCAGTTGGTAGGTCCAGGTTAGCATAATACTCATTCTCTTGCACTGCCTATTCCATGGTTGTTTAAAACCCTGTAGGAAATTTATTAGGACTTTCAAAGTGAAATATGTTTTATGTTATCTTTTATGCATGTGATTGTATTTCCCTCACAGCTTATATCAAGGGAACATGAGCAAGTGTTGTATGGCAGCTAGGTAGTTGACATTAAGTTCCTTCACCAAGGCCCCACGGCCATGGCCCTAATGGACAAGCATGTTGAGATTCTGCTGATCTCTAGCAAGTAATCATTGTGAGATGTCTGCGTTGTCATTCCAGGAGAGAAAGTAGACACTTGTTAGTGATAGTGGAGGCATGACAAACTGATGGATGGAAAGCATCTATAAGTGGTGCTGTCAGAAAGCAAGATGAGAATGGGCGATGGTTTAGTGTGGACATTGGGATATTTGGAATTACTGTGACAGAGACGGGGGTGGCAGGGTAACATAGTGGTTAGCACAACGCTTTACAGTATGGGCGGCCTGGGTTCATTTCTTGCCGCTGCCTGCAGGGAGTTTGTATGTCCTCCCCATGACCGTGTGGGTTTCCTCCCACAGTCCAAAGGCGTTCTGGTTGGTAGGTTAATTGGTCGCTGTAAATTGTCCCGAGATCAGGCTTGGGTTAAGTTGAGGGATTGCTAGGCTGCTAGGCTTGCAGGGACAGAAAAGCTAATTCTGTGCTCTATCTCAATAAGTAAAAAAAGAAATATCGTGATTCTGCAAAATCAGTGGGTGTGGGAAATACTCCACTAGAGTCAGCTAGAGAAGGCAGAGTGAGGGGTCAAATATATTCTGTAGTAGATGTTCTGTTAAAGACATTAAGCTGCTTTAGACTCTGAATGTACAAGCATGTTATCACAGTTTTTTCCTGTTACTCTGCAGTCCCCACAGCCACTGACATCACATCCGGGAGGTGGCAATAAAACAAGCTTCTTATACTTACACTCTCAGCCTCATTCTAGCAGTGCACAGTTTTCAATGGCAACTTGAACTGCCTCAACTACATCTTTGGAAATATCCCTTTAAATGATGGAGTTGTAACAACGTGCATAGTTTGTCATCATGCTCACTTATGCTAAATGGTCAGGAAACACCAAAATAAAAAAGCTAACGTGGTGACTAATTTAATGAGACACTAATGGGCTGCTTCCCCCCCCCCCCTCCATTTATATACCTCACCTTATTTCAGTGTGTCTGCAAAGTAAACACGGCCCAATATAAAGGATTAAAGAGGAGCTGGAGCACAATATCACAAAGAGCAGTTGAAGTAATAAGCATGAGTGCTTTTAGATAAAAAAATTAGCTAGAGAGAATATATGTACTGATGCTGTGGGACGTGACTTCTGTGGAGTTGTTTACTAGCATTGGCCAGTTGGATGGAATGACCCTTTTTGTTGTAGAATCAATGTAACTTGACACAAGAATGACATTATTTGTGTTATCAGTTTTCAGCATCATTAACTGGGTTAGCTAAAATTAGGAATCCAAAAGTCGGCTTTAAGTTAGTTTTGATAATTGCTTTTAATTATATGGCTCCGAGTTTCTAACATTCATTTTCAAGATATGGCCGTTGCTGGACATGGTCAGTATTTTTATGGTCAATTAGTTATACAACATTATGAGGGGTATAGATAAAGTAAATGCAACCAGGCCTTTTTCCACTGAAGTTAGGTGAGACTAAAACTAGAGGTCATGGGTTAAAGGTGAAATGTGAAACATTTAGGGGGAACATGAGGGGAAACTTCTTCACTCAGGAGATGGTGAAAGTGTGGAAGGATTTGCCAGTGGAAATGCTGTATGCGATTTCAATTTCAATATTTAAGAGAAATAGGTACTGCACATGATGAGAGGGCTGTGGTCAAGGTGCAGGTCAATGGGACTAGGCAGAATAATAGTTCACCACAGAATAGATGGGCCAAATAGCCTTTTTTGTGCTGTAGTGTTCTATGACACAATGACTCTGTTCCTACCTGCCTTTGGGAGGGTTATGGTGATCGGCAATTGTTGTTGGTTAATGAGTTCCAGGACTTAGATCCAGAAATGCTAGTGATATTTTTCAGATCAGGATGATGTACAACCTACAGGAAATCATGAAGATTATTGAAGAGTAGAGCACTGTTGCAATACTTGGTCTCACCCTATGAGGAAAAGGCAGCATTGATCAGTGATTAGCCATATACTGTGGTTAGGAAAGAGTTTAACTGACTGGCTTCACAATAATTGAATTTGTCCATATGTTTAATTTTGAAACTGTCTAAATATTTTATGACTTGAACAGCATATGTCTGTGTAATTACCTCCAGGCAAAATAAGGTCATGAAACCCTGTGTCATACAAATATTTGAAAGCCATTGATTATGATGATCCCATTTGAAATGTTCATGTTTATGGAAGTCAGGAGATAAAAGAATCATTTCTGGGCAATTGTCAAATCTGGGTGTGATATTTGTTGCTTATTTCTGCAGCAATAGCTGGTCTGGGTTTGAAGTCTGATTGTCAAATGATGTGTTGACATTGACTGAGAGGCTTCAGATGACTGAACTATTCAAGACTTTTCTGGAATGCCTGGAGGAGAAACAGCACAAATCTGGAGGGAATATTATATATAACATATCACACCTAGGCTCACTTAATATTGTACTTACTGCAATATATGTTGTATCGTTTGTTCATTATGTGCCATATCATATGATATGGGAGATTATGGTCTTTCCATGACCATGATTGTTCCTGAAATTTTTTTCTACAGAAGTGGTTTGTCAGTGCCTTCTTCTGGGCAGTGTCTTTTCAAGACAGGTGATCCCAGCCATTATCAATACTCTTCAGAAATTGTCTGCCTGGTGTCAGTGAACTTGCAATATGCACCAGCTGCTCATTAGCCCAACGGCCACCTGTTCTCATGGCTTCGCGTGACCCTGATCGGTGGGGGGGTGGGGGGGGAAGCTAAGCAGGTGCTACACTTGCCCAATGGTGACCTGCAGGCTAGCAGAGGGAAGGAGTGCCTTACACTCCTTTGGTAGAGATGTATCTCCACCTCACCACCCAAATACATTATAGAATATGTGAAAGTGGTCAATTGATCACTCAGTGGTGTTTCATGAGCAGAAGTGACTGATTATCAGTACTATCTGAATCAAATATGTTCATTGCATGTCAGTGCCACTAACATGAATTGTTGGTGATGGAAATCAATGATCTGATGGTAAGTAAAAAAAAATGGTCTTTAATTTTCCACAATGATCTTTTCCTTAAGAGACAGCAGTTTTAGTTAAAGCTTGTTCATTTGTACATTTATATAAGCTACCTCAGCATAATTTCATAGATTCCTTCAACCTAGATGCTACAAGATTCAACATCAGTGAATTAAAACAAGTTGAGGGCAAGAACGCTAGAAAACAACAGTATTGCATCAGCACTGTATGTGCCCCACACTTGTTACCTACAACAATCTAATGCTGATTAGCACAAATCCAGTGTTTACTTAACCAACTCTCAATTTGCTGGGTTTAGCAATACCACACACAGTTTGTGAACACAGCCGGCTTTTGGGTCTCCTTCAGGCATCTAGGACTACCTTCCATGGGGACAGAGGATGGGGAAGTGATCCAGCTAATACCCTTCTGATTGAAAATTGTGTTCTTCATTTTGTTGACCTAATGCATCTTAAATAGGAACTGAATCACAAACTAAAAGGCCAAACTGAGAAAAACAACAAGTTAAGCCTGGTGACAAAGGAATTGATCCTTTTGATGCTGGCCTGGCCTTCTGAGGATATAAACATCGCTGGTCGTTATGGAACAAAGAAGATGCTTCTCATTGACCTATTTAAAAAAAATATGCCTTTAGCTTCATGGGGGATAGCCTTGGTAACTGAATTACTTCCTTTCCCTTAATGAACCACGACAATTACATACAGTACTTTACAATATATTCTATCTTAGCTAAGCATTTTCTCTGTGTTTTACAACATAAAGTGCATATTATTCAGTCTGTAAGAAACTTAAGACCTGCTCACAAATTGATTTTGTTTTGTTGAGTACATTTTATTTTGGAATGAAGAAAATATTTGCTATTCTACCCCCACCCAAAACTGATTTTCTTATCTACTTTCTTTTAGAATACTGTTCTGCATCTTATAGATAAAATGATAATTTTCAGTTGTGAGTTTGTTTAGTGTTCAAAACAGAATCAACCTCAGGGTCGTCACAGCTCAAGCCCATTCTCCAACATTAAAAATGGTTTGACACACTTTCCATTTCTCTCCTGAGTTACTGGATAACATTAAGATGAAATCTTAGCTGACTGTCTCCCCCTTACATGAAGCACTTTGGGCAGTCAGTAATGATGTTGTTTACTGTTCTTTCAAATCTGATGACCAAACGTAACATCCCAGACTGATGTCACTGCTCTGTTCGCAAACTTGGCAATTACTTTTTGTAGGATTCTTTAACTGGATAAATGAAATACAAATACAAACATAACATTATTAAGGACCCTTGGATGATAAAGTTTATTGAAGGTTTGGACAGGGAATAGAAGAGGAAGCACATAACAGGTACAGGCAAGTGAGTTTCTTAGATTAATGTAGATGGGCAAAAAGATTGGCATGGATGAATGGACTGAATGTCCTTTTCTGTGCTTACAACACCATGACTCCATGAGTTAATTACTAGCCAATTATCTAGAATTTAGTTCAATTGTGCTGAACATGCTTTATAGGTACTTTATTGTTATGTACTGTGCCTCTGGATATTCAGTCTATTAAAATCAATGGAATTCATTTCAAAAGCGGAGCACTTTATGGTGGTGCTACTAAATTACATACAGTATATAGTCTTATTAAAAGGAGATTAACATCTAAGAACTTTTTCTTTATTCAGGCTGAAACTCCCTTATCTAGCTCAAATACCTGGAAATGGCTTCCCAGCAGCATGTGCTAATGTCCTCAGCACACAGATAGCAGTAGTACAAGAAACGTCACTGTCACATTTTTAAAGACCTCAGATAGGGCTAGCCTGGTTTCTGTGGTGTGTTGCTTTAATCTGGAGGTTTGCATACATGGAATCAGTCATTCTTTTCTTAAAGTACCGGGCCTGGCTGAGACAAAACACAGAAAGGATGACATTAAGAATGGTGATGGAATTGAAAGAACAGTATGAAGATGTTCAACAAAATGTGTAAGAGAAGTTTATATCAGAGCTACAAATAAGCCAAGGATATAATTCTGATTGATCCATGTGTACATTTTCTGATTTGTTTAAAGAGAGTATTTGAGAAGAAGAAAATTAAGAGAAAAACTGGGATTAATGTGGTGCCTTTCTTATCCTTTTTAGAAAGCCTCAAAGGACTATGTAGCCATTGAAATTTTTGAAAGATAGTCACTGTTCTGTTGCGATGTAGAAATCATAATTTTCACACATCAAGTTCCCAAATTAACAGGGAGATAATTTGATTTTTTAGAAGTATTGATGGGATGGTAAGTATTGACCAAAATAACGGGGGAAACTTATTTTGACTTTTATGTAATAGTTGCACAGATCCCCGAACAATGATACCAAAAGGCCAGCAACACATATTGTATTTGGTAATAAAATGTATGATTTACTTTAGACAGACAGATATACTTTATTGATCCTGAGGGAAATTGGGTTTCATTACAGTCGCACCAACCAAGAATAGTGCAGAAATATAGCAATATAAAACCATAAAAAATGAAATAATAATAAGTAAATTATGCCAAGTATAATTAAATAATAAGTAAATTATACCAAGTAAGTAAATTATGCCAAGTATGCACAGTCTATGAACGATAATGTCTGTTTGTGCAGCAGACCTACAAAACAGAAGTTAAACCTGCTTAGATGTTGGTTAAATGAGATTAATCTGACCCATTCGATATCATGGAGTTTCTTTTTGGTAGCTCAATTTTAAGTTAATTATCTGCCCCTTAGGATGGCTGTCCTTGGATCAATCCATGAGCCTAGGCAGACTCATCTGCTTCCACCCCAGCTGCATCTTCCACACTACCAATCCAAGGTCTGGTCTCACAGGGTTCTAATTCCGTGCAGTACGTTGGGCCTTGTGTGTCATAAGATTTTGCACCTGCAGATTTTCATAAAAAAACTATTGGTCGACCTTGAAACATTAAGCGAAATGGCAAAGCTGAAAAAGCCCAGAGTGTTTATATTTCTTAGAGTCAATGCATCAGAAAATAATTACTGTAACTTATTTTGGCATATAAATCCTACCTTGCACTGCTCCCTTTTTCCTCACATTTCATTATGATACACAAAGAGGCCATTCAGCCCATCTATGTCAGATCTCAAGACAACTCCACCACTTATTTCCTCCAATGTAATCTTTTCGCATCTGCCGTTCTCATTGACATACTCATTTGCCAGGCTGGAAGGAGAAGTACGTTTCTGGGCAGCTTATGGGGGGAAAAAGCAACAAAAAATTTCACATCTGAAACAAATTTGAATTCAGTTGCAGATGCAAATACGACCGTAGGATCATATGATGGCAGTGAGCACCGAATGGTAAAGCTGCGATGTGTAAAGCAGTCAGCAACAATTGTGTAGACTCTCAGATTCAGAATCAGATTTATTATCACTGACAGTACATCATGAAATTTATTACTTTTTATGGCAGCAGTACACTGCAAGACATAAAGTGTTACTATAAGTTACAATTACACTGCTCATGGAATATTGTTCCTTCTCATTCACAAATGTGGTGAGGCACTGGCATTTGTACTTCCTTGCCTTAGCCTCACTTCTTATTAATTGCTTTCTTCATGTGTACCTTCTTGCTTTAGTTTCACCACTTAGCCAAGGTATTTTTAAGAGCTGTAATTTTTAGTACTTTTGTTTGCATACAGTGGATATTCATGCAGTGAGACCTCATCCCAAGGACAGAGGGGATTTTGTGCCTGGCTTCATTTCTGTACAGTTTAAATTAGATTGCTCGCTGGAATGCTGGGCGGAAGTTTATGTGCTGTGTGAATGTAGCTGAGATCTGCCAAACAGGATACCTGTCTAACTTCCAGCACACCACACTCCAATAACACTGGCATCAACTGGAATTACTCAAGCTCCCTAGTGGAGTAAGAAAGAATATGAATCCACACACCCCAACATAATCCCTCCACTCTCTAGCTGATAATCAGTAACTGTAACTTTACAGTATCTTTGTAAATGTTAGTTTTCATTAGTTTCTTGTGATTAAATGTAGGATTTCTAATGAGGCAATTGTTGAATCACAGTCCCAACCTGGTATTTGCACTCACCTATCCTCAGTAGTTAAAGGTCAATGCATTTACATTTGGTGCCAAAGATAAGACCTCTTGCATCACAAGCAAAAGAATAATACAAGGTAACATAGTCTCAGACTTGTTAACATGTAGCTCCTATTGCTTGTCTTTGCTGAAATCCATGATTGAAGCTATCATATCCTCTGTCTAGGCAATAGGCAGCAGCTGAAACGGAAGGAAGCTGAGAAATATCATGGTAAATACTAGGTAATTTAAACATATGTTTGCTCTCCATGTCAGAGTAAATGTTGGAACTACCCCATTCTGCTCTACATTCTCTATATTTTGCTCAAACTTTCTTGAGTTGACTGTGAAACTGCAACCTATTTTACTAAAGGCTGCTGGAGCTCAGCCTTATTAGGTTACGTTTGATGTTCAGCAATTCATTGCATTAGGTAACCCAGCATGAGTAACAGCAATCTTAGCTCCGGAGGCTTTATTATAGTGTGGGTGGGATCTCTTCCCAAATTTAATCCTCCTATGTTACAAATTGGAGTGAACATAAAGTATGTTACAAAGAAATTTTCTGAAAGATTTTTTTTATCAGAAAAATTATACCTCAAAAATATTAAAGCAAACCAGAAACAGGAGTTCTAGTAAAGCAGCCCTTTGACCATAAGGATTCCATGTTGCTACACCATCCAATCATTCACAGTTCTTTAAAAAAAAACTTTTGTATTGTTGATGTCAAACTTGTTTTAGTTTGATGGCTTACGTCATTTGAGAAAAGTGGGACTGTGACAAATAAAATTCAGACGGGACACAAAAAAAATTAAACTTTTGATGTAGCATGAGCTAGCATTACTCAAAACAACCAGGCAACAGAAGTACCTGGTTTCAATTTCGGCTTGTAGGTAGGACTCTTTGTGGAATAGGCCCAGAGGCAATTCTACAGCTTCCTCTCGTGACCAAATGCTTTTCCTAAGATTTTATAAATGAGTTTTTTTACACAATGTACCCAAGGCCAATCTGCACTTTTCATGAAGACCTCAGCTTTGACTCTGTTGTCTTTCATCTTCTATTGATGTTGTTTAGTAATGGCTATATTGAGTGTGGCAGACGAAGAAGTATTGCATTGATGGTAGTAACTCAAATGTCTGATCTTTCTCTGTCTTTGAGAAGAAAGTCATTGAAATAAATATCCCCTTAATACTATACACTGGCAATAAATCATAAAGTCACGGTAATTAAAATCATCTGGTAGATTGCTTAAGAAAAGAGCTGTGTCAGTCATGGTGCCCGTATGAATTGTGCTGTTTCTTTAGTTGGTGCTGTACACATAACATTATAGATAATTATCTGCATTCTTAATAAAATGAGATTTACAAATATTTCATAAAATCACTTTCATTATACTTTACAATAAATGTTGTCCTATATCGTAAAAGAGTTTTAAAATCTTAATCAAGAAAACTGAACTGAATGCAATTATTTCTATCTGAAAGTGGATTACAAATTGTCACAACAGTTATTTTGGACATCAAAACAAGAAGTAGCATGACTGGTGATCTAATGAGTCCCATAAACTTTGCATGAAATTTTCCCACAGGAGGGAACCCTATAGCTTTCCTTGTTGAATTGTGCATGACTTTCATTTGTGCACCATATTCAAGCACTTCTGAGTTTGGTGGGCACGATCGTGGTTTTTTCCCATTTGTGCAAGCTAGGTGTGAGTGATTTTGACAATTTCATACTTTTCCTGTACATGAGCTGATGTTGTATCTGTTTCTCTTCAAGGGAGGTACCACTGAAACCACCACTGCAGGGAGCTAAATCTCAAATAGCGATGAGTCGGAGTACAGAAAAGAGATAGAAAGTCTTACAACAAGGTGTCATAGAAGTGACCCTTTCTTTAAAGACAGCAAAACAAAATAGGTGGTCATTGATGTTAGGAATAGGAATGGTACACAAGTTCCTATATACATCAACAGTCCAGAATTTATGAGAATTGAGAACTTCACTTCACTTCACCAATATTAGTCCTGCTCCAACCATGTAGACACCATATAAAGAAAGCATTACTTCCTCAGGAGGCTGAAGTAACTTGGCTTGCCCACTTTGACACTTCTAAACTTTACCATTGTATCATGGGAAGCGTTCTATAGAGATGCATAAAAACTTGGTATGGCAACTGCTCTGCTCGTGACCTCAAGAAACTGCAGAGAGAACTGAACACAGCTAAGCAATTCATGGAAACTAACCTCCCCTTCAAGGATTCTGCCTACACTTCTTGCTGCAGCCAGCACAATCACAGATTCCATCTACCCTATATATTCTTTCTTCTCCCTGCTCACACTGGTAAAATATACATACAAAAGTCTGGAGTCATGTATCACCAAGCTGTTATAAGTTTATTGAATGGTCCCCTGGCATCATAAAATGGACTCTTGACCTCACAATCGAGTTTGTTGTTAACTTGCCCCTTATTGTCTGTCTGCGCAGCACCTTCTCTGTATCTGTAACACTTTATTCTGTTATTGTTGTATTACCTCTGTTGTAATGGAATAATCTGTATAGATGGCACAGCTTTTCACTGTACCTCACTAACGTGACCATAATTAACCAGTTTACTACAAGTCATGGTGGAACTTGGTGGAATTCGGATTAGTTATGGTGATGCAGCTAGAGAGCGCTTGCTGATCGCAAGGAGTACTGGAGTAGCTTATCCCGGCAGATCCGGCTGCCTGGCGTAATGCTGTTGCTCTCTGCTAAAGAGAACAAGATGAATTCCCCTTTGCTGTAATGTTTCTTGTGTAGCCATGAGCTGCAAATTGAGAAATGTGACACATTATTTGCCATCATCTTTGATGTTCTTGGGGCTGAGAGTGAACTACATCTCTACAGCAATCCAGGCATTTTTCTGCTGCTGGAAATTTGTCTTCAGATGGTGATCGATGTTTGTTCTGGCCTTCAGCCTCTGGGGGCATTGTTTCTCAGAGCACTGCAGCAAGGTTTCCAGAAAACCCTTAAGAATACCTTCCTCTGTTAGAAGCTGAATATCATGCATGCCTGCTAGTAGTATCCATCAACATAGCCTAGGCAGAAAATGATTACATAGCTAATCACAATTATTTTCTACCACAGTTCCATGTCAAGACATACAGTATTGAGCTGAAAATAAAAAAAAACTTTCTGCCTCTCCTCTTTTGAGTTTACTAGGTGAGTTCAACTTACTTTCAGTCCCTTTCTTCCTTTCTGTGGCATTGCTAGAGGTCTAGTGAAACCATCCACAATAAGTAGGAATGAAAGGCGACTCTCAGCTCAACTGCCAGGTTCACAGCTCAACTTCTAACCAATAGATAGAATGATACAGCTGTGATGCACTCAGACACATCATCAGTGGTGTAACCCAGGGTCACAGGGCGTTTTGGGTCTTTCAACGTCAGACACCCTCACGCAGACGACGCAGCCGGTGGTGATCAGGCCCGACTTATGCCTGAGTAGTGTCCTGCCACAGGGCACTCCTCCTCACCCACAGCCAACTCGAGGCTCGCTCTGCTTCCTTAATGGTGTTCCTGATGGCTTCCCTCTTCTGGACTCCTGAGATGCCCATCCGGCTGTAGGGTCGGCAGAGGGATTGACCAGCACACCCCAATGAGCATCTGGCATGCCACCACCCCTTGCTGCAGCACTCCTCCACCACGTCTTGCTACTTCATTTTTTTTCCCTTTCATAGGCCTACTCCAACCAGTCTACCCAGGGAACAGTCAGTTCCAACATGACCACCTGTCTAGATGAATCTGAGAGCAGCATTATGTCTGGCCTTAAACATTGTCGAGGAGATGTGCTCAGGGAATTTGAGCTGTTCCCCTTGATTGACTCTCAATTGCCAGTCCTTTACTGTTCCTCGGAGGCCGGCATGCTCCTTGGATTGGATTCGAGCCTTCTCCCCTACCTTGATAAAAGCGATGGCTTGCTTTGCCGGGCAATGGCTGTGCACAAGGTGTCTGCTACTGTTTTCAGCACTTGGTCGTGGCACCCAACGATAACACCCCTCCTGCAGGGCTTTCTGGCAGCATCTGAGGATGTGCTGTAGTGCCCCCTTCCCTCGGTACAGGGAGCATGCAGGTGTTTCGGCCTTGCCCCAGCAGTAGAGGTTTGCTGGGCTTGGCTAGAGTCATAGACCGGACCGGATCAGAAACTTGATGCGGTGGGGTTCAGCTCACCAAACTTCTCCCCCACAAGACGTTGTGAGCCGTTACCTGGTCCCATTTGTGCACGTGCCTTGTTGCCAAGTACCTCCTCCATGCCAGCTCGCACCTTGTGCTGGACCAGCTGGCGCCTTGCTCTTCCTTGCATCTTATCATAGCGGACTGTTGGGAAGCCACCCACACCCGATACCACTGAGCCCACCAGCACACTACGGCACACCCGTGCTTCGGCTTGTTCAGCTGCATTCTGTGCCCTCCAGCTCCAGCCCGTTCTCACCTCAATGCCAGCGTGTGAGACTTCCAAATTGCATTGCAGCACGGGTGACCGTGAACTCCTGGCTCAGACTGCTGAGTTTCTTTCTGTACAAGGTGGTGCTGCTAAGGCTCCTAGGTAGATCCAGCCATCTCCATAGGTGCTGGCTGCTTTTCCTCTCAAAGGTTGCAACTGTTGACCGTAGGCTATCATAGAGTAGCAGAGGCCACAGGATCTGAAGGAGAATACCTTGCTGGTATACCCAAGTCTTAAACTTACCTGGAAGCCCTGATTGTTCACAGTAATCAACCAATGCTGCGGCTCTTCCTTGGAGGCTTCGATGGATGTTGTGTCCTTCAGCGAGCTTTTAAGCACCTTGCCAGGGCTCTTCACCAGCTTCTCTGATGGCCTTGGAACTGAAAGCTGATTTGTCAAACACCTTTCCTCTCTTAAGTACTCAGGATCTGGATTTCTTAGGATTGAAGCTCACCCTTTCCCAAGCAGTGAGCTTCTCCAGCCCCTGGAGGATCCACCTGCATCCTGGCACCAACGTTGTTGTTACAGTCAGGTCATCCATAAGAGGTCATCCTCTTATAGGTGGTTGACACCAGTCTGGGACAACAGGCCTCCGCACTCTACCTCTGCTGACTTGGCCAACATGTTTATCGCCTAGGAGATGATCACAGACATTGTACGTTCTGTTAGGATGCCTTTCTCAAGACGATGCCAATCAGATGTGATGGCCCCTGAGCTGACCCTTAGACTGAAATTACCTTAGCAGTCCAGGATGAGTTCCCTGGTGTTGATTGGGACATGGTGGTGCTCCAGGGTGACTACAACCAGTTTATGGGGTATAGAAACATACACACTTGTGAGGTCTAGCCAGAGCTTCCTTGCCTTCCCGTGCTTCTCTGATCAACTGAATGATCGCTCCTGTATGCTTTAAGCACCCTGGAACCTGTGCCATCCCATCCTTCTGCACTGAGGTGTTAATGTAATGATTCTTCAGGAGGTTCTCCATTAGGTGTCAGGCAATGACACTGAAAAGGATCTTCCCTCCACCCTGAGCAGTGAGATGCCTCAAAATTGCTTGATGTTCTTGGAGTTCTCTTCCTTGGAAATCCAGGCACCATCTGCAAATTTCCATTGGTGGCCCACTCTCCAACCCCCCTCCTCCAAACCACCCTGATGATCCTCTACAGTCTGTACAGAAGTTTGGGACACCTCTTGTATACCTTGTATGGTCCAAGTGCTGGGCTTCCTTAGCTGCTTTTATTATTTCTTGGACATCTTTCAAGCTGGGCTCCCTGCTATTAAACTCAGTGGTAGGTTCTGGTGGGCTTACCAGGTCTCTGCATGCCCCTGAGTCTTGACCCCCAGCTAGATCTGAGTAGGTGTCCCAGAGCTGCTTTTATATGCAGAATTAAATTAGTCTTAATGATAGGAAGCTTCTCTCCACACCAGAGGGCCCAAAATTAAGATAAGGGGTAAGAAGAGTTGTACTTTTAGTGAGTAGCTGGATGAGGCATGAAAGGCTACAGATTTTGTATTGATAAATGGGATGAGTTCAGATGGGTACTGAATGCCCTCTTTCTATGTTCTATGTGTCTATCATTTTATGATTCCACAATGGGCCCCAGAAAAAACAACAAATATCATCACTCCTAGCAGGCCTCCACTGTTAAGACATGTTTTCCTCTACGTGGTCTAGAAAGAGTATTAAATATACCTCTCAGAATCATTTTCACAGGAGAGCCACTACTACTGCATTGTAAATGGATTGAAATGTGTGTCTTGCATGTGGAATTGGAGTTGGAATTGTGCATCTTGTGCACAGTAAGGTTGGGGCCACACTTCACCATTGATTTTGCATTGAAAATCAGCCACACAGCGCTTTAAAAACATTGCATGAGTTGAATTTCAAGCCTAGTATGTCTTGATGTGGAGCTGAGGTTCAAAATACCTGCAATTAGTCACACGGTCACTTTTAGTCTAAACGATGTAGGTAGCTGCTAAAGGCAGACATGGTCGATAATCAGCTTCCTGTAAGCTGACTCTAAAGCAATATTGACTGTCACCTGGAACAGGAAACTTTTCTGGTTTCTAAACGAGTTAGATAAAAGTGCAAATTTTTGAATTCAACATTTGTTAATAACTTTTAATCTTTGCAACGATTGTATGGTTAGTAGCCAACTGGCCTTCTATTATACTGTAATTTCTAAACTGTAATCTTTTCATAATTAGTATTTAAAAACCATTTTTATTGCATAATTTATCACGGCCAAACATTTGCTTTAATTTAATTTTATTTCCTATAAGTTAAGATATGTAATTGAGCAGTACACTGCATAACTTCAATGTCCTGTGAGCTACTCATCACTAAAAGGGATAAGCACAAATAGCAAACTAGAAACCTGGAATTAGTCCTGCTACATCTGAATGGTGATGCTAAGGTTCCAGTCACATTGTAAAGGTGAACGTGGGGTTCCAATCACCTGTCACTTCAGTTTCCATCAATTCTCTGTCTGACCCCTCTGACACTGAGGCCCATTGTAAATTTGTGGCCCAATATTTTTTCTGTCCAGATGGAATGAAACTCCAGGACTCAATATTAAACTCAACAACTTCAGACAAACAGCCTTTTTTGTATCTACCACAACTGGGCAGATTTGCTGCAAGTCATCTACTCGCAATGTTGACACAGTCCTCTCTCTCCACAGTTGCCATCAATAAGATTTAAAGGATGAAGGACCTGATTATGTAGATAAACAGAAGAAAATGGGAGTGACTTATTCATCATTTCTACAAAGAGATCTGATTGAACAATTTAAAATCATGAAGGGTTGTGGAGTGAGAAGATGGAGGAAAAAAACTTTGTACTGGTACTGATGGCTGGTTTGGTGAGACATGGGTGGGGGGGGGGGGGGGGAAGGTGTCAAGAGGTAAAGGATAGCCGGCCAGTGGTGTAGTGGCAGCAGCACCGGATTCCAAGGCGAGTGGTCCCAGGTTCGAATCCGGCCGGCTCCTTGTGCTCTTTCCATCCGTGCTGGGTTGAGCGTTAAGCTAGCAACTCGCCTCATAAAAAACAGACAACATGCTAAAGAAATGGCAAAGTTGTCACTTGACGTGCCACAAGGTGTGGAAAGGAATAAAAATAAATAAAGGAAATAGAATGAGCTGATTGAAGAAAGAAGAAAATGTGATAAGAAGATGTTTTTCTTAGATTAGATGTTTAGGATCTAGAGCACACAAATGGTAGTACAGGTGGATTCAATTCTATCCTTGAAAAGGGCGATAAGTAAGTATGTGAATGGAAAGAACAATGGGGAGAGGGGGAGAGGTCAGGGAATGGAAATAGCAAGATTGCTTTTGCATAGAGGTAGCATGGATTTGACAGGCTGAAGAACCTCCTCCTGTGCTGTTTTGGTTCCTGTGGACTGTTAATGCAGATCTACACATTATTTTACAATCTGAGAAATAGTTTCCAGTGGAGTTGTCAGTGATTGTGTGATTAATTTATGAGTCCAAATTCACAAGTTTGGAAATGAACAAATGTGGATTTAAATCGTAACTTTATTCCCCACTGCTTGTTTGACTAAGATAATTTTTCCCCTCTCCCCTCTAATTTTTCTAAAAACCTCTATACTCTGAATTATTTACCTCCCTGCTAAGGAAAGTAGGTTATTATTATTATTGAACAGTAGGTTATTATTTATCTGGGTCTCTGATGATGTTGAACATCTAATTTAAATTTCCCCTCATATTCCCTTGTTCCAATGAAACAGCCCCTGCTTGGACAGTCTCTGCTCATAATGATAATTCTCCAGGCCCGACAAGCTCCTCAGGAGCCTTCTCACCACTCTGTCTATTGCTTTCCCATCCATCTTGTGACATGATGAACTTGCTGAGAACAGACTTTTGATTGTAACCCAACGAACTCTGCAAAATTAATTATATTTCTTTGTTGTTAGCAACTTCATATTAAGATAACAGAAAATTCAGAATAATAGATGCTCATACTCATCTAGATGAGTATACAGATACAGAAACTTTTTCCTAAAGTGGCCTAAAGTTTTATATGCGATGGCCTCGATAATGTGTAAAATGACTTAAATATGTTCTGAATATATCTGCTGAGCTCAGTTTCAATCAATGTTCTTTCCAATAATAATTGGCCTTTGGATATGTGGTTGGGTGGAAATAAATTTTTCTCATATGTCCATTAGTTTGAGGAACGTGCGGGCACTTGCTGCCCACTCCAAAGTCGGCCATATTGGTGTAGGACTAGACTTGGCTAAGGACAGCAGTTTTTCTAGCTTGAAAGACATCAAAGAATAAACTATCTTTTTCTGACAATATGATCTCCTGATAGCCATTTTTTACAGGCTTCAGCTTTATAATTCTGCATATAAAGGAAATTACACTAATGTTCTCAGACTGCTGAGCGGAGGCGTGACATCATGTTCATGCTCTCTGGATTATTAGTCCAGGGCTCTGGATCTTGATGAATTAATATGACTACTTGTGATTGTGTCTGTAACATTAACTGCAACCCAAAGGTTGAAAGGTGTATAATGTTAAAAAGGAACTATAGGTAATGAGAACAGACAGAGTTGGATGAGAAAGTCATGAAAGGGGAAGCTTATGGAGCATAAATGCTAGTATGGTCCAGTTAGGTTAAAAGGCTGATCCTGCATTGTATAATTAATGCAATTCTATGTCTGTTTTTCTTAAATGAAGGTATTTTGTTAGCCACTAAATTTGGTGGGCTGTTTCAGAACTTTTGAGTAAGTTTCACAAGAATATTGTTGGATCTTACTGAAGGTTTATTAACAGATTTAAAGGCACAATGTCATGCCAACAAGATGAACATTTGCACAAAGGCAGATTAGTTGCTCCTGGGGTTAGATTACAATATATGCCTTTGATGATTTTGAAATATAACATACATTTAGATAGTCATTAAACCATTACCTCTTGTAATGATTGATTAAAAGAATTTGACAAATCTCAAAAATTAATTTCAAAGGAATACTAAAAAAATCAATAAATGCCTCCTAAAATATGGTAAAATGATCTTAACCTACCTAGAAAAAATACTTGGTGACATTTAGTTATAATAGAATGCTGTAAAGATTTTGTTTTGAAAGAACTATGTTGAATAGCAAACAACCAAGGGGAACAAACAAGAAAAAGCCATGACATTTGTAAAGGAGGCATCAGGAGCTTAGAGGAGGTATGAACTGAAACAACTTGGATGCAGCAGTGTGGCTGGTGTTGAACTGAGTGCAGCTGAAAGGTGAGATATCAGGTTTACATCATGCATTCTGAATTTTGCATGGTCTGATGAAGTTTTAATATCAATGTTGGGAAGGTCATTCACTGCTTGACTGAAGCCACCACCAATGTTAATTCACCATTTCTATAACTGAATCAACGGGTATGCAGCCATGCTATTTAATCCATATATATGCTGTAAGAAATATTAGAATACTTAAAAGTAATAGGAAATTTTATATGCCATAAACATGAGTGGAATCTTCAAAGACTGAGCAAATCCTTATTTTATAGCATAGGTAAAATCAATACTTGTGTTTGAAATAGAGATCTGCACTAAAACAAATAGAAAATTAGAATGTACAGTGTTACACAAGATGGCAGGATACAGCCCTTCAAGGAAACATACAAACTTGCATCCGCTGGAGATAGATTTCATCCTCATTTCTAGCCATTTCAATCCTGATTTGCTTGCACCCTGATCTAAGAAACAAATGGCAACCTTTAGGCTCAGATCTTGCAGTAAATTACATTTGTGTAGTATCTAAAAACAGGACCATTTCCCAAGTTGTTTCACAGGATTATTATTAGACAACATTTGGCACTGAGATTTAAGGATAGGTGCCAAACACTTGGCCAAACTTTAGGTTTTAATGAAAGTAACAAAACACTATACTGGAAATCAGGAAATCAGAATTGAAAACTAGAAACAGTTAACACGTTGAGCAGCTCTTGGGAAAGTGAACAAGGTTTAATATTTCAGTGCAATGACTGCTGATTATATTCTATGAACAAACTGTGCAAGTTAGGATAAGGACAACAGTGAGCTCCAGTTTATGGAGTGAAAACTGAAAATGCTGGCAATATTCAACTATTCAGACATTAATTGTGGACAGAGAAACAGAGGAGGAAGACATTTCTTTTTGTGATGTTTCAATTTTGACAAAGGCTCATCAACTTGAAATGTTAACTTTGCTCTTCTCTATACCAAATCCACTTTTCTTGCTGAGAAGATCTGAAATTTTCTGTTTTATTTCAGATTTCTAGGCTGTGATTTTTTTTGTTTCAAGTATACAGAGGAGCAAGTTATGTGTATGATCAGCAGACCATCTGTGAGAGTTTCATGAGTAAAAGGGCTAAGATAGGGATGAAGAGATATGGAAGGGAAAGAAGGAAACCTTGTTGATAAAGAGGATATTGGTATGACATTGAAAAGGAGAATTAGCGGACAAAAGCATTGAAGTTGACCTTTATTTTGAAAAGTGTAGTGAATGATGCTGGGCCTCTGATGCACAGTGGACACAACTGGGTTGGGTTCTGAAACTTGAAAGCTCAGTAGTATAGAAAAAGAACCCTATGAAAACATTCTCATTTTTTGTGCCATCAAGAGAGAGAGAGAGGGGCAAACATGCAGGATGTTAGATAGGAAATCTTAGAGTCTGGTATTATGGAAGAAACTTCCTCCTTTCACTAAGTCACTGGGATTTACAGATCATGACTACCTTACTAAGATTTTTATGGACACTTGCACCAAAGTCTGTTGGGAAGTATGCTGATTGAGAGAAGACTATTTTCTAAAGGAAAACATTATTTTCTGTGCCAGTCAAGATCATTAGATGAAACTTGGTAGAGGCTCATCTTCAATTACATATGGCAACAGCTGTGCATTGTAGTATTTCAAAACATATAATTTACTTCAAGCAATCTGAAGTATTCCTGACCTATCTGCATCTCATTTTAAGGCTCCATTCCCCACCTATTAGCTGTTGTTGATGAGAGTCTCTGTTAAGTCCACTGGGGACTCAAAGCCCAGTGTCTGTGAATCCACAAGTGCACTGGAGGCCAAATACATCTTGTCCTAGGGTTGGTGGATGATGTAAATGTGATGTATGGGTAGATGGAAGGGATGAATAAGGTTTGTTTTTCTGTTGCTGTTTTGCTCTTTGTTGTGTTCTGCGTTGTTGTGCTCTGTGTTCTGCCAAGCATTGTGGCCATACTAATTTGGTGCTGGACTGTATGGCAACACATGCAGACTGCCCCTAGCACATTATTGGTCATGTTGGTTGCTAATACAAATGGCACATTTCAAGATTCAAGATTGGTTAATGTAATTTCCAGTGCATGTGTAAAGATGAGTGGAATAGTTGTAACTCTGTATACAATGCAGCACAAAACGTACACATAAAAACACAATAATAAAAAAACACAATAAATATAAATACATTGATTGTATATTCATAAAGTAATTCTAGGCAGAGGAATGTGATTCTAACAGGAAATGATGACGTATTGGTGACAGGGTGCATGGAGGGGGTGGATTAGTGGGTGGACGTGTTGATCAGCCATACTGCTTGAGGAAAGTAACTGTTTTTGAGTCTGGTGGTCCTGGTGTGGGTACTGCGTATCCTCCTCCCTGATGGGAGTGGGCCAAACAGAGCATGTGCAGGGTGGGTGGGATCCTTCATAATGTTACTGGCCCTTTTCCAGCACCTGTCTTTGTATGTGTAAAAGGCTAATGGTTTTTTATGGATTGGGCAGTTTTGACTACCTGTTGTAAAGCCTTCCTGTCCTTCAAAGTATAGTACACTGTATGTTTTGATGTACATGTGATAATAAATGAATCTGAACTCTGACATTTGGATGATAGTGACTCTTCCTTCCTACATCGTCCTAAAGCTGCAACGTCCTTTAGATCCTTCCCTGTGAGTATGGCTGGCAGTACTCTTCAAACGCATCAAATCCTGGGTGCTCTTGTGATGCAATGCCAGACATTTTTGTTTCCTCAGACAGCTCTGAGTTTCAGGAATGGATACAGGAAATGCTGCAACCATCCAGCAGGACAGACTGCATCAGTGGAAAAGGGAAAAGTTAACCTTTCAGGTCAAAGCCTTTCAGAAGAGTTTAACGAAGGCAACTTTTGACCTGAAACATTACTTCGTATGGGCACAGATGCTGTCCAATCTGCTATTGATGTTTTCTGCCTTTACTTCAGATTACTAGTATCTGCCGTTTTTGGTAGATTTTCACTTACTTTAGACACTTTTAAATTATAGATATAAGTTTCCCTTTTAAGTTAAAAGCTTCAGGAGAACAAAATTCCACTCAATGCACTCCTCTCCCCCACCTCCCCCTCCACCCCCACCTCCACCTCACTGTAAGTGAATACAGTGACATTATGCCCTTCAAACAGCTAATCAGGGGTCCAAGAGAATATAATGGCAAGTCAGCAACAGTTTCATGTTTGTGGGCATTTAAACTGGCCCACTGGGAGAAGAATGTAGGCTTATATATCATCAACACTGAAAGGGTCATAGGCTTAGGCCCCAGAAGATTATAAACTTTTTACAATCATTTGTTCTAGCCTCATAATGATTTTTTTCTGACTCATGTGAATATTTTTTTCAACAGATAAGTGTTTCTGGTCTTATTTTAAGTCTGGTTGCACATTTTAAATCACTAAAATAACCATAGTCATCTGCATTTCAAAAAAGCTAAGCGATTTTGTCACCTTTTTTCATTATATAATTACCTAACTTTCAATGGTCCACTGTTTCAGACAACGATATTTAGCTTGTATTTAATGTACTGTGATAGTTTGTTTAACTGTTACTTTCCATTCTCTAGCTTTAAGTTGTATTGGACCCACTATTTACATAAATCAAGAGACTGCCTTCAACTTGAAGATTAACCATTCACATCTGGTATATGATTTCTTGACAGGTAAAAGTTAATAGCAAATTTAAAATAAAACTGAAATTAGTTTCCCATAGAATGATGGACTTAAATAGAGGGTCCAAAAATATTCATGAAAATATAAACGAGATGGTTCAAGTTAACTCAACGAATCTGATGAGTGGCTTCACGAACAACAGTCAAAGTTTTTATGACCAGTAGACCCTGGAGCAACTCGAGTGCGTTATGAGTCAAAAGAAAGCAAATGATAATTCAATAAGATTAGGCTTATTTTCTTGTTAGAAAGGAAGATTGTGGATTTGATCATTATAATTGAAATGTAAAGATAGAAAAACTGTTAATTTGATCATTATCTGGCTCAATAGGCTGAATGGCCTAATTTGCTCCCATATCTTATGGTCTTATGGATATATTATGATTGAAGAGATTAGAAACAAAACTATAGTAAATCTCCAACTACCCATTATCTGACTACCCGACCAGTCAGAAATCTCAATGGTCATGTTTGTTGTGTTTCCCTTCAGTTTAATGGGGTCGTAGTTGCCTTTCTGTCTTTAAACCGACCAGGGCCCCATTTTCCACAATTCCTCCAAACTTTTCAGGTTCACTGGAGAATTTATGATAACATTTCAAATTCATTTTCAATTAATTTTACAGTGTATCCAGTATGAATATGAATAACATCCAATAGTATTGAGAAATCAGCCTGCCCTGATATGTTCAGGGTTATTGGTCATTTAAGAAATTAAATTTACAAGCATAGCTTAACAGGAATCAAGGTGCATCTTTGATAAATGTTCACCAGCCTAAAATGCTATTTTTTTTCTGAAAGAAATTGCAGTGTTGTGAACTCAGCCCTGTCCATCACACAATTCAGCTTCCCCTCCATTGACTCCATCTACATAGGCAGAGGTTCTAAGTAAGTTTCTAGGAAGATCTTATTTTCTCTTTATTTGCCTATTATTACTTAGCTAGTGCACTGAGAGTGGGTGCAGAGTACGTTCCTTATGTGAGATGTAGGAACTCTAGGAGACGTCCAATCTCCCTGATGCCTACATCTGCACGAATCATCGAGCAGCTGCTCCTCAGAGACTATGTTAAGGAACTGGTGCTGAAGATCGATGGCATTCGTCTCATATGGAAAAATGAGGAGGAGATAAATAGGAGCTACAGGGAAGCAGTCACCCCTAAGTTGCAAGAGACAGGTAGCTGAGTGATTTGCAGGAGAGGAAAGGCAGCCAGTGCAGAAAACCCCAGTGGCCATTCTCCTCAATAATAAGTATGCTGCTTTGGAGAGACACAGACAAAGTACTAGAGGAACTCAGCATGCCAGGCAGCATCTATGGAAAAGAGTACAGTTGATGTTTTGGGCCATGACCCTTCGCTGGAGGAACTCAGCAGGCCAGGCAGAATCTATGGAGAATCCATAGACATGAAATAGACATCTAAATGTTACGTTGCCTCCCAGGTGCCAGAGTCTGGGATATATTAGACTGGGTCCACTGCTTTCTAAAGGGGAAGGATGTGCAGCCAGGCCATGCTATGTATTGGTACCAATGACATACGTAGGAAAATGGGGAGGTCTTGAAGTGAGAATATAGGGAGCTAGGTAGAAATCTGAAATACAGGATCTCCAGGGTAGTAATCCCCTTATTGCAGTGAGGGTTAGAATATGATGATTTGGCAAAAAAAATGCATGTTGGAGGAGTTAGTGCAGAGGGCAGAGTGCTCAGAGATTTCTGGATCATTGGGATCTCTCCCGGGGAAGGTATGACTTGCACAAAAAGGACAGGTTACACCTGAATCTGATGGGGATCAGTATCCTTGCTGGCACGTTTGCTAGAGCTGTTGGAGAAGGTTTAAACTAATTTGGCAGGGGGATGTGAACCAGAGTGATAGGGTAGAGGATGGGGCAGCTGGTATACAAGTGGGTGCAGCGTGCAGTGGGACTGTGAGGAAGAACAGGCAGATGATAGGGCAAAATTGCAGTCAGTGAGGTGAGTTGAAGTGTAACATGGGGGCAAAATCAAAACTGGTGATGAATACAGGACAAGATGCTATATATGAATGCACACTGTACAAAATGAAGTAGAAAATCTTGCAGTTAGAGATTGGCAGGTATGCCGTTGTGGGCATCACTGAGTCGTGGCTGAAAGAAGATCATAGTTGGGAGCTTAACATCCAAGGATACACATTTTATCAAAAGGACAGGCAGGTAGGCAGTAGGGGTGGGGTAGCTCTTTTGATAAAAAATGAAATCCTTAGAAAGAAGTTACACATTGTAGGATTGCATGATGTAGAATCCTTGTGGGTAGAGTGAAGAAGCTGCGAGGGTAAAAAGATCCTGATGGCAGTTGTATACAGGCTTTTGAACAGCAGGCAGAATGTGGGATACAAATTACAATGGGAGTTAGAAAAGTCATGAACAAAAGCCAGTGTTACAATAGTCATGGGGGCTTTCAATCTGCAAGTAGACTGGGAAAGTCTAGTTGGTGCCAAGAAGGAATTTGAAAAATGCTCCAAGATGTCTTTTTAGAGCAGCTTGTTATCTAGCCCACTAGGGGAAAGACTACTTGGGATTGGATGTTGTGTAATTAACCAGATTTAATTATGGGCTTAATGTAAAGGAATCCTTTGGAGACAGTGATCATAATATGATAGAATTCACCCTGTAGTTTGAGAGGGAGAAGATAAGGTCAAATGTGTCAGTGTTACAGTGGAGTAAAAGGCATTACAGAGGCATGAGAGAGGAGCTGGCCAAAGTTGATTGGAAGGGGACATTTTCAGAGATGATGGCAGAGATGAGAGGGAGATTTGGAAGGCATGGGACAGATCCATCCCAAAGATGAAAACGTATTCTAAAAGGAGGATGAAGCAAATATAGCTGACAAGTGATGTCAAAGTCAGCATAAAAGGAAAAGAGAAGGCATATAATATTACAAAAATTGGTGGGAAGTTAGAGGACTGGGAAGCTTTGAAACTTTTAAAAAAACAATTGGAAAAAAACTATAAGGAGGGAAGAAATATATTATAGAGGTAAACTAGTTACTTTTTTCTTTTAGTGAGGTCTACACATGTGATGTGTTCACATAATGACTTATGCCATTCATGTACTTTTACATATAAAAGTACATTCATGTACTTTTTATCACAAAAAAAAGAGCGGATATAAGGGGACATTTAACAGTTAACAGCGAGACACTTAAAAGCATAGATGTACAGAGGGATCTTGTGATGCAAGCCACAAGTGGCCACACAGGTAGACAGGATGGTAAAAAGGGTGTGTGGCAGGCTTGGCTTCATTGGTTGGGGCATTGAGTATAAGAATCAGGAGGTCATGTTGCAGCTATGTAAATCTTTTGTTAGGCTACACTTGGAGTAATGTGTGCAATACTGGTCACTGTGTTATAGACAGAATGTGAAGACTTTGAAAATTTTGAAGTGGCTTGCTCGGATGCTGCCTGGATTGGAGGGTATGAGCTATAATGAGTGGTTGGCCAAACTTTGGTTGCTTTCTCTGGAGCGTCGTAGGTTGAGAGAAGACCTGTAGAAGTTTATAAAATGATGAGAAGCACAAATAAGGTAAACAGCCAGAATCTTTTTCCCAGGAAGGCATGTATTTAGTGTGAGAGGAAGAAAGTTTAAAAGGAGATTGTGGGGTAGTTTTTCTGCTCAGAGAGTGGCAATTACCTGGAACAGGCTCTCAGGCACAGTGATAGAGGTGTTTAAGAGTCTTATATATAGAAATGTGAATATGCAAGGAATGGAGGGATATGGAGCACGTGCAACAGAAGGGATTTAGATTAATGCATTTACATCATGTTTGGCACAACATCATGGGCCAAAGGACTAGTCCTCATGCTGTGCTTGTTGTGTATTTAATATTTCAGTAATATTGTAAATATATTTTTTGATTAAGTTTTCTTTGTTGTGTAAATATTTCTGTATGATTTATATGTAAAAGTACATGAATGGCATAAGTCATTACGTGAACGCATCACATGTGTGGACCTCACTAAAAGAAAAAAGTAGATAGACACATTTCCCAGCTCCTCTCAGTTAGTTTCTAGAATTACAAAACATAACAGTGACAATGAGGTAGTTTTAAATCAAAATGGAGACGGCTACCTACCTGTTGAACTGCAGTGAAATGTTCAAATTTTTAAAAAAGTACAGCACTTTTTTTTTTCCTTTGGAGTAATTATCCTTTATTGAGTATAGGAGTTGGGATGTAATGTTAAAATTGTACAAGGCATTGTAAGGCCGAATTTGAAGTATTGTGTACAGTTCTGGTCACCGAATTATAGGAAAGATGTCAACAAAATAGAGAGAGTACAGAGAAGATTTACTAGAATGTTACCTGGGTTTCAGCACCTAAGTTATAGGGAAAGATTGAACAAGTTAGGTCTTTATTCTTTGGAGTGTAGAAGGTTGAGGGGGGACTTGATAGAGGTATTTAAAATTATGAGGGGGATAGATAGAGTTGACGTGGATAGGCTTTCTCCATTGAGAGTAGGGGAGATTCAAACAAGAGGACATGAGTTGAGACTTAGGGGGTAAAAGTTTAATGGTAACATGAGGGGGAATTTCTTTACTCAGAGAGGGGTAGCTGTGTGGAATGAGCTTCCAGTAGAAGTGGTAGAGGCAGGCTTGGTATTGTCATTTAAAGTAAAATTGGATAGGTATGTGGACAGGAAAGGAATGGAGGGTTATGGGCTGAGTGCAGGTCAGTGGGACTAGGTGAGGGTAAGCGTTCGGCACGGACTAGAAGGGCCGAGATGGCCTGTTTCCGTGCTGTAATTGTTATATGGTCATAGTATATGGAAAGGGAGAAAGAGATGTCTGAGTTTAAAAAATGCAGAAAACAGACAAAATTCATGGGCTTATAAACAGTGAGTACTGGATGATAATAATAGTTAAATTAAAAATAAGCAGAAATAAGCACAACCGGTAAGTGGTGGATGCATATTGAATGAAATGAACAGTATTTTGAAGCAAATGAAATAGCCAATGAAAAGTGAGTGCCAGTACTACTGAGTGCAGTTAGTGGAAAGCCATCTACTTTGTTTAGAAGTTTAACTGCTCCAATCAAACTAGTTGAAATGAGCTTTGCTGACCTCTGAAGGTAAGGCAGAAATAGTTAAATCTGAAATATGGAATCAAATGAAAGGGTGTCTATTTCACAATATGTGGTTTAATTGAAGAGATTGTCTGAGCATTGCCTAGTGATTGGCTTAATGATGCCCTGACAGATCGCTTGGAATCTTACAAAAAAAAGTTCAAAACATTAGCTTGTAATGAACCAGAACTCACATTTAAAAGAACAGTTGAGACAGCAGCCGGAGAAGCTGTTGAGCTGCAGACAGGAATGTAAGTGAGTGTTAACAAAATTGCAACATTGAAACAGAACCCTGCCGGTCAAACACATTGTGTTACCATTGTGGCAGGGGCTCACATACGTCACACAAATGGTTCAATGGTTCAAAAAGTTCTAATGTTTCAATTAATATCAGAGAACGTATGCAGTATACAACCGAAATTCTTACTCTTCACAGACATCATGAAACAAGAAACCCCAAAGAGTGAGTGATAGTAACATCAGAAATCCGAAGTCCCTTTCCCTTCCCCACCCCCACGTGCACCAGCAGAAGCACCAACTTCCACATCTCCCCACCATGCAAGCAATAGCAAAAAACCTAAAGACACATTGAATTACAGTCAATCAAAAGCTACAGACCATAACCGAGCACTTCGGTATCTCAGGCAGGCTCCGTCTCTCCAGTAAGGGAGAGAGAGGTGGCTCCTTCAACAATGAGAGCGGAGACCAGCAGCTCGCTGTTCCTATGTTACAATCTTCCCCAACACTACTCTGAGGCCTCTGACTTGGGGACTGCCAGGTTCTCACTCACCATCAAAAGAGAAAGAGAAAGAGGGAACACTCGAGTACTGGGGCCTACTTCTGACAGCTGTGCACACCACCTGCTGTCCCAGTTTCAGTCTCCCACGACGCTTCAGCTGGAGAAATTGGCTAGGAACCGGGTTGTCTATGGGCCTGCACCCCGAAGGCGCATGTCTTCCAGCCCACTCCTGGAGATATCAAAACATCAGACTGCACAGCTGGTCCGAAAACCCACCGCTAGTGGAGAACCATAGTTTGAGCTGTAGCTGTAGATCACAGACTCCTACAGAACCACAGCCACCTTGGAAAAAAAAAGAAAGGCATGTGAAAAGAAGACTAAGCTGTTTCGTGGAAAAACTGTTGTCACCATCTTTCCTAGCTCTTCTCTCCAATGCAGGTTTAAAGACAAGATTTGCAGAAAATGCAGAAAAGCAGGACACATACAAAGAGCATGTCAGGCAGTCAAAAATAAATGGACTGCATAGGGAAGAGAGAAAGATAAAAAGTCAAGTTGCGATTCCAAAAGAGCACTAATCTGTATGCTGTTGATGAAAAATCGATTATCGGCATGGTAGTGTGGTTAGCACAGCGCTTTACAGAATCAGCAACCCAGGTTCAATTGCCTGTAAGGAGTTTGTATGTTCTCCCTGTGACCGTGTGGGCTTCCTCCAAGTGCTCTAGTTTCCTCCCACTGTCCAAAGACGTACGGGTTGGTAGGTTAATTGGTCGTGATTAGGCTAGGATTAAATTGGGGAATCTCTGAGTGGAGTGGAAGGGCTGGAAGGGCCTATTCCCCACTGTGTCTGAATAAATATATAAATTAACTCGTAATCCCTACATAAGGCTACCCTCGTCAAGGTTAAGTTCATCCTGGCACTGGTAAAAATGCTAAGATTAGAATTTCTGCTGCACATTTAAGCCATTGGGGATTACCATGAGACAATGCGGGGTCTTTCCTGATTTCCCTTTGGATCAGCTCTGCTATAATAGGGAGACTTGCAATCTGCATTAGGGAGGATGCACCAAGAAGAATGTCCTCTTTTGTAAATTTTCAGGTGTTTCCTTTTCCAAGGGTAAACCAAACAATCCATCAGCATTTCCATGATAAGTTGTCCTCTTGAATTAGATCTGGTAATTGTGTCCTATCTCTGCAGAGCCTATCTCTGCCTTCACGCTGTTGTTGTTCGTGAAACTCCCTTCTGTGGATTGAAAATAGATGCTAGTGGTTGGTGATCAGTAATGATGGTAAACTCTCCCATACAAGTGCTGGATGAAATGTTCTACACCCTAAACCAGACTCAAGGACTCTCTGTCAATCTGAGTATAATTTATCTTTCCAGCAGTAAGGGAACGTGATCCAAAGGCTATGGGACATTCACTTCCTTCACTCATAATATGTGACATGACCGCACCTAAAGGTGAGGTATCACTAGACAATAGGGATCATAATCTGTGAATACAGTGTCTGATGTGATCATTTCCTTTGCCTATTGGAATGCCACCTCACACTGCTTTGTTCATTGCCGTTTCTTCCTGATCTATAGTTTAGTTTCCATGGATATTTCCAATAAAAGTTTCTCTTCTAATCAGGTTGCAAATTGTTACTAATGAAACACAAGACCTGGGATTTAGCTTAAAAAATGCAAACTCCACAGGCCAGGCAGCATCTGTGGCTAGAGAAACAGATTTAATGATGTTTGAAACATTCACTTGTTTTCTTTCTCCGCAGATGCTGCCTAACTTGTTGAGCACCTCCAGAGATTTCACCTTCAGAGATCTTTTTTTAAAAATTTCAGATTTCTAGCACCTGCAGGTTTTGCTTTTCTACTTAAAGGAAATGCCTCCGTCAGTGAGAAATTGAGGGGCAAATGAAGATAATATAGTTTGTGCTGATTGTTTTGCTTTCTATTCAACAGGACATCTGAATGAATCAAAAGCTTGAAATTCTTAAACAACCCCCCAAATGGCCAAACAAGGTGACTCCACAGCCTGCTGAATTTCCTTGTTCATTTTTTATGATGTAAAGCATACATAGAATCCTGAATACGCTTTGACTTGCTTGCCATCGAATACCTAAAATGAGTTTGGCCTCTTTTCCATTAGTGAACTTTGCCTCTGCTTCTCAAAGAGATTTTGGACTGAAATGCCAATGCCCCTTTCAGTCTTTCTTCCTCTGCGTCTCCTATGCATTACATCAAACTGGATGCCATTTTATCAGGAGGGTTATAAATTATTAGTCAAAATTGAATTACTTAAAATGCTGATGAAAGCTTTGTATTCCTCCTTTGGCTACAAAAGAAGTGAAAAATGGAAAGTTTAAAGTTGGAATTGATGAGTCAAGCGACTGGCGCATGTTGCTCTGAGTAATAGAAATTGGGTTTCCATCTCAACTTTCCAGCCCTGTCTGACGCAACCGTGTAATAGTTTGCATCCTTGGAGATAGTGGTCGTTTGTAATATTCATTGACTCAGAGTTAGTAAAATGTTAAAGACAAACTTGACATTAACCCTGAAATAATACATTTGTACACTGTCACACAGATAAAAAGAAACAAGCTGTAAAACTTTGATGTCATTTCCAGTTAGCCCCTGGGAATGTTTTATTTCATGTTGGGGAGATGTAGTCACTGATTACTTTTCCAATCATTGCCCCTAATATGATTCTTAACCTGGTTTCCAGCCACAACAACTGCCTTTGCATACCTGAAGCTTCATCTGTGAACTCAAAGATGGAGTGAGTCTGATGAATCATGATGCAGACATCTCCAGAGAACAGGGGAAGAGTGTACCTGATGTTGTCCTCAACTATGTGCCATTTAATTGACAACAGGATTCTCATTGCCCTTCCTCAGAGTTCCTGCTATGAGTTCTGGGGCCTGCCCGCAGTGTTGTTATGCTATGTTAGCAAATTTCATTTATTGGACCAATATGGACATGTCTTCTTTAAGCCTCTGCACGTTTCTGAGCATACCATGTAGTTCGGGTGTGTCAAAAATAAAAACAGCCAGTTTTCAAAGTCCCAACTACATTTGCCCAGTTGCCAACCCCAGAGTCCTTCAACGTCTGGAGTCTGTTTCAAGAGGTTACTCTCCACACTCTAAATTTTTCCCATGGGGAGTCAGGCTACTGCTTATTAACAATGAGTTCATCATGTAGTTCTAACGTACCTTTGGTGAAACAAAAACATCCTAATATTTTTCACGCAGTCTTATAATGAATTTCATAGAGAAGGATTGGCTTGGATGACCACAAATTTGGTCAGACAGCTTGGTTTGAACCAGTTCTTTTAAAGCAGGCCAATGTGAGAGACTATTGGATCTAAACAGTTTAGAATATACTGTAGGCCAGGAAATGCAAGTGTGTAATGCTGTTTATGTAAATATGACATGAATGAAGGTTGACTTTCCCAGAGTAAAATGTGATTGCCACCATATTTGGGAAGGTCTTGCATCACTCTGAAAATTCAACCGGATATTCCTTGGCATGAGTCAGAGAAGTAGAAGTACTTTGGATGTGTTCTCCAAAATGACTTTTGGGACAGAGGCAGAAATTGGATCCAACTACTCTACACAGATACTTGGAGTGCAGTTCAAATCTACTGGTGGGAAGCAAGTAGCTTCCCCATTCAGTCTGTAGTTAGACAGTGTTGCCCACTCTGCCCTATCCTGTTTATGTGTTGTATAGAACACTTTGCTGAATCCGTTAGGAAAGATGAGAGCACTAGCTGCCTGACAGTGGAGGCCTGAGGATCAAAACCTCCCTGTATGTGAATGATGTTGCTGTCTTCTGCCCAGATCCACTGTCCGGTCAGTGTACAGGTTGATTAGCATCTGCGACCAGTTTGAGCTGTCCTCTGATGTCAGAGTTAACTGTGGGTGAGAGCGAGGCCATATTCTTTGGCAATTAACCCAGCTGATCTAGCATCCACTTCACTCTCAGGACTGACTACCTGAAGGTGCTGAAGATCCGGTTCAGAGGAGTGGAGTCGTGTAACAAAAATTGATTAGAGTGGATTGGGACGATCAAACAAACATTGGGCTTGTGGTAGTGATGCTGTCTCTCAGTAACTGGGAAGAACTTCATCATAAGGTGCAATCAGGGCTGCTGTACTTGGTGCAGGGGTAGACCAGCCTCATCCTCATCCCCCACCTCAGTAATCATTCCAGCCAATCTCCAAGTCCTCTAGCAGTCAAAGATGGAGTGAGTTGGATGGATCATGATGCAGACATCTCCAGAGAATGGGTGCAAGAGTGTACCCGATGTTGTCCTCATCCTAAAGTGTGGCTGCATTAGGCTGCCTGTGGAACCAAAGTATGAGGGCACCATGTGTCACAACATTTGTCCCTGGTGTTGTGGGGGACAGTTCTAGATCCATTGCTGTACAACATCTCTGTCAGCTGGATATTGCCGCACTGCCTGTCCTTTTCTAAGTAAGCACCTTTGACAATAAGACCATCAGGCAGGGGGCAGCATGGAATATCATGCAGGTACTGTGAGACAGGGACTCTGTGGATAATGTTGGGTTGTTCGCTGAGCAAACTGTCCAAACTATCTGGCAGTATCACCAAAACCCACCAACAAGCACTAAGATCTTGCTTGGCTGTTGGTGAGAAAGGCCCTCAAGCAAGATTGTTCATGAACAGGTAAATTACAATCCACAATACACACTGCCACAGGGACAGATGTGGTGGGGAAGGGGTGTTCACCCACCCCTTTGTAGACTATGGATTTGCCAAGAGGGTGTGGAGAATGTTGCAAGCATCGTTGTCTTGGTTCATCCAGAGCAGCTGTGTAAAAGAGGACTCTCTGATCTACAAGCTGTTCCCAGGGGTACGCACTGAAAAGGTTAGCAAATCCGTGAAAGACACCCTCTGGTCTGGCGATAACTTGTTGGTCTTCCAGAACAGTGAGATGCCTGTAAGTTTATGCTGCTGACTGACGCATTCCAGGCTGCAGGAATGTGTGTAGAGGGACTCACTGGTGCAATCATCACAAAAGTCTCTGTGGGGAGGACCGCAGTCTAAGTTCCTTCTGCTGCCACACATGGAGGGGCTGAGTTGGGTATGGAAGCCCCTCAGATACTGAAATAGTGAATCATCCCAGGGGACCACATGAGTAGAAATGCTTTATTTTTTAAATTAACCCTTTTGACTGTGAATGTGAATGTTTCTCACTGTTCATTTTCTGCATACTTTTATATCATGAAGAAGGTTTATCTTTGACATTAAGAAGTATTTTGATTATGGCACTGCGTGCTTGACTAAGATTATTCAACATCAGCTGGCCCCATTTCTTTGCATGGCTGGGTGAAATTCAGCAACAGCTTTCACTACCTGACATTCAAGTGTGAAGTTGATTATCGGTATTGGTTTATTATTGTCAAATGTGCTACGATGCAGTGGAAAGATTTTGTTCTGCATACTATCCAGACAGGTTACATCATACATAACTGCACTGAGGTAGTAAAAAGAAAGCAGAATGCAGAATACAGTATCATGTTGCAGATACTCAGAAAGTGCAGTGCAGAAAGACAAATAAAGTGCAAGGGACAGAATGACCTTGCACCAGGAGATCAAGAGTTCATTTTTTTAAGCACATGAGACACTCTGTTTAAGGGTTTGATAACAGTGGGTTAGAAGTTGTCCTTGAGCCTGCTGGTATGGCTCCTTGAGCCTGGCAATATGTCTTCTTGAGCCTGGTGGTTACATCTCCATGAGCCTGGTAGTATGTCTCCTTGATCTTGGTGGTATGTCTCCTTGAGCCTTGCAGTATATCCCCTTGAACCTGGTGGTAGATGCTCTAAAGCTTTTGTATTTCTTGCACAATGTGAGAGGGAAGAAAAAAGGTTGACTGGGATGTTGGGGTGGGGATTCTTTATTACATTAGTTGCTGTCCTGAGGCAGACAGATTTAAAAGAACTTCAAAAGAAGTTTGTAAACACTTCTATAAACAATAGAATATAACTCATTTGTGCAACCAACAATTGATGCTAGACCAATTTGTTCAGCTTAAATTTTTGTCTGGTGGGTTTTTGTTAAGTTAATGGCTGATTAACATTCCATGTTCCTGACCATTTATGTTACACATCTATAAGAACACAGTGAATCAAGTATTGACAGTGAATCATGTCACTGCGGTAAGGTTTTACCAGATCAATAGCTGATTTATTCTAATAAAATGATAATGTCAGCAGTAGATGTATACTGCCTATTGCAGTCTCTGCTGTGAGCCAGCACATTGCTGTCCCTGCATATTGTTGCACTCATTAAGAATTGGAATCGTGTTTAATATCACTGGCATATGTCGTAAAGCTTGTTGCTACGCAGCAGCAGCACGTTGTAATATATAATAATAAAAACTGTGAATTACAGTAAGAAGCATATTAAGTAAGTTAAATAAGTAGTACTAAAAGAGGAAAAAAACATGAGGTCGCTCGCGGGTTCAATGTTCATTCAGAAATCTGATAGCAGAGGGCAAATCCTTTCCCTGAAACCCTCAGTGTGTGCTTTTAAGCTCCTCTACCTCCTCCCTGATGGTATCAATGAGAAGTGGGCATGTCCTAGGTGATGGGAGTCCTTAATAACGGATGCTGCCTCTTTGAGGCATCCCTCCTTGAAGAGGTCCTGGATGCTGGGTGAGCTGTGCCCATGATGAAGCTGACTGAGTTTACAATGTTTTGCTGCTTATTTTGATCTTGAGCAGTGGCTTGAAAACTAAAAATGTGATTGAACTTTAAACAAACATGCCTTCCAAGGCACTGACAGCCAAGTCAAACAATGCTGATTCTACATGAGCCTTTTCTTTTTAGTATGAATGGGAGATAAAATGAACTTTGACCTTAAATTTTTTTACTGATAATTATTTCACATTAAAAATCATTATACAGTGATAAATAAGAAAGCAATGTCTAAAATAATTAATCACACACTTCCAACTGATTGCAATGCCTTCATTATGTTCTGAACTCTAGAAGATGCTCTCAATGATCAAAGATGCCTGGAATGTACTTCTTAAAACAGCAAGCCAATTCCATGGCAACCACTTCAACATTGGATTATGGTAATCAAGATTTATTTTTATTTATCATTTTTGCCAAAATGTTTTAATTCCTGCACCAAATCCATAGGATATCTTGTTCCATCTGTAAAAAAAATAATTTTTGAGATTTTATTATTAAAAAGAAAAACATTTTAACTAGTTCTCCAAAATTACAGATGATTAATCACCATTGTTTTATCTTATATGAAATTGCCCTCATCTCCATCCTATTCTTTGTCAGCCTGTTCTCTACTTCTAGAATGAGAGTAATAATGTAAAACTATTAGGCACTTTATTAGCTTGAAGCTTTACATTAGGCAATCTATTTATTATTTCTTCGTGACACGTGTCTGAAATGTTTCTGATTCCCTGTTCTTAATGCAGTACCAAATAAACACATCTACATATTTATGTCTTTGCAAGCAGACTTCTGTTGTTATTGGAGCAGTCCAGAAGGAGGCTATTTGGTTCATCAAATAACTGCTGACTCTTTGAAAAAGCTGCCCAAATTGTCTCCATCTGCTACTATTTCATGATTTTCCTACGAAGTGTTAATTTTTGGGTTTATATGTTCAAATTCCATTTGAGTGTTAATCGTAGGCTGAGCTGTTGGCTTGTCCAGACCCAAACTGTGAACTCTATGTCTGTGTACTCCTTCAGCACAGAGGTGAAGCGCCAATCTGAATTATGTGCTTAACTCTCTTAAGGGAACCAAGCGATATAGGATTATTATTGCAAACTGGCAGAGAATTATGAGATAGTTCATTGGTGGAGAAGAAATAAGGAACTGTTTGGCCTGATTGCCTCTATTTCTTATGTTCTACCTGCTATTTCAAGATGAGTACCACCAACTAGAGAAATAAGTATCCTCAACTGTGGGCAGGGATTCAGATTTCTGGATCATTGGGACCTCTTCTGGGGCAGGTGTGACCTGTACAATAGGGACGGGTTGCACTTGAATCCAAGGGGGACTGATATCCTGGTTGGCAGGTTTGCTACAGCTTTTGGGAGTGGTTTGAACTAATATCGTAGGGGGATGGGAAGCAGTATGATAGAGCTGAGGATGAGCCAGTCCGTATACTAGTAGATGATGGGTGTAATATGAATGTAAGGAAGGATTTGATACAAATGCAGACAAAGCAAAGAGTTAAATTGCACCACAGAGGCAAAATTCAAAAGGGTGAAAAATGCAGGACTGAAGTTAGGAGCTTAATATCAAAGGATATACTCTGTTTTGAAAGGACAGGCAGGAAGGCATTAGCAGTGGTGTGGCTCTGTTGTTAAGAGATGGAATTACATCTTTCGAAAGAAGTGACATAGAGTCAGAGAATGTTGAATCCTTGTGGGTGGACTTAAGAAACGGCAAGGGTGAAAAAGCACTATGGAATCATACATAGGCCTCCAAATAGTAGCCAAGATGTGGGGTTGAGATTGCAAAGGGAGCTGGAAAAGGCTATAAGGGTAATGTCACATTTGTAATGGGGGACTTCAATATATAAGGGGATTGGGAAAATTAGGTTGCAGTCAGATTGCAAGAGAGGATATTTGTTGAATGCCTACGAGGTGGTTTTTAGAGCAGCTAGTGCTTGAGTCCTACTCCAGGAAAGGCTATCTTAGCTTGGGTGTTGTGTAATAATCCAGATTTTTTTAGGGAGTTTAAAGTAGAGAGAGACTTAGAAAGCAGTGATTGAATTCATACTGCAATTTGAAAGGGAGAAAGCACAAGTCACATGTATCAGTATTGCAATGGAGTAAAGGGATTTACAGAAGCATGAGAGGGGAGCTTGCCCAGGTGGATGAGAGGAGGATTCTGGTGGGAATGATGGCACAGAAGAGGTGGCTGAAGTTTCTGGGAAAAGTTCACAAAGTGCAGGATAGATATGTCACACAGAAGTTCTGTGGCAGGGGTAGGAAACAGTGGTTGACAAAGGAAGTTAAGGACTGCATAAAAGCCAAGAAAGGGTTATATAATGTAGCAAAAGTGAGTGGGAAGTTGGATAACTGGCAGTTTTTAAAAATTAAACAAAAGGCAACTAATAAAACCATAAGAAGGGTAAACATGAGGGCAAGCTAGCCAATAGTATAAAGCAGGATACTAAAAGTTTTTTCAGTTATATGAAAAGTAAAAGGGAGGTGAGAGTTGGTATTGGACCACTGGAAACTGATGTTGGTGAGGTAGTAATAGGGGACAAAGAAAAAGCAGATGAACGTAATGGGTACTTTGCATCAGTCTTCACTATGAAAGAGTTCAGGAAGAGGTTGCTTTAGAGATAGCAAATACATTGGTTATGATCTTTCAAGAATCACTTGATTTTGGCATGGCTCCAGAGGACTGGAAAATTGCAAATGCCATTCCACTCTTTACAATCTGAGGAGGGCAAAATAAAGGAAATTATAGGCCAGTTAGCTAAACCTCAGTGGCTGGGAAAGTGTTGGAGTCTATTATTAAGGATGAGGTGTCAGCGTAGATGGAGATTAATGATAAAATAATTCAAAGTCAGCATGGTTTCTGTAAAGGGAAATCTTGCCTGGAACAATCAGGATGGACAAAGGAGAGGCAGTGAATGTCATTTACTTGGATTTTCAGAAGGTGTTTGATAAGGTGCCATGCATGAGGTTGCTTAGCAAGATAAAATCCCATGGTGTTACAGCAAAGATACTGATGTGGATAGAGGAATGTCTGACAGGCAGGAAACATCAAGTGGGAATAAAGCAGGCCTTTTCTGGTTGACTGACAGTGATTAATGGTGTTCCTTAGGGGTCAGTATTGGGACCACTACTTTTAACATTGTTTGTCAGTGATTTAAATAATGGAGCTGATGGCTTTGTGGCAAAGTTTGCAGATGATATGAAGATAGGTGGGGTGGTAGGTCGTGCTGAGGAAGCAATGCGATTGCAGCGGGGCTTAGACAAATTGGAAGGATGAGCAAAAAATTGGCAGATGGAATACGGTGTTAAGAAATGTATGATAATGCATTTTGGTAAAAGGAACAAAAATGCAGACTATAGTCTAAATGGCAAGAAAATTCAAACATTAGAGGTGTAAAGGACTGGGGAGTCCTCATGCAAGACTCTCAGTAGGTTAATTTACAGTTTGAGTCTGTGGTAAAGACGACAAATGCAATATTGCATTCATTTCAAGGGGAATTGAATATAAAAGCATGGAGATAATGTTCAGCCTTTATAAGACACTAATCAGGCTGCAGTTGGAGTATTGTCAACTGTTTTGGGCCTCATATCTCAGAAAGGATGTGTCGTCATTGGAGAGAGTCCAGAGGAGGTTCACATGGATGATTCTAGGAATGAAGGTGTTAACATATGATGAGCATTTGGCGACTTTGGGCCTGTACTCACTGGAGTTTAGAAGAATGTGATGGCATCTCACTGAAACCTGCTAAATGGACTAGATAAAATGGATGTGGAGAGGATGTCTCCTATGGGTTGGCGTCCAGAACTAGAGGGCACAGCCTCAAAATAGAAGGGCAACTGTTTAGAACAGAGGTAGGAAAGAACTTTTTTTAGGCAGAGAGCAGTAAATCAAAGGTTGTGGCAAGAAGGCAGGTGTATGGGGTTATTTAGGATCTGGGATCGGCCATGATGGAATGGCAGAGCAAACTTGATGGGCTGAATAGCCTAATTCTGCTCCCATGTTTTATGGTCTATATGTCTCTTGGTGTACTTCATTTTACTGCCCTCTAGAGGAATGCTAATCCTGAAACTGGATTTTATTTTGAATTGAGTTAATATGACATGGAAATGTGCCCCCTTTTGCACCAAAGTCATTGTTAGTTTCACATAAAACACAAAGGTGGAAAACAACAGAAGCAACCCATGCAATATGCTGGAGGAACTTGTTGGCAAGACAGCATCTATGAAAGAAAGTTCAGTTGTTGTTCTGGACAAGATCCTTCAGCAGGACCGGCCGCAGTCCTGCCGAAGGGACTCAGCCCAAAATATTGACTGTACTTTTTTCCATAGATGCTGCCTGGCCTGCTGAGTTCCTCCAGCATTTTGTGTGTGTTGCTTTGGACTTCCAGCATCTGCAGATTTTCCCTTGTTTGTGATTTGGCAACAACAGAGGCTAAGAATTCTCCTGGTGAAAGAAAACTATGAGAGCTTTCAGAAAGCTGAAATATGACAGATAGAACCGAAGGCAGGCAAATGTGAGGTGTTGCACTTCGGAGGTCAAACGAGGATAAAACTTATACAGTGAATGATAGGACACTGAGGTGTGCAAAAAAACCAAAGAGTCCTGGGAATACAGATCCATAATTCCTTAAAAGTGGCGTCACAGGTGGATAAGGTCATAAAGAGAGCTTCTGGCACTCTGGTCTTCCTAAATCAGGACACTGAGTACAGTACTGTAGTTGGAATGCTATGTTGAAGTTATATAAGACATTTATGAGGCAGTATTTGAAATGTTGTTGATATTTCTGGTCACCTACCTACAGGAAAGGTATCAATAAGCTTGAAAGAGTGCAAAGAAAATTTACACGTAAGTTGTTGGGACTTGAGGACCTGAGTTACAGGGAACAGTTGAATAGGTGAGGACGTCATTTGACAGGGATGCTCAGAGAAAGCCCCAGTGCAGGGGGAGAGACAGGGAAGCAGATTTAAGAGTTCACTAAATTTTAATAAAAATTTGTACAGAACTAAAGGAAAAGTAACAAATGCTCGGCCAACAAGGCCGTTAACTAAAATTCTCAAACTAAAGCTAATTCTGACACTGTGATTAGGTAGCAGTAACTTAATACTAAATTGATTTTGCTTCTTTACAGTATCGATCTAAGCTATAGTTCTCTTTTCTGGAATGAGAACGAAGGTAAGCAAGGAGTATAGTTGTCACTGTGCTTGATCAAGGTTCGACAAGACTGGAATGAAAGGAAGGGAGTTAAATAAAATCACAATGAAACAATAATTGGTTGAAACATTCATACTCACAAGCATGTGAGCTGACCCTGTTCAGTCACCAGCCTGTGAAGGTGCCCAGGTTCCGCGGCAGACTCCGTGGTTGTGATGTGAAGTGCAGGAGAATGAGAGGAGATTTTATGGAGGGGTATAGATAGTGTCCATACATGTAGACTTTCTCCCTAAGCGTTGTATGAGACTGGAACAAGCAGTTCCTGATGAAGGATCTAGACTCAAAACACCGACTGTTTACTCTTTTCCATAGATGCTGCCTGGCCTGCTGAGTTCCTCCAGCATTTTGTGTGTGTTGCTTGGATTTCCAGCATCGGCAGACTTTCTTTTATTTGGGGCTGGACTAGAGATCATAGGTTTAGGATGAATGGGGGATCTGAGGGAGAACTCCTTCATCTAGAGGGCAGTAAGAGTGTGGAATGAGCTGCCAGTGGAAGTGGTATATGTGAGTTCACTTGTAACATTTAGGAAAAGTTTAGATAGGTACATGGATGAGAGAAGTATGGAAGGCTATGGTGCTGGGGCAAGTAGATAGGAGTAGGCGGATAACCAGGCTGGCACAAACTAGATGGATAAGGTCCTGTATCTGTGCTGTAGTTCTCCATGAGTGAATGACTCTAAGTGACTAATTCAGTGGTACATATTTGTTACATAATAAAATGTAAACCTTTTGAGTTCAGATAATGTTTGCTGTTGAGAATTATAGTGAAGTCTAAGGGGCAATTCTAACTCAGTTATGTTACGGTCTTGTTGAAGACTTCCAATCATCAATATGACTACACTGTTTTCCATTATCCTTACTGAGCACACTTTTCTGTCATGTTTTTGAACAGAACTGCATGATGCAGACTTGCTATAAAAATCCATTAATGCCCTTTGGGGAAGGGAACACCTGTTGCACAACCTCGCTTGGTTTGACATACACATGATACACGCACGACACTTAAATGCTGCCGAAAGGGCCAAGCAAGTTATTTGGTTGTAAAAATGCTCATTATGTTCGAGACACTGCATCATCATTGTCTCCTCGGGGCAATTAGAGACAGGAAAAACATCTAACCTTTTCAGCTTCAGCCTTACCTTGAGACTAAAGTGTAAAACAGTACGACTGAGTGTTCAGGGTGCCTGTTGAAGACATCAACCAAGATCTAAGAAACGAGTTTCTTCATTGGTATGACAGCCATCATCTATTCCACAGTCCAGCCATTCTTTGCATCTGGTTAGCAATTCACCTTGGATTGATAGGTACGTTCATGCTTCTGTAATCATATCTCTCGTTGGCCTCTATACATCTCTAGCTCAGGCCACTGTGGAACAATGTGACTTTCAGCTTCCCCTCCATTACGTGCTAGTGAAGAGAATTGGGTCAAATCAAATCCGGTCAGTTTGAATTTATTGCCATGTGCAAAATTACAGTGATGTACATTGCAATGAAAAGCATTTGCAGCAGGATCAAGGCACGTGGGTACAGACAACAGACAGAACATCAATTACACATTATTTATTTTAGTGTGAAAATAAAACAAAGACACAATCAAAGGCAAGTCCACGGTTGTGCAAAATCTGATACGTAGTATGCGGTTGCTGAGGTAGGGCTATGGTTATGCAAGTCAACTCAAGAACCTGATAGTCATTGAAAGGTAGCTGTAAAAATGGAAATTCTTGCCTCTGAACCTGGTGCTGTGGGACTTCAGGCTTCTATACCTGATGGTAGCTGTGAGGAGAGGACATGGCCCAGATTCTTGATAATAAATGCCAACATCCTGAGGTTTTCATTGGCAATAGTGGGAAGAGCTGTGCCCATGATGAATCAGGAATCATCCATGACACTCTGTAGCCTGTTGTGTTCCTGTGCAATGCCCCCAATGCTGCACAAAATGATTTTTTTAATTGTAAATATCTCAGGTGACTCCCAAAGGCAAAGTTACCATTATCCATTTTCAGTGTATTCAGATGGGATTCATTTATTATTTGTCAAAATAGCCATATAATGCATATAGGATTCATGTAGGATGGGAGTAAAGGGGTGGTTGATAGTTGGCATGCACTTAGTGGGCTGAATGGCCTGTTTCCGTGTATGTCTCTCTATGACTCATATTTTTCTCTGTGTAATCATACCATGCTTTCCAACATCCAATTACATAGTTCCCGCTGAATGTGCAAAGTCTTCTTTGTTCTTAATTGTTTTGAGATTTAGAATCACCGTTCTTAAAAGACAAATGGTGAAGGTATAGTCGGTTCTCAATAAGAAGGAGAAACTTGTTGAACCACAGCATTTTCTGGGATTGATTGGAGCAGTTATAAAACAGAGCTTTGTAGTTCTGCATACCTCTGTGGATAAAGACTGGACCAAGTTCAAGTTCCGCTGTGGCACATTAACATAAGTACAGCAGAGAGCTTTTAAAATACATTTGTAAACAGCCAATCTATTATGTTCCTCATTAGCTAGAAGAATACAAAGGTAAGTGATGGCTATGTCTGTACAATAGGCCTCCCTGTTGCATGTATATTAATTCAAGCATTCAAAAGACTAATCACTACAGACAGATCTGCAAAGCATCTTATTTCATTATCGGATTTCTTCATTGGACTCAGCCATGCTTGTCTGATCTCTAGGCTTCTTCAATAACTGTCTTATTCTTACTATTTCACCAGCCAGCATTCTAATGAAGGAATAAGTGGAAGAATGAAATGCTAATTTCTTTATTCTTATCGTAAGGCAGGGGTGGTAGGGGTAAAGGTCCTTGCAAGTACCCATGGGAAAGGTCACAGGTAATTTCTACAGGTGCACTCTTTATAATAGCACCTCTGTGCAATAGCTGGGAAAGAAAAGGGATAGTGAAGTGTCTGGACTCTCTGCTTCAGAGGGAAATTGGCAATGACTGACCACCGAGAAGGTAAAGGAGAAAAGAGGTAACCCTTTTCATTCTTACCAAGGTCAGATTGCTACCAGCAACAAGGTTTTCTTTAGCAAAAAAAGGATGAGACACATTACACGGCTATTGTGAAGCACCCAGTCAGATCGACATTAAAGAAGGTTCTTTTTTCATCCTTAAAATTCAACAAGCTTCATTAAAACTGAACGGCAAACACAAGATTCTGCTGATGATGAAAATCTTGAGCAATATGTGACACTTCACGTATGTGACTGTCAGAGTCATCTATTGTATTCGGAGCTCCTGGTGTGGCCTCCTGTTCATCAGTGAGACCCGACTCAGATTGGGAGACCATTTTTCCAGCATGTTTGCACTGTCCACCTCAAAAGTAAAGATTTCCTGGTGGCGACCCATTTCAATTTGACTTTCTATTTGGATTCTGACATGTCTGCCCATTGCCTCCTCTGCTGCCACGATAAGGCTACGTTCAGGTAGAAGCAGCAACACCTTGTACTCCGTCTGATTAGCTTCCAATCAGGTGGCATGAACTTTGATTTCTCTAACTTCCAAAAATTCTCCCCTTTTCTCATCTCTCTTTTTCCATTCTTTATTCTGGTTACCCTCTAACCTTTTCACTTCTTCTCACCCTCCCGACACCTCCCTCTGTTTCCCCTCCTCTTCCACTTTCTTCCCTGGTCCACTGTCCTCTCCTGTTAGATTCCTTTCTCTTCAGCCCTTTACCTCCTCTACCTATCCCCTCCCAGCTTCTTACTTCATCTCCACTTCACCACCCACCCACCTTCCCCCTCACCTGGTTTCACCTATCACCTGCTGGCTGTACTCCTTCCCCTACTTTTACCTACTTACTCTGGCTTCTGCTCCGCTCTTGTCCGATAAAGAGTGTCAGCCCAAAACGTCTACTGTTTATTCCCCTCAATAGATGTCACCTGACTTGTTAAAATTCTCCAATATTTCGTGTGTGTTACTAAAACTGAGTAATTTGTTTGCCTTATTTTTTAATGACATGACATCTGGCCAAACAACAAATCCTTCCCATCAGCACAATTATAAGTTTTGACAGTTCATCATTATTTAAGCTAAGTTTTGCAAATGTAAAGTTTGATAAATATAAGGTGTGTGAAAAGGAGAGGGCTAATTTTTAAAGTAATGTATTAGTTATTCAGTTTATCAATTATTTTATTTAATTTTCTTCAGTTTTAGTATATAAATATATGTGGAAATGTAATTGTTACCATTTACTGCCTGACCTTTAGCCTGGTGGACAGACTAATATTGGGAAGTATCATTGAAGAGACACCACCAATATTGGATATTAACAAACATGTTGGACTGAAAATCATGTCTTTCACAGTGCCCAAAGCTTAGCTTTTCCAAGGAAAAGCACAGAAAATAGAGTATGGGCTAAGGTTGGGAGAACAGGAAGTCAGAATTCTACTTGACGTCTGAGTAGGGTCTAGCTGACCATCAGAAGACTGAGGTGGGGTAGGATATGCAATGAAGATAAAGGTCTCAGTTCAGATCATCACAGACTTTATATTATTAGAGGGTCAAGACCAATTATCATTTGGGATTATGAATAACATGGAGGGAATTAGGGCCAGAATTGTCAAAAGGTTGGGGGGAATGAGAGAATTGCATCAAAAAGTAGATGATAAGTATGGAACTTACCTTAGTGATTGTAATTAGTAATCAGTGGTACATAGTCACTTGATCATTTTAGAAATCATTGTAATAATATTAGTTGGGGAAATTAGAATAATCAGGAGGTCCTTTATCACCGACAGTAAACATAAATGATTTTCAGATTCCTTCCAAAGAGATCCCAATGCTCTTCAGTTTGGCAGAAAAGCAGTGAAACTTTCAGCTTAACTGTGGGTTAATATTATCAATACTTGATGACGTATAGTTAAAAAGTTTTGGTGTGTTTTTATCCAGAATAGAAAATGAACTGTGGTCGGTGCAAACCTGAGTAAAAATAATTTCTTGTGGGCTAGTTAATTAGGACTTTTTAAGTTCTGACTTGTTTTCTATGCTGAAAATCCTGCTATAATATCAGGGTAGGTGTTCACCTCTACTATGCTGAGATATTCTATCTGAAAATCTCTGACTCAGAAAGAAGAACTAATACTATACCAATTGAGTGAAGAAATGCTGGATATGCAGTTTGTTTTATGGACATTTTAAAACAAAAGCAAGTGATGATCTTATTTTTCTCTAGCTTAATGATCTGCTGCACATTTTGTTTTTAGTTTTAGCTTTATGAGTGATTTTGGTTGTTCATTCTTAGCAACCGATGTTATATCTGAGCTACTGGCTGGAGATCTGGGTTGGGAAGCAGAGGGTGCAAAATTGAGAAATGCTCAGTTTGATGGTGATAGGCTGGGCATTCATTTCTGGGGTAATTGTGGGAGCTTCAAGAGTTGGGCAGGACATGTAGTGAGTTTCTGATGGATTTTGGAGATGTGCGTGGTTGTGGGGAATGGGGCATTTGAGTTACCATGGTACAGGTGTGATCATGTTGAGATTAGGACTGGATTGGGGGGAGGAGCAAGGGGTCTAAGGGAGGAATACAGTTTATTACTGGCACCTACCTGAAGCCAGCTCCTAGATTTAGAAGAAGATACTTGCTCAGGGATGTCCCCTTTTCAATTGCTTTCCTTCTGAAGACCTACTTTTAACATAGGGCTCAGATTGCATGCTGAGCAGTTGTAAACAATGAATTTTGTGGAGCTGGTATTCAGATATGTGTTCTGTGATACTGGAGAAATCCACTCTGTATTAATGCATCGTGAGGCAAATTAACTTAGAATGATAATCACGGATTTAGAAAAGGCACTCTAATCCCATCCGAGGGTGTGATTGATTAATACACATAAGCATCAAACTACATGATACTATTTTGAGGCCAGTGGTGGCTCAAAGTGCTTCAGACTCAGGGAATCAGTCAAAGAAACAGATGAGCAATCAGAATCCAATAAAATCTTAAACTTGATACTGAATTCTGATGCTGGCCTGTCATATGGAATCACTGGCCAAGCTCAGCAGCCCCGATCCTGAAGATTTACCTTGCTGGATTGAAATACCTTGGAGTCAGAGATATGATTCTTCCATGATGCAAAGAAGATCGGGGCTTCTGAAAGATGGAAGCCCTGCTACTGAAACATCCCAAATGCTTTGACAGCAGGTATAGACTAACACTCCAATTCTGCCAATGCTTAAAACTAAGGAGATTTTTAAGGTACTTTTCAAAATGCTTTTTGGTATGCAAAAATACTTAAAAGTAAAGGAAATAATTAAAAATATATATTATCTGAAAAAGAAATAGAAATAACATCAGGTAAAATAATTCATATGTAATTCAAAATATATACCAAATAAATAATTAGAAAACTTGAAATTACCTTCCATTTTGTGTTATGTCCTCGACCACAGTCAAAGAGGCTTTGAATTTTGTCCCTTTTCTGAAGTGGCACAAAATTCAAGAAATGATTCACCAGTAAATTTGCTAGAGAACTATTTGGATAAGCTTACTGCATGCTTTTCCAAAAGATCTAAGAGCAGAATTAGGCCATTCAGCCCATTGTCTGCTCTGCCATTCCATCATGGCTGATTTATTATCCCTCTCAACCCCATTCTCTTGCCTTCTCCCCGTAAACTTTGATGCCCTGATTAACCACGAACCTATCAACCTCTGTGTTAAATCAACCAATGATTTAGCCTGCACAACAGCCTGTGGCAATGAATTCTACAGATTCAGCACACTCTGGCTAAAGAAATTATTCTTCATCTCTGTTCTAAATGGACCTCAATTCTCCCTCAATTGTCCCTGAATTCTAAGGCTGTGACCTCTGATCCTAGAATCCCCCACTTTAGGAAATATCCTCTCCACATCCATTCTATCCAGATCTTTATTCAATAGGTTTCAATGAAATTCTCCCTTATTTTTCTAAACTTCAGTGAGTACAGGCACAGAGCCATCAAACGCTCCTCTTATGTTAATCCTTTAATTTCTGGGATCTTTTTTGTGCACCTCCTCAGGACTCTCTCCAATGCTAGCACATCTCTTCTTAGGTAAGGGGCTCAAAGCTGCTCATAATACTCCAGTACAGTCTGACTAAAGCCTTATAAATATTCAACATTACATCCTTGCTTTTGTATCCTTGTCCTCTTGAAATGAATCAAGAAAGCCTACCGTGCTATTCCACACCCACACTTCGGGAAGTCTGATCACCTAGCTGTACTTCTACTCCCTGAGTATAGGCAGACACTGAAGACTCCAGCACCAGTAGTGAGGACCAAGAAGGTATGGACAGGATTGCTTTGAATTGGTGGACTGGACTGTATTCAGAGATTCATCTTTGAACCTGGATGAGTATGCTGCAGTTGTTACCGACTTCATTAGAACCTGTGTGGATGAGTGTATGCCCACAAACACTTACTGCACATTCCCAAACCAAAAGCCGTGGATGAACCAGGAGGTACATTGTCTGCTGAAGGCTAGATCTGTGGCATTCAAGTCTGGCAACCCAGGCCTGTATCAGAAAACCAGGTATGATTTGCAGAGGGCTATTTCAAGGGCAAAGAGACAATTTCGAATGAGGTTGGAGGCAACATCAGATGCATGACAATTCTGGCAGGGCTTGCAAGACATTACTTCCTACAAAGCGAAACCCAATAGCATGAATGGCAAAAATGCTTCATTACCAGATGAACTCAACACCTTCAATGCCCGCTTTGAAAGGGAGAACACAACTACAGCTGTGACAATCCCTGCTGCACCTGATGACCCTGTGATCTCTGTCTCAGAGGCAGATGTTAGGCTGTCTTTAAAGAGAGTGAACCCTTGCAAGGCCGAAGGTCCCGATGGAGTACCTGGTAAAGCTCTGAAAACCTGTGCCAATCAACTGGCAGGAGTATTCACGGACATTTTCAACCTCTCACTGCTATGGATGGAAATTCCCACTTGCTTCATAAAGGTAACAATTATACCAGTACCTAAGAAGAATAATGTGAGCTGCCTTAATGACTATCGCCCAGTAGCACTCACATTGTCAGTGATGAAATGCTTTGAGAGGTTGGTTATGACTAGACTGCCTCAGCAAGGACCTGGACCCACTGCAATTTGCCTATCGCCACAATAGGTCAACGGCAGATGGAATCTTAATGGCTCTTCACACGGCTTTAGACCACCTGGACAACACAAACACCTATGTCAGGATGCTGTTTATCGACTAAAGCTCAGCATTTAATACCATCATTCCCACAATCCTGATTGAGAAGTTGCAGAACCTGGGCCTCTGTACCTCCCTCTGCAATTGGATCCTTGACTTCCTAACCAGAAGACCACAATCTATATGGATTGGTGATAACATATCCTCCTCGCTGACGATCAACACTGGCACACCTCACGGGTGTGTGCTTAGCCCACTGCTCTACTCTCTATATACATATGACTGTGTGGCTAGGCATAGTTCAAATACCATCTATAAATCTGCTGATGATACAATCATTGTTGGTAGAATCTCAGGTAGTGACAAGAGGGCGTACAGGAGTGAGATATGCCAACTAGTGGAGTGGTGCCGCAGCAATAACCTGGCACTCAATGTCAGTAAGACAAAAGAGCTGATTGTGGACTTCAGGACGGGTAAGACGAAGGAACACATACCAATCCTCATAGAGGGATCAGAAATGGAGAGAGTGAGCAGCTTCAAGTTTAAGATTTGGGTGTTAAGATCTCTAAGGATCTAACCTGGTCCCAACATACTGATGTAGTTATAAAGAAGGTAAGACTGTGGCTATACTTTATTAGGAGTTTGAAAAGATTTGGCATGTCAACAAATAAACTCAAAAACTTCTATAGTTGTATCATGGAGAGCATTCTGACAGGCTGCATCACTGTCTGGTATGGAGGGGTTACTATGCAGGACCGAAAGAATCTGCAGAAGGTTGTAAATCTACTCAGCTCCATCTTGGGTACTAGCCTACAAAGTACCCAGGACATCTTTAGGATGTCTCAAAAAGACAGCGTCCATTATTAAGGACCACCAGCATCCAGGGCATGCCCTTTTCTCACTGTTACCATCAGGTAGGAGGTACAGAAGCCTGAAGGCACACACTCAGTGAGTCAGGAACAACTTCTTCCCCTCTGCCATCTGATTCCTAATAGACATTGAATCTTTGGACACTACCTCACTTTTTTTTAATATACAGTGTTTCTGTTTTTGTGTGTTTTATTTTAATTTATTCAACATATGTAATTGATTTACTTGTTTATTTATTATTATTATTTTTTTAATTTATTTTTTCTCTGCCAGGTTATATATTGCATTGAACTGCTGCTGCTAAGTTAACTAATTTCATGTCACATGCCGGTGATAATAAACCTGATTTTGAATTCTGAATGCTAACATATCATCTGCCTTATTTACCTTACATTCAACCTGCTATTTAACCTTCAGGGAATCCTGCATGAGAACTCCCAAGTCCCTTTGCACCTTTGATTTTTGAATTTTCTCCCTATTTACAAAATAGTTCAGGCCTTTATTCCTTCTGCCAAAGTGCATGACCGTGCACTTCCCTACATTATATTCCATCTCTCATTCTTTGCCCATATCCCCATTGGTCTAAATCCTTCTACAGATATACAGCTTCCTCAGCTCTTCCTGCCCTTCCACTTATCCACAAAGCCATCAATTCCTTCATTGAAATCTTTGACCTAAAACAGGAAACAAAGTAGTCCAAACACTGACCCCTGCAGCACACCACCACTCACAGCAGCCAACCAGAAAAAGCCCCCTTCATTCCCACTCTTTGCTTCCTGTCAGCCAGCCAATATTCTATCCATGCTAGTACCTTTCCTGTAATACCATGTGCTCTTATTTTGTTAAGCAGACTCATGTGTGGCACCTTGTCAAAGGCCTTATGAAAATCCAAATAAACATCCGCTGACTTTGTCTATCATGCCTATTGTTTCCTCAAAGAATTCCAACGGATTTGTTAGGCAAGATTTCACCTTAAAGAAGCCATGCTGACATTGGCCTATTTTATCATGTGCCTTCAAGAACACCGAGACATCATCCTTATTAATGGGATTCCAATATTTTTCCAACCACTGAACTTCGGCTAACTGGCCTATAATTTCCTTCCTTCTGTCTCCCTCCCTTCTTAAAGAGTAGAGTGTCATTTGCAATTTTCCAGTCTTCAGGAGCCATTCCAAATCTAGTGACTCTTGAAAGATCATTACTAATGTCTTCACAATCTCTTCAGCTACGTTTTTCAAAACCCTGGGGTGTTGTCAATCTGGTCCAGGTGACTTATCTACCTTCAGACATTTCAGCTTCCCAAGCACCTTCTCTTTAGTAATAGCAACAACACTCATTTATGTCCCCTGACAGCCTCTCATTTCTGACATTCCACTAGTGTCATTCATAGAGAAGGCTGATGCAAAATACTTAATAAGTTTCTCCACTCTTTCTTGGTCCCCCATTACTAACACTCCAGCTTCATTTTCCAGTGGCCCATTATCCACTCTTGTCTCTCTTTTATTCCTTATATCTATAATACCTTCTGTGTGCTCTTTATATTATTGGATAGCTTACCTTCATATTTAATCCTTTCTCCCTTTATGTTCTTCCTTAGTTGCCTTCTGTTGGTATTTAAAAGCTTCCCAATCCTTTACCTTCCCACTATTTTTAGCTATATTACAAGCCCTCTTGTTTTGATTTTATGCTCTCTTTGACTTCCCTTGTCAGCCACAGTTGCCTCATCCTCTCTTTAGAATACTTACTCATCTTTGGGATGTATCTTTCTGTCACCTTCAGAATTTCCCCCAGAAACAACAACCATTGCTCTTCTGCCATCATTTCTTCTAGTGTCCCCTTCCAAACAATTTTGGGCAGCTTCTCCCACATGCCTCCGTACTCCCTTTACTCCACTGAAATACTGAAACATTCCAATTTTAGCTTCTCCTTCTGAAATTCCAGCATGAATTCTAGCATATTATGATCACCTCTCCTAAGGGTTCCTTTACCTTAAGCTCCCCTAATCATATCTGATTTTTTTACACAACACCCAATCCAGAATGGCTGATCCCCCTAGCCTAGAGGACTCAACCACAAGCAGCTCTAAAAAGCCATCTTGTAGGCATTCTACAAATTTCCTTTCTTGCGATCCAGCACCAATAAGATTTTCCCAGTCTACCTGAATATTAAAATCCCCTAAGATTATCGTAACTTTGCCCTTTGTACACGTCTTTTCTATCTCCCATTTTAAATTGTAGCTCACATTCTGGCTGCTGTTCATGGGCCTGTATATAACTCCATTCAGGGTCTTTTTACCCTCACAGTTTCTTAACTCTACCCACATCTTCCGATCCTATGTCACTTCTTTCTTATTTTTACCAATAGAGCCACCCGTCCCCTCTACACCGGCCTGACTGTGTGCGTGGAGCTCCCAACCTTGCTTCCAGCAAAATTGGGTCCAAGATTTTTTTTCTAAATTCCATTGAGTGCTTGTATTGTTTGCAAAGCTCAATGAAGTCTCTTTTTCCTTTCAGTCCTGATAAAGGGTTTTGGGCCAACACATCAACTGTAGATGCTGCCTGACTTATTTAGTTCTTCCAGCATTTTGTGGGTGTTGCTTAAGATTTCCAGCATCTGAAGAGTAATTCATGCCTCTTCATTCTTAATTCATTTTATTGTATGTGCAACATAGTAAGCTTGTATATGATTTTAATAGATGTGCATAGTGAAAATAGTGGGAAACATTAGATAGGTGTGAAGGGTCAAAAATTAGAGATATTGATTCTGTTGATCTGTGGACTGCATGAGACACTTAAGACATTTAAGACATGATTTATATTTTCTGACACTAGCAGGGTGTGTCTTTAGAATAGATTGATTCTGATTAACAATATTTTTAATTCTCATAACACAAGAATTTTTGCATTCCCCTAAGTGGAACTTTCCAATTAGTGACGCTTTACCATGGTTGTATAAATGCTTCACCACTAGAGATCTTCTACAATACATGTTTGAACTGAAGGCAGAATTGATTTTGATTTCTCAACCTTCGTAGTGTTGTGACCACCAGGAAGGTCACAGGCAAACTACTACACAAATTGAAAAATAACCATATGGACCAATTTAAAGAGTACACTGAAGTATACTGGCAGCCACTCTACCTGGTCTATCAAATTATAGACAAGCAATTAGTATTGGCCGTCTCCAATTTCTTCGGCATCTCAGGAAATGATGCATAGGGAAGATTAACAACACTGACCTACTTAATTGCTCAGCCTTACAAAATTAAATGCAGTTGCCATAGTCACTTGAGGAAGGGAAGGCCCATATTGGGACAAACCGTTTCAGATTTAGAAATAAAGGTAACTTTAATAGTTGTTCATGGCCAAATGCACACTGTACTGCCTCATATAAGAATTTACTTACAGAATTCCTTTGCTGTTAAATGTGAATTGACAAAGACAACATCTGTAAAAACTGACTTTACCATTGAGTTTCTCTCGGGCTTAAAGTACCTTTTACTTTTCCATTTTGCTTTAATTTGCAGGATATCATTTTGTAGTTCATCCAATTTTATAAAGCTAGTTCAGTCATATTTTATATTAATATCAGAACATCATAATGTGGTGACAAATATTTCAATCAGCAAATAAAAGACTAATCATTAACAATCATCTTTATCCTGCATATTAATTTAGATTCTGCATTTGTTCTGTGAGTGCCTTTTCTCCAACAGCTTTCTTACACAACACTCTGCAAAGAAGGTTCCATCTTGATTCATTGACTGTCAGATTTTATACTCAAGGATGTAAAGTCTAAAATGCTGGAGGATATTAACCCTGATTTAAAATTGATCATCCATTGAAAGGACCCTTACAAAGCAAGCTGTTGTGTAACCTCTGAAAAATCCATCATTTGATGAAAAATTGGACCTACACATACTTTGTGGAATAGGAACTCTACTTGTATGGTAGCAGTAACTCACATGAAAGATTAATGTTAATCAACAGAGTAAACTAGCTGTGTTGGATTTACTTTTCTTGGTGCCTTATAATAGACTGAATTGTCATCTATAATTTCTTCTTAAGGAGCACCAGGGTAGAGAATGATTCACTTCTTCTCCAATTCAGCTGGCTCTGAGGTGACTGATGAGGATATTGATGGATCTGTACTCTCCACCACGCGTTAGATAGGCAGACCTTGATGGGTTGGGCGACTGTGTTGCCCAAATTGATAGATAGATAGATAGATAGATAGATAGATACTTTATTCATCCCCATGGGGAAATTCAACATTTTTTCCAATGTCCCATACACTTGTTGTAGCAAAAACTCATTACATACAATACTTAACTCAGTAATAATATGATATGCATCTAAATCACTAACTCAAAAAAGCATTAATAATAGCTTTAAAAAAAGTTCTTAAGTCCTGGCAGTTGAATTGTAAAGCCTAATGGCATTGGGGAGTATTGACCTCTTCATCCTGTCTGAGGAGCATTGCATCGACAGTAACCTGTCACTGAAACTGCTTCTCTGTCTCTGGATGGTGCTATGTAGAGGATGTTCAGGGTTTTCCATAATTGACCGTAGCCTACTCAGCGCCCTTCGCTCAGCTACCGATGTTAAACTCTCCAGTACTTTGCCCACGACAGAGCCCGCCCTCCTTACCAGCTTATTAAGATGTGAGGCGTCCTTCTTCTTAATGCTTCCTCCCCAACACGCCACCACAAAGAAGAGGGCGCTCTCAACAACTGACCTATAGAACATCTTCAGCATCTCACTGCAGACATTGAATGACGCCAACCTTCTAAGGAAGTACAGTCGACTCTGTGCCTTCCTGCACAAGGCATCTGTGTTGGCAGTCCAGTCTAGCTTCTCATCTAACTGTACTCCCAGATACTTGTAGGTCTTAACCTGCTCCACACATTCTCCATTAATGATCACTGGCTCCATATGAGGCCTAGATCTCCTAAAGTCCACCACCATCTCCTTGGTCTTGGTGATATTGAGACGCAGGTAGTTTGAGTTGCACCATATCACAAAGTCCTGTATCAGTTTCCTATACTCCTCCTCCTGTCCATTCCTGACACACCCCACTATGGCCGTGTCATCAGCGAACTTCTGCACATGGCAGGACTCCGAGTTATATTGGAGGTCTGATGTGTACAGGGTGAACAGGACCGGAGAGAGTACGGTTTTATTTTATTTTCTACAAACTTGTCAAATGGGCTAACTTCAGTTGATGAAGGGAATCCTTCATAAAGCTGTTTCTCAGTCTTTTTACAGGATATTTGCACCCCACTCTCCAATTTTGACATCAGTAGTTTGCCTCATTCAGAAGTTGTAGACTTGCCAGTGTTTTTTTCATAATAGCAATAGTTGACATGAATTTCAAGATAACTGATCATAGGATTTTTTTCCATTCATAATGCAATCCTTTTAATGATTTTCTTCCTGCATTACCATATTCCTTCTTGTTGAGTCTGTCAATCTATTGGCTCATTTCTCCTTCACCCATACATTCAACTTTTGATCATTTTATATACATTAAAATTATCATTCATTTTCCTGAAAAACAATAGAATAAATAGCTGGTCATTGTAAAGTACAATGTGACAAAATAAAAATAAACAGTAGCTGACAAAATTTATGATTAAAATAATGTATGAATGACAAAGAATGAAAATTCTAGTCTTTTCCTAATTCATGATCTAATGTAAAAACATTGAAATTGCAAGATTGTTAGTCTCAAGTACTGGGATATTTAGTATGTGGTGTACATTATATGGGATTAAATGAGGCCTACAGCTAAACAGAACACTTGGACCAAAACATATAAGTTTCCATGGAAGAATGTGGTAATAATGCTTGATATATGATTCCTGACTCTGCAGAATACTGTGTTAGGCCAAACTAGGTGTAGGAGACCAAAAGAAGTAGATTTGAAACAAGAATACTAATTTTCAAGTTTTACAAAATGAATAATTAAGATGACAGATGTGCACATGTCAAACATGTATTATGGTATTTTCCAGATATTGTAAGCAAAACAATTATAAGCAAATTACAAAATCATAAAATAGGAGAATTATTTTTAGGGTTACATTGCTGTAATTGTTGAGGATGCTACAAACATCAGTAAGTGATCACTAATATCAATAATAACGGATGCTGCCCAACCTGCTGAGTTCATCCAGCTTGTTCGAACGTGTTGATTTGACCACAGCATCTGCAGTGTACTTTGCGTTCAGTAATATCAATATGTTCATGGGCTGTTATTTGCATGATGAGCATCTTAGGAATTAACAAATGATTGTTGATTTTGAATTTCTCAACAAATTCCAAACAAAAGAGCTTGAAAACTACTGATCATTTATTTGACAGTCACACAGATTGATATTTCTTTGCATATGTTGAAATACATTCAGGGTTAAATATAATCAGCCCCTGAGAAAACAGAATTCATGGAAATATTTCACTTTCGATATTTTGAATACCAAGTTCCTGCTTTCCGTATTATTGGATTCAATGAGCTGAAAAGTGAAATGTGCATGAAGTATCAACTACCCACCTGACAGGTCAGCTGATATGAGGATGTAAGGAGCTCTGCACAAGCCATGCACCAGAGCCACTGGTGTCCTAATAAAAAGTTCAGTGACAGCATTTTCCTGAAATACAATTGGAACTTGATCAGTGCTCCAGTTTGATATCTGGGGTGGATGGGAGTGGAAGCAACTCAGTTCAAAATAATGTAAAAGATCACTTGTCCGTCTTCAGTGCCCTGAGGTTCTAAGTCCCCTAACCTATAAAACCTGATTCTAATGACATTGGAAATGTTCTTTATACTGTATTGCTGGTATTCAAAGATTCATATACTGCTTCATCAGCTGAACCCCATTCTCACCAACTATTATATTGTGAGTCATAATTTTCTGATATTTCCCATCCACATTACAAAATCTAGTTCACCACGTGAGATTTCCTAAAATGGGAAGAAAATTATTTGCAGTGTGAATGGAGTTTTTAGTAGGGGCTCCAGGGAACCGTCCCATATGACAAATTTGGAAAATTGTACCATTGGTACCAGCTAGGTTAGTGCATTGAAGTCTCTGCACTCAATAGGGCAGGCAGTTTGTACAGAAAGAGAAACTGAGTTAATATTTCATGGTGTGACTCTACATCAGAAGGCCTTTCTTCAGACCTTTCTGATACAGTCTTCCATATGAAATAACAACTCTACATCTGCTGTCTGAGTACTCCCAGCAATTTCAGTTTCTATTTCAGATTCCTGTAATCTGGAGTTCTTTGATTGCTTGTTAGATTAATTAAAGTTCAAGTTTATTGTTGTCATAGGCATACTGTAGATAAGCAGGATATAAAAGTCATGAAAAGTAGCTATTTTGTAGCATCAACATATCGGATGGTTACAAGCATATATTAACAAACTTAAATTTATCTCTTTATGTGTGTGCAACATAAATAAAAAATAAACATAATGACAGTGCAAGGTAGAAAGTGTGCGCGCGTGTGTGTGTTTGTGTGTGTGTGTGTGTGTGTGTGACAGAGAGAGAGAGAACACTGATTTAAATTTATTATTTGTGTGTATTTGGGTGCCTGTAGAATGGGCGCGAAGGAGGGAGGTGAGAAAGGGGTATAAATTTCATTGTAAATATGGATTTGTTTGTACTGTCCTGGATTTTTCTTTGACCTTTAGCTCATAAAATGAGATGTAAGGCTGGGCCAAGTAGACCTCTCCCCACCCCGAAAGGATCTCAAAATGAGATGTAGGTCTGGGCCAAGTAGACCTTTCCTCCCACCCCGAAAGGATCTCAAAATGAGATGTAGGTCTGGGTCAAGTAAACCTTTCCTCCCACCCTGAAAGGGTGTCAATATGATGCCCGCTGTATCTCGTTTTGTTGAATAAAGAGGCTGCTTCATTTCTACCAGTTCTTCTCTCCAGTGACTCCATTCATTTTGAGGCATTTGTTAGTCCATACTGGGGAACAACTCAGTGGGCCAGATCCAGTTGGGTAACACTGGCGGTTTTGTAATTACTTCCCTAAATTAAAAGCAAGATAAATTCAAAAGCTGGACATCTGCACCAAAAATGAAACAAAGATTGCTCTAGATACTCAATGGACTGGGATACATCTGAGCGGAGAAAAAGTTTTCAGGTCAATGAACATTTTACCCCTCTACTTATCAGAAGTTTGGGATTTGTGCACGATTATGTAAGTCCCAGACTTGCAGGTTGCTCTGACCAGGGCTTTTTCCCTCCTGCTCTGAGGTCCAGTGGCAGAATGCAAACGCTAATATTCCCTAGAAGTTATACTGAGGAATCTGTCAGTTGTACTCCCAGTGGTAGACCTGCCGCAGGGAAAATAAGCTCATTAATTTCATTGTAGAGAAAAGGCTGAGAAGCAAAACATAAAAATAAAAGAAATAGAAGCAGAAGTAGGCCATTTGACCCCTCACACTTTCTCCATCATTCAATGTTCATGACTGATTCTTCACTCTCTGGCACTAACTGTTACCCCTAATATCATCAAGTCCATCCCCGTCCTCAATGTATTGAGTAACTAAGATGCCACAGCCCTCGTTGTTAAAGAACTATAAAGATTCTGTATGTTCAGGGTTAAGACGTTTATTCTCATCTCTGTATTGAATGGCCATCCATTTTTGAGACAGTGACTGATGATTCCAGGCATCTCAGCCAGGGAAAATGTCATTTCCCACATCTACTTTATCAAGCCTTGTCAGAATTTTATATGTTTCAATGAGATTAACTTCCATTCTTCTACACTCCAGAGAATATACCCCCAGTGTGCTTAATGTTTCTGCATAGGACAATCCTCCATCCCAGAAATCAAGTTGGTGGAACTTGATTCCACTATTTCTAGCATGTATGTATCCTTCATGGGCAAAGAAGGAGAAAGGCAAGTATGTTAACTTACACCATTTTGAATTCTTATTTTTTTATGTTTTAATAATGTTTTAATTGTTACAATGATTTCTAAGAATCTTTTGATATTTTTGAAATTCAGGAAAAGCAAAATAGTTTTTCCAGCCATTTTGGAATATGGGGTTTCTCTGGCCTCTCCCATAGAATTGCATTACATTATAAATAATTCTTTACACATGCAAATGCATATGGCAAATAAAGTTGCTCCTTGATTCTTGACAGGACTTGTTGTTTTGGGTCAGGATGGCTTTGGGCATGGAAATCACCAACGGAAGAGAAATAAAAAAACAGGTCAGTGCACACAATGGTGACCACGGGCAGTTTTTCAGTGGTAGGAGGTTCTGAATGGCACTGGCCTGATGCTTATGGTAAGGAGTAGGAGCTTTGGCATGGATTAAGTAAGTAATTTATTTTAGTGGAAAAATGTTGTCCGGAGAAGAGCCTTTTAGTATTAATAACATCTTTGTTAATCAGTAAAGTTTCATTAAACTTGTTCAGATGGTGCTGCTGAAGTATTTAATAATTTCACAGTATTCCCAAAAGTTAACATTTTCTGGATGGATTGATGGTACAGGACTAGGTGTGTCACGTCTTCTTAAACAGTGCAGCCTTTGATGTTGTAGTTTATGTACTTTCATGGCTGCACTTCAGGGAAAGTTTCTGTGTGTTAAGAATTTGTGTACTCAATGTGAACAAATCCATCAGTCCCTCTGGAGTTTAGATTGAGAAAGGAGGTTGCTCTCACGTCATTTATCTTATTTTGCTCCATTGTTAATATAGTGCATATTCTCTCAGCACATGGATGATTAGTTACTGGTCATGGTTTTGGCTGAACAGATGCTTTTGCTTTTCAGCACAGAATATTTGGAGTCAAAGAGTTAGAAATTACTCGGTGTGATGTCTGAATAAGACATCTCCTACATTAATCATCTTACGCCCTCCTTGCCTTGATGTTGGCATGGTTTCAGCAATTCAGGAACTACTATGTTCCACATAATATCCAGTTGTTTCTGTCCTATCCATATAATCCTCAGTTACTTTTAAAACTACATTGTCTGAAAACAACATTTTGTATACATTGAATTCATGTTTTGGTAATATTATGAAGCACAAAGGCCTTAGAAGTAAGTCATGTTTTTCAGGCACCACACATCCTCCTAAGACGGAAAATGTCAGCCATTAAAACACAACAGGAAAACTAAGAGCGTTGTTTAGCCATATCCAAAGTACACCTATGATCCACTACAGGAGCAAAATATCAACAGTAACTTTGCCTTAAGTCTCTTTCTCCTTGAGGGAGATGGTCACAATTAACTTTGAGAGTACAAATACTGGAAACACTCAGCAGTCACGTATTACCTGTGGGTAATTTCAGTATAAAAATTTCAGTATTTTATATATATTTTTCTGATTTTAAATAGACAAATCTCTCTGCTTTTAAAAAAGTTGTGGTTAAGATATGCAAGCCCTGAAAAATCATTGCCATTCCATCATATCCCAATCATAACTTTGGTGACAGTCTGCTGGTATGTTTGGAATTTGGTTTGGTACCCAGACATCCTGGGCTACAGCCAGTTGCATTGGAATTTCCGTTTGGCTTTCTAAGTGGCAGAGCCGCTGAAGGTTGGAATTCCCATTTCCCTGACTTCCAGGTTGGCATAGGCAGATTATCAAACAGTTTAAATGATCAAAGAAGCAGGGATCCCTCAAAATAATTTGCATTTTATTTTTTTTCCATGTATACTTGATTTCTTAACACAATACATGCAAATGCATGCAGATACAGAAAGCAATTACAGAATCTGCATGTTGGCTCTTGTTGCAAGAGGATATGAGCATTAGTGACAGTCTGATCAATCACACAGTAAGGCCACATCAGACAACTATTTGATTTAAGAATTTTCACCATACCACCGTTGGTCATTTAAGGTATATATCTTCACTTTACAAGGCTGCTTTTATTGTGTTAAAAAAATCTTCCCGGAGGAGGAATCTAATGGACCAAAATTTCTATAAAGCATTTGGCCCTGTTTTAGTTTAGGAAATTTCAGTCAATGAAATGTTTTTTGTAAATGCATCTATTTCTGGTCTCCCAAATAGGCAAATGCCATGAAAGTTTACTAGTTTGATTTCTGGCATGACAAGACATTAAGCAGATTGGGCTTGTATCTGCTTGAGTTTAGAAGAATGCAACATGATCACAATGAAATGTGCAATATTTTTACACAGTTTTGCCTTGGCTGTAGTGTTCATCATCTGGGGTCAAAATCTCAAAATAACAAGTTGGCCATTCAGTGCAAGAAAGCAGTTTCTTCACTCAGAGGATTGTGAATCCTTGGAATTCTCTACCCAAGAAGGCTGTGGTGGCTCAGTCACTGAGTATGTTCAGGGTAGAGATCGATAGTTTTTTGATCAAGGGTTAGGGAGTTAAGGGAGGAATGTGAAGCTGATGTAAATGATCAGCTGCGATCTTATTGAATGACAGGGAAAGCATGAGGAGCTGAATGTTCAAACCCTGCTTCTATTTCTTATGTTCTTAAAAGTAGCTATTATTACATGTTATTGAAGGACTTAATCCTCAATGGATGTAATCTCCAATTTTATTTTTATTAGTACCTTATTTCTGTGCTATCCAAGATAAGGCAAGACCAAAGACTGGGACCAGGATAGGCAAATGAAGGAGAAAATGAAAGGTAGGGTAAAAAGGTGCATCTGTGGAAAGGAAGGGCTGTCTTGTGAACTTTGCCTCAATTTTCTTTTCAATGGAGCTGAAAGCTGCACTGAGCCAATGCCAAGTGTCTTTTCATGGGGAAGTGGAGAAGGCAATCTTTATTTTATTGCTGAGATCTTGTCTAATTTATTGTACATACTGGTGTGAATTGCTGGAGCAAGGCTCCAAATTAAATTCGGTTTGAGAATTTATCATAAAGACAATGACAGAAGGACTCCGTGTAACTATAAGTTTTTTTTACATGTTATAGACTTCCTTGACATACCAGTAACAGAACTACTAAATGCTGATTTTGTGAAGATTATTGCACTTTTTTCATCCGAGCTGAACAGCTGCCCCAGAAATCAATGGAAATGTCAATATTTGGCTCTTCTCCTTCGTAGCTTAGAGGTTTGGCAGGTTGTACTTTTTTTGAGAAAAATAAGCAGTGGCTAACCCACATCAGGAATCATTTTAAGGATTCCAGAAAATGCAGTGATGGATCAAGTGTGGTTAATGCATTAGTTCATATATTTTTGGAATCCACTGATCGATATATATTAAAAAAAACAGAATGGGCTTATTGAGTTTAAGCAAAATGCCACCAAGCACTTCCCACCAAATAGCAAAGTTCTGTGCAGATGTGCTTGCTACATTTTACATTATATCCCATATACTTTGCTTCCTTCACATTGGTGCATTTCTGTTTATGTTAGTAAGACATTTTGGCCCAGAATATAACTGTATTCACAGTGGGATACATTTTGAAGTAAGTGCCAACACACAGTTTAAAATGGCTGCAAGTTTGCCATAGTCCATGAGGAGAGTAATTACAAATTGGTGTCAGATTAGTTTGGATAATAAACTCTTTTTAAACAATCAGATCTTAAGAAAAGCTATACTATCCGCTTATGAAGCTAAAAGAGAATTTTTTAAAAATCAAAATACCTTGCCATGATTAATTAAGGCAGTAACTGAGTTTCCTTCTGTGCTACACTAAATTTTATACCTAGGAAGGAGAAGCTATAGACTTTGTCTTATAAGAAAAACAATAAGAAAAATGACAAGAGATTCAGGGAACAAATCACAAGCAAGAGAATATCTGCAAACACTGGAAGTCCAAGCAACACACACAAAATGCTGGAGGAACTCAACAGGCCAGGCAGCATCAATGGAAAAAAGTACAGTGGACGTTTTAGGCCAAAACCCTTCAGCAGGACCCGGGGACCTCAGGGTCAAGGTTTTCACACAGAGGGTTCAAAGTTCAAAGCAAATTTGTTATCGAGGTGAATATATGTCACCATATACTACATTGAGAGTCATTTTCTTGCAGGCATGCACAGTAGAACAATAAAATATAATAGAATCAAAAAAAACTACACACAAACAAAAACGGACAATCAATCAATGTGCAGAAGAAGACAAACTGTGCCAAATTCAAAAAAAATTAAATGAATTAAGGATGGTGAGTGTCTGGAACAAGCTGCCAGAGGAAGTGGTTGAGGCAGGTACAATAGTATAATTTGAGAAGCACTTGGGTAGATTCATGGAGGGGCGGGGCTTGAAGGGATATGGGTTGAACACAGGAAATGGGAACTAGCTGGTGACCAATGCAGTTAATATGGACTGGATGGGCCGAAGGGCCTGCATCTGCGCTGTATTGCACTATGACTCTATAAATCTAGGCGCCATGGAGAAAATGTGAACTGTAAAGTGCATGGAGAAGTCCTCAGTTAGAAATGGCAGCTGTGATTTCACTTCCAATAACCTCTTTGTGATTCCTGACACAACACTGAGGGAGGAGATTACTGAGCCTCTGGCCATGATCCTTGCATCATCAATGGGGATGGGAAAGGTTCCAGAGGGTTGGAGGGTTGCGGATGTTGTTCCCTTATTCAAGAAAGGGAGTACAGACAGCCCAGGAAATTATACACCAGTGAGTCTCACTTCAGTGGTTGGTAAGTTGATAGAAAAGATCCTGAGAGGCAGGACTTATGAACATTTGGAGAGGCATAATATGATTAGGAATAGTCAGCATGGCCTTGTCAAAGGCAGGTCGTGCCTTACGAGCCTGATTGAATTTTTTGAGGATGTGACTAAACACATTGATGAAGGTACAGCAGTAGATGTTGTGTATATGGATTTCAGCAAGGCATTTGATAAGGTACCCCATGCAAGGCTTATTGAAAAAGTAAGGAGGCATGGGATCCAAGGGGACATTGCTTTGTGGATCCAGAACTGGCTTGCCCACAAAAGGCAAAGAGTGGTTGTAGATGGGTCATATTCTGCATGGAGTTCGGTGACCAATGGTGTGCCTCAGGGATCTGTTCAGGGACCCCCTTCTCTTCGTGATTTTTACAAATGACCTAGATGAGGAAGTGGAGAGATGGGTTAGTAAATTTGCTGATGACACAAAGGTTGGGGTGTTATGGATATGTGGAGAGCTGTCAGAGGATATTGATAGGATGCAAAACTGGGCTGAGAAGTGGAAGATGGAGTTCAACCCAGATAAGTGTGAGGTGGTTCATTTTGATAGGTCAAATATGATGGCAGAATGTAATATTACTGTTAATACTCTTGACAGTGTGGACGATCAAAGGGATCTTGGGGTCTGATAGCAGGATGACTCTGTGGTTAAGAAGGCATACGGTGCATTGGCCTTCATCAATCGTGGGATTGAGCTTAAGAACCGAGAGGTAATATTGCAGCTATATAGGACCCTGGTCAGACCCCACTTGGAGTACTGTGCTCAGTTCTGCTCACCTCACTACAGGAAGGATGTGGAAACTATACAAAGGGTGCAGAGGAGATTTACAATGACTGGAAGAATAGGTTAAGTGAACACAGCCTTTTCTGCTTGGAGCGACGGGGGTTGAGAGGTGACTTGATAGAGGTGTATCACATGATGAGAGGCATTGATCATGTGGACAGTCAGAGGCTTTTTCCCAGGGCTGAAATGGCTAACACGAGAGGGCACAGTTTTAAGGTGCTTGGAAATGGGTACAGAGGGGATGTCAGGGGTAAGTTTTTTTATGCAGAGAGTGGTGAGAGTGTGGAATGGGCTGCCAGCAGTGGTGGTGGAAGTGGAAACTATAGGGTCTTTTAAGAGACTCCTGAATTGGTACATGGAGCTTAGAAAAATAGAGTGCCATGGGTAACGCTAGGTAATTTCTAAGGTAAGGACATGTTCGGCACAACTTTGTGGGCTGAAGGGCTGGTCTTGTGCTGTAGGTTTTCTATGTTTCTAATATTTCCTAGATTCCAACAATGCCTATACTTCAGAAGTACTTCATGCTTGCTGCTTTACCTTTTCAGTTACTTGTGGAAATCTCAGGGCATTGGTTAATGCAGACTCTCCTTCCTTTGCTCAAGTTTTGCTGCACCTTTCCTTCTCACGTTGTCTTGTAGCCCAATCTCTGCTTTCCAGTGCCTGCAGAATTTCTTGTGTAAATAATTAAATATGTTTATGTGAACATGGTTAGTTCATTAAAAAGTGCACTAATTGAAATTAGTCTCTCTTCAGTGCAACAAACAGTTGTATTGAGGAGAACGTTGGTCATTGACTCTGCATTAGATGTAACTGGGTAAAGGTGTAGCAGGCAGATTTAACAGTTTAGCAACTAGGAAACTGGGCTAAGTTTGTGTTCAGCTGCTGGATCCTATTATGAATCCACAACTGGTGTACAGTCAGTGGCAGGAAGCTTGGGACTTGCTTGCAGAATTGCCAGGTTTTCTGAAGAAATTCTGGGGCAATGACAGAGATCATTTTGAATGTGAGATATTTGGAAACCAGGAATCCCAAAATCTGATGCCAATGTATTGGGAAAAAGGTTGTTGATGTGTGATAGGATCTGGACATCAAGTCATGGTACAAGACTAGAGTCATCAATGTGGAGGTTAAGATGCTGTTCAGGAAGCCACTGGAATAATTGGAACTGCATAAAAAGATGGGAGATTAAACAACACAATCTTCAAACTTTTGTATTTTATTCACAAGAAGTATTAATGCTGAGCCAGTATTGTTAATTTAGTTTCTTACTAAACCTTATGGAAGATATCATGAAGCTTCAAGAACTAATGTTCTTTACCATGGTAATTTTTCGGTAATAGACAGCAATCAAATCTTCATGTTAGGCAAAACTGATTCATAGTACTAACAACAATCATGGTACAATCTGGCACTTTACCTCAATGAAAAATTTCAAAGCACTTCAACTGTCATTTTATAATTGGAATATGATTTACTGATGTGTGGAAGATCTCTGCTGTCATTCAGCACATAAGCTGACAATAGCATTTAAGCTGCTGCTTGATTGCATTCATTGAAGAAAAAATATTGGTCAAAGAGTTTGAGAGAACCTCTTGCTGTATTATAGAAATCTGGCTTAAGCTAGCAGTCAGTTTTGAGGTCTGGAATTTTCAAAAGTCATACTTTCATTTCTTTGGTAAAGGTGATATCAGCATTAATCTGACTCATTTCTGCCCATTTAAAACAGCAGAAGTTCAACAGTGTATTTCAGGAAAACACAGCATAACATGTCTCTGGTGACAAGCAGCAGTGTAGTCGGAATTATGTAATTGAAGACACTGCTAGGAAGCACCTTGACATCGGAGGAAGTATATAAACACAAATTGTTGTTACCCAGAAAGCAGTGACTAATAAATGGAAATGGAAGCATCTCTCCTCACTTTCAACATAGGCACAGCTTAAATCTTGCTTAGCCCACTGTTCTACTCTCTCTACACTCATGACTGTGTGATTGGGCACAGCTCAAACACCATCTACAAATTTGCTGATGACACTATTACTGTCGCCAGAAATTCAGACAGTGACAAGGAGCTGTACACTAGGTAGATAGATTGAGTGGTTGATTGGTGTTGCGATAACAACTTTGCTTTCAGTTTGCACTTGGGGAAGAGGTGCAGGAGCCTGAAGACACACATGTAACATTTCAGGAACAGCTTCTTCCCTTCCACCATCAGATTTCAAAGTTCAAAGTATATTTTATTGTCCAAGTATGTATACTTTATGCAACCTTAAGATTTGTCTCCTTGCAGGCAGCCACAAAAAAAAGAAACCCTAATAGAACCCATTAGAAACAAAAGAAGACTGCCAAACAACCAGTGTGCAGAGAGAAAAAAACAAATTGTGCAGTTCTCCATGAATTCATGAACATTTCATCTTAATTTTGCTTTCTTTTTGCTCTAATTTAAATTTTTAAATACTCTTTATTATAACTTATAGAAATTGTTTACAACAACTAATTTTACGACATGTATTGGTGATAATAAACCTGCTTCAGTACTTGATTCAATTCAATGGTGTGATGGTGTGATATTATGAATCGTGACAGTAAGTCCCACAAACCTACTGAATAGAAAGGGCTTCCACTCTGAATAGATTATGTTACCATTTACAAAGAATTACACTTTGATATTCCAGATTGGCTGGAATTCCCTGCTGTTTGAAAATTCAAGAAGTCTTGCTCTTTCGTCTCGTCGTAGAAGAAGCTGAAAGAACCAATGAATTCAACACAAAAATGCAGTGCTCACTGCCATACTGAGTGCTCTCAAGATGCAAACACTTTACAAAAAAAGAGTTATGGGTGTTTTAAAGCAAAACTTTCACCTCATTGATAAACTAGGGCCCAGCCATTTATTGCTGACTGCTTAGCCAGCACTGTGGTACTTTAGGATGTCTGCACAATTTTGGAATTGCAAACGATTGGCCATGGACCAATGGATCTGTCTCCTCTGGAGCCGAAGAAACTTGGAAAGGAAGATCATAGTATTCAGAGGCACTCTCAACAATAGTTGTAGGAGTCTAGGGATTTAAATAATTTATGCAAGCTAAAATTGCTAAAATCTATACATATCCAGAGTAATTAAAATTACTTTAGGGGTTAGCAGATTTATAGAAAAACCTTTGGCTTGCTGTCCTAGAATTAATAAGAAGGTTATACTTGGCGCTCGGTAGAGGACGGTGCTCAGAGAGGCTGTGCCGGAGGGGATGGTCGGAGGCTTGGAGGTTCGACGGACTCGGATTCCGCTGTGGTTGGGGCGCTTTCACTGTGTGCTGTGTCTGCGAGGCTGGGTTCAACGGAGCTTTCATTGTGTGCTGCGTCTGCGAGGCTGAGTTAGGCAGCACCGTGGAAGTCCATAGCGGGGGTATTCCCTTCTGCCGCCGGCGTGGGATGACGAGTCTATCAGGACCCTGAAGACTTGTGGAAACTGTGTGGTGGTTTCTTTCGAACTTATAGTCTTTTAACATCTTTGGACTATTTTTACTGTGCCCATGGTCTGTTTTTTTTTAATCAATTATGGTATTGTCTGCACTGTTGTAACTATATGTTAACTATAACTATAGGTAACTATGTAACTATGTGGTTTTGTGTAGGTCTTGTAGCTTTAGTGTTTGGTTTGTTGGGTGGTAGAGTTGGTCTCCTGACTTGGTGTGTCTGGGTAGTCTTGTTTTGTCTGGTGGCTTTGGAGCTCCTTTCTGGGGAATGCGCTAAGATGGTAGCGCGATATTAATACGCAGCAGCCTCTCCAGACTCTGGATTGGGGATTGTCAAACGTTATGTGGATTTTCTGGTGTAGTCTGTTTTGTCATATGCTTTTGTGATATCATTCTGGAGGAACGTTGTCTCATTTTTTAACTGCAGTGCATTTGTGGTTTCCAAATGACAATAAGCCGAAATTCAATTCAAACTCAATTCAATTCAATACTGTATATAGTTATCTATACCTAATCAATCTTAAAGCATATAATGGTGCAATGGTGATAGAATCACAACAAGCTACTGTGACAAAAACAAAATCACTGAATTCCCTTCCTCTGTTATTACAACCAATGCACTTTTGCCCTTTCCTTCATTTACAATCCCAGTTTTTCTATTGAAGTAAATGTTGGTCTGGGGTGATTGAGTTGACTTTCTTTAGGCCCCATTTTGCTGCGCTGATGCATCACTGAAAGAAAGCCTGATTATAACTAACTCTGGTGAGGAGGTACAGCTCTGGGGATATTGAAGGCATGTTTAGTTTAGTCAATGGATTTCACTTTAAATATTTCCTACTGCCGCCATTTATCTGCCATTACATTTCCAAATATAACCAGTAACATAAACTGATAACATTAACTTGCAGGTTTTGATTACTAATTTGTAAAAGGTCATATTCTAAAACTGGGCACTTAAAAAGTGGAAGAAATATTGATATCACAACAGTTTCATACAGCTATTGCTCATCCAAGAAACAAAACTACAAACTTTCTTCCATGTCCATATTTGTATATGATAAGACAGTATTGAACCTGTGGGAATTTTTTTCTGTTTGCTTATAAGTTGAAAGTTCAAAACTGTGCTTGGAAAATATGGATTCAAAATAGATTTCCAGCAGCAAAAATTACACAAATCTTAATTGTTTCTTTAAAATAATCAGAGCTGTCATTTGGTAGGACTACATTGAACTGATGATTTAAAACATGAAAGAAGACTGGCCACTTGTTCGACCACTTGCCTTAAAAAGTTGAGTATGATTCGCTTTAGGCTGCCTGACAGTTGAATTCATCTCTTTAGTTTGGATAAGTTTTGTCTATTTTTAGCCAGGCCACCAGATGGATTGTCAAATGGAAGCCAGTGCATTGTGAGGATACAAGTTATTGAAATAATATCATTTATACTTCGGAAAATTTTTCAGTTAAAAATTTGGATTTCTTCCTGCAGGATGTAGCAAAATAGACAAAAGTTGAATGGAAACAGAACAAAGTACATGAAATGAATAAAAATAGATGTAGATAGACTTAACACAAATAAGATGATGAAAATAGAATTTTGTTGACTAGGAAGATCAATGATAGGTCTGAAAATTATGCAAGAACTGTATTATGGAAGAAACCATGATTTTTTTTGTTTGATTTTGAATGAGCCAGATCTATTGCACATGGAATAAAAAGGCTTACAGAGGACTTGCCCATTTACCAGCTCCCTCACCTCCATTCAGGGCCCCAAACAGTCCTTCCAGGTGAGGCAACACTTCACCTGTGAATCTATTAGGGTCATCTACTGTATCTGATCTCCCAATGCGTCCTCCTGTATGTAGACCTGGTATAGATTGGGGACCGTTTTGTTGAGCACATCAGCTCCTTCTGTAATAAGAGGAATTTTCCAGCGGCCAACCATTTCAATTCCTATTTCCACTGCTGTTCCAACATGCCAGAATCAGAATCAGGTTTATTATCACAGGCATGTGTCATGAAATTTGTTAACTTAGCAGCAGCAGTTCAATGCAATACATAATACTGAAGAAGAAGAAGGGGAAAAAAAAGTAAATCAATTACAGTATATGTATTTTGAATAGATTAAAAAATCATGCGAAAAACAGAAATAATATATATTAAAAAAGTGAGGTAGCGTTCATGGGTTCAATGTCCATTTAGGAGTTGGATGGCAGAGGGGAAGAAGCTGTTCCTGAATCACTGAGTGTATGCCTTCAGACTTCTGTACCTCCTACCCCTGATGGTAACAGTGGGAAAAGGGCACGCCCTGGGCTCTGGAGGTCCTTAATAATGGATGCTGTCTTTCTGTGATACTGCTCCTTGAAGATGTCAGTTCATGACCTCCTTTTTAACTATGACGAGGCCACTCTCAGGATGGGGGAGCAACTCCTCATATTGTCTAGGTAGCCTCCAGCTTGATGCCAACTTCCAGTATATTTTCTTGTTTTCCCCCTCCCCCTTGCTTCTTCATTTTCCGTCTCTGGCCTCTTACCTCTTCTCCTTCCCTGCCCATCAGCTCCCTTGGGTGCCCCTCCTTCTTCCCTTTCTCCCATGATACACTTTCCTCTCCTTCTCCACCCCTTTGTCTTTTCTATGTATCACCTCCCAGCTTCTTATTTCATCCCCCACCCACCTGGCTTCACCTACTAGATTGCCCTTCCCTTCCAGTCCTGATGAAGTATCCCAGTCCACACTGGCAGTTCATTAATTTCCATAGAAGCTGTTTGACCTGCTGAGTATCTCCAGCATTTTGTATATGTTTCTCTTAAAGAGAAACTTATCCTTCCAATTAATTTGCACTTAAGAAAATATACTGAACAGATCTTAACGCAAACAATTTTATGACAGCTGTTTGTGGAACTACCTCTAGCCTCAGCAATAAAGAAAATAATTCAACTGAAAATGTTATCTTTTATTACTGGGAGTAAAATATTATTCATTAAGGAAAGAATGGCTATGTTAACAAAATATTATCATATGAAATTCTCAATTACAGAATGAATGCATGCTTTTAATATCCAGCAGTTTGTTTTGTATACTAATTCACTGCTGTAAAACTGCAATGAGAGTAGAACAGCAGTCATTTCCACTCAAACATTCCAATCTATTATGCAGAATATTATTCTTTTTGGAGTGATATGCCTCAAATTTATTTTTCCTTGTCTGGTGAAAACTACATAAAATTACTGCAATCCTTAGACACAGACTGATGGAGAGAAAGACATGCAGTGAAAGGTCATACACACAGGAATAGGATTAGGCCATTCAGCCCATCGCATCTCCTCCACCATTTCATCATGGCTGACTTATTATCCTTTTCAACACCATTATCTTGAAAATCAAAAGAAAGCTTATCTTCAAAAATTATGACAGCTGACCTTTACTCCAAGACCCTAAGAGCAACCAGAACTCCTATCAGGTAAAAATTCTGAACTATTGTAACAGAGGAGGCCAGAATAACAGGAGAGGGGAAAGAGAATAAACAACTTGACTGAAAGCAAGCAGGTACAGGGCACTTTGGCATACTGGTAAAACCAGGACCACTCGAAGTGTTGGATACAACCATACTCGTGAGAAATTTGGGGCAGCATGGTAGCGTAGTGGTTAGCACAATGATTTACAGTGCCAGTGACCTGGGTTCAATTCCCATTGCTGTCTGTAAGGAATCTGTACATTCTCCCCGTGACCACGAGGGGTTTTCTCCATGTGTTCTGGTTTCCTTCCACGGTGTAGAGATGGTTGGTAAGTTAATTGGTCACTGCAAATTGACTCATGATCAGGCTAGGGTTAAATCAGACATTGCTTTGCGGAATGGATTGAGGGGATGGAAGGGCCTATTCTATATCTCAATAATTTAAAAAAAACTAAGTTCCTTTCACCCCTTCAACCCTTCTATAAACAACAGCGTAAGTACATCAAATATCTAGGCAAACATACGTCCTAGTGAAGGAAGAAAAGACACAGACGCAGGAGGAAACACACAGGTGTCCTTCTTACTTCATGGATGTCTATGGACAACTTTGTTATTATAAATCGGATCAATTTCTGTCTTTTCAGTTTCTAGCATATATCACAAAATGGAGCTGGTATCTTGAGTAAGAAAGTGGACCAAAAAAAATACCCATGATAGGTACAGTTAGCGACCTGAAGATGGAGAATTTTTTTTCACAGTCATTAAAACATTAGAATAATGTCTGTGGCTATCCACTTGATCTGTGCCTCTTATCTTTTACACCACTATCAAGTCGCCTCTTAATCTCCTTTGCTCCAAATAGAAAAGTCCAAGCTCGCTCAACCTATCCTTGTTATACATGGTCTCTAGTCAAGGCAGCATCTTGGTAAATCTCCTCTGCACTCTCTCTAAAACTTCCACTTCTTTCGCAAATGGTTGATTTCAAGTTGTACAGAAAGTGGGAAATAGTCATCAGAACAAAAGGAATATCTGAGGTAGGTTTGGGCCTGGGTGTCTGTGTTAAATGTGAGTGTTGGAGGGATAAAGAAGTGTGATATGTCACAAATAGTAGGTCAAAGCAGGCTAATGGTGATAGAATAGCACAGACAGAAACCTATAGCAAAAATGGCTGACAGAGAAAGTGAGATACCAGAAGTTAGAAAGTTCAATACTGGGTATGTTGCTAGACTGCTGAATAAAGTAAAGGAAACCTTTTAGGAAATGAAGTCCATGTGTGGTGCTCCGTTGGCTTTTGCCTGCAATTTTCAGCTCTTAACTCAGGTGTAATCTTTGTTGTTGAAGGATTAAGTGTCTAGCAGGCATAACAGGATGTCCTTCTACAGAAAATACATTTCTGATAAAGAGAAAAGATATAAACATTAACATCTTGAGTCATTCAGATACACTCAAAGGTAAGCCACTTAGACATGTGTACAAAGGGTGACCAGAGAGTGAATGTGGCAGGAAAGCACAGTGGGATGAATGGATTTTGTATTCCATCGTCACTTTGCCCTGGGGGTAAGGTGATTGAAAGCAAAAAAAAGTCTGCATGGTGACACACAGAAAATGTTGGAGGAACTCAGCAGGTTAGGCAGCATCTATGGAGAGGAATACAGTTTCAGACTGAGACCTTTCATCAGGACAGGGTAGTACTGAATTCCTCCAGCATTTTGTGGGTGTTGCAGTGGATTTCCAGCATCTGCAGAATCTCTTGTGTTCAATATTTACATGGCAATAATAGCAGGGTGAAAACCAGATAATCCGTTTTCATGGTGTTATTTTAAGAGTAATTATTAGCCCGGAAACTGGCATAACTTTGCTGCTCTTCATTAAAATAGTGTCATGGGATCTTTATTGCCTGCTTGGGAGTCCTTGCAGTGCAATTGGATTTTGCATGCCAACTTGATGGAAGAAGTGGTGGTTGCCATGGTGCTTGGCAGATTTTCCAGCTGGCCTCTTCTGTGCACTACGGTGACACTAGACATGGAGCCCATGAACACCGACAAGAGGAGTCATCCAATTGCTGGCTCCAAATACTGTAAATCATGGAAATATAACTGAAGAACTAAGCTCTGGTACGCTGGGATGTGAGCTGCTCCAGTACCATTTAACAGGATTTGTTGAGGACTCTTAGAGTGAAATTCCCCTCACTCTGTAGTCCAGAGGACTGTAACCAGAAATAAAAGCAAATGCTGAAACTACTCAGCAGGTCGGGCAGCATCTGTGAAAAGTGAAGCAGAGTGAATATTTCATAACGAAGTCCCTCATCAGGAGTGTGGCCTTTATGCAGGGTCTAAGTGAGCAGAGTGTGTCTCTTTGCTGCTTATAATGGATGCTTTAGTAATCTCATTGGAGTAGGATCAGAGGTCATGAAGACAAGGACAACATTTGCAGTAAGAGGAGAGGCAGAAGTATTATTTTTAGAAGAACTTATGTTCTGCAAGTCCTCTGGGACCCGAGCTCCAATTGACTGATGAATAATGACTCTGGAGATGAAGTGTTCCTAATGCATTGTTGATAGAGTTCTGTCACCTTCTGCAGGCAGACCATCAAGTTGAGTTTATTGTCTCGTGCAGAAGTGTGGTGAGGCACAGGTTGCAACAGCATCACAGGCACGTAGATTCAGACAAAACACAGAACATAAGGTATACATAAACTATACAAGTTGGTGAAGCAAAAACATGCAAATTACGGTATATAGTGCTAAAAGAAAACACAAGTTCACAGTTGTGCAATGTCATAGCTGCCTCAAAATCATGATGTCAGTAGTCTGATCATCAAGTCTGCAAGGTGAGGCTGGCTGGCAGCATGTTCTGCTGGGACATCAGCAGTCTGAGGTCTGGCTACATCATTCAGACCGTGGCTTTTGCCCATGCTGTAACAACAGTTTTAATCTCTGCCAACAGACGCTGAACCAAGGATACTGTCAAGATCTGATTATCACTTCTGAGTGGGAAAGGACAGGCTCCATGCAAAGACTTCATAAAGATTAGAAGTTGAACTCTCCCATGTTCCCTTATAACACAAACTGGGTAATGTCTTCAGTATCTCCATGTGCATATTCATCAGCTACATTGTAGGGGGTGCAATGAAACCCACATTGGAGTTTTTTAGGGCAGCCATCACTGGTTAGTGATAATTCATTTCCCCAAGACCGCGCTGGTTCATGAGAGTAATTGTGTGAAATGCAGTTCATGCTTCCAAAGCTTATATGAGTTTGTAAAAAGCATATGCCTGAAAGTTGCACACATTCAACATCAGAACAAAGAGTGTGTGTCTCCAATTTAGTATACACTTTTAAGTGTATTCCAACTTCTAGCCTTAGTCTTAGTTGAATGACAGCATCTGTGTTCACATATGACCTGGAATACTGCACCAAAGAGATGTTTCTGCGAATTGTGTCCTGAACAACTGAGAGAGCTAACTACTCAGTCCTTGTAGATTCATACAGATATGTTTGTACAAGGTAACATCTGGTCCTTAAGAGATGGTCTTTGAAATGGCCTGGCCAGTGTTTTAACAATGGCTATCTTGGAAATCAATTCTAAGTTAATCCCAGTTTATGAAGTTCAGAGACTGAACTCAAACGCAAGGGTATAATCAACAAACTTTTAAAGGTTTCTGTGACAGACCTGAACTTTGCTAATATTAATTTGTTATTCATGGTATTGGTTAATCCTATCCACTAGCTGATAGCACATAAAAGGTTTTGTGCAGTTCTCATTGAGAGAACAGTTGGTGATAAAAATGCTAGTGTAACCTGAATAGAGGCAGCAGATGCAACCAACCAACAATCGGCTGGAAGAACTCAACCGAGTTAGCTTGCACGAGAGGGCATGGTTTTAAGGTGCTGGGGAGTAGGTACAGAGGAGATGTCAGGAGTATGTTTTTATCTCAGAGAGTGGTGAGTGTGTGGAATGGGCTGCCAGCAATGATGGTGGAGGCGGATACAATAGAGTTTTTTAAGAGACTCCTGGACAGGTATATGGAGCTTAGAAAAATTGAGGGCTATGGGTAACCCTAGGTTACTTCTAAGGTAAGGACATGTTCGGCACAGCTTTGTGGGCCAAAGGGCTTGTATTGTGCTGTAGGTTTTCCATGTTTCTATATTTCTAACTGCTTGAGCTGCATCTGTGGAGGAAGGGGACCTGTTCATGTTTTGGGTTGAAGCACTGCTTCATTTCTATCAGTAGAAGGAAGGAAGGGGAGGAAACAACAAAGCTGAGGGATACTTGAAAGTTCAGGAGTCTGAATTTCAGTTATCCCTCCCTCTTGCTTTCTGGATCTCCTCTGGTACCCCTGTTTTTGAGCTCTTTTCCATACCTATCCTCTCCAGTCCAGATCAGCCACTTTCATCTACTTCCCTTTGTTGGTTCCATCCACTCACCACCCATGCTTTTTCACCAATGAGCTCTCTTCTCTCATCCATTTGCCTTTTACCTATCTACTGATGGATCCTGTTATCATCAGGTCCTAGCACTGGTAACCCCTGCCCTCAGTCTCCAGGATGTAGTATGGTGGTCAACTACTGCTTGTTCTTTCTTCCAGTCAATAAAAGCCGATATCTCGCCTCATGTCTCAGAGAGTTATTGATGGTGCATCACCTGCTAAATGGTACGTCTCTGGAATGTGGGAGGAAACAGGAGCAAACGGAAATCCATTTGTTCATGGGGAGGAACGTACACGTTTGTAGAAGCTGCATACAGACAGCATTGGAATTGAACTCTGAACTCTGATGCCCCATGATGTAATAGTGTTGCGCTAACTGATACCCTACCGTTTTCCTACCTGTGTCCACCTTCACCCTCTCCTCCCCTGCCTCTTTTCGTCCACCTTCATCTACCAACCAACTTTGCTGTCTCCCAATTCCATCACCATCATCCCTTACTTGGCTTCATCTGCGCAGCATCCTTCACCATACCCCCCACCCCGGTCTACCAGTTACAGCCTGGCCTCTATCTCACCATTTGCCCTCTCTACTTAGTTGTCATGCGGGCTTTCAATCCAAAACATCAACAGTTCCTTTCCCTCCATAGGCGCTGCTCGATCCACTGAGTTCCCATAGACATTCTCTCATTTCCCCTCTCCCACAGGGCAGAAGATATAAAAAGCCTGGAAGTGCATACCACCAAACTCAAGGAGAGCTACTACCCCATTGTTATATGACTATTAAATGATTCCCTAATACACTAAGGAGGATTCTTTTGATCACTATGAACAGTATAGATTCAAGACAAACCTTCTGCTGTAACTTGGTACATGTGAAAATAATAAACCAATTCCAATTTTCATTCCTAGTCCTCCAGCAGAGTGTTTGTTTCAACATAACCTAAATCAGAATCAGAATCACGTTTATTATCACTGACATTTGTCATGAAATTGGTTGTTTTGTGACAGCAGTAGAGTGTAGCAGAAAGAAACATATAAAAAATGTAAATAAATAGTTCAAAAAGAGAGGAAAATAGTGAGGAGGTAGTGTCCGTGGGTTCATGGACCATTCAGGTATCTGAAGGCAGAGAGGAAGAAGCAGCTCTTAAAGCGTCCAATGTGCATCTTTGAGCTCCTGCACCTCCTCCCTGATGGCAGCAATGAGAATCCTGAATGCCTGGATCTAGGTGCTTCTTTGACTAATGTTAAGTGAAGGTCGGAGGGTGTGGGGTTAATGACTGCTTTAGTGCTCTTGCTGAGTATTCTTGTTGGAGTGTTTGCACAGTGATCTCACCATTTATGCAGCAGAGTTCTGAAGCGGGGAATGCTACTGCCACACAGCTCCTCTGTTTCTTTTGGGTGCTCCAGTTTCCTCCCAAATTCCAAAGACATGTTTCTAGGTTTATTGGCCGCTATAAAATGCCCCTAATGTAGATGGGTAGCAGAAGAAATGGAGAGCAGAGGGAGGGGGTAAACATGGACACATGAGGGTGAATAGATTGAAGGGGAAAATACACAGAGAGAAAAGACTGATAGGAGTGCTGTGACATCCAGCATTAATTCGTCAGGCTGGCTGCCCTCCTCTGTGTCATAAGAGCATATGAGAATATATATGAGATAGATAGATTAATTTGGGGCCCGTGGCTAATGTGGAATTTTGCTGAGCGATTAGTAATTGTTTCACTCAAGCATGCAAAGATCCTGCACTGTGAGATCATGGGGCTGTTACTTTATGAACAAATAACTTGTATTTATAGTTGGAAGAAGGTCTTTTTCTGGTCCAATAAGTCAATTAGTATTTAGCAGACTGTTCCAGTGGCAGAGCAGGGATATAAAAGTTTCATGGTGTTACAGCGGCTTTTGCTGGATAGCAGAAAGAAACAGTGTTCAGTCAGATGTAACCTGCTAAAAAGTGCTCAGCCTTAATGGCTATCCAGCGTTATTAATGAGGCTGTCAGATGTTTTGTTTTCATTGAAATGAAATGGAACATTTTTGAAATTTTAAGTGCCCTTTATTTAAAGTCACATCCAGCAGTTTCTAAAATGAGCTGGAATTTATGTGTGATCTGTTATTAAACACTGCAAATATGTTTTATTATATTAGATATGAAGGAAGGTTAAAAACACCAATTCCTCTTTATTGATTTACAACTTAAAAAAAAGAATCACAAACCCACTAGCACTTTGACATGTTCAGTCAGTGGAGGCTTGAATCTTTCTATCTCACTCGTCACCTTGGCTCCTCTCCAACAGCTGGGAAATAATTGGAGTTCCTAAAAAGTTTCCAAGATGATAATAGTTAATGTTTGGTTCTAATGGCTTCCTCTAATCAATCTCTTTTTCATTGTGTTTTATTTTATCACACCTAAAACTGACTCCCTGTTTTAAATATTTTGTCAGATGAGTATCACCTTGTTAAATGTCGAAACAGACCCTTTCTGGTGACCTCCCACTTGCCATATGTAGAACAGCTTCAGCTTTTCTGCATCTTATATAACTAAAGCCACGTAACCTACATCTAAATGTCACACAATGCTATTATGTTGCAAACCAGCAGGATGTCCAGCCTTGTTTGTCCAAAAAAAATTGAACAATTTTAAAAATGCAAAGAGCTATTTTAAAAATTAAGATGAGCACCAGGTTGGATTTCTGAAAAGTGGAAAACGTGTTGATGATATCAAATTATATTTTTAAAATAAAAAGTATCATATGCAATTGTTCAGAGCGCATTTGAGCCTCATTTGTCCTGCTCACTGAGTTGTTGACATTGCTTCCTGCACCTCTCTGTGCTACTTAAAGAAGTCACAAAATCTGCAGACAGAGCTTTTGTCCCATCAAACCTGCACTACCATTAAGCATGCTTTTACACTGATCCCATTTTGTTCATCCTCCATCCCACCACTCACCAACACAGTAGGAAAAATGTAAAGTCAGTAATAATCTACCCAGCCTTTACAATCGTGTACACATTTATTGCTGCTCTCTCTACCCGCACTCTGTACTGACATTGAAGGAGGCCACTTGCCCCATTGGGTCCATGTTGGTTCCCAGAAGACTAATAACATTAATCCCTATTCTCATTCATTTCTGTACACCTCTACAATGTATTATTTCCCAAAGGTCCATCAGATCCCTTTTTGATTCTTCTTGCCCATAACTTATGTTATGATGTGATTTATATCTGCATAATAACCTTAGGGATATGAAAGGAAACTGGAGCACCTGGATGAAACCTACATGGTTATGGAAAGAACGTTGAACTCCACACTGTCAGAGCCTGGATTTCTAGATTACAAGTCAGTGGCACAAACTGCTGTGACTCTGAGCTATGTATGGTTGAGCTGGGATTATGCAGGTTGGGATGAATCACTGTCACTTAATACCCATTCAATTTTGGAGGAAAGTAAATTCCATCACGTTGGTACAACAAATAAGATCTAAATCCTAACACACACTTATGTTAAGAAATGGAGTTCTCTCTTCTCTGGAGTGTTAAACATATACTATTGTCCACTTTATTAGGTACATCTGTACACCTGCTCGTTAATGCAAATATCTAAACAGCCAATCACGTGGCAGCAACTCAATGCATAAAGTCATGCAGACACAGTCAAGAGGTTCAGTTGTTTTTCAGACCAAACATCAGAAAGGGGAAAAAATGTGATCTAAGTGATTTTGACCATGGAGTGATTGTTGGTGACAGACAGGGTGGTTTGAGTATCTCAGAAACTGCTGATCTCCTGGGATTTTCACGCACAACAGTCTCTAGAATTTACAGAAAGTGATGAAAAAAAGAAAAATAAACATCCAGTGAGATGTAATTCTGTGGGCAAAAGTGCCTTGTCAATGAGAGAGGGCAGAGGCCAGACTGGTTAAAGCTGCCAGGAAGAAGACAGTAACTTAAATAACCATGCATTACAATAGTGATCTGCAGAAGAGCATCTCTGGATGTACAGCACATCGAACCTCGAAATGGATGGGCTACAGCAGAGAAGATCACACCAGGTTCCACTCCTGTACCTGATGAAGTGGTCACTGAGTGTATGTTGAGACTATTCTTAGTGCCCCCACTGAACACCTGAGGGGAAGTTTCAAAAGTGACAAAAAAAATGAGATGTATCTTGCAGGTGAGCAGCAGAAAATGCTGCCATAGAGGTGAGGGAGACCACAGGACAGAATGAGAGCTCCAATCTCCCATTCAAATGGCCAATGCAATCTGATACAATGTAGCAATGAAGTCTTAGGCCATGCGTGATCACCACATCGCTATCAGTTCCTGCATGTGGTGCAGCATTTTGTACTCAGGTTCATTACATACGTAGAACTGCTTCTGCATAAACTTGCAGCAATGAGAAACAAGATTGGCAAATGCGTTTAACATTAATGTCACTCTGGGGACTTTTTAAATCCATCTCTTTACCAATCTGCTGTGGGATTTGCTCTCGTTTTCTTCTGATTGATAAGCAGTTGTCATGGGTTATACGTAAATGCTTAATTGATTTTAGTCATTAAATGCACGATGTATTCAGAGTAAATGTCAGTCACAGCGGGTAATTGAGCGTAGGTGATTTCCAGTTAGATTCTCAATGGGTAATCGTTGCCCCAGAACTACTCATTAGTGTGATCTACCTCGAGAACACTGTTTCTCAGGAAAATTTGCAAATAAAAGACAAGCACGTGCGATTGCATTAAATGTGCATGAGTAGGTATGCATGTCTAGAGAATATTTCTAAGAATTTCAACACCAGGGGATATATTTTGAAGTGCAGTATTGAAGACAGATGTGACTGCTAATTTTGAACATAGAAAGATGACAAATACAAGAGTCAGAAAAGCAACCAGTTAAACTTCTGACGCTGGCTGAAGTTTGTTCAGAATGCCCAGAAAATACCTGATTCACAAAGCCCCAAATCTTAACCTGAGGAGGAACGAGGGCTGGTGACCCTTTAGGTAAATGAATCGGTAAAAACTAGAGTTCAAACCAATGCCCAGAGCTCTGATTCTTCGAGTCCACTGGGGAAGTCAAAGCCCTATGTTTGCAAATCCATGAGTCCGCTGAGGTTGGAGACCGGAGATAGCCTACCCTGGATTGGAGGATATGCGTGGGTGGGTGGGAGGGAGGAAAGGGACTTGTTTTGCTGTTGTGGTTTTTTTGCTTGTTGTGTTCTGTGTTGTTCTGTCAAGCATGGTGATGGTACTATGATGGCATTGGAATGTTTACCGACACATGTGGCCTACCCCCAGCACAACTTTGGGTGGCATTGGTTGTTTTCACAAATGACATTTTGTTGTATGTTTTAAGATATATGTGATAAATAAATGAATCTGAATCCAAATATGAACAGGAATTTCAGTCTTGGAGCACAAAACAGGACTCCTTCAACACCACAGTGAAATGTCAGTGAAGATTACAATCAAGAATTTCCTCAGAATTTCTCCAGCTCCACTGAAACTTCTGCAGAAGTAACAACAGAAGAAACCCAAAGGAAATTCTCAGGGCATGTGCTCTGGTCCTGGAATGAGGGCTGAACCCGTTGCCTTTTTATTCAGATCAAAGAAAACCAGCCTGAGTCAAACTGCCACATTTCATTTCCTGAATAAACTGTAACTACAGAGTGGTTAGCAGGATAGAAATGTCGTGAGCAAAATTGAGAACTGAATGTTCCCCACAAAATTATAAAGGTCTCTAGGGTGAAAATCACAGAAGTTTTCTTCTGATGCAGTTAAAATAAGATGGTAAGAGTAGCGTAGAAAAGGAATGCAGCTTATTATGCACTTCCACAGTGATTTTGCATATGATGTGAAATGGAGCAGTCATGATTGACAGATGCAAATAAACAGATTGTCTTGCTGCCAATCTGACAGGGATGGATGACCCAAAGACAAGATACAAAGAAAGATAATGGAAGCGAAGTATCAGCAAAAAGACACACATCCCATGTTTCACAAAAAAATTGGTCATTTCATATTCATAAGCTCTCTGACTATCTTCATGACCTTCAGAGTTGAGCACAAAAATGTAGCATGACAAAAATTAGTGGCAGCTTCTCTTGTGCTGGGATCACATTGAAATCCAATAGAAAATGTGGAAGGAGCACTCAATCTAACCTAACCCACCCATCCTCCAATCTGTCCTGATGTACTTCCTACACTGCTCCTGGCAAAATCTTCAGATTGCACCTCAGAATCCAGAAATCTGGCATGTAAGGAGTCAAAGAGGCAGCCCAGCAGCATGAAAACAGTGCCATTCAACCCAACCATGTCCACAACAACCAAAGGCCACCCTTCTGTATTAATCCTATCCTCCACCACTTGTCCCAATGTCTTCTATACCAAGGCTATTCAAGTGCTTGACTAGATACTTGCAAAGTGATGTCAGTGTCTCTACTTCAACACTCTCTCTGGCAATGTACTCACCACGATCTGGTTGACAAAGGTCCATTGCTATCCAAAGAAGATGTTTGTTTTCATAAGTTATCCCTGGTCTTATAATAACAAAATGGAATAGGCTGGATTCGGGGATGCCTAAAGGAAGAGAAGTCTCTGGCAGCATGTCAAAAGGCTAGATTCCTGCTATGTTTCTAGCAAAATTATCTGCATATGTGTAGAAGCCACCAAGTAGTTCTCCAGGTATTAGATGTGACAGCATGGAGAGAAGAGAAACTAAACAACAGGGATGGTTCTGTCTCACCTTTCCCACTGCTCACTAGGGTGAACAAGAGAGGCTTTAGTGTGGGAAAGAGGGACATCTATGATCCAGCTTGCACCTCAAATACAAATTCTCACACAAAGGCTTTCTGAAGCTCTTCAAGACCTCATCAAGGCTTTGAAGTCAGTGGCCAAGTTGGATGAAGAGAGTGCCATTTCTTCCATTTCTCTCATTTTGCCCAGGCTGTGCCAGCTTGGCACGTTCAATGGGCTTTATGTAAAGTTCATGGGAACATATGAAGTTGCCCCATCCTGAACAGCATCACATGTGGAAGTCACTGGCAACTTCCACACAGCTGAACAGCTCAAGGTAGGATTTCTGTTGCTCTGCTATTGCCCATCTTTGGTGGAATGTCTACAGTATCACAAAGGAATGAACTAATTATCTTCACAGCCTTTTTGTCTAAAATTTCCACCAAGTTCATCCAGCAAATGATGAGAGCAAAAGTCATTAAGTTATTAAAATAGAAACTGAAAATTCTGCAAAATCTCAGGCAGCATCTGTGGGAAGAGAAACAGAGTCAATACCTCCAGTTGACGACCCTCCTGTTTCTCTTTTCACAGATGCAGCCGGACTTGCTGAGCTCCAGAATTTTCTGATTTTTATTTTAGATTTCCAGCATTTGCTGATTATTGACTTCCACTGGTCTCACTGTTGGAAATAGTCAGTTGCGTAGGTGGTGGCTCATTATAGTTTCACTTGATTTGAAATTTAACACAGACTAGTCTGCATTGAGAGCCTAGAACCAATTTCCAACCTTCAGGGCCAAAGGAACAGTGTGAGAGAACCGGGGGAATGTTGCTGAGCCTGAGAATTTGAAGACTTTTCAATCATTATCTCACTGATGAATTAGACATCAGAAGTATTCTGAGCTTTTGGCTCCTGAATGGGACAAACATTGCAAAATGCTGGGCTGGTTTACTCACTTTTTGGAGAAATACATAAGGACATTCCAAAACACTTTGCTCTCAATCAATGCCCCTCTGTTGTATGGCCATTATTAAAAGGTAGGAATTGCAGAGCAGAAAGCTGTCACAAGCAGCAACGCTGATGATAGTTGTGGGCTAAGTCCTGGTCAGAGATCATTCCCATGTTTTCTTCAAAAGAGTAGAGTAGGGTCTTTTACTTCCACCTAACTGGGTGGAAAAGGCTTTCATTCAACACCTCCTGAGGACTGCTCTTCTGAGAGTACAGTACACCTTCCAAGTGCCGAAGGGTTAAACTCTGGTATAAAGGACATTTACCAGTTGCATCAGTAAGCAGGAGGAGTGCACGTGAGGGATGTGCGTGTTTTCATTTGTAAACACATGAAGCATTAGATTTTACTTCTTAACATTTTCTGTACATTTGTCAGAGATCCCTGAGGAAGTCTTTGATCTGACAGCCCAGAGTGAAGACTGAAGACTGCAGAGATCACTAAATACAAACACTTGTTTAAGGATTGCTGAAAGGTGTAAGAGGGTGAACAAAAAGCAAAGTGATGACAGAGACGAGACAGAAGTAAGAAATAACTCCTTGTGATTGTGGACAAATGCAAGGCGATACGAGAAAAACAAACAATCTGGAAACTTAGCATTTTCATGGAAGTGTGGGCATTGATGGCAGGAATCAAAGCCGGGAGTTTGGTTATCACTGCCCATAATTGTTAAAGATACTAAATTCTGAGCTGGATGTGCACAACTTTTCACCTCCCTCTGCAAAACATTCATTGCAATGGCAGCCAAGCAAATAGGTATGTCCAGGAAATTGTTTTTATAACGGCAAGATGGACAGCTTCTGGTTTATAGGTGGATGCCCATCTGAGGATACGACTGAATGCCTTAAAGAGCGCTTCAGAATTGTGCGAGTGAGATTTATTCCTGAAGATGCAGGATTTATAAAAAAAAGTGAGCTTAGCACTCAATGCTGCCTCTTACATCCTCAGAACATTGCAAAGTTCTTTGCAGCCCGTTAAATCATTGAATTAATGCTATTGTCTTGAAAATTGATGAATGACACATTTTTGACTCTTTAATGAAGAACTGATTAGGCAAGAAGATCTAAAAACAGAAGGTGAAATATCTCTCTATCGAATGTAGATAATCTCATTCTCTTTTCTCAGCAATAGCTGTGTATTTGGAAAGCATACTGCTCATTTCTGACAATTCAAGTACAGACCTCGACTCTCTATCTAGTACAAGAAACCTTGAAAATTCTACTCTGTCCATTAAAAAGGAAATTGTTAAATATAGCATGGTATTGATCTGCATGAGAGAAAAGACACCAACCTTGTAATCCAATATTAGTTAACCAACAAGGTAGTGAGCATGCTCAGTTTTGGTCCCAGCAAACTCCTGAAGAATGAAGGAGAAAATATAGCTTCAAAGTGATGCTCTTGTTTGTTATTACCCCTTTATGTTGCAACACATGGCACTGGCTTCAAAGTCATCCAATGTCCATGAAGGCACCGTCTATTGACTCTCACTGCTTTGGATCACGTTTGGTGGCATTACTGGTGTCTGAGAAACCAGGACACAGCATGATCTGGTTCTTTGAGGAGTGCAAAGGAAAACAGCAAAGCACTGTGGCCAACTCTGGGGCTGAGGAAGCTGCTTGGAGCACCATTTATTCCCTTACACCCATTGAGTCTCTTTGAACCGATGCTTCATTGAGATATAGAATCCAAATCCACTGAGACATTGCTAAGTGACTCTGGATTGTCTAATTTAATGTAGAGTGCACATTCAAATCTACTTGGTACTTAACCTTAATGAATATACTGCAGATCAAATGAACAGAACTGCCGGTGCCAGGCAGGATTTTCCTTACTTTGGCAATGATCATCACAGAAACAGCTCGTTCAACAGAATACAAAATACGAACTAACAATCTCACTGGACACGTGTGTAAAAATCCTGTGTCACATGTATAGGATCCTGGTAAATATAATATACTCCCTCCCTATTTTTCAGCTTATTTAGTTCTAATGTTGCTTTTTTTTCCGATCTTTCATCATATCTTAGTTTTAATATGTACTGTATCCTGTATCCTAGCTGATATTAAGCTTGAAAAAGTCTATTTATTAAAATGCAGATCAGTAGTAAAATGTAGTCTATGCAATATGAGTGTATTAATCAATATTGCTGCTGGAGTGCAGGCCAAGAATGCACAATTATTATAGAATGCAAACCTGACCCTGCATAAGCCTTTGTTGTTTTTTTTTGCCTATTTAATATGGCTGCCTCAGCTTTCCTTTGTACACTGACAGATGATCCAAGCCAGCTTGGGTTCTTCTATGTATTCTGCTTCTGAACAAAGTTTTCTTACATTGCACATCTTAGAAACCTATTCGTTTCTTGACAGTATACTGCCCCCTTGAGGTCAACTGTCTTTGCAGTAAGCTACCTGGAATCAAAATTCCCCTAGCTGAGCTTTCTTCTCAAAATGTGAGTTTTGTTCAAGTATATAATTAAGCTGTAGTTTTGGAATTTATATTTACATGTTTTTGGATAATCACCAATCTTTGGAATTCCATAAGTATGTTTGGAAATGGACTATAAGGAAAATTATGTATTGGCAAAAGAGGCATCTATAAACAGACTCAACAATTCACATAAACTAAGTCTGTCTAAATTTTAATAAGTAATGAAACATTCAAGACAGATGAAAATCTGATGGTTAAAATAATGATGAAAGGAATTTATCTTTAAAGGTAAAGCTGTCTTGGATAACAAACTGAATGAGAAGCTACATGTATAGTTGATGAATTCAAAATAGAATAGCTTTTAGCTAATTAAAAGAGATTAATTTGACAGAAAATATGTTTAGTCAAATGGATTTTAGTTAATTACAGTCCGAGGATGTCTAAAAATTAAACTACATTTACCATGTCAAAAAGACATGACTATATTAATGTGCATTTTTCCTTCAAAGCCACACCTTTTCTAACTTTGCTCTCTTCATATTTTTTACAGTTTCTATTACTAATTAAATATTCAGCCACTTTTGTTGTTATGTAAGCTGTTTTTTTTTGCAATGGGAATTCTTGAACAGAGAGATTGAGCCATTGTTCACGAGGCACAGTTCTATATTTCTGAAAGGGTTGCCCTCTTCCAGATAGATTTCTCATTAAAAGAGAGCTTTTAAAAAATGAAGTTTTCTTTCAAGTCCTCTACTGTTACAGTGCTGCGGCCATCAAAGCCCCCTCCTAGCCATTTTCATTTACCTTGTGACTCTGACCCTTTGTGATGCTGTGCAGTTTCAGGGTAAACTGATCCCAAAGGTCCCCAAGGATGTTATTCTCATTTATTCACACAGCTCTTTGACTGTAACAGTCCATGTTGGCAGCAGATCAGCTCTCCCTGATTCAAAGTGCACAATACAGTACCTTTTATTTTTTTCCCTTGGCCTTTTAATAAGGCCCATGTTGTCAAAGAATTTCAATGGATATCAATCGATTAGCATGTTGCACCTCATTCATAGCTGCCAGTAACTTTGGGACAACTACAGGGAAATAAAAGCGAGACAATACTGAAAGGAGTCATCTTTGCTGTCTTTGTGTTCTGACATTTCTCCCTGCTCTCTAGTAGACTGCTTCATTCACTGTAAGGAGTTAACACCCTGTTTAATTGCTGCCACACCTAAACCCCATAAAGGACCACATTGCTTATACTAGGAATTCGGGCCAACTTACTTTGAGGTTGCATGTAAGAAAATTCAAACAGCTGCTGACTGGGAGCACAGTTTCAGGTGTGTGATAGATAGGTTGAACTACCTTTGGTGCCATCTGTGTGTCTACAGGCAGTTTGTGCCTTTGACAGCTGTCCCACCTCTCTGAACATCAAATGCTTGAGCATAGTCTCTGGAGAACTATAAGACAAGGCTGTGGTGGTGACTCTCCCCTGAGAACACTATCAAGAGATGCTGTACCTGCCAAATGGTGTGTCATAAAGGGCTCCAGTTACTGGCTGGTAAATTATCTGATTAACAAAGTCCTTTCATTTTACATCAATAACTGAAGGTAAAAATAAATTGAATGGTCTTGAATTCAACACAACTTTGTTGAGGAAGGAGAAAAAATGTTTAACCTTTTCTTACTTACCACAATAATGATATTATTTTCTTGAAATGTAAACCAATTTACCTGAGTTTGACAATAAAATCTTCAAAGCTATTTTATATTTATTCTCATCACCTTTACTTTAAGTATCCTTTCTGACTTGATACGCTTGACTCTTAAAAAACTGCAAAACAATTTAAAATTCTTTCAGACTTTCTAGAAATGAATATTAAAATTTCTCATAGTAACAACAAAATTTGAAGATATTATATACTGTATAATAAAACAATCTTTGACTGTGTCATTCTTGATTGCTGCTTTTAATTTTTGTCTGTTGTCTTTGTTCCAACCTGTTGAGCACTGGGAAAATCAAAGTTCACCTAAACCATGGGGAAATGGAAGGAATTGTCCTTGCCCCTTGTACAGATTCAGCACAGACTATGTTACCTATTCCATCTTCCTTTGCCTCAACTTGAGTGCACAGCTTGTGTATCATGTTCAGCCCAGAATTTTGCTCCTGTTGTCACATCCTCACAGGATAAAAATACATGCACAAAATTAACCGTCGTTTATCTTTGTGTATTAACTGCTGTGATATTCGTTGGTGTTTTTCTTACACATGAAATCATTAGTCTCTCAGCTGAACTCCCATTCCCTACTCTTCATAAACTTCTGTTCCAGTATCCTACAGCCCATTTTCTGCATCAATTCTTTACTTGTCATTGTTGCCTTTATCGACTTGATTTCCTCACTTCACTCCGATGCATCAAGTTCTCACTGATACTTCTGTAACGTCTTTCAAAGGTACATATACACTGAACAAATTTTCAGTTCCTTCATTTCTGATCTCTTGAGATCCTCCTTTGTGAATCATTTGCCCTCATGTCTTTAGCCATCACTATCTTCTCTAACTTCTTCAGATCTTCCTTCAAAACCCGCTTTATGGTTACTTCATTTTCTGGCTAATATTTCTTTGCAACCAAGATTACTGAATATTAATTATGTGGCCAGTTATCACCATCTTGTGTCTGGTCTTTCCAAATGATATTGCTGTGAACATTGGGAAGTTGGCAGTTTACTGGTTATCCACATGGAGTACAATGGGGGGGGGGGTGGGGGAGACAGCACTTCAGATTTCCCAGCATATGCACAGGAAGGGCTGTCTGCCATTCCTGCAGCAACATCAGTGACAATCAAAAGTATTCAAAGTTTAAAGTTCAAAGTACATTTATTATCAAAGTTATGTACACATTATGCAATCTTGAGATTCATCTCCTTACAGGCAGCCACAAAACAAAGAAACCCAAAAGCACCCATAAAAAAGACTGTCAAACACCCAATGTGCAGAGGGAAAAACAAAGCAAATTGTGCAAACAGTAAAAGTAAGCACTAGCATTCAGAATGGAAGTAAGTCTACAGACATGAAGCCTGGAGCAGCCTAAGCAGGCCACAGCCACGGCCTCAGTTTAGTGCAGAGCTGAGTAAATGTCGTGGAGCCCACGGACATGAAGCCCGGAGCAGCCAGAGCAGGCCACAGCCTCCACCTCAGTTCAGCACGGAGCCAAGTAAAGATCGCGGAGCAGCAAGCAGAAATGGCCCAACCCTTGCCTCTAGTCCTGACACCCTACCTTTTCAGTCCATCTGGCCTGGCATTTAAATCATCCAAACATCGAGCCGTTCCTAGAAACTAGGCCCTGTCACATCAATATGCTCTGGGCCTGGGCCCCACTGCCATGTTTTGGCTGGTATTGACCTTTCGAAATTGGCTTGGTGCTTAGATTGATCAAAACTCGCTCTCAGTTTAGGTGGATCTGCCTCCACTCCAACTTTGCTCCATTCCACTCCAATGTGCCTCACATTGGTTATTTTGATTATTTTACAATTTGAGGCAACCTGAGGCTAAAAGAAGTGTAACTGAGGCTTGGTTGTTTTTTTCTTTATTTTCTTCCTTTCAATAGACAATAGACTTTCAATTTATTACTTGGCCACCGCTTTGACTATCTTTGCTCTATCATATTGATTATGCTTCTATGAAGTACATTGGATGACATAATTTGAGCAGAAAAGATTATTTTAAAGTTAGTCAAAGCTGTTCCACTCTCAACCCCAATATATGCCATCATTAACTTGTTCTATATACAATAAATCATTGCCCAGTATCATTAGTTGGCAAAACTTGTCAAATGCCAAAGGACTGACCTGCTATTCCAGCAGCATATTTCTGGTCATGTATCAACACTGGTGTTCAATTTTTATTTCTAGGTTTGGTGTACAGTTCCAAAAACTCTGTCCTTTAGATATATGAAAAAGAAATGATTTTTCAGTCAATGCCATGGGAGTTTATCTCAATCATCCAAGCAAGCCCTTGCTTATCAGCTGTGTGTAAGAAAGAATTGTTTTAATTTCATTGCACAGATGTTACGAATAAAACTTGATTTCAGATGACATTAAATGTTAAAAGAACACAAAACATGCTGTTAATAATAAATGTATTGAATATATGTAAATATATCCATATATTTTTGTGTTCTTTTAACATTTGATGTTAATGTCAATTGAAAATGGTAGCTCAGTCAAAGGCAGTTACTCCATTCACAATCATGTTTGCAACAAGACTCAAACAAGGTCCTTTAGGAAACCAAATGATCTGATTTTAACAAACTATCAGTTTTGAAGATAATGATAAATGTATTGTATACTTGCAAATTTGTCTTTAAAACTGGCAGTTTTGTTAATACTGTATTGCAGTGCAGGTGACAATATAAACCAATCACTAGTTACAAATTAAGACCATAAGAGCAGGATTAGGCCATTCAGCTAATCAAGTCTGCTCCACCATTCCATCACGGCTGATTTATTTTCCCTCTGAACCCCATTCTCCTGCCTTCTCCTGGTAATTTATGTTCCCCATACTAATCAAGAATCTATGAACCTCTGCTTTAAATATACCCAATAACTTGGCTTACACAGCCAACTGTGGCAATATATTACACAGGTTCACTACACTCTGGCTAAATAAATTCTCCTTTTTTCTGTTCTAAATGGATGTCCTTGTATTTTGAGTATGTGCCCCCAGTCCTTGACTCCCCCACAATTGGAAATATCCTCTCCTATCTAGCCATTTCAATATTCTGTATACTTCATAAAGATTCCCCCTCATTCCTCCAAACTGCAGTGAGTACAGGCTCAGAGCCACCAAATGCTCCTCATGCATTAACCAGTTCATTCCCAGGATCATTCTCGTGAACTGCCATAACAGATAAGAACAGATACAGTACAGCCTAATTTGATGATCTATTGGTAAGTTTATTGTAGGTAAAAGAATTCCTTTGTGTCCATGTTTTCTTTTCTCTTGAAATTCTGGCTTTAGTGGCTCGGCATCTGAAGCCTTTTGCATTAGTGATGCAGGTGCTGATCTTCTGGTTTGATGAGAGTTCATCTTCTCCAGCAGATGAGAACAGAGTTTCTGTTTTTTGTTTGGAAATATTTTGATGAGTTGTTTTTGATGTACTGACCAGAGGAGACTCTGGGGTAGCATACTATAGTAATATCATCATCATCTTATGACATAGGCGATCATGGTCTTTCATCTGTCATGACCATAATTGTTCTTGGCAATTTTTTCTACAGAAGCGGTTTTCCATTGCCTTCTTCTTGACAGGGTCTTTACAAGATGGATGACTCCAGTCATTATCAATATTCTTCAGAGATTGTCTGCCTGGCGTCAGTGATCACATAACCAGGACTTGCAACATGCACCAGCTGCTCATTTGACCATCCACCACCTACCCCAATGGCTTCGCATAACCCTGCTTGTGAGTTCACAGCCATGGAGCTAGTTTGGCATTGTAGCCTTGCCCAAGGGTGTTCTGCAGGCTAGCAGAGGGAAGGATTACCCTAGGTGTCCTTTGGTAGAGACATATCTCCACTTTCCCACCCAAACTATAGTAATAAGTCATTGTAAAACCCTGTAACCAATGAGTGGAATCAGTGAAGTGTAGAGTAAACAAATGCTAACAGAAAGATATAAACACAAGTGATTATGCAGATGCTGGAAACCTAGAGCAAATCACTCAAAATAATGGAGGAACTCAAAAGGTCAGGCTGCATCTATGGAAATGAATGAACAATTGACCTTTCATGCTGAAACTCTTCATCAGGACTTAAAAGGAAGGGGGAAGAAGCCAGAATAAGAAAGTGTAGGGAGGTGAAGGAGGGCAGGCTGGAAGGTGATAGGTGAAGCCAGGCTGATGGAGGAGGGCCATGAAGTAAGAGGCTGGGAGGTGATTGTTAGAAAAGGTAAAGAACTGGAGAAGAAGGAATCTGATAAGTGAGGAGAGTCGACCATGGGAGAAAGGGAAGGATGAGGGGCACTGGGGGAGGTGATAAGCAGGTGAAGAGAAGAGAAGAGGTAAGAGAGAAGCCAGAGAAGGGAACTGAAGAAGAGAGAAGAGGGAGTGGCAAAAGTTAGAGAAATTGATACTCATGCCATCAAGTTGGAGGCTAGCCCGACTGAATATGAAGTGTTGCTTCACCAACCTGAGAGTGCTCAGGAGAGGAGGCTATGGCTCAAGATGCCAGAATGGGAATGGGGATTGGAATGGAAATGCTTGGCCACTGGGAAATCCTGCTTTCTACCAATGTAGAGAAGGCCAGGTTAGGAGAACCGGATATAGTAGGCGACCCCCCCAACAGATTCCCAGGTGACATGTTGCCTTACCTGGAAGGACTATTTGAGGTCCTAAATAGAGGTGAAGGAGTGGTGGAATGGGCAGGTATAGCACTTCTTCCACATGCAGAAATAAGTGCCAGGAGCGAGATTATTAGGAAAGGGCAAATGGAGAAGTGAATCTCGGAAGGAGTAACCCCTATGGAAAATGGAGAGTAGGGGAGGGGAGGTAAAGACGTGTTTGGTGTTGGGCGGAAGGCCAGTCATCTGCATCTTATAGTGGGTCTCCAACGACTTGTCAGTACGTGCAGAATTATGTTGGATGATGCATAATACATCATATAAAGAGGGACAGCAAGTAGATGAAAGAGCTCAGTCACATCATTCTTGAAGGAGCAACAACTAGCAACTATATATCCAGCTCTGCTAAGGGCATTCAGAGATTTAAAAGTGAAACGGCCACACTTTTCCCATGGCAAACCATTGTCTGTGTGACCAAAGTTCAAAGTATATTTATCATCCAAGTATGTATACTATATGCAACCTTGAGATTCATTCAGCCACAAAACAAGAGCCCATTAAACATCCAATGTGCAAAATAAAAGAACAAATAGTACAAATAATAAAGAAATGTGAGTGCACAGCCACGGAGCTAGTTTAGCGTTGTAGCCGGTCCAGGAGCCTGATAGCTGCAGGCCACAGCCATGGAGGCAGTTCAGCAGGGAAGCGAGTGCTGATGGCTGTAGAGTCAGTTCAGATCTGAGATGAGTAAACCGCACGGAGCAGTGAGCTGAACACCAGTCAGCCTTGACGCCACCTTGATCTTTTTAATCTGGCTCAGCACTTCTATCGGCCAAACTTCGGTTCGTTTCTCGTGTGTCCACTTCGCTGAATCGTCCAGGATACCGCAAACATGCCAAGTCATGCAGAAGGTTCAAAAACACAACTCCCAAAGGGAAGTTACAGGCTACAGTTTGCGGTGATCGTAGTCCAAAGTGTAATTAATGGAATAGTTAGTAGTTTTGTTTACTGCCTGTAAGGTGTCACTGTGTCTTGCCAGTGTCATCTTTGACAGTGCCGGTAAGGAAGGTGAGATTTGGAGTCCCCATCCATTCCCTGAATCAATCATCTATTTGTACAACAGATAGCTCAGTGCCGACTGGCAATGTGTTTATTCTCCAAGCCATGCAATCTTAAACAGGGTTGAAGCAAGGTTCCTCTTTATATTCCACATCATGCCAACTACAAAGTAAACTTCTGTTCGATCCTTGTTATTTTATTTAAATTCTGGAATGCCCTAGCCAACATTGCGGAATACCATGATATGAAGATTTTTTTAAAATGACAGATGCTGAAAGCAGAAAAATAAACAGAAAATATTTTTAAAAACTCAACAGGTCGGATGGCAAGAGTGGAAAGAGAGTTAAACTGAGTTTTACCATCACTTTCTGCTTTACTTCCTTCATCTGAGACCTGCAGTGATTCAAGAAGCCCACTCACCATCATCTTCTTAAGAGCAATAAGAAAACAACAATGAATGGTGGTCTTGCTAACAAAGCCCATGTCCCATAAACTAAAAATCATCATCGTGGGCAAATTTCAGCCACAAAATAGTAACTTCTGTAAATATTTTTGTAACGTGTAAAATAGATGCAAGTTGTTTTTGTATGTGAATACTTGGAATCTGTTGCTAACTTAATTCCAACAGAAATGAATTAGACAGGATCCATTAATGAGAAAAGTAAGTGTGCATTACAGAACCTTATATTTCACTTCAAATGTTGGAAGAATCTGCTTACAATAGGCTTCAGACTTAGATGTGGGAATTTCCTAACCTAAATGATTCAACAATCATAGTTGTCAACAGCTGCTTTTAGTGAGGATGTTAGTGTTTTCACTCCCTTGTTTCCTAGATCCTGGCTGTTGGTGACTGGGTTAGAGGAGATTCTGCACAAGAGATTCTGCTGGAAATCCAGAGCAACACGCACAAATTTTCTGGGGGAACCTAGCAGATCAGGCAGCATCGATGGAAAGGAATAAACAGTTGATGTTTCAAGCCCAGACCCCTTAACATTAATTTTTAGTGAAGCCTAGAACTGGAGGGAGGTTCTAAGCTGACAGCTGCGAGGGGCTTTCCTGCACATTTTGTTTTAGTGTCTTGCAGGAACTGCCAATGAAAGAATTGGCATGTGGTGGTTTTGCAGTGACAGGACTAGTATTAATGTAAGACCTTTCAATGGCTCAGAATGTCTCACAGCACTTCCTAGCCACACTTTCAGTGCAGATACACAGAGGAATACCTATTAAAAATGATGCCAGCCATCTGCTTTCCACACAATGATTTGCAGCTTGTGTGGAAACACAACAATCAATTTGTTTGAGAGCCCTTACTCCAAAAATAACAGTTGTAAATCACGATTTCAGTCTGTAACAAGACCTGCAGCTGAATTTTATAGTAACCAATGTTAGAAGAGAAAGCTGGGAAACCTGTTCTCCAAATGTTGTTGGACCTAAAATTTATTTGGTGAGTGGAGAGCATGAAATGGACTCAACTCTCTTCCTCCCCCTCCTCTCAGTGCCTCCAGATGCGTACCACACCTTTACTCACTTCCCTCTAGATGCATATTCATATCACACATACACGAGGTTCCTGATGAACAACAACAATATGTTCTCTTTCATAATAACACACCATATCTGCATGTAAGCCTTCTGTAAATTGTAGACAACCAGATCCCTCTGTAACCCAGAGCTCTGTGATCTCTCACCATTTATATAGATGCTTCCTTTATTTCCAGCCAATATGGGAAATTTCACAATTGCTTACATTAAACCCCATTTGCCCTGCCTTCATCAACTCTCTTAACCCAACCATATCCATTTCTGTGTTCCCACCCCCTCAAGTCCTCCACACACTTAACACCAGCAAGTTTAGTAATGGCAACTTCAGTGCTTTCATCTGAGTACTGCTTCATGCCACTCAGTTCTTTTCCTTTCCCCCTTGACTCTTCCCTTCCACTTCTCCACTTTGTCTTTATCTCTCTTTCTTCAATGATTCTCGCACTGATGTTTCAATACCTGCCCTCTCTGTCACTCAACCACTTTTTCCTGCAGCCCGGACTCCCAGTTTCTCACTCTGCAGCATACCACTCTCTCCCTGTCACTACCCACTCTGATGAGTCCTCATTGGGCAACTCTGTCTCTCTCTCATTCATTTCATTCTCTCACTTATATCTTTGTCTCTGCCATCCCCTTCAATCAGTCTCACCTCGATTGCTCATTCACTCATTAAAGGTTTCTAGATTCACCACTCCAAAGATTCTAGCTTTATGTATTTTAGGCTTTCACCCTAATGCAACTCATATTTGAATCCAGTCGCAGATTAAGTTGTGACACTTTATTGCACTCCATTAATAATTATTTCTTGTGAACATAATGTGAGATTGTGCATTTCAGGTTTCAGATAAGAAAGAGAATCATAAATTTAATGCTAAAAAGCCAACATAAACTTTGGAATTCATTGTTAATGCAATCAGCTGGGTGTTAGGCCAGTATCCAGGGGAATTTTTTGGCTGCTTGTTAATTTTGGAATGGACAGGATTTTAATAGGGACCATTTCATCACTTCACAAACTGTTGTTTTTTCTGGCTTCTCTAGATTGGTGTCTGTGAGCTCCACTTTTCACTTTATCAGCCTTGATTTTTAACTTTTCTCTATTCATATCATCTGCTTTTCATGTAATGTTTTAAAGCAAGAATCCCAGTCAGACAGGGGCATGGCTGGATACCAGAGAGCAGAGTATTGGTAACCGACTGTAAAGACTATCACTAAGGAAGTCTATATTAATTTGTCTAGTCTCTACACAGTTAGGTTGTCCTTAAAGATAGAATATAAACTATATAATTAGGAAATTGTCTCTGAAGGCAAAACCTAGAGCAAAAAAAGAAGCCAGTAATACCAATTTTTCAGAGTATTTGTAACATATTTCACTTTCATATTATAGGACTATTTATTTTTGTTGTTTGTTATTTGATAATTAGTGACATGTATTACAGGAGACATCTGGATCTTTTTAACTAAAATCTTTCTTTAAAAAGTAGCAAATCAACTTTCAGTTGAAGCAAATAAAGATCTAAATCCTTGTCAGTGGAATTTTGGAAACAAGCCAAGAGAGTGACGAGGGCTCACAATATATTTTCATTTATTTGTTTAGAGGATGTGAACACCACTGGCATTTCTTCCTTGTCCTGGGTTGCCGCTGAACTGAAAAGACAGTTGGAGGCACCACATTTGTGGGCTTGGAGTCACATCCCTGCCTGATTATGTAAAGATACCAAATTTTACAACAATCCAGTAGATTTACAGTTAATTCTAATGAAGCTAGTTTTATTATAATACCAGATTTACTTAATTACTTAACTTGAAATTTTGATCAATTATTAAAAACAAAGGCAGCTGGTACAGTAACTTAACCCTTATACTATCATGTTCTAGAAAGAGCTGTAGTGGAACAAGAATCTCTGTGACTACCAAGTGCATCACAGGCACCTCCAAGCTAGACAAAAGGCTTACTATCAAGCTAAGCCTAACTGCATCACTTTTACTTTATGGACCTTCAAAGGCTTGAGAGATTAAACAACACTGTTTAACAACATTATTGCTGTAAGATAATGTAAGGATAAAAGTATATTCCGCTAATAGTTGCCCTTGGTTGATCAAAATGAAGGATCTAAATGTTGATCAAAATTAAGGCAGAACTGTATTTAAATACTCAAACTCTTTTTCAGATGTGGTTCAAAAGGGGTATTTATATTATACATCTAAGTATATAATTGGGCTGGCACATTATTATGGAAGGGGTAGTGAGGGACTGCCACTTTTCCAGCAGTGTGTAACTTATAACTAAGCATTAAAGTCATGCCTCCCTGATGTCCAATATTTATCCATCAAACACCGCTTTAAAAAAACAAAAAAATTATCTGCCCATTATCACAGTCTCGTTTGTAGGATCTTGCAGAGCTTAAATAGGCTACTGTGTTTCTTACATTACAACGGTGACTACAAATCAAAAGTACTTAATTAGCTGTAAAGCCTTTTGGGAAATCATGAGGTTGTGAAAGGTAGTATATAATGCAAGCCCTATAATGCAAGTCTTCAAATATATACTAACAACACGGTTTCCCATTATTTCCCTCTGGACTGTGCAGTATGTTTTGCTTGCCCACTCTGAGCCTGCAATAAGGAGAGCTCTGTGAATGTTGGAGATTTTAAAATGCAGATATAGCTATGCTTATTTCTTTTTGACTTTCTAGTACCTTTTCAGTATTTTTTTGCTTTAATCATATACGATATTACATTATTTTTCAGTTTTGCTTTGAACATGTTGAGAATATTTGTGTTTGAAGCTATAAGAACAATTTGCAAAAGAATCAGAGAGTCAATTGTATGTAGGACAGTTAAAAATCAGGAAGAGCTCAGTAGATAGCAGCATATAATGGAGCCCTTAAAATTAACTACATAAACAGGGGTCTAGAAGTAACAAAGTCTCTTCTTGATTCTACAAGGAGAGTAAGACAACAGTGCTGCTCCAAAGAGCGCTATATGAGGTCACTCTTACCCTTGGCCGTTAGACTCTATAATGAGTCAATCTATAGCCGGGGAAGTGGTGACCTCCTGTTAGACAGTTTGTGGTAACTTATTTATTTATTCTTTCTACTTCTCTTCTAATATTTGAATATCTGTGCACTTGTAATGCTACTGTGACACTGTAATTTCCTTTGGGATCAATAAATTATCTATCTATCTAAGATTCATCTTAAATAGCTTTTCTTGTTAAACGTTGAGAAACTTCTATAGATGCCCAGTGGAAAGTATTCTGATTGGTTGCATAACATTCTGTTATGGAAATACCACTGCGTAAAAATGGACCAGTCAATTGCAGAAAAGCTATTCCGACCATTGAGGACATTCACAAGGAACACTGTCACAAGAACACAGAATCCATTTACAAGGACACGGGCGGAACTGTTCAGCAGTCCTGCTGAGTTCCTCTAGCATTTTGTGTGTGTTGCTTAGTTGCCTGCCAGTCTTTTTTTGTGTGTAGTTTTCCATTGATTCTATTGTACTTCTTTGCTCTACTGTGAATGCCTGCAAGAAAATGAATCTCAGAATAATATTTGGCGACATATATGTACTTTGATAATAAATTTACTTTGAACTTGTCTGGCCCCTCCGGAGAGAATCTCGGTCAGAAGATTGGAGGGTTAAACTGCCATTCATGCAAACATGATGAAAGTGGACGGCAGAAATTCACTTCAGGTTTTTAGGTTTTCTATCTGGAAGGATCGCAGTAGCTGTTGATATAACGGGATCTCTCTCATCTTATGGCTTGTGGGAATACATGCATCTCACCCCAACACTAGTATCTGTTCAACACACATAGCACACACAAAATGTTGGAGGAATTCAGCAGGCCAGGCAGCATCTATGGAAAAGAGTACAGTCAACATTTTGGGCCAAAACCCTTCGGCGGGTAGAATGTTTGCTCTAAAGTTGAAGTGGTGGTCAGACTGTTAATCAGCTTTTGTAACTTTCCATCACATGCTGCACCAGCATTGAAGTTGATAGAGGCCTTAGGTCACAAACCAAGCACAGGAAGCTGACACTGAGACAGCATTTCTAGGATGTCCATGGATAATAATGCTCACTCTTGCTCTTGTAGCATTTCTGTCATGAGGGATCCTTATTCAGATAATTAAGGCCATTGGAACCATCAAATCGCTGATAGTAGTTATAGAAAACCATAAGAAATAGGGGAAGAATTGGGCCATTTGGCCCATCTAATCTGCTCTGCTATTCCATCATGGCTGATTTATTAACCCCCTCCACCTCATTCTCCAGCCTTCTCTCCGTAACCTTTGACACTCTGGCGAATCAAGAAACTATCAACCTCTGCTTTATATATACTTAATGCATTGGCCTCCACAGCCACCCATGGCAATAAATTCCACAGATTCACCATCCTCTAGCTAAAGAAATTCCTCCTCTTCTCTGTTCTAAATGTCATCCTTCTATTCAAAGGCTGTGCCCTCTGGTCCTAGATTCACCCACTATAGAAGACGTCCTCTCCTCATCCACTCTATCTAGGCTTTTCAATATTCAATAGGCTTCAGCGAGATCCCCGTCATTCTTCTAAACTCCAGTGAGAACAGGCCCAGAGCCATCAAATGCTCCTTATATGTTTCATTCCTTGGAATCATTCTTGTAACCACTTCTGGACCACTCCACTGCCAGCAAATCTTTTCATAGATAAGGGGACCAAAACTGCTCACCATTCTCCAATTGTGGTCCAACCAATGCCTTATAAAACATCAGCATTACATCCTTGCTCTTATATTCTGGTCCTCTCAAACGAATGCTAACATTGCATTTGCTTTCCTTACCCCCTGACTCAACCTGCAAGTTAACCTTTAGGGAATCCTGCACAAGGACTCTCAAGTGCCTTTGCACCTGATTTTTTATTTTCTCCCCATCTGGAAAATAGTCAATGCCTTTATTACTTCTACCATAGTGTATGACCATACACTCCCCACATTATATTCCACCTGCTTTGTCCATTCTCACAATCGGTCTAAGGCCTTCTGCAGTCTCCCTGCTTCCTCAACATTACCTGCCCTTCCACCTGTATTCATATTGCCTGCAAACCTGGCCACAAAGCCATCAACTCTATCATGCAAATAATAGACATATAATGTGAAAAGAAGTGGTCTCAATACTGACCCTGTAGAACACCACTAGTCGCAGCCAGTCAACCAGAAATGACCCCGTTTATTCCCACACTTTACCTCCTGAAAATCAGCTAATTTTCGATCCATACTGGTATCCTTCCTGCAATAATATTGGCTCTTATCATGTTAAGCAGCCTCATGTGTGGGACCTTGTCAAAGGCCTTCTGAAAATCCAATTGAACAACATTTTTTTGTCTATCATGACTATTTTTTCTCAAAGAAATCTAACAGATTTGGCAGGCAAGATTTCCCCTTGAGGAAACTATGTAGATGTTAGCCCATTTTATCATGTTTCTCTAAGTACCCCAGAACCTCGGCCTTATTATTGGACTACAACATCATGCCAACCACTGAAGTCAGGCTAACTGGACTATCATTTCCTTCTTTCTGCCTCCTTCCCTTCTTAAAGAGTGGAGTGACATTTGGAAATTTCCATTCGTCTGGAACCATTCCAGAATCTAGTAATTCTTGAAGGATCATTACTAATGCCTCCACAATCTCTTCAGCTACCTGTTTCAGAATCCTGGGGTATAGTTTATCTAGTCCAGGTGACAAAGCTACCTTCAGCCCTTTCAACTTCTCAAGCACCTTCTCCTCAGTAATAATAATTACATTCACTTCTGCCCTCTGACACTATCGAATTTATGGTGTACAGTTCATGTTTTCCACAGTGAAGATTGATGCAAAATAATCACTCAGTTCATCTGCCATGTCTTTGTTTCTTATTGCTACCATTCCAGCGGTCCAATATCCACTCTAACATCTCTTTCACTTTTTATATTTCTGAAAAATATTTTGGTATCGTCTTTTATATAACTGGATCACTTATCTTCATGTTTCATCTCCTTATGACTTTTTTAGTAGTCTTCTTTTGGTTTTTAAAAGCTTCCCAATCCTCTAATTTTCCATTAATTTTTGTAATATGTCCTCTGTTTTGCTTTTATGATATCTTTGACTTCCCTTGCCAGTCATGGTCTCCTCTTCCTCCCTTTATAATACTTATTCATCTTTTGGATGCATCTATCCTGCCCTATCCAAATTGCCTCTGGAAACTCCAGCCATTGCTGTTCTGTTTTCATCCCTGCTAGTGTCTCCTTCCTTTGGTCATCTCTTCTCTCATGCCTCTGCAATTCCCTCTACTCAACTGTAATAACAGAATTGCCTTTCTCCTATTGGGCTCAACTATAAGCTGCTCTGTAGTTGCATCTCACAGGCATTCTACAAATTCTTTCCTGGGATCCAGCACCAACCCGATTTTCTCAATCCACCATGTCTATCCTAACATTACCCTTTTTGCATGCCTTTTCTAGCTCCCATTGAAATTCATATCCCGTATCCTGGCTTGTGTTTGGAGGGTCTTTTTACCTTTGCAATTTTTAAAACTGTTTCCATAAGGATTCTGCATTTTCTGATCCTGTCACCTCTTTCTAAGGAGTTAATTTAATTTCTGACCAGTAGAGCCACCCCACGCCTCTTCTTACCTGCCTGTTCTTTCAATACAATGTGCATCCTTGACTGTTAAGTGCACAACTATTTTTCCAGCCATGATGCAGAGGCGCCCTGCCAATCTCTAACTGCTCTACAAGATCACCGATCTTTTTATGTATAATGTGCTCATTTAAATCTAACACTTCCAATCAAGTATTCATTACCCTTTTTGATTTTGCCCCCATGTTACTCTTCAACTCTTCCCACAGACTGCAATTTTGCCCTTTCACCTGCCTGTTACACATGGCACCTACTTGTATACCAACTACCCCCTCCTCAGCCTCATCACTCCAGTTCCTATCATCCTGCCAAATTAGTTTAAATCCTTCCCTACAGTTCGAACAAAACTGCCTGCAGTATGTTTGTCCATCTTGGGTTCCGGTGTAATCTGCTTCCCCAGAACAGACCCCCATGATCCAGAAATCTGAAACATTGCTCTTTGCATCTGATCTTTAGCCACTATTTAAATTGTACAAATTAATGATTGTACAAATTTTCCTGCCCTGACAAGTACATGACACTGGGAGTAATCCAGAGATCTCCTGTCTGCACATCTAACTATTCAGTCTCTATCACTTTACCTGACTTTACCCTTCCCTGCTGAAACTCAGGCTGGCAACAGTGACAATGGCCTGGCTGTTGCCCCTGAGCCCTAATAGGTCGTCTTCCTCCAGCAATATTCAAAAGGGTATACTTGTTGCTGAGGGGAATGGCCTCAAGGGAACACTGCACACCACTTACTTCTCCTGGTGGTTAACTGCCTACCATCTGAGATCTGAAATCTGGATGTGAACAAGTCAGTAGAAGTCTCATCTGTGAGGTTTTCATCCTTCCAGATGGTCCTAAATTCATCCAGCTCCAGCTCCGGTTCTTTCAACTTGTCAGTCAGGATCTGAAGTTGAGTGCACTTCCTGCAGATGTAGACATCAGGGAGACCATTAGGTACCCTACAATTCCACATCTTACAGGAGGAGCATTCCCTCCTGAGACACCCTGAGCCAATAAGCTGGTCCTGGACTAATTTCCACTTGGCATTATTTACTTTTTATTATTTAATTATTTATGGTTTTATATTGCTATATTTCTACACTATTCTTGGTTTGTGCGACTGTAACGAAACCCAATTTCCCTCAGGATCAATAAATTATGTCTGTCTGTCTGTCATTGCCTTGACTACTACCCTCCCTACACTTGTTATACAGTACCTCTAAGTTCTCAAACTTATATACTTTTATCTCTAACTTCTTAAGCTTAAGTTCTACAATCTCTAAGAGACTCAAAAGACCTAGTACTTTTAGCCAATGCCTGTTCTCACTGGAGCCTGTTGAGCAAAAGCCTGACCACTCTAACACTGGCCCAGTCCAACAATGGCTACTCCACTTATACTACCCTTCTTTTTATTGGCTCAAATAAGATTCACTTCTAATGAGACTTGTTGCTTTCAAATGGCTCCTGCCCTGAAAGATGTCACTCTTTCACTTGCTACTTCAAACAATGACTCATGCCCAATGAGACATGGAGACCAAATAGTTGATAGAACTTCAGAACTTCCTTCTGACATCAGCATCCTGTTCCTTTATTTGATTGAACGGTCAATAATATTTATTATCAGAAATTTCCTTTCACTCATATACTCTTTGGATATACTGTAAACTGATTTTGAAGTCCTTATAATCTGTAGAAAGAATTATTGCCTTTGTACACATCTTTTTAGTTTTGCAAATATACCCTTCTGATGGGTTGATGGGATGATTCCTCTGCTTTGATTTTCCAGATAGTATTTTGCTTTGTTGGAGCATCATCAACATGTGGACAGTGGCGGCATCACTTTCTCGATTGTGTTGATAACTGCCAGTCTGTGAAGGTAAGCTTCTCTGAGAACACAGCTCTGCACAATAGTCTTACTCAAGTTTATAAAATCACATTCCCTCAAGCTTGGCCAAGTTCAATTCCATAAACATTAGAGAAAAGAAAGAGATTAGAAACACCCAAAAAAAAAAACTTGGCAGCAACCACACTAATTATCCCTGTAGCCTGGTTTAGTTTAATGAAAAAAATCTGGATTATAACATTATTCTTCTCTGGAACCTGCTTGAAAATTTAACTCTGCTTCCATGTGTGAAACTGGATGAATGCATTGAAAACACGTGTGTGGTGCATTGGTCATGGAATGGCACAGATTCATTGATCCCACTTTCATTGACGGGAATACATGTGGCAGGTTCATTGTCCACTCCATTCCCAGGTTTCAGCAAGTTTCCGACACATTAACAAAATCTATGATTTCAAATCAAGTCTTCCATACACAACTTGATTCGAAGAACATAGTTCAGGTTGTTCTGAAAATCCAAGCCTGACAATTCTAAGAAGGCATTTCATTCCAGACTTTGCTCCTAGTTACTCTGAGATTTTCCTCCAGGCATTCAGGAATTCCCTTCCAGGTAATGCTTAGATTTTACTCCAGATCATACTGAGGCTCCCTTCCAGATAATTCCAAGTCTCCTGCCCACTCCAGATTAAGAATCCAGTCCAAATAATTATTGAAGTTCACTCCAGAATATTCCAGGAATCCATCCCAGGTAGTCCAAGTAACCTTGAACTATTTATGAAAGAATCATGCTGTTTAAATCACAATGTGCAAATATAGCATGCAATGCTTCCCACATCAGTATAAAATTCCTTTGTTCCTCAAATTCAGGCACTAATCTCCGATTTTATTTTAATTGATTAATTGAACAACAGGGCAAGCTCATGAGCCATATGGCTCACTCCTGCTTCTATTTCTTAGGCTCTTCTGCAAAATGTTTGCTTGGAAATGCCTCAGAGTATGTCTAGGCCAAGCTTTTGTCATGGCCATTCAAATTTAGAATGATACTTTTGTGATGTTTCCAAGGCAACGGGTTCGTGTATGAAGAGATCAATGATCTAGATCCAAAGTAAACTTCCTTATAATTTAACAGGTTGAAAGAAAAAGAACTCTCACTTCTATTAGACATTTTAAGTTTCTCTATGTTTTAAATAAACCTTCACAGCCAATATCTTTTTAAAGTGCAGTCTTTAATCATTTTTCTTGTGTATAAATGTGGGAAACCGTATGCACACACATGTTCAAGTGCTCATGGATAGTGAATATGGATGAGGGATTATTAAACTAGCAAAAAGGTGTACTTCCATTGCCTGTTACATTATAGGCCCCAAGAAAGGTAGTAAGCGTGAGTTGAGCATTTCATCTTCCTTTAAGAACTGATATTTTATTTATAATATTAAAACATGACATATGGGCCAGGTGCAGGTCAGTGGAACCAGGCAGAAAAATGTTTCGGCACAGCCAAGAAGGGCCAAAAGGCCTGTTTCTGTGCAGTCATGTTCTATGTTCTATGACAATTTGGGGTGGCCCTGTAGCGTAGTGGTTAGCACAACACTTTATAGTACCAGTAACTCAGGTTCAGTTCCTGCTGCTACTGTGAGGAGTTTTCACCTTCTCTCCATGACTGTGTGGGTTTCCTCCGAGTGCTCTGGTTTCCTCCCACAGTCCAAAGGTGTACTGGTTGGTAGGTTAATTTGTCATTGTAAATTGTCCCATGATTAAGCTCGGATTAAGTTGGAGGATCACTGGGCAGTGCTGCTCAAAGGGACGGAAGGGCCTATTTTGTGCTGTATTTCAATAAATAAAGAAAATCAAACAATTAATATATTGCTTTAAAGATAGCAATTCTTTAAATTAATTATACACCACTTTTTGTTGAGAAAATGGCTAGGATGTGAAATTCTAACAAAATACAGATACTAGTAATGAATTACATATTCCTTCATAATATTTGTTTTTAAAAATAGGAAAAATAATGTGAAACTGGTCACTGTAAATACTGTTGATAGTAACCCAATATTTGGAGGTACAGCATGGTAACAGGCCCTTCTGGCATAATGAGCCTGCACCACCCAATTACACCCACGTGACCAATTAACCTACTAATCTGTACGTCTTTGGAGTGTGGGAGGAAACTGGAGGAAACCCACACAGTCACGGGGAGAATGTAAAAACTCCTTAGGGGCAATGGTGGGAACTGAACCTGAGTCACTGGCCAGTAAAGTGTAACGCTAACTGCTACACTACCATGCTACCTGCTGAAATTTAATTTTCAAGTGATGAATTTCTAATTTAATTATTTCTTTTTAATTATTTCTTCTCTAATTATAAGTGTGTTAATTCACTATTGCATGTCATCTAGCTCAGAGCTTATTATTTGCTTAAATTCCATTTGAAATGAGTGAGAGGAGGGAAAAGGGTGATTATCTGCACATATGTGTTTTGTCTGGTATGCTGCGTGAGCTGGTGAAAACAATCTCTAGTGGACCTGTTGAGACCTGATAGGCAATGGATAACTTTATGCTTGGAACAAAACAGAAATGCTGCCAAGAGGACAAGAAGCTGGAAAGACTTTCAAAAAGTACAGCATCAATGGGACTCTTTCATTAATCTGAGCATGGTACATTCAGGTGAGAAGATAATTTTTATACACTGTGAAGAAAAAGCTTTGTGCTTGAGCAAATGGAATTCTATAGCACTGAAGACAAAATGTTAAATGGCCCTTTCCATCTTTACAAATCATTATTGCTTCTAATGATGCAAAGCTATTGTACCTCTGTGTGGATTGGGTGCATCAGACCATTTTAAGTGTCTGACTTATTAAATTGGCTTTGTTCTACCTGTCAGAACCTCTTTCTGCATTGTGATGTATTTTTTTAAATGTTTCCCAGAAAACAGCAGTTATACAAAGAGTTGGATGTTAACTCCCAAGTTTAGTTTTAAGGCTTGTGATAAATATCCACAACAAGAACGAAATCAACTTCAAATCTGCCCTTTCAGTTTTGATGGGGGAGAACAATATTGGAGGATAATCTGCCCAAAGAAATTGTGTTGTCAGTGTAAGTATTATAATGGCACTGCCTGCCGTTTTTTTAAGCTACTGAATATTTATTTTCATCAGTCTTCCCAACACTCCCAAGCCATGCAGCTAAAACACGCAAAATAGAAGGCAAAGTGTGGTTGTAGATGGTTTGTATTCTGCATGGAGGTCGATGACTAGTGGTGTTCTGGGACTCCTCCTCTTTGTAATTTTTATAAATGACCTGGATGAGGAAGTAGAAGGGGGGGTTAGTAAGTTTTCTGATGACACAAAGGTTGGGGGTGCTGAGGATAGTCTGGAAGGTTGTCAGAGGTTACAGTGGGACGTCGATAGGATGCAGAACTAGGCTAAGAAGTGGTAAATGAAGTTCAACCCAGATAAGTGTGAAGTGGTTCATTTTGGTGGGTCCAATTTGAAGACAGAATTATATATAAATGGTAAAACTTTTGGCAGTATGGAGGATCTGAGAGATCTTGGTGGTCTGTGTCGATAGGACACTCAAAGCTGCTGTGCAGGTTGACAGTGTGTTTAAGAAGGTGTGTGATGTGTTGGTATTCATCAACCATGGGTCTGAGTTCAAGAGCCATGAGGTAATGTTATGGCTATATAAGACCTTGGTCAGAGCCCACTTGGAGTACTGAGTTCAGTTCTGGTCACCTCACTACTGGAAGATGTGGATACTGTAGAGAGAGTGCAGAGGAGATGCCTAGATTGGAGGGCGTACCTTATGAGAATAGGTTGAGTGTACTTGGCCTTTTCTCCTTGGAGCAATGGTGGATAAGAGGTGACCTGATAGAGGTGTATAAGATGATGAGGGGCATTGATCATGGGGATAGCCAGAGGCTTTTTCCCAGGGCTAAAATGGCTAACACAAGAGGACATAGTTTTAAGGTGCTTGGAAATAGGTGCTGAGGGGATGTCAAGGGTAAGTTTTTCACACAGAGAGTGGTGGGTGTGTGGGATGTTCTGCTGGTGGTGGTAGTGGAAGCAGATACAATGGAGTCTTTTAAGAGCCTTGTAGATAGGTCTATTGAGCTTAGAAAAATAGAGGGCTGTGCACTAGGGAAATTGTAGGCAGTCTCTAGAGTAGGTTACATGGTCGGCACAATATTGTGGGCCGAAGAGCCTGTAATGTGCTGCAAATTTCTATGTTCTATGTTCAAAATTGAGTCCCTGAGATAACAATCAGAATCACATTTATTATAACTGAGAAATGTCTTGAAATTTGTTGTTTTGAGGCAGCAAAACATAAAAAAAACTGTGTTTCCATAAAAAACATAAAATAAATAAATGAACATTGCAATAGAGGAATAGTGAGGTAGTGTCCATGGACTGTTCATAAATTTGATGGTGGAGGGAAGAAAAGATGTTTCTGAATGGTTTAGTGTGAATTTCAAACTCTTGTACCTCCTTCTTGATGATAGTAATGAGAAGAGGGCATGTCTCTGAAGGTGAGGATCCTTCATGATGGATGCCATTTTCAAGATGTTCTTCATAGCGAAGAGGCTTTTGCCTTTGATGGGGCAGGCTGAGTCCTCAACCCTCTGCAGTCTGCTTCAAACCTGTGCATTGGAGCTTCCATACTATTTGGTGACAGAGACGGTCAGAAGGCTCTCCATGGTACATCTATAGAAATCTTCTAGTGTCATACCACATCTCCTCAAATTCTGAATGAAGTCTAGCTACTGGCATGTCTTCTTCATGATTACATAAATACGTTGGGACCAGATGTTGATGCTCAGAAACTTGAAGCTGGTTCCCCTTTCCAGCACTGACCCCTCAATGATAACCTGACTTCCCCTTCCTTGGTCTCGCTGATTTTATTGTTGTGTGACAATACAACAATATTGTGCAAGGTTATTGTTGCAACACCACTCAACCCACTGATCTATCTCACTCTTGTAGGCCTCCTTGTCACCATCTGAGATTCATTACAGCATTTCTTCTGAGCTAGGAAAAGCTGGAGAATCAAAGCATGAAAAACTGTGGATGACGAGCAGGTCAATGGAATTAATATAGACGGCACGATTGGTGAAAAGTGCTTCCCTGTTAACACTCCATTATGATTTGTCTTTTGCTCCACCATTATCAATACCAATTACAACTACCCAAGCCCTCAATCAGCTTCTGCATTTCCTTCAATTTCACCACAGCCACCAATGTTTATTATCCCTTACTTCACGCCATCAGACAGCAGAGTTCTTTCTCCTCCCCTAATCAACATCGCCTCCAGAACATCACCAGATTCCAATCATTCTTTACTCCCTATCATGAGCCCATAGCTACCTGGTCACTGATTGTCATTGGATATTGACCATTTCTTGCTCAAAATCATCAGTCCATCTTATCCCTTCAGATGTCAACCCTCAGTCCATAGACTCATAGATCACTACAGCACAGAAACAGACCCTTTGGCCCATCTTGTCCATGCTGACTTGTTATTCTGCCTAGTCTCATTAACCCGTATCTATACTATAGCCCTCCATACCGTTCCTATCCATGCACTTATTCAAACTTCTCATAAGTGTTGCAGTCAAACCCACATCCATCACTTTGCTAACAGGTCAATCCATGCTCACACAACGCTTGGAGTGAAGATGTTCCACCTCAGGTTCCCCTTAAATATTTCACCTTTCACCCTAAAACCATGGCATTTAGTTGTAGTCTCAGCCAACCTCAGCAGAAAAAGCCTACTTGCATTTACCCTATCTATACCCCTCATAATTTCATATATCTATCAAATCTCCCTTAATTCTCTAATGTTCCAGGGAAAAATACTCTGTTCTCCTCCAATCTTATTAATTGATATTTTTCCTGTTGGCACTCATTGACTATCACCTCATATCCCTTGAGATCCAAACCTATTCCTATGATCTGTCCTGAAGATAGAAATCTACTCTCAGGAATCAGCTTAATATCAAAATTGTTCTTGGATAGCTATGCACAGCACTTAAGGGAAACATTGATGCAAAGCTAATTAGGAAATTTGTTCTCCTTTGTTTCCAAACTCAAAGAATTGTTCTCCCAGCTAACATACATGCAAATGTTGCTGACAGTGTTATTGGTACTCAAGCAGCAGGAAATTCTGAAGGACGTTTTGTCAAGTCCAAGGACAAATCTGTCAAATGATGCTGAAGTATAAGGAAGTACTACCCTCTCTACCTCACTACAGCATACGAACTGAAGTCAGAGTTAAAATATAATTATTTTTGGATGGGATGTTTTTAAGAGTGCTTAATTGGGAGAATCTATTTGATTCTTGCCCTCTCTCAACCAGTAACATCCAGTGAGCATGTCCTTGTCACTTACCTTTTTGATTTAAGTATCTTTAAAATATAATGCACCTGTACACATAATAATAACGAATTAAATCTCAGATTCTGAAATAATAAAAATGTTAAATCTGGGATTTATGCAGTATGTTTATTTCCAATGAAAACCCAAAGTATTCAAATTCCTCAACCACTCTGATGAAAATATTTAGCAAGCTACTTGTCAGATTATCAGAACTTGTATTTTATTACTGGAAACTAATATTGTGGGTAAGAAGAAACTGCTTAAAGGTTGGCTCTCAGACAGATAATGTCCCTTTCACTTTTATGTAGCCTGCAATTACCATCCACTTTCCCAACAGCACTATAAATCCCCCTTCCCAACTCTGAGCCCTTATGATACTGTCTGTAAACCCATTGAATGTACTCAAGGTGACCAAATATGCAAGTTAATTACTCAAAATCTGTGATCTTCTATATGAAACCGGAAACCCTATTTAGTATTCAGCGATGGAATCAATGTGCAATTTCTGCTGTAGGCTCTTGACTCAGAATGTTAGTACATCCCTTTTGTCTTCACAAGTACAACTTGATCCATTGACTTCTTCCAGTGGTTTATTTTTTGCCACATTTCCATTTTGTTGGTTTGGCGCAGATGCAAGAATTGTTGAATTATTTTCTATACAGTTTAAATAAATTATTATATCTACACACAGTTTAGGTACACTTAGCTCAGAAGGAGCTAGTAGCATCGACAACAATCCAAAAGAAGTTTTACAGGCTACTTCCTGGGTTAAGAAGATAGTCGTATCAAGAAAGGTTAAGCAGGTCAGGTCTGTATTCTTTGGAGTTAGACAATAGACAATAGACAATAGGTGAAGAAGTAGACCATTCAGCCCTTCGAGCCTGCACCACCATTCTGAGATCATGGCTGATCATCTACTATCAATACCCGGTTCCTGCCTTGTCCCATATCCCTTGATTCCCCATAAGATACCTATCTAGCTCCTTCTTGAAAGCATCCAGAGAATTGGCCTCCACTGCCTTCCGAGGCAGTGCATTCCAGACCCCCACAACTCTCTGGGAGAAGAAGTTTTTCCTTAACTCTGTCCTAAATGACCTACCCCTTATTCTCAAACCATGCCCTCTGGTATTGGACTCTCCCAGCATCTGGAACATATTTCCTGCCTCTATCTTGTCCAATCCCTTAATAATCTTATATGTTGCAATCAGATCCCCTCTCAATCTCCTTAATTCCAGCGTATACAAGCCCAGTCTCTCTAACCTCCCTGCGTAAGACAGTCTGGATATCCCAGGAATTAACCTTGTGAATCTACGCTGCACTTCCTCTACAGCCAGGATGTCCTTCCTTAACCCTGGAGACCAAAACTGTACACAATACTCCAGGTGTGGTCTCACCAGGGCCCTGTACAAATGCAAAAGGATTTCCTTGCTCTTGTACTCAATTCCCTTTGTAATAAAGGCCAACATTCCATTAGCCTTCTTCACTGCCTGCTGCACTTGCTCATTCACCTTCAGTGACTGATGAACAAGGACTCCTAGATCTCTTTGTATTTCTCCTTTACCTAACTCTACACCGTTCAGATAATAATCTGCCTTCCTGTTCTTACTCCCAAAGTGGATAACCTCACACTTATTCACATTAAACTTCATTTGCCAAGTATCTGCCCACTCACTCAGCCTATCCAAGTCACCCTGAATTCTCCTAACATCCTCATCACATGTCACACTGCCACCCAGCTTAGTATCATCAGCAAACTTGCTGATGTTATTCTCAATGCCTTCATCTAAATCATTGATGTGAATCGTAAACAGCTGTGGTCCCAATACCGAGCCCTGTGGCACCCCACTAGTCATCACCTGCCATTCCGAGAAACACCCATTCACCGTTACCCTTTGCTTTCTATCTGCCAACCAGTTTTCTATCCATGTCAATACCTTCCCCCCAATGCCATGAGCTTTGATTTTACCCACCAATCTCCTATGTGGGGCCTTATCAAATGCCTTCTGAAAATCGAGGTGCACTACATCCACTGGATCTCCCTTGTCTAATTTCCTGGTTACATCCTCGAAAAACTCCAATAGATTAGTCAAGCCTGATTTGCCCTTGGTAAATCCATGCTGGCTTGGCCCAATCCTATCACTGCTATCTAGATATGCCACTATTTCATCTTTAATAATGGACTCTAGCATCTTCCCCACTACTGATGTTAGGCTGACAGGATGATAGTTCTCTGTTTTCTCCCTCCCTCCTTTCTTAAAAAGTGGGATATCATTAGCCATTCTCCAATCCTCAGGAACTGATCCTGAATCTAAGGAACATTGGAAAATGATTACCAATGTATCCACAATTTCCAGAGCCACCTCCTTTAGTACCCTAGGATGCAGACCATCTGGACCTGGGGATTTGTCAGCCTTCAGTCCCATCAGTCTACTCATCACCGTTTCCGTTGAGAGGAACCTAAACACCAAAGAAACAAGATAAATGTTGAGATTCTTCAATAATAGCAAAACCTCGAATGAGGGGACATGGGTTCAACATAAGAGTTTAGTTACCGTAGATTCCGGACTACAGAGCGCACCTGATTAAAAGCCGCTGGCTCTAATTTTAGAAATAAAATCAATTTTTTAATTGTAAAGGCCGCATCGGATTTTAGGCCGCACCGGATTTTAGGCCGCACCGGATTTTCGGCCGCAGGTGTCCCACGTTGTAATATGAGATATTTACACAGAAAGATATTACACGTGAGGATTTTTTTAACTTTTAATTAAATCCATATGGTAACAAAAACAAATACATATTGCAAATGCTTTTTTTCGAACCGTGCCCGTACGCGGCTACTTTTAAATATACGTTGCGTATACTTCTTTACTGAACAACATTCCAATATCTCCTAACGACTGGTAAAAAAATATATATATTGCAGCCTACCAGGAAAAGTTATTGATCACCTTTAACTTAAAAGCAGAGTTCGCTCAGATCCAAAGCCGCTCGCGTAATGCGCTCCCCCCCTCCTTTCCGTTTATCGCAAACGGCATTTAAAAGCAGCGTTCGCTCAGATCCAAAGCCGCTCGCGTAATGCGCTCCCCCCCTCCTTTCCATTTATCGCAAACGGCATTTAAAAGCAGCGTTCGCTCAGATCCAAAGCCGCTCGCGTAATGCGCTCCCCCCCTCCTTTCCGTTTATCGCAAACCGGCATTTTCCCACAAGACACCGCGAAACCGGGTGTGACGTCATAGCATCCCGCGATGTAGTACAGAAAACAAATATAGTTTAAACTAAGTAGGCAGCACAATGCTTCGAGTGTTTTCCATGTTGATGAGGGTGAGTACAAATGACTGATTTACAATAATTTAATTGTGAAAGTGCGCTTGATTTATCATACAATTTCATTGGACCTCTGTGAACTACTCATCAATTTTATTGGTCTACTGTTATGAGGCAAAATGTTTACGAGGCGGCATGAAAAAAAACCATGCATTAGCCGCTTCGGATTATAGGCCGCAAAGTTCAAAGCTGTTCAAAATGTGGGAAAAAAGTAGCGGCTTAAAATCCGGAATCTACGGTATTTAAAATTGAAGTATTTAGTATTTTATTCTTGCAAGGATAAAAGATCTCTGGAATTCTCTACTCAGGAGAATTGTGGAGGCTTGATCATTAGAAGTGTTTAAAATGGAAGTAGATGTAGTTTTGAAAGACCGGAGAATTAAATTGGTTTATTATTGTCATGTACCGAGACAGTGTAAAACCATGCTTAGCATAACATTTATTCAGATCATTTTGTTATGTCAGTTCATTGAGATAGCACAGGGAAATCAATAATAGAATGCAGAATAAAGTGTTGCAAGTACAGAGAAAGTGCAATGCAGAAAGAAAATAAAGTGTAAGGTCATAATGAGGTAGACTGTGAGATCAAGAGCCTATATTCTCATACTGGGGGACTATGCAATATCCTATAACATCAGGATAGAAGCTGTCCTTGAGCCAGGTGGTACGTGCTTTCAGGCTTAGTATCTTCTGCTCGATGGTAGGAAAAAGAAAAGCAACAATCTGGGGTTGATGGGGGTCTTTGATTGTGTTTGTTGATATACTGACCTAGCAACAGTTGTAAACAGATGCTAATCAGTGCCTGCAGCTCTCTGCAGATTTCTTGTGGATTTGGCAGAGTTGCTGCCATGTCATGCCATGTTGCATCTGAATAAAATGCTTTCTATGGTACACCAATACAAATTGGTGAGATACTGGGTAAACAGCAAATAGCCATGATGACATTGAAAACAGAGATCCTGAGGGGTCTGGTGGTCTACTTCTGCTCTTATTTTTTCATGTTTCTTGTGTTCTTTTTGTCTTGTTTTCACATCAAGAACTATTTTGTGAATCCAAAGAAGCAGTGCATTTTTTTGCCGCTTTGAAGAAAGTAAATTGAAACCAAGACCTGCTAAAGCATTAAATATTAAAGAGGATGAGATTTTTAAAAGTGTTTGTAATTCCATCTTTTTAAAAATTGGATGGAGTCCTCTATATTTGGAATCCATGCAAAGTGGAAGTGAGGTTTCCTCTGAACAAATATTTGAAAGGTTATGGTATGTGCACCAAATAGTTTGCTATTTTGTTAATTGGAACAATGGTTCCATTTTATCCATTTCTTGAAATATGACCTGAACTTGGTGATGGGATTATTCCTACAGTTCCAAAAGCCATTGAAACAAAATAAGTGTTTTTTCTGTCCTGCTGATACTTACAGATGACAATTCCTGGTGGGTTTCTGCATCCAATGCCAGAGAGGAATAATGCCATTGCTGTTATATTGGATCTTCTATTACTGTCTATTTTTAAATATTCACTTGGTTTATTTGACTCTAAATGATCCAGTTTTTTATTTATATGTGTAATACTTACCATTAACTCTTTCATACCAAGATTCTTGGAAGGCAATAGGGATGAATCAAATATTAGTAGCTGTTAGCAACAATTAAAAAAGGCAATAAAAGAATAAGGTGGTTGCTAGGAAATTATAGGCTGTGCTTCCAGAGATGCTTTTAGAATACATGCCATCTAAGCCTGTTGTTGGAGAAAAGACCAGGTTAGTGAAATGGACTCTTTGGATTTCCTACAACTTCTGCCTCCCAAAATCTAACAAAATGATGAATGGAAAGGTAGAAAGACTCAGGTTTATGCAAAAAATTACTTAGATTGAAACACCTCATTGCCACGTTGAACACAGGGTGGTCATAAATGTGGTCATTTTCTAAAAACTTTGTTTGCAATGTTGGTTTGTTTTCTGTAGAACAGTGAAATTGCACTTCTTCCACTCACGTCAACAGCACTGATGTTACCCTGGGAGCAAGCTGAAATTATTTAGATTTTCTGCTTTCACTCTGACCCAGGTCACAAGCATTTTTGGGTATTCTATCTCTATCCACTTACTAAAGAGGAATGCAATTGGATCATTTTTACTTCAGCCGCCAGAATGAATTTTTGTATGCACAAACTTAAATAGTTCTTTCTGAAATGAACTTCAAATTCAACTTCTCTGTAAATAGAACTGAATCCAATCTAGTCCAGAGTACTTGGCTGCTCAGAATGTAAATAGCTTTTCCAAATTACATCGGTGGTGGGAGGAGGAAAGCTAACCCTACTCTCAGCAGCTCTTGCAATGATGAAAAGCAACTAAGGCACCATATCTAATTACAATAAGACAAAAGAAAGACTTGCATCAACATAGCTCCACAACACCCAAGTGCTTTTCTGCCGATTATGCATCTTTAAAGTGTAGGTACCTTTTGTGCATGAAATACGCCGGCTGATTTGACCACAAACACCCAGAAACTGCATGAAAACCTGTATTAATGATGATTTAGGGCAAAACTTCGAAAGGCACTATGGATAAATCCCATAATCCTTTTCAAAGTAATGTCTTGGCATCTTTTATGTCAACCAGAGAGGGCCGCTACCTCAACAGTCTGGAAGAGTCAGCTGGACTTTCACAATTAAATCTCTGGAGTGACCAACTGCTTGAAATCTGAAAATCCAATGGTAGTTCACATGAATAGCTTTATGTGCTGACACCTGGTGGTTCATTGCTTCTGATAATCTTTATTTTTACCTCTGTAGTGTTCGGATTTAGAGCACAGGGAAGTAAACAAATAATAGGAAGAGTATGGTGTAACATTGCATCTTCTCAACTTCTTAGGTGGTTTCAATGATCATGAAATACAAACAGGATTGCTTCAGTAATCTCAGACTCCCAGGATGAACCTCCATTCAAGAACCTCTCTCAAAATTACAATCATATATTCTGTGATCTTTTGAACTAAAAATATCAATTATGGAAAATCGTGGTTCATGAGTATTGTCTCATACTCCAACGATTAATCAATCATATAAGTATTATAACCAGTGTTTGTGGTCACAGAACAAATGCAATTATCATTTATGCAAATAATGCTTGTGCCACCATATCACCTGCTTTTACGGAACAAATCACAGACCTGGAAGAAATAATTAAGCACTCATTTGTGAGCAAATACATAAATTTTTATGGGTGATTTGAGTCTGTATTTATTTTAATCTACACATAATGTGTAGACGAAATGATTAGCAATAGACAATGAGAGCACTGGATCACTTTTATTACAGGAAGCACTAATCAGAAAATTTACTAACCATGATCACAGTCAGGGCTTAACCTGTGGGATAATTGTAAGCACAATGGGTCAGACTATGCTGGATTTGATATGCTATTCAAAGCTCATCATTTTTTATTCCCTCCTGCCTGCTCTTTCCTAGAGCAAGTCTGGAGGGGCAATCTAGCTGAACCCTCAGATGCAAAAGTACTTCTGACGAAGCAGATTGAATCCTCTGAGGGGAGATTCTGCCCCTGGAACGCTCTGGTAGCAGGTGAGGCTGCACATGAAAGCTTTGCCCTGTATTAAAGCTGTCAGACTTTTGAATCAGTTTACAAATGTCTAGTACTCAGACATGTAGAAAACACAAATTCTCAAGAAAGTTCAAACAAATTCAGAAAATTGAATGAAATTGAACAGATTAATACAAAAACTGAAATAATCTATATTTTCAATCAAAATTTAAAGAATAAACCAAGTTGAGTTTATTGTCATATGCATAAATACATATATGCAAAACTTACTTACAGTAGCATTGCAGATCCATTGCAGCATATAAGCAACATTCACAAGAAAAACATAAATTAAACATAATTTCTAAAATAACTTTAAGAGAAAGAACACAACTGGAACAAAATAGTTATGAAGTCCACCTTAGTGAATAAAGTTTTGGAGTGTTGCTGAACTAGAGGTCTCCTAGTCACTATTACTATTGAGCAGGAGGTACAGCAACCTGAAGACATCAGGTTCAATAACCAAATAGCTGCAGGGGAGTTCCTGAAGGTCTTGAACCTGGTAGTTTTGGACTTCAGGTTTCTGTACCTCTTGCCTGTTAGCAGCAGAGAGAAAATGGCATGGTCCTGATGGTGGTGATCTTTGATGATGAATGTTGCCTTCTTGAGGCAGCACCTCCTGTACGTATTGCCAACGGTGGGGAGGACTGCTTCTGTGATGTACTAGGATGAGTCCACTATTCTCCGCAGCATTTTACAATCCTGTGTATCTGAACTGCCAGACAGGCCATGATGCAATCAGTCAGGATACTTACACAGCACATCTGACAATATTTGTTAGTGTTAAATAAAAATATTATTCCTGTTTTTTTATTTTAAAAATTTATTTCTGGTATTTTATTATTGGTCTTTTTCCCACCTAAGCTACTGGTTCAGGAATCCTCCTTCAAATCCATGGATGCTGCATCTGTCACAAGCTTGGCTAGTGTGGGATGCCAGTGGTAGATTCTTCAGCATGGAGCCTGCTCACCTCAGTACCCACTGGGTCTGCACTGCTCTTGATGTGCAGCTCAGCACTAAAAGCTCTGGTTGCACTGAGTTTGACTGAGCCCAACACTATAAATCTCGGACTGTTGAGGCAGAATCAGTGAATTTGTGTTCACATGCACTCTGCACTACCCAACTCATTCTTCATTCTGTCCGTATCCTCAGTTGGTCTGAAAAGAAAAGCAGAAGTCATCAAATCACATCTGTAAAAAGAAAATGAAACATTCCCAAATAAAAACTTGGCACCAGATTCAGTCAGTCTCTTAAAAAACACAAGCATAAAAGAGACATTAAGCAGACATTAAGAAACTGGTGGCCAGACTCTGTTTCCCTCCCTTCATCTGGAGTGGCAGATAGTGAAGGAGAGTTTGTACAAACTCATATATTTCACCAGGGACCAATTTCACATAGCATGCATATTAGGTGAACTTACTTCCTCAGTCTGTTAGTGTCTTTTAGTGTCTTTTGTTTCCTTAAAATCAGCTCCAGTCCCTTCAGAACATGGGTTTCCAGTCTTTCTGGTGCCATGAACCGACACCATTAAGCAGGGTTTCCGTGGAACCCAGGATGAAAACTTCTGCTTTAGGCTACTTCCATCACACTATAGTAATTGGTATTATAATGAAAACTCACCTTTTAATCTTTTTAAAGGTAAATACAATTATTTGTGTTTATTTAGCACCTATATATTTCAGAATGTACCAATAACAGTCAATGAATTGTCTTTGAAATTGTTGTCACTGTTGCAGCGTAGGAAAAAAGGCAGACAATTTGTGTTCAGCAAAGTAGTAAAGAGATAATGAACAGATCATTTGATTTTGGAGAAAAGATTGAGAGATAAATATTGGCAAGGATATCAGGATATTTCACCCTGAGAGGTTAGATGGCATCTCAAACCATGTAACACTCCACTAATACTGCATAAGGATGTCATCCTAGAGGCTTGTGCGTGTGTCTCTGGCGGCTATTGTCAGACTACAAGGTGAACAACTGAATGGCAGCTGGCACTGATCTAAAGAAGGGCCAGAAAGCAGAAGGGCAATTAGAATGCATAAAATGGCCAAAAGAAATAGACTGAAATTTTTAAAGTACTTAAATATACACCTATATTCAGAAACTGAAGAATAGAACTTTATGTTGTTTAAAGCGTTTGAATACTGTTGAAGTGAAATATTTCAAGGGAGTACTTCTATATTTTTTGTTCAAATGCTGAATCATATTGTACATTAGAACTCAATATGAATGACCCTCCGGGCTGTGTTATATACTTTTTTTGTCAAGGTATTATGGGAAAATTGCTAAAGGGTGCCTCCCCTGTGGTTTGTGTAGATGTGTAGAAGATCCGGATCTTTGAGACAATTTGTATCCTACTGCGCTAATGATCAAATAGAGATCCAAAGCTATCACATGAGGGCAAGATGATGGCATAGTGGTTAAGTTACCACACAAGTGGCCTAAGGATGAAAATTCAAACCTCCGTCGTAGAAGTTGTGGAATGTAAAGTCAACAATGAATCTGGATTTTTTTTTAAGTAAGTTGTCTTATTTAGGGATCATGGGACAATTGGACTGATGTAAGATCCCGCCTGATCCACTCATGCCCGTCAAAGGGAAAATCTGCCATCCTTACCCAGTCCGGCTCTTATGTGGCCACTTACCCAAGCACTCTGGCTCGGTCTTCACTGTGCACTGAAGGAGCCTAGCTACTCAGTTGCACCACAAGTAGAAAATGCATGAAGTCATCTGGCATCAACCCAAGCCCTAAGTTCAGACATGAAATTGTCATTCTCAAACCAACGAAGCTTGCAGAAAACTCTTTGCAAGTACCTGGAGATTGGTGTCTCAGTTGGGGAAACCAAACAAACACAATACTTACAGAATTATGCTTTACTGATAATGTACCAGACTCCTTTATTACAATCCCTGTCCCATTGGCAGGTGCTCTGGATGTCAGCACACCTGGAAAGAGAGGAGCTAGTGAAGTGAAACAACAGAACGGGACTACATTTGGTGTGTAGATTTGAAATGTGATCTACTCGTTTGGAAAGACAATTTTAACATAATCAATCATGAAACTGATGCTGCTGCGTTAACATCCCACTTTAGAGCCCGTCCCATTTTCACTTTGTTGAAGTGTTGTTGAAGACACTGACAATTAAAGTGTATGTCCATTTCCAGCTGGATGAACCAGGTTCATATTAAACTGACAAATAAATTGAGAAATGTCCCAGTGCAAAACCATTTGTTGATACGTAATCTGTGACAGAAAGCACTGGATTCACTTACATATTGAGTAAGCTTTCTTTTCTCGGCTCAGGACTGGCAGTTTCACTTGCATTGGCACACTGTGATGACGTGATTAATTGAATTGGCAGTAGTATTTATGTAATAATACAATAATGTAGCAACAGGTCATGGGTGCATTAACATCACACTGACCCTGGTGTAAGAGTGGTGAATCAATCCCTTTTAATGTCCCTAATTCAGACAAAAAGAATGGGTGAGACAGAATCCCTCCAGGTGACTAGTCAAATTTATGTTTTACCCTTTTAAAACCCAGCTAAAGAGGTCAACTTTCCACAAATACATGAAAGACCACTGAGCTGACGTTCATGTGTTTTAATGAAAATGATTGACAACACAGATCAAACAAAAGGTTCAAAAAGGTTCAAAAGAATTCTCTTCAGAGTAAACTGTTGCAGGGCAGACCTGAAGAAATGGGATTACTATATTTCCACTTCCATTAGCCTTGGCTGTGTTAAATGTCATTTACCTGGGGACATCCTGCCTTCCATTTCAAGCTCTGGAGAACACAGCATTTGGGTGGTGTAATTAACGTCAATTTAACATGTAACAGCAGTGAAACCTCCAGTAACTGGACATTTTATCAACAGGAAACTAAGTGGTGTTGGTTACAGTATTTTTTTCCTTAAAACTCCAAGTTTAAAATTTTTTAAACTTAGAAGTAAAACAAAGATGATTGTAGCAAAGTGGTTATTGGCATGTGGGCATGCTATGTTGGCACCAGAAGTGTGGTGACACTTGTGCGCTGCCCAGCACAATCTTCATTGATTCGACTTGACATTTGTTTCGATATACCATACATTTTTAATCTTTATCTTTAAAGTTGAATGGTCTCCAATGCTGTATCTAATGTGAAAGAGGTGCGCATTCTTTTAGAGGAAAGTAAATACAACTGCAGGTGCAGGAATCATAAGCAAGTACAGAAATACTGGAAGAACTCAGCATCTGTGGAAAAAGAAACCAGTCAATGTTTCCAGCCGTTCTGATGAAGGGTCATTGACCTGATATGTTGACTGGTTTTTCTATCCACAGATGTTTTTTAAGTAGCTATTTCTTTCATAATTTCTGTTTTTGCTTCACCTTCATTGGATGTTTCCTTCTTGAATCCTTGTAAAACTACCTTCAGTGGTGTATGGACCCGCTTATGTAGGAGTTTCCGCTGCTTAGTGATCAGGCACAGTTCAGGAAGGGCAGCAAGAGAATTCTTGTGTTTTTAAGCCTGCTCCAATTAGACAGCAAGCTGCTCTCTGGAAGTGGGCATCCTGAGGCATCACTTTCTGTTCTGGTCAGGGCAGTGGATGAGTTATCTGTCACAGTGAGCACTGGCCACGACTGAACCCAGGAGCAGAGGAACAACAGACTCTCATGTAGAAACAGAAACAAAAGTTTATACAAAGGAATTTTAACAGAACATCAGCGAACAGCACAAGACAAATCTTTCTCAGAACAAGGAGACCACTTTAAATAATCACAGTATGTGGAAAATCGCTGCCAATCAAAATAAACTTGGCAAGCTTAAAAAGAAAACACAAAGGCTTAGCAACTCTAGTTAAGACAACAATTAACAATTATAGATGCTGTAGAAACTTGGAGCTTAGAAAACTATGGCTCGCCACACAAGCCCACAGGGCTCATGACAGTACCTCCCTTCCTAAGGCTGGCACCTGACTGTCCAGGGAGCCCTGCAGAACTCAAGACAGGGTTGGTAGAGTTAAGACAGACCTGCTGCTATCAAGACAGGGCTGATAAACTCGGGAACATTGACTATCATGGGAGACCTAGTGGAATTTGTCAACCTGGAGAAACTTGGAAAAAGTCTTGAACGTATACTGGAGAAGCTCAGAACGTACACATAGAATGTAGACTCGCGACATGAACTGAGTATAGAAAGCACCCCCATCTCCAGCAGGCCAATGTTGAAGCCGTTGTTGAACCTGATCACGGGGTCCTTTTGTCACGGTGTGTACTGGCAACAACTGATCCCAGGTGCGGAAGAACGATAGACTCCCATGTAGAGATGGAAACAAGGGTTTATGTGTAGGAATTCCAACAGAACATCAGTGACTCAATCTAGTGACACGGAGAGCCAAGGACCTCAGAACAAGGACCCCAGAACAAGGACCCCACGATGAGTGCGAATTGGAATTCTGCTTTAAATAATCACAGCACATGGAAAATCTGTGCCAGTCAAAATAAACTTGGCAAGGTTAAAAAGAAAGCACAAGGGCTTAACAACTCTCGTTAAGACCACAATTAACAAATATAGGTGCTCTAGAAATATCAGAGCCCAACGCTCCACAGCTCACTGCACAGGGCCACTGGGCTCACGACATCATCACAAGACGCTGCTAGTTTTGGGTTTAAGAGGAGTGAGGGAAGGGCTAGTTTACCAATGCACCAAAGCTGAACTGTGAGAAAGGATGATTTCATTTCTGGCATTGCAAATATTTTGAGTTTATTATTCATTGTTTCTTCTGGGCACATGATGACTTCCAATTACAGAACCACTACAGGTGGAATTAAGATATCATTGTGCTATGGGCAGCCAGGGCTAGCATGGATTTTAAAGGTAACTAGTTTATCAGAACTCCTACCTGGCTATGGTACTGGGGGTCAGTCAGAGTCCCTGAGGGATATGCAGTTTCAAATATGAGTACAGTCTTCTAGTTCAGGTTCAAGGCGCTGAGAGGTGATAGATTTAATGCTGGGGTCTTTTCACACCAGAGACATGGAGGCACCATCACAAACTCCCAGAGCCCCCAACGACTCCATGATTTCCGTCTCTGATGCTAACATGAGAGCATCCTTCAAGAGGGTGAACCCAGGCAGGGTGCCTGGCCACACACTGGACTTGTGTTGATCAAATGGCTGGAGTGCTCTCTGATTCTTTAACTTCAGCATTCAGCATTCTGAGGTACCAGACTGCTTCAAACAGGCTTCTGTTATACCGGTCTCAAGGAGAAGGTGGTAACCTGCCTCCAAGACTGTCGTCCAGTAGCACTTACATCCACTGTGATGAAGTGCTTTGAGAGGTTGGTGATGAAACATATCAACTCCTGCCTGAGGAGTGACTTGGATCCACTCCAGTTTGCCTCCCGTCACAAAAGGTCAACAGCAGATGCCATTTCATTGGCTATTCACTCAACCCTGGAACATCTGGACAGGAGATGTCGGATGGTCTTCATTGACCACAGCTCTGCATTCAGTACTAACATCCCCCCACTACTAATTAATAAGCTCCAAGACCTAGGCCTCAATATCTCCATATAGAGTCATAGAACTCTACAGCACAGAAACAGACCCTTCAGACAATTTCATCATTGCCAAACCATTTATCTGCCTAGTCCCATTAACCTGCTCCCAGATCATAACCCTCCATACCCCTACCATCCATGTACTTTCTATAGGGGCATGACTGAGAGTATCCTGACTGGCTGTATCACTGCCTGGTATGGGAACTGTACTTCCCTCAATCGCAGGACTCTGCAGAGAGTGGTGCGGATAGCCCAGCGTATCTGTAGATGTGAACTTCCCACTGTTTAGGGAACTTATAAAGACAGGTGTGTAAAAAGGGCCCAAAGAATCATTGGAGACTCAGGTCACCCAACCACAAACTGTTCCAACTGCTACCATCCGGGAAACGGTACCACAGCATAAAAGCCAGGACCAACTGGCTCTGGGACAGCTTCTTCCACCAGGTCATCAGACTGATTAACTCATGCTGACAGAACTGTATTCTTATGTTATATTGACTATCCTGTTTTACATAATATTCATTATAAATTACTATAATTGTACATTGTACATTTGAACGGAGATGTAATATAAAGATTTTTACTCCTCAAGTAGATGAAGGATGTAAGTATAAAGTCAATTCAATTCAATTCAGTTGAATTCAACGAATCCACATTTCTCTTGACTGTTAAAATTGAATTCGCATCCACCATTTGCACTGGCAGTTCATTCCACACTCTCACCACCCTCTGAGTGAAGAAGTTCTCCTCATGTTTCTCTTAAACATTCTAGCTTTCACCCTTAATCCAGGACCTCTAATTGTGGTCTCACCCAACCTCAAAGGAAAAAGCCTGCTTGCATTTACCCTATCTATACCCTTCATAATTTAGTATACTTCTAACAACTATCCCCTCAACCTTTTACATTCTAGGGAATAAAGTCATAACCTATTCAAGCTTTCCCTATAACTCAGGTCCTCAAGTCCCAGCAACATCCTTGTAAATTTTCTCTGCACTGTTTCAATCATACTTACATCTTTCCTGTAGGTTGGTGACCAAAACTGGACACAATGTGCCAAATTAGGCCTCACCAACATCTTATACAATTTCAACATATCATACCAACTTCTGTACCCAATACATTAATTTATAAAGGCCAATGTGCCAAAACCCTCTTTATATATCCGATCCCTCAGAATAACTTCCAATAACTTTCCCTCTACTGATGTCGGGCTTACTGGCCTGTAATTTCTTGGCTTATTCTTAGAGGCTTTCTTAATCAACAGAACAACATTAGCTATCATTCATTCTTCTGGAATCTCACTCGTGAATAAGGATGTTTTAAATATCTCTGCTAGGGATTCTGCACTATCCTCTCATAGGGACTGAGGAAACACCATGTCAAGCCATAATTTGCCTCAAGACAGCAAATACCTTCTCCTCTGTAATCTGTATAGGGACCATGACCTTGCTACTACTTTGCCTCACTTCTATAAACTCCGCCCATCTCCTGAGTAAATACAGATACAAAAATTTCCTTTAAGATCTCTCCTATCTCTTCCACTTCCTCACATAGATTACCACTCTGGTTATCTAGAGGACCAATTTTGTCCCTGGTTATCATTTTGCTCTTGATATATCTGTGGAATTCATTAGGATTCTCTACTTTCTTTGCTAGTACAAACTCATTCCTTCTCTTTGCACACCTGATTTTCTTCTTAAGTGCTCTCTTGCATTTCTTATACTCCTCAAGTGCCTCATTTGTTTCTACTTGCCTATATCTGCTAAGCATACACTTCCTTTCTTTTCTTAATTAGGACTTCAATATCTCTCAAAAACCAGGGTTCCCTAAATGTGTTACCCTTGCCTTTTAGTCTGATGAGAACATACAGACTCTGTACTCTCAAAATTACACTTTTGAAGGCCTCTCACTTACAATGTGCACCTTTGCCAGAAAACAAACTGTCCCAGTCGACACTTGCCCGATCCTTTCCGATACCATCAAAATTGGCCTTTCACCTAATTAGATTCTTGAGCCGAGGATTACACTTATCCTTTTCCATATTTACCTTGAAACTAATGGCAATACGTTCCCCTGCACAAACTTTTGTTCACCTGCCCTGTCTCATTGTCTAATAGCAGATCAAATATCACATACTCCCTTTTTGGGACTTTAATGTACTAGTTATGGAAACTTACTTGAACACATTTGACAAACTCTATCCTACCCAGCCCATATACAGTTTGGGATTCCCAGTCAATAGTTAAAATCAACTACTAACACAATCTTATGTTTCTTGCAGCAGTCTGCATTCTCTCCACAAATGGGCTCCTCTAAATCCAAAGGACTGTTGGGTGGTCTATAATAATCCCAATACCATCATCAGACCTTGCTTATTCCTCAGTTCTCCATAAAGTCTCACTACATGAGCTCTCCAGTCTGTCCTGACTGAGCATTGCCATGGCATTTCCCTGACTAGTAATGCCACCCCTCCCGTCTTAGTCCTTCCCACTCTATCACATTTAAGACAACTGAACCCTGGAATATTTAGCTGCCAGCTCTGCAACCAAGTCTCACTAACAGCATGCAGTTGCTCTCTGTGCAACTTGATCCTCGATTCCCTCACTTGCAGACCCCAGTCAGTTCAGATTGGCAAGAACATCTCCTCCGCAATCTCCATCAGCACAGGTGCACCACCAGGCTGTCTGCTTATACTTACGACTAAGGCTAAGTTCAGCTGCAATACCATATTTAAGTTTGCTAATGACACCAATGCCATTGGCTGAGTCAAAGCTGGTGATGAATCAGCATGTAGGAGAGAAATTGAACATCTGACCGAGTGGTACGCCAACAATAACCTCTCACTCAGTGTCAGCAAGACCAAGGAGCAAATTATTGACCAGGAGGAGGAAACCAGAGGTCCATGAGCCAGTCCTCTTTGGGGGGTCAGAGGTGGAGAGGATCAGCAACTTTAAATTCCTCTGCATACTCATTCCACAGGATCTGTCCTGGATCCAACACATGAGTGCCTTTACAAGGAAAGGACAGCCCCACCTCTACTTTCTTAGAAGTCTCCAAAGATTCAGCATGTCATCTAAAACTTTGAGAAATTTTTATAGATGTGCAGTGGAAAGTATACTCACTGGTTGCATCACTGCTAAGTATGGAATCTGTCACAACTGTGAACTGGGCTGTGGGGTCTATGTGCCAGTGCAGGAGGGCTGTGAGCAGGTTCAGCAACTGCACTCATGAGTACGCACACTCCAGCTAATTACTGTCTCATTATGGTGATATTAAACTTCCTTCTTTTTGTTTTAGTCTTGTTGAGACTTGACCAAAAGCACAACAACATTTATGTTCCCTGTTACCCCCATCTTTGTCTGGGATAAGGACTACTGTTTTGACTGTTGCTGGAAAGGAACAGTATTCAGTTAGTATTTAGTTGTTACTTTCATCCCCGGTGTTGACATTGTCAGTTTGAGAGCTTCGGTTCACAGCCCTGTTTGCCACTCGTTTATTGTTTTTCTTTTCCTTTAAATTCTGCAGCAGTTCTCATTTAAATCAGTGAACTATCGACACACTTCAGTGCCTCTTTCTCTCCGCACTTGGGCTATAGCTGAACATTTTGACAGCATTTTCAATGCCCTTGAACAGGAAAGCCTACAAAAAATAATGGATACAGCCCTGTCCATCACAGGTAAAGACCTCCCTATCATTCAGCACATCTACAAGGAGCGGTGTCACAGGGAAACAGCACGCATCATCAAGTACCCCACCATCCAAGCAATGCTCTCTTCTTGCTGCTGCCATCAGGAAGGAGGTTCAGGAGCCTCAGGACCCACACCATCAGGTTGCCCTTCAACCATCAGGCTCTTGAACCAGAGGGGATAACTTCACTCAACTTCTCTCATTTCAATGCTGAGCTGTTCCCACAACCTATGGACTCACTTAATCTCAAAAGTTCAAAGTGAATTTACTATCAAAGTACATATTTGTCACCACATACAACCCTGAGATTCAGTTTCTTGCAGGCATTCACAGTAAGTGCAAGAAACATAATATAATTAACGATTCTGTAGGATGGACAAGCAACCAGTGTGCAAAAGACAACAATGCAATTACAAAAAAGAAGAAAAAAGAAATGATGATGATGATAATAATAATAATAATAATAATAATAATAATAATAATAATAATAATAATAATAAAGTACAACCCAGAAAAATGAAGAAATTATCACTACAGTAGAAAAGGTTTACAAATGGAAGAGCACGACCCTCCATGGAAGACATCCCCATGATCTGAGTGGTCTAGGTGTTGACAAGGAAGCATTGAACACCTGGCCCAGAATTGGAGCCTCTTCCCAGAAACAAAAAAGGGTCCTTGTGGCAAAACAGGACTGTATAGGTTAACATAAAAATTTTTTAAAAAGCATTATTAAAGATCAACAAATTCAAGACAATAAATGCAAAAAATGCCAAGAGACACCAGAAACAATCCAACACATTACAGGATCCTGCAGCAGTTTAACTCAATCTGATTACTTACACAGTCACAATCAAATGACAAACATCATTCACCAAAATATTGCTTTATAATACAAACTCATAAAAGACACCATACATTACTGATCCAGCTTTAGGATTAGAGTTCTAAAAATTATATTATGACCAATCCATTATTATAGATAGAACAATCCATAATAAACATTCAGATATAATATTACAGGATGAAGAAGCAAGAACAACTTACTTAATAGATATAGCCATTCCAAACACACATAGCAAACAAAAATAAAGAAGTGAAAAACACCAGAAGTATGCTAAATTGAAAGAGGAAATTGAAAGACTATAGAACATGAACAGGGTATATATTGTCCCAATAGTAATATCTACAACTGGTATCATCCCAAAGTCACTACAGAATAGCATTAAACAATTTGGCCTATACAGCAATTTTTATATAAATATCCGGAAAGCCACAATACTAAATAGCACTAATCAGAATAGTCCAAAGGTTCCTAGCAATTGAGAGATGGATGCGCTTGGTTATGCTCGTAGCTCAGCTTTACCGGCTTGAACTGAGAAAATATAAATATCCAATAATAATAAATAAATAATCAATAAATATGATAACATGAAATGAAGAGTCCTTCAAAGTGAGCCCATAGGTTGTGGAAACATTTCAATGATGGAGCACGTGAAGTTGAGTGAAGTTATCCCCTCTGGTTCAAGAACCTGATGGTTGAGGAGTAATAACTGTTCCTGAACCTGGTGGTGTGAGTCCTGAGGCTCCTGTACCTTCTTCCTGATGGCAGCAGTGAGAGAGAACATGGCCTGGATGATGGGGTTTCTTGATGATGGATGCTGTCTTGCTGCAACAACGCTCCACATAGATGTACTCAGAGGTAGGGGGGCTTCACCCATGATGGAGGTTTTTCTGTTCAAGGGCATTGGTGTTTCCATGCCAGGCCCTGATGCAGCCAGTCAATATATTCCCCACTGCACATCAGTGACAGTTGGTCAAAGGTTTAGATGACATGCTGAATCCACACAAACTTCTAAGAAATTAGAGACGCTGCCATGCTTTCTTTGTAATGACACTTACGTGCTGCATCCAGGACGGATCTTCTGAAATGATAACACCGAGGAATTTCAAGTTGCTGATTCTCTTCACCTCTCATGAGAACTGGCTCATGGATCTCCAGTTTCCTCCTCCTTATATATTTCCACAGTTTGTTATCTTTTGCACAAGGTTGGCTTGTTTTATTTTGTTGAGTGCATTTTATTTCTTCATTGATTTTTTTTCTTAGAAATCTATAGGCCCTTTTGCCCACAATGTTGTGCTGACCATATAACCTACTCTAGAAACTACACAGAATTTCCCTACTGCATAGCCCTCTATTTTTCTAAGCTCCATGTAGCTATCTAAGAGTCTTTTAAAAGACCCTGTTGAATTCATCTCTACCACCGTCACTGGCAGTGCATTCCAAGCACTCACCTCTCTCTGTGTGGAAAACTTACCTCTGACATCCCCACTGTACCTACTTCCAAGCACATAAGACTATGCCCTCTTGTGTTAGCCATTTCAGCCCTGGGAAAAGGCCTCTGACTAGCCATATGATCAATGCCCTTCATCATCTTATACACCCCTATCATGTCAACTCTCATCCTCCGTCGCTCCAAGGAGAAAAAACTAAGTTCACTCAACCTATTCACATAAGACATGTTCTCCAATCCAGGCAACATCCTTGTAAATCTCTTCTGCACTCTCTCAATAATATCCATATGATTCCTGTAGTGCAGTGCCCAGAACAGAACACAGTACTCCAAGTGGGGTCTGACCAAGGTCTTATATAACTGTAACATTACCTCATGGCTCTTGAACTCAATCCAAGAATGCCAACACACCATACACCTTCCTAACAACACTATCAACTTGTGCAGCAGCTTTGAGTATCCTATGGACACAGACTCCAAGATCTCTTTGATTCTCCACACTGCCAATACCATTAATATTATATTCTGCCTTCAAATTCGACCTGCCAAAATGAACCACTTCTCACTTCTGGGTTGAACTCCATCTGCCACTTCTCAGTCCAGTTCTGCATTCTATCGATGTCCCACTGTAACCTCTGACAACCCTCCAGACTATCCACAACAACCCCAACTTCTGTGTCATCAGCAAACTTACGAACCCAACCTTCTATTTCCTCATCCAGATAATTTACAAAATTTACAACGAGGAGGAGTCCCAGAACAGATCCCTGCAGAACACCACTGGTCACCAACCTCCATGCAGAATATGAGTCATATACAGCCACACCTTACCTTTTGTGGCCACGCCACTTCTGAATCCACAAATCAAAGTCTCCTTGGATCCCATACCTCCTTACTTTCTGAATGAGTCTTGCATGGGGAACCTTATCAAATGACTTACTGAAATCCATATACACTACATCCACTACTCTACCTTCATCAATGTGTTTTGTTTCAGTGGTATTTCTTGCTATCTAATGTGAATGCCTGCAAAAAATGAATCTCAGTGTTCAATGTGGTGACATATATGTACTTTGATAATAAATTTGCTTTAAACTTTGAACTTTGAGCCTTGAGTTTCCAGCTTTTTGATGAGGTTGTTACATATTTTAACTTCTTTTGCTAACTTTGTCCAATGTTCCAGTGAGCAGTCCCCTGACAATTATTTGTGCTTTGTGCCTCAGTCTAACCGGTCAGATAAAAGATAAAGAAAGATTAGCTTTATTTGTGACATGTGCATTGAAACATTGAAACACACAGGCCAAGGATGTGCTGGGGCAGCTGCAAGGTGAAACCAGAGCACCTGGAGGAAACTCACACAATCACAGAAAGAACATGAAAACTCCTTACAGCGGTGCAAATTGAACCTCGATCGCTGGGGCAGTGAAGTGTCAGATGCTACGTTACTATGTCACCCATAATAATGTTTAGCATTGAATTTGCAAGGATATAAATCATCGAAGACCATCTTACTGAGGCTTGGCCGGTGTCTTGGTGTCAGACAGCTTTGTGATATCTGTACAAAGAAGGTAGCTCAGAGATTATGCATGTCTAGAGCCAACAATAGTTGTCGTGAATTTCAATGACCGGATTTGTGGCAACTCATTGGAATAGAGGCTGCACAAAGTCAGTGAAAGCACAGATCCCTAGAGTGTACCTTTCATCACATCACCAACCACTATCCACCCTACTGCTGAAGGACTCCCTGTGGTTCTTCTTTATTCAAGTTAACACTTTTCATGTAAACACAAAGTACCCTGCAGATGCTGTGGGCAAATCAAGACGTACAAACACGCTGGATGAACTCAGCAGGTCGGGCAGCATCCGTTGAAAGGCGCAGTCAACGTTTGCAATAGATTACCTCAACAGACTCACAAGTGAAGTGTTGTCTCACCTGGAAGGACTGTTTGGGGCCCTGAATGGTGGTAAGAGTTACCCCTTACATTCCTTCTTCACCTCTCCGGCCTAATGCCCCCATCCTGTTTCCCCTCCCCCACCCCTTGATCTTTCCTCTGATTGGTTTTTCACTTGCACCTTCCCCCTCCCCCCACCTTCTTTATAGGACCCCTGCCCCCTCCTTCTTCAGTCCTGACGAAGGGGCTCGGCCCTGAAACGTTGACTGTGCCTTTCAACGGATGCTGCCCGACCTGCTGAGTTCATCCAGCTTGTTTGTAACACTTTTCATGTGCTATGTGCTATGTGTGAAATCAAACACATCCCTTACCATCCCTATCCATCCCTATCCCTTACCATAGATGCTGCCTGACCTGCTGCGTTCCACCAGTATTTTGTGTGTGTTGCTTGAATTTCCAGCATCTGCAGATTTCTTCGTGTTTGCCTTCCCTAGAAACCTAGGTGAATAAAGTACTTGTGGGGCCTCTTACTGTTCTGACAGGCAGCTTTTCCAATTTATTTAGTTATAACCTAACATTTGAAGAAGACAGGCATGTCTCTAGCTTATCGGGTGTCGGTATTTATAAGATGGAGGTGTTAAAAAAGGTGAAGGACTCTGCTAGTTTGATTGCCATTTGCTCCTGGCTGTTGAACTCAGAGGTTCTCACAAAGACTTTTATTTTACTGCTTTTCTAAACTATATTTGATGGCAGTCGGCCCATTTTATCTACCCGACCAATGGAAGTTCATTTAGCTTATTAATAGGGCACTTCAACTCGGGATCTGAAAGTCTAGGTAGTACATAAGACAGGGTATATTATCACTGTAGAATAAGAGGAATACCAAAATACTGTCACTATGGACATGTCAGAAGTCATTTGTTCGTACTTCATTTTTATTCACAGTTCCATGGGAGAGGATTGAGCCTATGTATCAGTTAATCATCTCAACTGCTTAACAAAAACATATGCTTTTAATAAGCATATTTTAATCAGTAAGGGGATCAGTGATTATAGGGACAGTAGAGGAAAATAAATTTAGGGAAAGTTGAATTTAGGGGAAGTTTTGCTTTTGTGAAAATGTTATCAGTTGAGTGCAATACATCAGACAGTACAGGCAGGGTGTCTTCACATTATGTCCCATAATATATTCAAATGCTGGAATGTAGCTGTATAATTTGGATTGACTCATTAAGTGAATAAGAGGACTAGTTTGACTTAAATAAAACCATCGCATAGTCAACAAGAGAGTGCATAACAAGCTGTTGAATGCATAACAAGCTAAACGAGCTGTATATCCTTCTATTTTGTATGACCTTGCTCCACATCTTCTGCCCTATCTGAAAGTCTAATCAGAAAGAATCAAAAAGGAGACATTTGCAGCAATATTGTACATTGCTCTGAAACAGGATAAGTGTAAATATTTGAAAAGGAAAATATTTTGTAATTTTCAAGTACAATTGCAGAGGCTGTTTTGCAAATTATGTTAAAGTGAGATTGATGTATTACAAGCAATCATGATGGAAAATTTTACAGAAATAGAATGATGGAAAGGCACACACTGCGAAATATTGCATCAGGTCAGTGATTCACTCAAATTACACCGGATAACAATTTTTTTCTGGAGTGTTGATTTCTCAGATCTTTTTTTGTTTATAATAGACCACTTGAAGCTGAACATAAATATAATTTCAGACTACTTGTATCACATAGGAACTTGGAGAAACAAGAAATTAACTTTCATTGAATATAATGTGTTTCATTGCCTAATGGTGCTGACACTTTGCAATAGTTCAACTAAGCTAAAGGTGATTTTCTTTTGCACTCAGAGACAGGCTTCTTGCTTAACTGTCCAACAATAAAGTATATCTTTAAGATTTTTACTTTATTGACATAACTAAGGATATGTATCATGACTTTTAATAGAACATAGAATAGTACAGCACATTACAGGCTCTTCGGCCCACAATGTTGTGCCGACCCTCAAACCCTGCCTCCCATATAACCCCCCACCTTAAATTCCTCCATATACCTGTCTAGTAGTCTCTTAAATTTCACTAGTGTATCTGCCTCCACCACTGATTCAGGCAGTGCATTCCATGCACCAACCACTCTCTGAGTGAAAAACCTTCCTCTAATATCCCCCTTGAACTTCCCTCCCCTTACCTTAAAGCCATGTCCTCTTGTACTGAGCAGTGGTGCCCTGGGAAGAGGCGCTGGCTATCCACTCTGTCTATTCCTCTTAATATCTTGTACACCTCTATCATGTCTCCTCTCATCCTCCTTCTCTCCAAAGAATAAAGCCCTAGCTCCCTTAATCTCTGATCATAATCCATACTTTCTGAACCAGGCAGCATCCTGGTAAATCTCCTCTGTACCCTTTCCAATGCTTCCATATCCTTCCTACAGTGAGGCGACCAGAAATGAACACAGTACTCCAAGTGTGGCCTAACTAGAGTTTTATAGAGCTGCATCATTACATCGCGTCTCTTAAACTCTATCCCTCGACTTATGAAAGCTAACACCCCATAAACTTTCTTAACTATCCTATCTACCTGTGAGGCAACTTTCAGGGATCTGTGGACATGTACCCCCAGATCTCTCTGCTCCTCCACACTACCAAGTATCCTGCCATTTACTTTGTACTCTGCCTTGGAGATTGTCCTTCCAAAGTGTACCACCTCACACTTCTCCGGGTTGAACTCCATTTGCCACTTCTCAGTCCACTTCTGCATCCTAAGCAGCTTTAAGCCCCCTTTCCGTTTATAGTTTCTGGCCAGAGTTATAATTGAGAATATTTCTCAATCTACAAAAATAAATATCTTCCAAATGACTTCAGGATATACTCATTCTCTTGTTGACTATAGGATGGTTTTACTTAAATCAAACTAGTCCTCTTATTCACTTAATGAGTCAATCCAAATTATACAGCTACATTCCAGCATTTGAATATATTATGGGACATAATGTGTAGCCACCCTGCCTGTATTGTCTGATGTATTGCACTCAACTGATAACATTTTCACAAAAGCAAAATCTGCAGATGTGATTAATTCAAGAAAAATGAAAACACCGCAAGTGCTCAAGGCAGAATCTCAGCAGAAAGAGACCACTGACTTTTCAACAGAACTAGATGAAACAGGTCATTGAACTGAAGCATTAACTCTGTTTCTCTTTCCACTGGTGCTGCCTGACCCGATGAATATTTTTAATGTTTTTGTTAACCATTTCCATAGTTTATTACTGTCATATTATTTGTCAGCACAAAAATGCTAAAACTCTACATTTCCTGAACTTGCTTTTTTTCAAATAGGGGGTAATAAATTGATGTGGTTCCCTTTTTTTTGTTCTGGAGAGCATATTTTCTGACTGGATGTATCTTACCCGATCCATATCTCAGTTTGGCAGGGGACACCTAAGACAGAAATCCGGAAGGCACAAAGAGGATGCAAAATAGCTTTGGCAGATGAGATAAAGGACAATACTAAGAATTCCATATTAAGAGCAAATGGATAACATGGGAGAGGATACTGCACCTTAAATTTCAAAGTGGCTGTCTGCAGTGTGGAGCCACAGGAGACAAATAAGGTCTATAATTCTTGTCTATATTCACCAGGAAGGCCATGGAAACCAGAGAATTCCAGGATGAGAATAATTATGTCTTGGAACATAACAATAAAATGAAGAAGAATTCCTAGCAGTTTTAAAATACACAACATTGGATAAATCTTCAGGCCTTATCCAGGCATATCCTAAGGATATTTGAAGGAAGGTAGGGAAGGAATTATTGAGATTTTAGCAGAGATAGTTGAGCCACTTGTAAGGTAACAGAAGATTGGAGGGTGACTAATATTGTGCCTTTGTTTAGAAAGGGTCACAAGGACAAGCAAGGGAACTACAGGCCTGTGAGCCTAACATCAGTAGTGGAAAAGTTACTAAAGGGGATTGAGAGACAGGATCTGTCTGTATTTGGAAAGCCAAGGACTGATAAGGGTAGTCAATATTCTGAGTTGAAAATCATATCTTACAAATTAGACTGGGTTTTTTGATCAAGAGGGTTGTTGAGAACTGGGTGGTAAACTTCAGAAATACCTTTGACAAAGTGCTGTTAGGAAAGCTGGCCCTGAAGGTTGGATTACATGAGATCAGGGTTGAGTTAGCCAATTGGATACAGAGTTGGCTTGGTGGAAGGAGACAGAGAATCTTAGAGAAAGGTTGTTTTCCCAACTGGAGGCCTGTGATATGCTACAGGGAGTGGTACTGGGTCTATTATTGATTGCCATTTAATAAGAATATTGTTGGCATGGTAAGTTTGTTGATGACACCAAACTTGGTGGCATGTTGGACATTGAAGACGGTTATCTAAGATTAAAAGGGGATCTTGATCAGTTACTGAAATGAGCTGAAGAGTGGCAAATGGATTTCTATGCATGTAAGTGTGGATGTGATGCATTTTTGAAACTCAGATTTGACCTATACTATAAATAAGTTGACTTTACATATATTATGAATGGCAGGACATTAGGGTGAATGAAACGGAGAGACTTAAGAGTACAGTTGCATAGTTTGTTGAAGGCAGTGTCACCAGTTGACAGGATGGTGGAAAAAGTTGTTGTTTAGTACGCTGGCCTTCCTTCATCAGTCCGAGTATTGAGGATAGGAGTTGGGACTGTATGCTGCAGTTGTAAACGTTATTGGTGAGGCTTTACGTTACGTTATTGGTGTACAGTTTTGGTCACCTTGTTATAGGAAAACTGTGGAAAGAATGCATAAAAGGTTTAAGAGGGTGTTGTCAAAAATGCAGGGCCTGAGTTATAGGGAGAGCTTGGCCAGGCTAGGTTTTTATTCCTTGGAACATTGAAGAATAAGGATAACTTTATAGAAATATTTAAAATTATAAGTGGAATGGTGACAGTCTTTTCCCCTGCACAGAGGAGACTACAACTAAGGAACGTGGATTTAGGGTGAGATGGAAACGATTTGAAGAAAGACATGAGGGACAACTTTTTCATGCAGAGGTTGGTGAGTCTCTGGAACAAGCTGGCAGAAGTGTTTGAGACAGGTACAACGGTATCTTTAAAAGTAATTTGAATAGCTATATGGAAGGGCAGGGCTTAGAGGATATGGGCCTAGCACAAGAAGTTGGGACTAGCCGAGTGGGCATCATAGACTAGTTGGGCCAAAGGGCTTTACCCGTGCTGTCTTGTTTTATGACTCTGTGATTCTATTACAAAAGGATCTGGATCAACAGGGAAAGTGAGCCAAGGAATGGCAGATGGAATTTAAGTCAGACAGGTGTGAAGTGTTGCATTTTGGGAGGTTAATTCATGGCAGGACTTGCACAACAAATAATGGAGCCCAAGAGAATGTTAGAGAACAGAGACCTAACAATATAGGCACTTAGTTCTCTGAAAGTGGTGGCGTAGGTGGTGAAGAAAGTGTTAGGCAAGCTCAAGTTCATTGGTCAAGGCAATAGGTACAAGAGCTATGTTGCAACTGTATAAGACATTGGTGAGACCACACTTGTGGTATTGTTTGTAGATCTGCTCACTTTGAGACAGAAAGGATAGTATTAAACTAGAAAGGGTGCAAAAAAGATCCACATGGCTCTTACCAAGACTGGAAGGGTTGAGTTACAGTATAAGGAGAGACTGGATAGGCTGGGAATTTTCTTTCCCTGAGTGTAGGTCTCTGAGGATGCCCTTACTGAAGTACAGTATATAAAATCATGAGAGGCACAGATAAGATGAATGCTTCCAGTGATTTCCCCAGAGTACGGAATCTCAAATTAGAAGGCATAGGTTTAAGATGAGAGGGAAAGATTTAAAAGGAACCTGAAGGACAACTCTGAGGTGGGTATTTGGAATCAGCTGCTAGTTGACATGCTAGAAACAGGTACAATTACAAGCGACATTTGAACAGGTAAATGGATAGGAATGGTTTAGAGTGGTATGAGCCAAACAGGACTTGTTCATGTAGGCAAAGTGGTCATCAGGGTTGAGTTATAGTGAAGGACCTGTTCCCATGCTGTATAACCCTATGACTCTATTTTTTTTTGCTTGCAGTAATATGTGTGGTAAGTTTCAGAGGCAGTAAATGAAGACTCCTTGAATCAACTGCACATGCATACCTTATTACTTTGCTTCTGTCTGAACAGAGCAGAGTACACGTATATAAACATTGAAGGAGATAGATCCAAACATAACACAGGCCATCTATTCTTCCCTCACCACTTCCCATTTCTTTCAAGCTTTGTAAACTCTTTATGGTCTCAAGTCCACAACCCGTTAACTGTGGAACGTCTGGAACAGTTGTAGCTAATTCAGGTTGAGATGATCAAAACCAACTCCTGGTTAACTAGGCCATAATTTTTCTACAAGCTACATTTTTTTCATCTCCTACATCAGTATTTTCTCTGAATGGAAATGAACTGCAGAACTGAAAGTAAAACAAAAATGTGTTTTTATGATTTGACAACCAAATGGAGATTGAATGTTTGGGCACAATGAATGTCATCTGCCTTGATAGAAAAATGAAAATAAATTGACTGAAATAACACTCAATGACATAAAATGCCAAAGTGCTGAAATTTCACTCAAGTTAAAGGCTAAATGAAGATATTGTGAGCAGGCTACAAAGGATAATTTACCACATATAGCCAATTAGAGTATTTTTTGATCAGTAGTTTTTTTTTGACAGTAAAGACTGAACTTATTTACTTTAGTGCACAGCTCTGCAGACATTTCCTGAACAAGGCACCATACATTTAAAACTGTGGTTTGCTATCGCAAGGGAAGGAAAAAGAGAAACTGTTGGTCCAGGAAATACTTTGATTAAATTATTTACACATGTCTGTCTGCAAGATTGACTACAAAGTTCTAAAAGATATATTTTAGGTGTTTGGCTATAATGAAAAACAGCAGTTTCTTTAGCTATTACATCTGTTTTTCTGAATATGCTTGTATAGATCATAGTTATAAAATATCAGTAGTACTGCACAAATATCCTGATGATACTGCTGACTCGTCACATTATGCTTTCTTAGCAAATAGTTCTGAATCCACCCACAGATGTGATATTCCACATCTGGAAAGATTTTACTGTTGTAAACAACCTTTATACCTGCATAAAATAATGGATATAGTTGAAATAAAATCTAATGAATGAACCCATAAATAGACTTAAATGTTCCTTTTGAATTCTGGTTTACTGGACACATTTATTTGTTTCTGTTTGCATAAGCCCATCTGGTCAGTACAGGAGCTTCTATGGTTTTAATTAATATAAGAACCATAACAACAGTTCATAAAACTTTATTTTGATATCATTCTGCCAACAGCGTGGAGCATCAAAATACTCTATGACACAGATAGAAAACAAAATTTTTTGGTTAAATAAAATATTAGATAAAGATAATGATCTAATAGTTAATAAATTAAATAAATACATTGACTATGTCCACCCTAACTATACATTATGCTCTGTTGATTCTTTCTTGTCTATATTTTGAACATTTTTCCAGATAGGGATCAGGTAGAAGAGATGACTATAGCTACTTTTAACTGGATTTATTTGGAGATACAGCATGGAATAGGCCTTTCTGGCACCAAGCCACACAGACCAGCAATTCCTGACAACCCCAATTAACCCTAAACTAATGGCAGAACAATATACAATGACCAATTAATCATTGGGCTGTGGAGGAAATCAGAGCACTCAGAGAAAACCCATGCATTCCGCAGGGAGGATGTACGGGGGTGCCAGGATTGAACTCCAAACTCTGACGCCTCGAGCTGTAATAGTGTTTATTAGTGCCCGGAGCATAACTGTTTTAAAACAAAATGATGAATGTAGCTACTTAATTTAAAACACAACTGAAAATCATAAAATAACAGATAATCAAAATGCTCTTGTGATAGCCTCTGGAATTCTTCCACAAATACAACAGAGTTATTTTAAGAAAGAGATTTTGTAAAATCTTTGAACTATTTTCTTAAATTCTTAGATTTAATTACTGTGTTGAAAAATCCATCATCCCAAACAGTAAGAAGGGATCAATTATTGAGATTCTGATTCAACTACAAACAGAAATTTAATAAGAAATAAAAAAGGAATGCAAAATCTAGAATTAATTGAAAGATGTTAAGTAAGAAAGACTATCTACTGTGTGGGAAGAATATAATTATTTTTAATACTATACACCGTATGTATTAAAATAAATAAGAATGTTGGCACAAGACAGTGTTCATTTGATGCAACAATAAAATTGAGAAGCTATTATTTCACAGTTTCACAAAAAGCTCTGTCAAAATATCTTTGGAAATATTGTGGATACAATTTAACACTAAACATAATTGATGGGCTCCTACCCAAAATGGTTATCTCTCATTGAAGATGCACATATCTGTGGGGGTAAGGAGGTGCACATGAAATGGGCTTGATAACACTGACATAACTGTATTACCCTAGATAACACTACTTTTGAATGAGATATCAGGATGTAAGAGCAAACTCCCTAACATAAAATCTTGAATTACCTAAAAAATGTGCAGACTTATTATCACAAATATCACCGCAAATCATTATCTAGAGCTGTTCTTTAACGTTGTCATAGCAGCAGGGGTGGGAGGTGGTGGTGTGAAAGGTTGGAATAAGCTCCCACTACCTATGAAATGCTCTTCATTTCTGTTTTGTACTTTGTCAGTGTGATATTGTGACCATGATCATTCCCTCATTATAATATTACATTGGTTAGTCAGTTCACTCTATTGCATAATCAGTCTGGGAATATTCTGTTCCATTCCCTTTGTCTTTCCTTACAGCTCTCCAAATTATTTTACAGTATTCCATCTCTGTCAAGTCAACCTTTGTTGCTCCAAGGAGAGCATTCCTTCTCTTATTGGCTAATCTTATATATGAAATCCATCATGCTTGACAACATTCCGGTAATTCTTTTAATTCCCACTCTCAAATATTTGAATCCTTTCTGTAGTACGGTGATCAGCATTGGATGCAATACTTCTATTATGGTTGAATCAGCTTTTTTAAATGTAAATGTATAAATTCTTCCCTTCTTTTTTTATCCTAGTCCATTTATGGATCCTAAGATTCAAAATACTATGCAAGCTTCTCTCAAAACAGGTATTTTCCTGTTAAAATGTCTGTTTTTCTTCAATATTTCCCATTGCAGAACATCTGAGATCTCCACCTTCTTCAAAGAAAGGTGTTTCCTTCCCTCTACCATCCATTCTGTCCACATCTCATCCAGTTCCAGGACATCTGAACCCGAGGGTGACCAATATTTTTGTGGGCAGGTTTGCTAGAGCTGATAGGGAGGGCTTAATCTAATCTGGTAGAGGGATGGGAACCAGAGTGATAGGCTGAGGATGGGGCAGTTGCAAGTAGATGCAGTGTGTAGTAAGACTGTGAGAAAGGACAGGTAAATGATGGGGCAAAATTGCAGTCAGTGTGATGAGTTGAAGGGTAACATGGGGGCAAGATCAAAAAGGGTGATGAAAACAGGACTGAAGGTGTTATATTTGAATGTACACAGAATACGTAATAAGGTAGATGATCTTGTAGTGAAGTTAGAGATCAGCAAGTATGAAATTGTGGATGTCACTGTGTTAATACTGAAAGAAGATCATAGTTGAAACTTAACAACTAAAAGTTCACATTTTATTGAAAGGATAGACAGGTAACAGAGGGGATGGGGTGGCTCTGTTGGTAAAAAGTAAAATTAAATCCTTAGAAAGAGGTGACACAGAATCAGAAGATGTAGAATCCTTGTGGATACAGTTGAGAAGCTGCAAGGGTATAAAGACCCTGATGGCAGTTATATACAGATCTCCGAACATTAACCAGGACATGGGATACAAATGGGAGAAAGAAAAGGCATGTAAAAAGTGCAATGTTATGATAGTCACAAGGGATTTCACATGCAAGTAGATTGGAAAATCAGGTTGGTGCTGGAAGAGTGCCCAAGAGAGGAAATTTGTTAAATAACTACGAGATGCTTTTTTAGAGCAGCATATGATTGAGCCCCAAGGGAAAAGGAAATTCTGGATTGGGTGTAGTGTAATTAATCAGATTTGATTTGGGAGCTTAAGGTAAAGGAACCATTAGGAAGCAGTGATCATAATATGATAGAATCACCATACTACTTGAAAGGGAGAAGCTAAATGCAAATGTATTGGTATTATAGTGGAGTGAAGGGAATTACAGAAGCATGAGAGATGAGCTGGCCAAAGTTGACTGGAAAGGGACACTAGCAGGGATGCCAACAGAATAGCAATGCCTGGTGTTTCTGATGGTAATTCAGAAGGCGCTGGATAGATACATCTCAAAGATAAAGAAGTATTCTAAAGGGAGGATGAGGCAACTGAGGTTGAGAAGGGAAGTCAAATACAGCATAAAAGGAAAATAGAGGGCATATAACATAGCAAAAATTAATGGGAAGTTAGAGGACTGGGAAGCTTTTAAAACCTAACAGAAGACATTTAAGAAGCTATAAGGAGAAAAAAGATTAATTACAAAGGTAAGCTAGCTTATAATGTAAAAGAGGATACCAAAGGTTTTTTCAGCTTTCTAAAGAGTAAAAGAGAAAGTGTGAGTGGATATCGGACTGCTGGAAAATGAGGCTGAGGAAGTAGTATTGGTGGGTATATCCAGAACTAGAGGGCACAGCCTTAACATTGAGGGGTGACCCTTTAGAACAGAGGTAAGGATGAAGTTTTTTAGCCAGAGAGTAGTAAATCTGTGGAATGCTCTGCCACAGACTGCAGTGGAGCCAAGTTTGTGCGTATATTTAAGAAAGAAGGTGATTGTTTCCTGATCAGTCAGGGCATCAAAGGATATGTCGAGAAGGCAGGTGTATGGGGTTGAGTGGAATCTGCCATCAGCCATGATGGAATGGTAAAGCAGACTCGATGGGCTGAATGGTCTATTTCTGCTCCTACGTCTTATGAGCTTATGGTCTTACAGGACAAGGAAATGAAGACAAAGTTAATAAGTATTTTGCATCAATCTTCACTGTGGAAGACGTGAGTGGTACTGTATGCCAGAAATTCGAGCGTGTCAGGGGGTAGGAGTGAGTGTAGTTGCTATTACTAAGGAGAAGGTTAGGAAGCTGAAAATTTCTGAAGGCAGATAAGTCACCTGGACCAGATGGACTACACCCCAGTGTTAACTGTTCCTATGAGTCTGATACATTTACCTTGCTTGTGCCCCTGACCAGAGAGTAACCACCAGTAGCCACTGCAGAGTTTTAGCTATGTGAGAATGAAGGGGTGAAATAAAGAATGTGATTAAACTGCAATCGGCCTACAGAGAAGGAGGCAACAGGCGTACGAATGACAAAGCTGCATTTTAAAGACTGTTGGTCAAATATCTGGAACAATCTCTGTTTAGAGTCTTGTTGGTAATCATTATGGATGATAGCATTGATGTAGATGCACATAGGGTAATTAGGGAAGGGGTTCTGAAGTACAGGGCATTTTTGTTGCCCTATTTGGTTAGATCTTCCTTAAGGTTTGGCCTTCCTTGGAACAACATTTGGGAAAAATAGATCTTTGCCGAGGAGGGTCAAGAGGAAGGACTGTCAGGGTATATTCTGGAGTTAGGGTATATAGCAGATATTAACTTCAGATCTGAACATGGATTGTAGATTAAATTTAAAATGCAGCCCTGAACAATAGTTTTCTACAGCTGTGAACACCAGCTGATTGAAAATCCGACAATGGTGATTAACATTCATTTTGGGAGTCTGAAATGTGGGTGTGAAGAAGATGATGTGAAACTTACATGTAATTCAAAGGAAGCATTGTATATACATTGCAGAATTGTCCTGCTGTTACCTTGTATCTTTAGCATATAAACTGTTGGGTCAAACAGGCCTCTTCTTCCAGGAGTGTCTCGTTTGGTTGAATAAGGCACTTCTGTATCCATGAGTTTCAGTGTTTCTCTGGTGACTTTGTTTACATTACTACATTAAGGAAGACAACTGCAATGTTACCATTCATTTTTAGAAGACTAGAAAGCAAGGATATAATAATGAGGCTTTATAAGATATTAGTCAGACCACACTTGGAGTATTGTGAGTTGTTTTAGTCCCCTGATCTAAGAACAGATGTATTGGCATTGGAAAGCGTGCAGAGGAGGTTCACGAGAACGATTCCAGGATAAAGGGTTAACTTATCGTGTATGGGTTAAAGTATGAGGAGTGTTTGATGGCTTAGGGCCTGTACTTGCTCGAGTTTAGAAGAATAAAGGGGAGGGGTATCTCATTGAAACCTATTAAATATTGAAAGGCAGTGAATGTGAAAAGGATGTTTACTATAGTGGGATAATCTAGGACCAGAGGGCACAATCTCAGAATAGAGGGACATTCATTTAGAACAGAGATGAGGATTTTCTTTCACCAGACGCTAGTGGAATCCATTGCTACAGACAACTGTGGAGATCAAGTCATTAAGTATATTTAAAGTGGAGGTTGATAGGTTTTTGATTAGTAAGTGTGGCAAAAGTTACGAGGAGAAGGTAGGAGAATAGGGTTGAGAGGGGTAATAAATCAGCCTTGATGGGCCAAATGGGTGGAGCATACTTGAGGGCTGAATGGTATACTCTGCTCCGTTGTCTTATGGTCGATTTGCCCTCACTTCATCTGCCCATTTCCATAACAGAGATATTCTCTTGTCCTTACCTACCACCTCATGAACCTCTCCAACCAGCACATCATTCTCCATACGTTCCACCATCTTCAATGGAATCCTTGATACCTCCATATTATTGTCCATTCTTCCTCAGATATAATTATCCCTCCTTCCTTCTCCCATTTTATTTTAATGCATGAAGTCGAATGTGTTTTAAAATTTGACAAACCCTTATACATGCTTGAAATGATTCTACTACCGTTATCTGAATTACATGCTTTTTTAAATAGCTCTATCAAGCATGTACTTGCCATGGTTACATTTTTAAGCGTCCTATTAACATATCATCGCATCTGTAAATACCGATAAAAATCTTGTTTTTCTAATAAGTGTTTCTCTTTAAGCATTTCAAAATTGAATGGTGCTCCTTCTTTCATTATGTTGCAAATAACTGTTATTCCTTTAGCTGTCCAGACCTTAAATCTAGCATCCAGTTCAGTCGGTGTAAAATCAGAGTCATATGCACACCATCTAAGAATTGAAATATCTCCCTCTAGATTATATTATTTTATAGTAGTTTTCCATATTTTAAGAGTCAATTTCACCCATGGGTTATCAATAGTATTTATGTAACTTTGTAGGTTGTTATCAGCCAAAATTGCTTGTATGGGGATGGGAAGTACCCGCTCCTCAATGTTTTTCCATTGAACGTCATATGATGGGTTGCACCAACATGTCACAGCTCTCAACTGTGCTGCAAAATAATAATCTCTAAGAGAAGGTAGGCCCCACCCCCCCTTTTCCTTTGCTAATTGCAAAGTTTTGAGACGAACTCTAGGCCTTTTACCTTGCTAAATATACCTTGATAACATCTTGTTCCATTCATTGAACTGATTTTGATTAATCTCTATTGGTAGGGTCTGAAAGAGATATAACAGTCTGGGCAGTATATTTATTTTAATAGACTCAATCCTTGAACTGAGACTAAAAAAAGGAATCAGGTTCCATCTTGCAATATCTTCCTTAATTTTTTTATATAAAGGCTGATAATTACATTCTGATAATTTTGCCAAATCTTTTGGCATAATGATGCCCAAATATTTGAAAGACTCTGTTTGCCATGCCCAGGGATATCTACTTTCAATTTCTCTTGGAGGGCTATAGTTATATGAAAGTAATTGGGTTTTAACTATGTTGATCTTGTATCCTGATAATTGACCATATTGTTCAAAGGACTGCATCAATTTAGGTAAAGAATGTGTTGGTTGCCCTAGATAGATCAAAATGTCATCCACGTAACAAGCCAATTTATGCTCTGTCCCTTTAATAGTAATTCCCCTGATATCTTCATTTTGTCTGATGTATTGAGCTAATGGTTCCAGATATAATGTGAAGAGTAGCGGTGACCATGCACAACCCTGACTCATGCCCCTTTCTAGGGTAAGACTATTTGATAAATATCCATTGATTTTAATCCTAGTAGTAGGGTTGTCATATAGTGTCTGTATAGTTTTAATAATTGTGTCTTGGAAACCAAATCTATGTAAAACTCTGTAAAGAAAATTCCAATTAACCGAATCAAATGCCTTTTCAGTGTCCACACTTATCACTATTGCTTTGATTTTATTTTTTTGTATATGATCCATAATGTGAAGTGTCCTTCGTATATTGTCTTGTGTTTGGCGTTGTCGTATAAAACCTGTCTGATCGTTACATATCGGTATGGGTAGAAACTCTTCTAATCGTTTGGTCATGATGGAGGTAAATAATCTATAATCTACATGAAGAACAGATATTGGTCTAAATGACCCGCATTCCATTTTATCCTTCTTTCGGTATAGCTGAGATTATCGCTTCCTTCCAACTGGGTGGCATTTGTGCCTATTTTAGAGCCCAGTTCAGTGTGGGGAGTAAAACAGGAATTAACTCATTTTTAAATTCTTTGTACCACTCTGCCGTATACCCATCTGATCCTGGTGACTTGCTTAATTTAAGTCTACTAATTGCAGCTTTTAATTCAACTTCAGTTATGTCAGCAGTCATCGTTCTATTTTGTTCTTTGCTTAAAGTGGGTAACTCTAGAGAATTCAGGAAGGTGTCAATTTGGGTTATGCTTCCCCCTGGAACTTTGGAATATAGAGTTTTGTAAAACATTTCAAAAGCTTCTTGAATTTCACTTAGCTTATTTTTTATCATTTTTGTTCTTGGATCCCTAATTCTATGAATTGTATTTTCTGCAGTCTTTTTATTTTAGTTTCCACGCCAGTATTTTCATAGACTTAGATCCACTTTCATAATGTCTCTGTTTCAGAAACATTATTTTTTCTTGATTTCTTCCATAGCTAAACTATTAATTTCATTCCTAATTTTTAAAAATTTCCTCTAATGTATCCTGTGCCAAATTCAATTTGTATTTTTTCTCTAGTTCCTTCAGCCTATTTTGTAATTCCTCTAATGTTTTATTCCTTATTTTTTTCTAATATGAAGATATCGCTATAATTTTCCCTCTTAAGACAGCCTTCAGAGTATCCCATAAAATGGGAGGTGAAACCTCTCCATTATCATTGAATTCTAAGTAGAGACCAATTTCTTTTTTAATTTGTTCCTTAAAGTACAGATCAATGAGTAGACTTGAATTTAGTTTCCAAATATGTAGAATTCTTTAGTTGTAGGTCAAAATCAACAGATAAATATATAGGTGCATTGTCACTTACATCTAGTTTCCCAATTCCACAGGTGTTTATTTTGTCTTTGTCTTTTCCAAATGTTATGAAATAGTCTATTCTTGTATATACAGAATGGGGAGCAGAATAATGAGTGTAATCCTTTCTGTCGGGGAAAAGGTCCCTCCATACACCAATTAAACCAACATCCTCAAAAAGTGTATTAACTTTCTTATGTAAGGATTTTGTTTCATAAGTTTTTCTATTGGAAGAGTCTAAGTTTGGTTGTAATTGTAAATTTAAGTCTCCCTCACATATCAGGAGATCTTCTGTTTCTGCTACCATAATATAAGTAATTTTCCAAAAGAAACCAATATCACTTCCTGGGGGTGCGTATATATTCAATAGAGTAACTGAATTTCAATTTATATTTCCCCTTACCAGAATATATCTGCCCTCCTTATCTCCCATTTTGAATACTTTTTCAAAATTTAGCTTGCTTGAGATAAGAATAGCAACTCCTCTCCTATGTTTTGATTTATATGAGGAGAAAAACAAATTAGTGAAGCCCGTTCTCTTTAGTTTTCTATGCTCATTATCACTTAAGTGAGTTTCCTGTAAATATACTACATGGCCTTGTTCTTTTTTCATTTGGGATAAAATTCTATTACATTTGATTGGATTTAATAGCCCATTGACATTAAAAGAAATGAATTTTACTTTGTCCTTAGCCATCTGTATTTATCTATCAATGTATCATTGAAATTAGAATAAAACTTAATCGATCTACTCCCTGAACAATTAAGAACCAAGAAATGCAAATAATAACAAAAAAGGCAACGAAGGTGTGATTCCAAGGCTGAGGTCTCTAGAAGATGACCCTGAGTAGAGCTAGAGGAAATGTCTAGCTGTGGGGGATAACCCCTCCTACTTGTGAGTTGAGGGCCCCCATTGCAGTATTCATAAAAGTCAGTGAACAAATCCATTACACAGAAAAGATTTCCCTGTGTACTCCTCCTATATATATATACACTCACATATATACACACATACGCACGCATATATATATTCTCATTTTGGTGGGGAAAAAGGAGTAAGTGAGCAAATAAAGAATAACAACTAAGTAATATAAAATCCACATTATAATAAGTATTTCTCAAGATAGGTATATCACCGTCTACTTTTGCTTCCGTTTAGCTTCTCAACATTTTTATAGTTAGCCAAACCTTATGGCTCTTCTGGAGGGGGTGAGGGCTGTCTTTGGAAAATTCCCAATCTCTTCCTGATAGACTTCTCTCTGCCTCCTCCCGTCTCCTGCCTCCCCAATTCTCGCACTATTTCCCAAGTGGAGTGAGTTGATTCCTCTGCCAGGCTTTCCCTCGGTTTGATCACGTTGATGGGCATCCCTCTGGCCTTCATGTCTGTAGTCGCCTCTTCCACTGTCTGATACAGTTGGATCCCATCTTGATAAAACACTCAAAGTTTAGCAGGGTACGGAGTTTGAAATCTAATCCTTTCTTGCTTTAGTATTCGCTTTACTTCAGAGTATTCTTTAGGTTTCTGCAGGACCGTGGGGGGGATAATCTTGTTCGAAATATGTTAATTTATCATCTAAAAACACCTTCTTCTTACCCAGGCCCTTTGTGGAATCTCCGCCTTGGTACTGTATCGAAGGAATTTAATTATTATTGAGCGTGGCTTATCTGCTCTGCCTCGGGTAGGCTTCGGGATGAACGCACAATGCGCTCTCTCAATTTCCAGCTCCATAGTCGAGGGAAGCTCCAGCGCATCCCGCAGCAACTTTCCGACAAACTCCGTCATAGACAAGCCCTCCGATCCTTCAGGAAAGCTGTATATCCTGATATTTTTCTGCCATGATCGTCCCTCCAGGTCAAGCAGTTTACCTTCTTGTTGATTTAATATTTTTATCATCTCACTTAGCATCTGTTCCACGTTTTGCATGCAATCTTTCACCTTCTCAATCTGAGTCTCTGCCACCGCTATTTTTTGATTGACGTTGGCGAGCTCTGACTTAATATCATGTAGCTGCTGTTTTATATCTTTTTGGAACTCCCGTATCTCTTTCAAAATTTTGATCATATTTGCCGCTTCACCTGAACGAGGCCCATCGTCAGCCTCGCTAGCACGCGATCGGGTAGGAGAGCCGCTCGCTGCACTCCTCTCGTCCACAGGCTCCGCAGTGTCGCTTTTTTAATTTCCATTCTTTTTCCTCATTCTTGCCCCTTTTACCAGTTCAAATACTTTCAAAAAATCCTATATTTGATGGGTTAATCGTGCAAAATATGCATTTTTCCGGAGGAGATATTGACTTAAGCTGCCATTCTCAACGATGACGTCACCGGAACCTCCCATCCACACAGGTTTTAATGAAGTCGGTAACAACTGCAGCATTCTCATTCAGGTTTGAAGATGAATCCCTGAATACAGTCCAGTCCACCGATTCAAAGCAGTCCTGTAGGCACTCCTGTGCTTCCCTTGTCCATATCTTCTTGGTCCTCACTACTGGTGCTGGAGTCTTCAGTCTCTGCCTATACTCAGGGAGTAGAAGTACAGCTAGGTGATCAGACTTCCCGAAGTGTGGGTGTGGAATCGCACGGTAGGCATTCTTAATGTTGGTGTAGCAATGGTCCAATGTGTTGTTTCCTCTGGTATTGCAAGTCATCTATTGATGGTAATTGTTTAGTGAGTTTTTTCAGACTGGCCTGGTTAAAATCTCCCAAAACAATGGTGAAGGTGTTACAATGTGTTGTTTCGTGCAGATTATCTAAAGCCTGCTTAACCTTGGCCTGAGGTGGAATGTAAACTGCTACCAAAATGACCCCGGAGAACTCCCTTGGTAGGTAAAAAGGACAACACTTAACTGCTAGATATTCCAGGTCTGGTGAGCAGAATTGGGACAGCACTGATGTATTTGTGCACCAAGAGGAGTTGATCATGAGGCATACTCCTCCACCTCTGCTTTTGAGAGACTCTATAGATCTAACCTGATGATGTATAGTAAACCCATCGATCTGAATCCCTGCATCTGGTATGGAGGGGGTTAACCAGGATTCTGTGAAACAAAGGACACACGTGGTCCTAATGTCCCGCTGATTCAGCACCCTGGCTCTGAGATCACCGATTTTATTCACCAGAAACTGCATGTTTGCCAGCAAGGTTGTCAGTATAGGGAGTTTCGAACCCCATTTCCTTAAACGCTCTTGTTTGCTTAGCCTCCTGCTCTACTCAGCTTATACTTCTGACTGCATGACTAAGTACAGCTCCATCCCCAGAATTAATTTTGCTTACTTTTGGTGGCCGAAACAAAGGTGGTGATGAGCCACCAAACAGAAGGGAGATTGAAACTCTGGTTGAATGGTGCCACAACAGAAACCTCTCACTCACCGTCAGCGTAATCAGTGTCAAGTTGATTATTGACTACAGGAGGAGGAAACTGCAGATCCACGAGCCAGACCTCATTAAGGGATCATAGCTATTGTGGGCTGGTAACTTTAAATTCCTTGGCATCAGAGAATCTGTCCTGGGACCAGCACATAAGAACCATCACAAGGAAGGCACAACATGGATAACTTCAGCAGGTCGGGCAGCTCGTTTCCACGGATACTGCCCGACCTGCTGAGTTCCTCCAGCATGTTGTACGTGTTGCTTTGACCCCAGCACCTGCAGTGTACTTTGTGTTTACTGTTGGATAAGTTCAGTCACCTCAACTCTGAGCTGACTCTAAACCTATGGAGTCACTCTCAGGGACTCTCCAACTCATGCTGACACGGTTGTGGCTAACAAGAGAAGTCAAAGCCAACATAAAAGCCGAAGAGAGGGTATATAATAGAGCGAAAATTAGTGGGAAGCCAGAGGATTGGGAAGCTTTTAAAAACAAACAGAAGGCAACTAAAAAAGTAAGTTAGAAGGTAAAAAAGGAAGACAAAAGTATGGTAGCCAATAATATTAAAGAGGATACCGAAAGTTTCTTCAGATACATAAGGTGTAAAAGAGTGGTGAGAGTGGATATTGGACCACTGGAAAATCGATGCTGGAGAGGTAGTAATGAGGGACAATGAAATGGTGGATGAACTGAATGAATATCTGAAGAATCCATAACTGTTGGAATTCTTTGCAGAAATAGCATGTTGGATAGACAAAGGAAAACTGCTTGATGTTGTGTACTTGGATTTTCAGAAGGCCTTTGACAACGTGCCAATGAGGCTGCTTGACAAGCTACGAGCCCATGGTATTACAGAAAAGATTCTAGCATGGATAAAGCAGTGGCTGATTGGTAGAGGGCAAAGAATGTGAATAAAGGGAACCATTTCTGGTTGGCTGTTGGTGACTAGTGGTGTTCCACAGCAGTCTGTATTGGGACCAAATCTCTTTATCGTTTTACGGCAATGATTTGGGTGATGGAATTGATGGCTTTGTTGTAAAGTTTGCAGACAATATGAAGATAGGTGGAGAGGTAGGTAGTTTTGCAGAAGTAGTGAGACTATAGAAGGACTTAGACAGGTTCAGAGAATGGTCAAAGAGATGACAAATGGATACAGTGTCAGAAAGTGTATGTACTTTGGTAGAAGAAATGGAAGGACTGACTATTTTTTAAATGGAAAGAAAATACAAAAACTGAGGTACAAAGGGACTTGGGAGTCATGCGTGATTCCTTCAAGGTTAATTTGCGTGTTGAGTCTGTGCTGAGGAAGGCAAATGAAATGTTAGCATTTATTTCAAGAGGACTAGAATATAAAAGCAAGGATGTAATGTTGAGGCTTTATAAAGCTCTGCTGAGTCCTCGCTTGGAGTATTGTGAGCTGTTTTGGGCCACTTATCTTCGAAAGAGTGTGCTGAAACTGGAGAGGGTTCAAAGGATGTTCACAGAAATGATTCTGGGTTTGAATGGCTTGTCATATAAAGAGTATTTGATAGTTCCGGCCCTGTATTCACTAGAATTCCGAAGAATGATGGGTAATCTGATTGAAATCTATTGAATGGTGAACATCTTGATAGTGTGGATGTGGAGAGGATGTTTCCTATGGTGGGAGAGTCTAAGACCCCAGGACACAGCCTCAGAATAGAGGGGCATCCTTTCAGAATGGAGATGAGGAGGAATTTCTTTAGCCAGAGAATGGTGGGTCTCTGGAATTCTTTGCCACAGGTGCGGTGGAGGCCAAGTCTTTATGTATATATAAGGCAGAGGCTGATAAATTCTTGATTGGTCAGGGCACGAAGACATACAGGGAGAAGGCAGAGATTAAGGCCGAGAGGAAAATTGGATCAGCCATGATGAAATGGTAGAGTAAACTCGATAGGTCAAATGCCAAATTCTGCTTCTATATCTTATGGCTTAAGGAATTATGTCATCAGTGTTATTTATTTATTTAAAATGCACTTTGTCCTCTTTTACAGATTAATTGTCAGTCTTTGTGTGTAGTTTTTCATTCATTCCACTGTATTTCTCTTTTTCCTGGGATGCCTGCAAGAAAACGAATCTCAAGGTAGTATATGGTGACTTACACAGTATGTAACCTTGATAATAAATTTACTTTGAACTTTGAACTTTGAATCTTTTGGCAACCTCCTGCACCACTCACAACTCTGCCATGTCTGTGTCATATGCAAACTTACTAATCAGTCCAGTTACAATGGCATCCAAATCATTTAAATATATCATAATCAACAGAGGATCTCATTGCTGCTCTTAGCAGAACAAGCCAATTTTGAATCCGATCTACCAAGCCTTCATGGAACAAATGTGCTTAATCTTTTGTATCAGTCTACCATAAGGGACCTTGTTGAAACCTTTACTAAGGCTTTGTAATCACTTCATCACCTCCTCAAAAAACTCAGTTAAGTTTGTAAGATATGACTTCCCCATACGAAGCCATACCAAATTTTCTAAACAGTTTCTAAGGTGTTGATAAAGGCATGCAATATTATGGCTTTTTGTAGGCAAGGACGAGACCTTAAGAGTCTAGGGATCATAGGAATAGTTCTATAACACTTTGGTAAGACCATAGTTGGGCTATTGCGTGCAGTTCTAGTCATCACAGAAGGGTATAATTGCACTGGAGAGGGTGCAGAGAAGATTTACCAGGACGTTGCTGCTGATGAAACATTTCATTATGAGGAAAGACTGAATAGGTTGGGTTTTTTGGTGCAGAGGAGACTGAGGAAGGACTTGATTGGGTTATACATAAGTATGATGGGCATTGATAAGGTGGATAGTGAGAAATTCTTCTCATAACAGGGCACAAGTTTAAGCAGAAGGATATGAGAGTTAGGAGGGACGAGGAAATATTTGTTTCATGCTGGAATGCAGTACATGTATTTGAGGGAGTGATTAAGGGAGGTATTGTCACAGCATTTAAGGCTTATAAAGCTCTGAAACAAGTGCTAGAAATTGGGATCAGCGTACAGGAGTACCTAACGGTCTGCTTGGACATGGTGGGCTGCCGGACCTGAACCTGCAATTGTGGACTAAGGTAAGTTTCTACTTGCCTATTATCATTTCTATCTCCGCTTTTACTAAGATATTTGCAATATCTATTCTCTTGATAGAAAGTTCTGTATTTCTGAGCCTAGAGCACCATACTGGTCTCTATAAACGTCCACCTTCTGCAGTCTGCTTACTATTTATAAACCTATGGAAGATTTTTGGCCTTCCATTAAACTACCGTTCTATTCTCATTTTCTTCTTTGCTCATCCTACGTCCATTTTCATCATAATTCTCAGTTTACAACATTTATCCTGACTTCTTCCTGAATTACTAATCTGATATTCATCATCGACCCTTTATTCACTTATTTTCTCCTTTGCCATCCAATGAACTCTGGCTTTGGCCTCTTAGCCTCCATCTATGGTGAAAATGTACCTGGCCTGCTGTCTTCGTTAAATGTCTACCATCATTCCATTATAATTTTACCTATTCATCTTTGGTCCCTCTTCACCATTGGCAAGTTTACATATATCCTACTCGCGTTATCTGTTTAGAATTTGAGAAGTTCCTTTATCTTCTCAATATCAAATTTCTAACCTCATGATACAATGATCATGGTTCCTCAGGATTTCACTCACTGATATGTGAACTGCTTACAGTATTCCCCAGAACTAGATGATCCCTTCCTTGCTGCGCTGAAAACATAATGATCAAGACAGTCATCTTGTGTACATTTCAAAAATTCCTGACCTAGGTGAAACCCCAACCATATCACACAATCCTTCTGTAAAGACAGTGACCATAGCAGTCCTGATGCAGGGTCATGACACACCCCAGCCTTTCCCTACACTCTTACTGCCTGACCCACTGAGCTCCTCCAGCAGTTTAATATTTTGGCCACAGTACTGCTAAAGATTATGTATTAAAGAACTGTACCAAATGACTTTATAAGTGGAAGCTAACCGACTATCCAGATTCTGCGTATCAATTCTCCTTATTACATTGTAATATAAACAAGTCAAATGAAACACGCATGAACAGCCAAATATAGCTATTCAAACAGAGATCATGCATATTGATCCAATGAATCTTAATGACAATGATGCTCTCTTTAGTGAACCCTGTGTAATATAAAACTGATATACGTATGATGACCTTAATACATTGGTCTCTGGCCAACTCTTCCAAGCCACTTATTGTATTTTTGGTTATTGCATTCTGTTACTGATCGTACCAACCATTAAAAGTTAGAAATGTAATGACTTTACTGTGCAGTTTGCCCAAGTACGAGAAAATTTAGCAACCTTACAATTTAGGCAATGCAGTGCTGAGGATGTGAGTCTGCGGTTCAGTGATGTGGTTCTTTGAGAGTCTGTATCCATACGGCAAGAATTCAAAGCATTTTGAGCATTTTGGGCGGTAAGCAGCAGGTTGTTTCAGCTTCCTTACAGGGTAAAAGTCCCAATTCCTGAAGAACAAGGTAATGACTGAGCTTGTTTTAACACATACATTCAAGCACCGGGTTTTGAGGCTCATTCGCTGGGCTTTATCCAAATAGATGCTCTTCTGGGAATTTGGTTTATTCTTCTCCAGCTGCAGGAAAAGGGCAGCAATTTAAATCAATGTAACAGGTGTTCTTTTCTTGATTCAGGAGCCAATGTATCATCTGGGAATAAATTCGTACACTGATACATAATAAATCATGTGGTTAGTCTAACCAGTTGTCATGGAATTTAATAAGAATGGACCTTGATATATTTCCTGACTATTGGATGGCGTTCAGTTAAATTGCATTTTCTGGAGTAACAGCCCAACAAATAGCAGTTATGTTGCGTCATGGATAACATTGACTGTAATCTTTGTTATAGTCAGAGGCAGATTTCAGCCCTCACCATGACTGTTATGGTTTTAATGTTGCTCCAAATGAACAAATATAACCATTCTATAATCTGGAAGCCCTTATGTTTCTGTAGTGTATATTGCTGGATTGTGCTTACCATAATCATTTTGCTAATGTATTGATTATGAAAATATAAGCTTGAATGAAAATCCAGCAACAACATTTCCATGCCCACTTTAAATACCCTTTGAGTTAACTTTAAATACTCCTGATTTACCATTTAATGATTTGTGAGATTTATTGTAAAGAATGCATTTATGTTTGTAATTAATTTCTGCTATAAACATTAACAACTGATATACTTGTAACATGGCAAATATTCCACTATTTATTTTCATAGTTATATTTTTAAAGAGCAAATACAGGCTACTATCAGAATTCAAATAATCATCTTGTGCAAAGATGAAAGACAGCTGAGAGAGAAGAGATCATTGTAGTATATGGTTGTTTGCCTTGTGAAAATCACTGTTAAACCACTTCTATATTTTGACCAAAACTGGAGTTATTTCTTTTCCTTTTTTCCCTTTGCAATGTAAGAGTTCAAGCAAATATGAAGGACTCAGACATGACCATATCCTTCTGGAAAAGGGACTTATACGCTAAGGATATCTAAATATGCATTAATATTCAGTGGTAAATTAAATTTCTGTTATCTTTGTTTATAATACAACATACTGTAGATTCCTGGAGAGGGATAGGCTCTGCCAGGTTTCAGATGCCCAAGTACGATGAGCAATCACCAAAATGATCGGTGCATAAAGCTTGTCATGACAGCGCCCCGACGACTCCACCAGGAGTTAAGGTGCACACACACACACACACACACACACACACACACACACACACACTCTCTCTCACACACACACTCACACACACACACACACACTCTCACACACACACACACACACACACACACACACACACACACACACACACACACACACTCACACACACACACACACACACACAATATTAGGTTTTATTGATTTTGTAATGAGGCACAAAATAAAATCAATACATCAAAATAATAGTGTTCCTAATAAACTATCCATGTTTCAATAAGAGTGAAGTAGCATCTTCAATAAAAAGATAATATCACATTTTAGAGTCCTGAGTAATGTTTAAGTCTGAAAGTTAACTGGAATATCTCACACATTTTACTCTGATCAGATTTCTTATGCTCAGTCTGATAGGACCATATGTGATTTATTTACCTATCAACTAGTTTACTCCATTACATAAAAAAGAAACATGAAAGAATATTATTCCTTGTCAAAATACAAGCTAAAGTGTCTTTAAGATTCACCTGACGGCAGTTCAGGCTGCACTGCTCAGTGGCAGATATAATAAAATGTGCTGACGTGCAGAGTTATGGGGAGCCCTTCAGCTAATACTGATCATACCTGGACAAGGGATTACTGGAACAGAACAATTTGTTTGAGATTTAGTCTGTCAGATCATCTACTGAGAGCTTTAGACCACCCTAATCTTACAGAGAAAATGAAGATGTATGTTGACAGGACCAAATTTAATAGAACCACTTCTGATTTTAACCTGCTGCGCATTGTAACCTGAATGGTGACTCTTCTCCGTTAAAGTTACAAGTGCTAACAGCACTTTTATGATGATACTCATCCCCTTTTAGAGAAAATATGCAGACAAGGTCACAAAGAAAGTTCAGAAGGAGGTTCTTCAGCCCACATGATCTTCTGATGAAAACACAGGACAAAAGCAAAATTCAACCCATTAAAGTTTATCCTTCTAGATCCCTAACTCTCCAATTATAATTTCAGTCTACCAAAAAGTATTTAACTAATGTATATGTATATATTAAGAAATTCCATCCTCCAGCACTAATTTGACAGTAGATAACATTACAGAACTCTTTTCCTAATGGATAATAACACCAGCAGCTAAGCTCTGAACTTCTTTCCAGTCTATTATTTCAAGTCTCATGACCATCTCTATCCTACCACTCACTCATCAGGTTCTTGGACTAAAGGGGATAAAATCATTCAGCTTCACTTGCCCCATCATTGAAATGTCCCCACAACCTGTGGATTCACGTTCAAGGACTCTTCATCTCATGTTCTTGATATTTATTACTTATTTCTTTCTTTCTGTATTTGCACATTTTGTTGTCTTTTGTGCGCTGGTTGAACATCTAGGTTTGTTCAGTCCTTCTTTGATTCTGTCATGGCTATTATTCTAATATGGATTTATTGAGTATGCCCACAAGAAAAATGAATCTCAGGGTTGTATATGGTAATGTACAGTATGTACTTTGACAATAAGTTTACTGCAAACTTTGAACCTTGACTGTATCTTAGTTGATCGGGAAATACACTCAGTGGCCACTTTATTAGGTACAGGAGGTACCAAATAGAGTAGAGACTGAGTGTATGTTCATGATCCTTTGCTGCTGTAGCCCATCCACTTCAAGGTTCCACATGTAGTGCATTCAGAAATCCTCCTCTGCTCACCACTGTGTTACTGTTACTGTCGCTTTCCTGTCAGCGTGAACCAGTGATACCATTCTCCTCTAACCTTAACAAGGTGTTTTCATCCACAGAACTGCAACTCACTAGATTTTTTTGTTTTTCGCACCATTCTCTGTAAACTCTAGAGACTGTTGTGCATGAAAATCCCAAGAGGTTAGCAGTTTCTGAGATACTCAAACCAGCCCGTCTAGCACCAACCATCATTCCATGGTCAAAGTCACTTAGATCACAGTTCGTCCCCATTCTGATGTTTGGTCTGAACAACAGCTGAACCTCTTGACCATGTCTGCATGCTTTTATGCACTGAATTGCTGCCAAATAATTAGCTGCTTAAATATTTGCGGTAACGAGCAGGTGTACAGGTTCACTTAATAAAGTGACTACTGAATGTCTTTTCAACTTGTGCTGTGTGAGTCATAATGTAAGAATCAGGAATAAGGCTTTGATAACCTCAAGGGTTTTGAAACAAATACCTAACAGTATGGTCTATGGAGCAGAGCTTCTGGGTAAAGATGATATGAATTTCTGTTACATTCATTTATGGATCTGGATGCAGTTGAAAGCATAACAATAATCGTCCTCCCCCAGTTTCCCTTGAGAAACCGGCAGTGAGCTACTTCTTGAACCACTGCTGACCTACTGAATGTGTTCTCCATGTGCTGTTTGTTAAAGGGTTATGCTTTTTACACCCAGTGACGATGAAGTAACAAGGAGCTTATTTCCAGTTCTGGGTAGTGTATCAGATTAGATGAGGGGCAGCAGGTGTGGTTCCTTTACTTCTCCTGCCTTCGCCCTTCTAGTGCAAAGGAGGCAGGTTTGTGAGGTACAACCAAGGGAACATTGACAAGTTGCTGAATTACTTTACATAGTTGTTACCAACTAGAGTGATGGAGGTGGAGGAGTGAACGAATCTTTAGGGTGGTAAAGATAGATTAGGCAGCTTTATCTTGCATGGTATCGGGCTTCTTGAGTGCTGTTACATTTGGAATCCTGTGGACAGTTTTCCATCTCACGCTTGAATTGTGCCTTGTGGATGGTGGAAAATCTTTAAAGTTGCAAGATGTGATTTCTAGAAGCCACACTATTTACATGGCTGCTCAAGTATTTGGTAAATAATGACCGCAAGGAAAGAAAAATGGAGAGTTATATGGGAAGGAACTATGTGATTGATCTTGGAGTAGGTTAAAAGGACGGCACAACATCATAGGTGGAAGGGCCTGTACTGTGCTATACTGTTCTATGGTCTTTGATGCTGACAGTGAAAAATTCATCCATGGTAATGCAAATAAATACCAAGAGGAGATGATTGGATTTCTCTTGGATACTAAAGATCATTGTGTGATTTTTAAGCACAGACACCTGCTGAAAAATTTCAGAAGGCATAAAGGAATGAACAACATGATTGTGAGATTAAAAAGCGGAAAGTGCTGGGAATGCTTACCAGGGTACAACAGGAGCAAAAAAAGAGAGAAATAATTGATGCACCATCAATAACTCACTCTGAGACGTAAAAGCGAGGTATCGGCTTTTATTGACTGGAAGAAGGAACAAGCAGTGAGTGACCACCATACTACATCCTGGAGACTGAGGGCCGGGCTCAGACCTCCAGCACCTTTATACAGGGGTCTGTGGGAGGGGCCACAGGAGCAGTCAGCAGGGGGCGTGTCCAGACAGGTATATGTAGTTCACCACAATAATGTTTCAGGTTGATAACCTTTCATTAGATTTGTCATAACCTGGAATCAAGTGTGTTTGAAGATACAGCAAATGGGAAGAACTGGACAGAACGAGGGGATATCTGCAGTGGGGTGGAGAACAAGATTGATACACATAAGGTGCTAGAGGATCTCAGCAAGTCAGACCATCCATCCAAAAACAAAGTTACAAGGTCAAAGAATATATTTGTTCTATTAAGAAACCAGGAAAATGAACAAACTTAAAATGATGAAAACTAATGAAACTAAAACTAATGATATAATGAAATAAACAGTATTAGTGCACTTAAGTGTACTTAAACCAAGCGTTCTTAAATGTATCCAAGAATATTCAAGCACACTTAAGTGATTTTAAGCAGTCTGCAAAAAGATATCATCCATATCACTCCTGACCTGCTTTCTAACTCTATCCAAACTGGTCTGAACTAAAGACAAAGCATGAATACATAACTAAATTCTTTGCTTCTACCAGACCCCCACCCACGTGACTAATTACCCATAATAAACATAATAATTGCACAACAATATAGATATAAAGTAGATACCAGACTCATACACATTTTCCTCCGTAGGTGCTGCCTGACCTGCTGAGTTCCTCCAGCTCTTTGTATGTGTTGCTCAGGATCTCCAGCAACTTCAGAATCTCTTGTGTTTAGAACTGATTGACATGACGGTTGGTGCCTCTGGCTGAGAGGGAACGGGAGGGCTTGATAGTTGCAGCTAGTCTGTCTAGGGAGGTGTAAATGAATGAAAACATCAGAACTAAAAGTTCTGGAATTATGACACACAGACCACAGCAGCTGCCAGAAGCCTGAAATGAAGGAGAATGCTGGAAATACCCAAGAGGCAGTGAGAAAACTGGGCTTACATTATAGGTTGATAACTTTGCATCTGCAGCAGCCAGTTCTGAAATATGGTCATCAAATTTGACAGTTACCCTTACAGTTCTCACAGTTCCATCTCTAACGTCCTTGTTTTCAAGAAAGGCCATTATCTCAAACATGAACTCGCTTACCAAGGGTCACAAAATAGATAAAAATGCACATTTCTTCCCTCAACAGCATTGGTGAAACAGGAGGGTTTTTATAATAATTGTAAGTTTCATTATTTACCATTTTTGGAATTCACTTTTTCTTCCAAGATTGCTCAGGTAATTAAGTTGAATTCTAATTCTGTCATAGTAGTCACATGCCTCTACATCAATCATCTGTATACTTGGATATCCAGTTTGATAAGATAAATAGTATGTTACCATCCCCACTACTTACATGGCCAGGATCAAATGAACTGAAGATTGGTGATTCTTTTTTCCATGTGGCCCTTCTCAAAATTAGTAGATAGTGAACAAAACAATCTTAATAAATAGCAATCCCTTTTACACAATAAGTAATAGCCAGACATGCAACTCCCAGCTCAATACAAACAATATATAATGGCTTATGTCACCCATAGCAAAAACGCCTAGTATGTTAGTAAGGACTCTCTGGAACAGCAAGTAACTTATCCACAAAGAGCAGGTAAATGTAAAAAACGCAGATACCGAAATCTGTCGTAACTAACTGTCTGCTGGGGGATCTTAATGGGTCAAACAGAACCTGTTGGGAAGGGAGGGGTGGGGGAGGAAAGGCTTTGTTGATGACTCAGTTCAAAGTCCTGGATCAGGACTACGGGTGGAGAGGGATAATGACTAGTATAGGTAGGAGAGGGGCAGTGGTGAGAAAGGGGCGATTGCTGGACCAAGAAGGGGTGGAGGATGATAGGCAGATGGAGCCAGGTGGGGATGGATGGAGCTGGGTGAACTTACTGAAGAAAGGCAAGTGGACAACAGCTGGAGGTAAACAAAGAGAAAAAAACAAGCAGACAGGACTGCATGGGGGGTGGGAAGAGGTGGGGGATTATGGAGACAGCAGCCTGAATGTGATAAGTAGAAAAACAGAGCAGTAAGAAGCATGATTAGGGGGAAGGTAAAGGACAGGTGGAACCAGATGGCAGAAGGGGATGAGAATCCATTGGATAAAATGTGTGTGTATTAGATGGATGGTACCAGGAATGTGGACAAAAAAAAGGTTACAGAAGGTGATTCGGTGATAAAGTACAGAATTGCTAAGAATAAATGCAGAAGTTACATGCTTTAGGATATTCGTACAGAGTAGGAGATTCTAAATTTATAATTTTTCAGTATTTTCCAACACTTTAAAAGCAAGAAGAGTTTAAAAGGAGATGGCTATTTCTTCAGCTATTTGATCGGGGTATGACTGTGCAAGTGCGTGGACGTCAGCCAATGAGAACGGCGAGAAGAGTTTAAAATGAGACAGCTTTATAGAGCGGGCATATAGTAGAGGGACACAGAGTAGAAGTGCTTTGGCTCAACGGGGCTTCGGCAATAACGGTTGAGGCGAAGTAGGTTGCCTGTGTAGAATACAGACAGGAAGAATGTGTATGAGGCTGGTGTTCTGCGCTCGGTGTGATGTGGGAAATTCGGGAGACTCCCAGCCTCCCAGATGACCTCATCTGCGCCAGGTGCGTTGAGATGCAGCTCCTTAGGGACTGTGTTACTGAACTGGAGCTGCAGCTTGATGACCTTCGTCTGGTCACGGAGAGCGAGGAGATGATAGAGAGGAGGAATAGGCAGGTAGTCACACCGGGGTCTGGGGAGATAGATGAGTGGGTAACAGTCAGGAGAGGGAAGGGCAATAGTCAGATACTAGAGAGTACCCCTGTGGCTGTACCCCTTAACAATAAGTACTCCTGTTTGAGTACTGTTGGGGGGGGATGGCCTACCTGGGGGAAGCGACAGTGGCCGTGCTTCTGGCACAGAGTCTGGTCCTGTGGCTCAGAAGGGTAGGGAAAGGAAGAGGATGGCAGCAGTGATAGGGAACTCTATAGTTAGGGGATCAGTCAAGTGATTCTGTGGATGCAGGAAAGAAACGCGGATGATAGTTTGCCTCCCAGGTGCCAGGGTCCAGGATGTTCCTGATCGTGTCCACGATATCCTGAAGTGGGAAGAACAGCCAGAGGTCATAGTACATATCGGTACCAACGACATAGGCAGGAAAAGGGAGGGGGTCCTGAAAACAGACTACAGGGAGTTAGGAAGGAAGTTGAAAAGCAGGACCACAAAGGTAGTAATCTCGGGATTACTGCCCATGCCACGTGACAGTGAGTATAAGAATAGAATGAGATGGAGGATAAATGCGCGGCTGAGGGATTGGATCAGGGGGCAGGGATTCAGATTTCTGGATCATTGAGACCTCTTTTAGGGGAGGAGTGAAAAAGGACTGGTTGCACTTGATTCCGGGGGGAACAGTATCCTGGCGGGGAGGTTTTCTAAGGCTATTGGGGAGAGTTTAAACTAGAATTGCTGAGGGGTGGGAACAAAACTGAAGAGACGGAGGAAGAGGCTGTTGGCTCACGAACAGAGAAAGCTTGGAGACAGTGTAAGAGGGAGGATAGGCAGGTGATAGAGAAGGGACATGCTCAGACTGATGGTTTGAGATATGTCCATTTTAATGCAAGGAGTATTATGAACAAAGCAGATGAGCTTAGAGCGTAGATCAGTACTTGGAGCTATGATGTTGTGGCCATTACAGAGACTTGGATGGCTCAGGGGCAGGAATGGCTACTTACGGAAATTGCACCATCTCAGATTGCAAGACCCTGCAGTGGATAGTGAGGTCAGCTGAGAAGATCATTGGGGTCCCTCTTCCTGCCAGCACAGACATTTACACTGCACGCTGCATCCGCAAAGCAAACAGCATTATGAAGGACCCCATGCACCCCTCATACAAACTCTTCTCCCTCCTGCCATCTGGGAAAAGGCACCGAAGCATTCAGGCTCTTACGACCAGACTATGTAACAGTTTCTTCCCCCAAGCCATCAGACTCCTCAATACCCAGAGCCTGGACTGACACTAACTTACTGCCCTCTACTGTGCCTATTGTCATGCTTATTATTTATTGTAATGCCTGCACTGTTTTGTGCACTTTATACAGTCCTGGGTAGGTCTGTAGTCTAGTGTAGTTTTTTTTTGTCTGTGTTGTTTTTACATAGTTCAGTGTAGTTTTTGTACTTTTTCATGTGGCACCATGGTCCTGAAAAATGTCTCGTTTTTACTGTACCAGCGGTTATGGTTGAAATGACAATAAAAAGTGACTTCACTTGACTTGACTTATAGTGCCAGGCTTTAGATGTTTCAGAAAGGGCAGAGGCAAAAGAAGTAGGGGAGTGGCACTGTTGATCAGAGATAGTATCAAGAGAATAGGACCAATCAAGTGCGACAGTGAGAAAGTGTGTATGGGACCGGAGGAAATAGCAGAGGTACTTAATGAATACTTTGCTTCAGTATTCACTACAGAAAAGGATCTCAGCAATTGTAGGGATGACTTACAGGGATGAAAAGCTTGAGCATGTAGATGTTAAGAAAGAGGATGTGCTGAAGCTTTTGGAAAGCATCAAGTTGGATAAATCACCGGCACTGGGCGAGGTGTACCCCAGACTACTGTGGGAGGAAAGGGAGGTCATTGCTGAGCCTCTGATGATGATCTTTGCATCCTCAATGGGGACGGGAGAGGTTCCGGAGGATTGAACGGTTGCGGATGTTGTTCCCTTATTCAAGAAAGGGAGTAGGGATAGCCCAGGAAATTATAGACCAGTGAGTCTTACTTCAGTGGTTGGAAAGTTGATGGAGAAGATCCTGAGAGGCAGGATTTATGAACATTTGGAGAGGCATGATATGATTAGGAATAGTCAGCATGGCTTTGTGAAAGGCAGGTCGTGCCTTACGAGCCTGATTGAACTTTTTCAGGATGTGGCTAAACACATTGCTGAAGGTAGAGCAGTAGATGTAGTCTATATGGATTTCAGCAAGGCGTTTGATAAGGTACCCCATGCAAGGCTTATTGAGAAAGTAAGAAGGCATGGGATCCAAGGGGACATTGCTTTGTGGATCCAGAACTGGCTTGCCCACAGAAGGCAAAGAGTGGTTGTAGATGGGTCATATTCTGCATGGAGGTTGGTGACCAGTGGTGTGCCTCAGGGATCTGTTCAGGGACCCCCTTCTCTTTGTGATTTTTTAATAAATGACCTGGATGAAGAAGTGGAGGGATGGGTTAGTAAATTTGCTGATGACACACAGGTTGGGAGTGTTGTGGATAGTGTGGAGGGCTGTCAGAGGTTACAGCGGGACATTGATAGGATGCAAAACTGGGCTGAGAAGTGGCAGATGGAGTTCAACCCAGATAAACGTGAGGTGGTTCATTTTGGTAGGCCAAATATGATGGTAGAATATAGTATTAATGGTAAGACTCTTGGCAGTGTGGAAAATCAGAAGGATCTTGGGGTCCAAGTCCATAGGACACTCAAAGCTGCTGCGCAGGTTGACTCTGTGGTTAAGAAGGCATACGGTGTATTGGCCTTCATCAACCGTGGGATTGAGTTTAAGAGCTGAGAGGTAATGTTGCAGCTATCTAGGACCCTAGTCAGACCCCACTTGGAGCACGGTGCTCAATTCTGGTCGCCTCACTACAGGAAGGACATGGAAACCATAGAAAGGGTGCAGAAGAGATTTACAATGATGCTGTCTGGATTGGGGAGCATGCCTTATGAGAATAGGTTGAGTGAACTCGGCCTTTTCTCCTTGGAGTGACAAAGGATGAGAGGTGACCTGACTGAGGTGTATAAGATGATGAGAGGCATTGATTGTGTGGATAGTCAGAAGCTTTATCCCAGGGGTGAAATGGATAGCATGAAAGGGCAGAGTTTTAAGGTGCTTGGAAGTAGGTACAGAGGAGATGTCAGAGCTAAGTTTTTTACGCAGAGGACGGTGAGTGCGTGGAATGGGCTGTGGGCTGTGGTGGTGGATGCGGAAATGAGAGGGTCTTTTAAGAGACTCCTGGGTAGGTACATGGAGCTCAGAAAAATAGAGGGCTATGGGTAAGCCTAGGTAATTTCTAAGGTAGGGACATGTTCGGCACAGCTTTGTGGGCCGAGGGGCCTGTATTGTGCTGTAGGTTTTCTATGTTTCTAAAATGGCTTTGGCCACACCAACACTGTTGAATTCTCTGTACATTGATATTGGTGAAATTATGGAATGCGAGTTCTGTATTCTTCTGATAAGCTCTCATAAATTCCTCAGACATCCGGAGAAACGGTAATTGAGAAAGCCGCATAGGTAAATTTAAACTCCCTTAAAATGAGAGGTGTCATTTTCCAAACTTTCATTTCCGGCAGGCTGCTTGTCGGCTGACAAACTGTAGATTTGTGGAGATCACACACATGCAACACAGAAGGAGGGTATCCTTGGTGTACAATGAAGTTGCATAGTATGTTAGAGAAGGGAGGTCAGGTTAGCCAAAGAATCAGGAATTATTGTAACTGAGTTTATAGGGTCAATCCATCTTTTTTGTTATTGAACTTTCAGATTTATTTCCATACGTAATTGCATACTTCTCAAAGACAAAACCAGCTGTTGTTTTTATAGGTTAAAACAATATCTTCAAAGTATTTAAACTGAATGCTTATAGTCACACTGTATCTAGTACCAATTGCAGACTTAGAACTATTTTTTGTGGAGGTGATGGTTGCTATTGATTTATTTTCTATCACTTGTTTCTGAATAAGATGCAATCATGAACTGGCTACGTGATAATCTCTGTATGAGTTGACAGGAATGCTTGTAAAAATCTTGCTCAAAAGATAATATATATTAATTACTATATTTAATATAGGATCAGTTTTAGATCTAAATGCAAGTCTTTCAATAAAGTGTAGATTACAGTTCACATCAAGCCCTGTGCATTTAATATACTTGAATTAGTATTAAAATTCCTTGGTCTTTGAGGGAGCAGAGTACTGGGAACATTATAGTTGTCACTTGTTAGGATATTAATTTCACTTGAATGATGGTGAAGGTGGCACACCATTCTAATTCTGAATTTATTACTGGCTCCGAGGAGAGCGGTATTTAATCTGTAAGTAATGAAAACAACATAATGCAAGTTTACCAGTTCACCTCAATAGATGCCCTATTAAAATATCACAATCAGATTGATTGAGTAAAAGGCATTAATCCTAGATAAAGTCTATGGTTAAAAAATTTCTTTTGGATTTTAAAATCTCTACAGAAAAAGAAAACAGAAATTTATTGCCAAAGCTACTCAGGAGAGGAACTCACAACTACACTTCTTCATCCAAATATTTTAATCAGTTAATTCAATTATTTTGGAGTTCTTCATTCATTTATTACTGTGGGGTGCCGTGCCAGTGTACCAGTTAGTGCAACACCGTTACAGCTCTGGGTGTCAGAGTTCAGAGTTCAATTCTGGCATCATCTGTAAGAGAGTTTGTATGTTCTTCCTGAGTATTCGTGGTTGTCCTCCAGGTGCTCCAGTTTCCTCCCTTTGCTCAAAGATGTAACTGTTAGTAGGTTAATAGACATTGTAAAGTGTCCTGTGATTAGGCTGGAATTAAACAGGTGGGTCGCTGTGCTGCATGTCTGGAAGGGCTGGTCCCATTCTGTATCTCTAATATCAAATAAAACAAATGTTTGCATCTTCAGAGAACTAAATTCAATATAGACAGTTAATAACTTACTTTTCTTGTAAAGCATTTAATAAAGAAGATTTCCTTTGCAATGCAAACATAATGATATTACAGAACATCTGTAAAGAGCAAGTAACAGTATCACAACACTGAGCACATGCAGAAACTGTATAGATCAAACCTATAAATTATTTTCATCAGCTTCCTATTGACAGCCTGCTGGATAGGTAGAAGAATCTTTCTCATCACTTTGTAATTCCATTTATGATAAATCTCTCCACCAGATAAATCTAGCCACAAATAAGTACGATTCTATAAATATCAATTGATATTTAACCGGTAATGCCGACTGACAGTGCATTCGCAGATACTTGCAAGATATCAATATGTATAGCAAAAAAGTCAATACATAAGCCAAAGTTCATTTATTGTCCTAAATAAAACAAAGGCAACCATTACTGTTAATTGTAAAAAAAAAGTAGTAAAGTCTATTTTTCAGCATTCTTTTAACTATGAACAAAATAGGAGAATGGTTTGCAATCTAACATGGAATTTTTGGACACTATTGTAAATTAGTAACAATGATGTAACATATATTGATGTAATGAGGAACAAGAGTGGTTTCAAGACACATTTAATTTACAAACATTGTAAATTAATATTTATCGTACAATTTAATAAGATTAATCTTGTACTCAGGATTTTGTTTATGTCTACGTTTCAAGGTTTCTTGTCTCACTTCTCTTGTGTCTTGAAACACTTGGGCTCAACCTGTAGAGGTAGTTCAGTGGAACATGCTTAAGCTCACCTTTCTCCATCCATGGATCCAGGGGAATGGTACAAATTTGAAGTCCAATCCCTTAGATCTCAGTTGAGATCCGTTTTAATATTCCATGTCCCTACTTCAGTAAAAATTGCTTTTCTCCAGGAGTCCAGACCAAAGTTCTTTGTACAAACAAAGGCTGGTGAACTAGTTGTTTCTCTCAAGCTTACTATTTGGTTGTATAGGATCTTTAGGAGATCTAGGCCTCATATGGAGCCAGTGATCATTAATGGAGAATGTGTGGAGCAGGTTAAGACCTACAAGTATCTGGGAGTACAGTTAGATGAGAAGCTAGACTGGACTGCCAACACAGATGCCTTGTGCAGGAAGGCACAGAGTCGACTGTACTTCCTAAGAAGGTTGGCGTCATTCAATGTCTGTAGTGAGATGCTGAAGATGTTCTATAGGTCAGTTGTGGAGAGCGCCCTCTTCTTTGTGGTGGCGTGTTGGGGAGGAAGCATTAAGAAGAGGGACGCCTCACGTCTTAATAAGCTGGTAAGGAAGGCGGGCTCTGTCGTGGGCAAAGTACTGGAGAGTTTAACATCAGTAGCTGAGCAAAGGGCGCTGAGTAGGCTACGGTCAATTATGGATAACTCTGAACATCCTCTACATAGCACCATCCAGAGACAGAGAAGCAGTTTCAGCGACAGGTTACTATCGATGCAATGCTCCTCAGACAGGATGAAGAGGTCAATACTCCCCAATGCCATTAGGCTTTACAATTCTACCGCCAGGACTTAAGAACTTTTTAAAAGCTATTATTAATGCTTTTTGAGATAGTGATTTAGATGCATATCATATTTTTTACTGAGTTAAGTATTGTATGTAATTAGTTTTGCTACAACAAGTGTATGGGACATTGGAAAAAAGTTGAATTTCCCCATGGGGATGAATAAAGTATCTATCTATCTATCTATCTATCTATCTATCTATAGAGACTTGGGACAACCTAAAAGTGTGAGAAGTGTTAAAGTAAAGGAAATTCATTGGTTATTTATTTCTTTAAGTAATCCTAGGTTTTATCATCATTACCCCAATCATTGCTCTCTATTAGTTTGAGCTTGTGCTTGCTTGTTGTTGTTGAGTTTAGAATAATGCAGCCAAGCTTGCTATTGTGGGGAATTAAGCCTTGATCATTCCTTTTGTGCAAGATTGTTCAATTTAAATATGTTAACAGTATTTTTAGCAGCCCTGGGAAGAGCAAATGAGTATCTTATTCTTCACCTTACATTGGATACAGGTGGAGTATGGTGGAATATGTTCATCACTGAAAGAAGTTGTCAAATTGATCATTCTGCTGCTTTCTTGCTTTTGCACATCATTTTCATTTACATTGCTTGTCTCTTGGGACCCTGGAGCTGTGGAGCCTGCACCATGCACTCTCTCTGCCAGTAATGGAACTGTGAAACACACAGTGAGGGCTAATTTCACTTTGGCTAGATCATGTGCAAAACTGGACCTCTGTTTTATAAGTCACTGCTACTAAAACAAATTCAGAAAATGCTGAAAGCACTTTCTGGGTCAAGAAGCATCTAGGAAGAGAAAAACAAAGTCAATAATTCAGGTCAGTGACCTTTAAAAGAACTGGAAAATCAAGAAAACAGGTGTATTTTAAATTGCACAGAGGAGAAGGGGTGAAGGAACAGATAATTTCTGTCAATGAAAACGTTACTTTAAATACTGGCAGGAGGAGACAGAGGACAGAAGAAATAAAGGAATAAATTAAAAATGAGATGCCCAGCAAACACAAGGTTCTTTGTTTGAATTTGTTGAGTTTAATATTGAATCTCAAGTGCTGCAACATAGATCAATGGATGAAATACTATTCTTTGAGCTTACATTGATATCATGGGAGCAACGTCAGAGGCCCAGTCTAGGAGTCGGCACAGTAGTGTAGCGGTTAGTGGAACACCGTGACCCAGGTTTAATTCTGCTGCTGTCTCTGAGGAGTTTGTATGTTCTCCCCACGACCATGTAGGTTTCCTCCAGGTGCTTTAGTTTCCTCCCCCATTTCAAAGACATGGTGCTTCACACCAGTGTTCTCTTTTTGGATTCTGGTTTTAGCAACAGCTCTTACTTACATTTCATAGTTTTAAGATGCTCCTTTGGTTATTTCCCCCCCCCATTCCCCCCCTCTCTCTGTAAATGCCCTTAATAATCTATTAACCAACCTTCTGTAAATCTGTAAATATTGGTGTCAACCTATCAGAAATATAAACTTTGTCCTATCCATCCTCATCCTTCCTTTACCTTTCACACACCTTGAAAAGATCTTGTTTGCTCACTTTCCCAGTTCTGATGAAAAATTTTTGAACTGAAGTGTTACTTTTGTTCCTATTCCACAGATGCTGTGAGATTTGCTGAATGTTTTCAGCATTTTCTGTTTTCAATACAGATTTTCAACATCTACAATTTGCTGATTAGCTTGCATTCCTCAGAGGACAGTTAAGAATCAACCCAGTTGGTGTGGGATTGAAGTCATTTCTAGCTCAGAGATTAAGGATAGTAGTTAATGCTTCTTGGTGTTTTATGTATCTGATCTGTAATATAATTAAGGAGTAGTTTTTTCCTTCTGTAAAAATCTGAAGTTTCTGTGTTAGCCAATCCATATCTGAAAGGCAGGGACATTTTTCATAGAATAAGCATTTTCCCAAAACCATGAGGGTTTACTGTGACAGCCCAGTAAATATGACTATACCAATAGAATTTGCGAGTTCAAATGGAAATGCATGTAATAGAAGAATAGATTTGGATTGTTGCAATAATAATTTTATTGTTTCACCAATGTTTTCAGGAAAAGATTGGCACCCACACCTGGACTAGGTTCAGTCCCATAAAATGTGGTAGAATCTTAGCACCCACAGAATAACTGAGGAAGGGCTTACATGTTTCCTTGTCAATAGAACACACAGCTCAGAAGTAAATAAATGAGAAGAACAGGTATTTGACATACTTTGGTTTACATTGACTCAATGCAATGAACTTACACAATTCACTTACTTTTGATCAATAAGAATTGCATTCCTGCAGCCTCACACCTACTAGTGAAGTTCCCGATCTCTGTATCACAAAGTTGCGGAAAACTAGCCAAAAAAAAAGTACTGGACATATGTTAAACTAAGAATCTCACAGTCTGGGAAAAATGGCAATGGCACAGTTCATTTATATTGCTAAACATCTAACTAATAAAAAAGGTATAGTTACCATAACTACATTCACAGATGTTAATTTGCTTGAAATTACAGCAGTAAAAGTTGCCAGTTTGTACCTCTGTGCACGGATGCTGTTTGTTATTTTACGAGGTGGGCCCCGCTCCTCTTCCAAGCACCCAAATTAGTTTCAGTTGTGTGGAATTTGGATGATCACTGAGCCCAGCCTGGCTCTGTTTCGGCATTTTGGAACTCTTAAATCATCATGAGCACGGGTAAGATACTGTCTCATCAGTGTTGCCTAGGACGCAATATGGAACGCAGTATTAATCAATAAGGATATCTAAGTTCCAATTTACTGCTATTCAATATGATTTATTTTTCTCCTGAAAATCTCGGTATGATTTCCAGTGTATGAATAAAGTATAAATGATACAACAATGCCCTCTAATGGATATGTACAAATATTGACAAGAGAACTCAGGAGATGCCTGAATGAAAATGCACCTGCAGGAACATCACTGATCCTGGGGTCTAGCTGAAGTCTCCTTTTCTCCCATGAACATAATTTCCTGGGCAGCTCCAGAGTCTGCAGTGTGATAGAATACTCTCCACTGGTCCGGATTTATGCCGCACCAACAGCTCTGAAGAAGCTCAACACATCACGGTCAAAGCAGCCCATTTGATGCATACTCAAAATGATTCCCCTAAACATCTGCTCCCTCCATCACCAGTGTGCACTTCTGCAAAACTACTCTCTAGAGTAGTTTTATTCTTATTCTGATGCCACCTACTCAATCCATAAATGTTATCAGTGAGAACGATAAGGAACACCACCCCCACCTTCAGGTTCCACTCCAAGATATGGACTGTTCTATAGAAATCCTGTATATTGCCACTTCTCATAAATGCTGGGTCCAAATTCTGGCACATTCTCCTTGTGGAAATGCTTTCTCAGCTGATCACATAATCTAAAAAAAAAGACAAAGATCAATATCTCTATTAACTATAAGAGGCACATTATCACCAAAGTTATTGCAAAAACCGTTAGTCCGTAAAATGAAGTCGAGACTGAATTTCTCTTCCCTGTTTTGCTACTGGTAATTGGTGCTTGATTTGTGGAATTTCCTGTTGTTTTTTTAGGAATGAATCTTGATTTGGAGGCAGTACAGAGGCCAGAGTAAAACTGGACACCTAAATTTCAGACTAGTCTCAGTCATTTCTTTTACAGGAAGTCATGAGCATGTACTGAATGACGTTGATGACTCTGGGGTGCACATCATAGCTCTGGGACTTACTGAACATTCCATTCGCCCATACTCTAGCTTGACAACATTCTGGCCATGTATTTCTTGCACATTATACCATCAGTGCCTCTTTGTTGAAATGGCCTTTGATTTCAAGAAACTCAAAAATTTCTTTCTCAGTGTTGGGGACTTCCATCCAGAGGAATTGGCATATGACACCAAGGACTCATAAATTACTGTGCAGGATTTCCTCACTCTGCCTCACTCAATGTGTTGCACGAATCCAATAGAGCTGAGAAGATGGAGTAACACTAAAACACTGGAGGAACTCAGCAAGTCAGCTGCATCTCTGGAGGAAATTGAACAATGGACAGTTTCAGGTTGAGGCTTTTCATCTGGATTGGACTGAATGAAGAACATGGAGTGACAGGCTTCTTCCATCCCATAAAGCATAAAACAATCTTGATGACGTTCTCAATATAATTGAGTATATGTATTGGGGTGGATATTGTATGTTAGCCTGTGCTCTTGACGAACAGTACAGTGTTTGTGGATCTAAGTGGTGAATTGTAATCTCATTCTAGAATATCTGGCCTCTCAAATCCAGCAAGAATTGATTGAATCTCTTATTAGAAGAGATACTGGCTATTTTGACAGTTTTTCTTTTAACAATCACTAATGATGAGCTATATAACAGATACGTTATTCACCAAGGTCTGCTGCAGATTTTAAGTAAAGCCCACTCTTAATCTCATAGGATGCTTGGAGAATCCTTGCTGAGCCAAACAATATCACACATTGAAATGAATCGTTTAACCTCCATATCTACACTGCATCAACAGAGCTCATCTTGTACTCCCAGGACAAAGTTACCAATGTGGTGAATGAATTGAAACAAGTCTTTATGGAACACACCAGGTCCCATGAAAAACATCATTGCAGATGCTGGAAATCTTAAATGAAAAAGAATGCTGGAGATATTCAGAATTTTAGGCAGCACCTGCAGAAAGAAGAGCAGAATTAATGTTTCAAGTCAATTTTCCTAGTTCTAATGAAATCCACCTGAAATAATAAACATGTTTCTCTTTTCAAGATGCTGCCTAACCTGCTAAGTATTACCAGTATTTGTTCTTTAGGATTAAAGTCAGGACCAGAATCAGAATTAGGTAACAGTACATTCTAATACATAATATTAAAAACTGTAAATTACAGTAAGAAGTATATATATTGTTAAGTTAAGTTTAAGAAGTAGTGCAAAAAGAAAGAGAAAAAAAGACAAAGGCTAAGTCCACACTAGACCAGATGAATCCGTAACCGAAGCTTTTTCTCTTCGTTTTGACCCTCCGTCCACTCTAAAACGGCGTTTTCATCCCCCGAAAATGGAGTTTTTCTAAAACACCCTCCAGAGTGTGTAATTTTGAAAATGCCGGATTGGCCGGAGCAGTGTGGACGGGGTAACCAGAGAAATCTAAAAATACTGTCATGATGTGCCAGAACAGATGGTGATGGCAGCGCGCCATTTCATTGTTTTCTGGAATGCAACCTAACAATTTCAGAACAGACGGCAACGAGACTGAAGCCAGAAGAGTTAGAAATGTACTCACCAAATACTTTGACCCATAACTTACTGAATAAATAAGTATACTGTACTCACTTTGCCCTGTTTTCTGTCCTTGCTCATATGAAGGTGGTTTACTTATTTATACAAGTACTTCTATGACAATAGCAGTGTAACAGCCTAATGTAACATTGTATGGAAATACAAGATAATACTGATGCAGACATGTTTTATACATTTAACAAGGGGCTTTATTAATGCAACAGAGTTAGTCAGTTTTTCAATGTTCGTTGTCAGCCGGGTCATACTGTCCGTGAATTCCCTGTCGGTTGCCTTCATACGCTCCAGTATTTGTTTTTTTTAGTTTTAAGTCCTCCTGTGTGAGAGCCAACAGCTGTCCATCATTTAAGTTTTTCTAGTCTGTAACTGAAGGAACGCGCACCAAGTCTTTCACGGCAAAATTCGACACCAAACATGTCGCTTGTTTTCGATAGATGTGTCCTGCCCATGCGCAGTAGGAGGAGATTCGCCTAAATATCTGTTTTAATGTGGACAGAAGTATTTTCAAAAATGCTTAGTGTGGATGCCTATCATTTTTACGCAAAACCGGTGTTTTCAAAATTATCTGGTCTAGTGTGGATGTAGCCAAAGTAGTGAGGTAGTGTTCATGGGTTCAATGTCCATTCAGAAATTTGATGGCAGATGTGAAGAAGCTGTTCCTGAATCATTGAGTGTGTGTCTTCAGGCTCCTGTACCTCCTCCATGATGGCAGCAATGAGAAGAAGGCATGTCCTGGGTGATGGGACTCCTTAAGGACAGATGCTGCATTTTTGAGGCATTGCTCCTTGAAGATGTCCTAGATGCTGGGGTGGCTAGTGCCTATGCTGCAACCAACTGAGTTCTAAACTCTCTGCAGTTTAGTTTGATCCTATCAGACCATGATGCATCCAGCTAGAGTGCTCTCCCCTGTAGAAATTTGCAAGTGTCTTTGATGACATACCAAATTAAATATAGCTGCTGTCGTGCCTTCTTTGTAACTGCATTGATATGTGTTGGGCCCAAGATAGATCCTCAGAAATGTTGACACCCAGGAACTTGAAACTGCTCACCCTTTCCACTGCTGATCCTTCGATACTGACCTTGGGTGTGAGGTTGTTGCCGCAACACCATTCAACCAGCTGATCTGTCTCACTCCTGTATGCCTTCTGGTCACCAGCTGAAACTCTGCCAACAATAGTTGTCAGAAAATTAGAGATTTCATGAGTTGTGTGCTTTTGTTTTAAATGCTACTTCTTATGGGCTTTTGCTCATTTAAAAAAAAACAAAGCAAGAGGGAAGTATTTGACTACATCTGATTTGACCCCATAACTTGTAGAACGGGATCATCTGCTGCAAGTTGCCTCCAACAACAATTTTTGTAACTCACACAAACTTGAAGGTTCCCACAGGATATCTAACAGCATCTACCTTTTACATTTGTCATGACAGTCAAAGAAAACATACAGGACTTGTATGTGCATTATTTGTTAGATGGCAAACATTGCTGGCTTGTTCTTGTCCCTATTCTTGGCATCTGAGGCTCTCTCAACACTGGAGGAGAGGGATGAAATCTGTCACGTGGCTATAGGTATGATGCCACATTTGAGAGAAGACAGGACCGAGTGAACGCGCAATTCTTGAAGTCAGCAAAGCCCCATGAAGTCAAAGGGGTAAGGTTAGGAACATGCAACAGGATTCACAATGGCATTTACAGTTGGTGGCCACGTTTATTAGATACGCTTGAACACCGGCTCATTAAAGTTCAAAGGAAAATTTATTATCAGAATACATACATGTCACCACATACAACCCTGAGATTCTTTTTCCTGCGGGTATACTTAGCAAATCTATAGAACAGTAACTGTAAGCAGCATCAATGAGCAGCAAACTGTGCAAATGCAAATATAAATGAATAACAATAAATAACGAGAGCGTGAAAGAACAAGATGAAGAGTCATTAAAGTGAGACCATCAGTTGTGGGAATACCAGAAATAGAATGAGGGTAGTTATCCCCTTTTGTTCAAGATCCTGATGGTTGAGGGGCAGCAACTGTTCTTGAACCTGGTGGCGCGCATCCTGAGGTTCTTGTACCTTCTACCAGATGGCAGCAGCAAGAAAAGAGCATGGCCAGGGTGGTGAGGATCTTTGATGATGATCGCTGCTTTTCTACAGCAACATTTCGTGTAGATGTGCTCAATAGTTGGGAGGGTTTTACCTGTTGTGTACTGGGTAGAATACACTACCTTTTGTAGGATTTTCTGCTAAAAGGCATTGTAAATCTCATACCAGGCAGTCCACATACTTTCCACCTTATATCTAAAGAGGTTTGCCAAGGTTTTGGATGACATACTGAATCTCCGCAGACTCCTGAGGAAGTAGAGGCATGGTTGTGCTTCCTTTGCTATTATATTTATATGATGGGTCCAGGATAGGTCCTCAAATCAGCCAATCATGTGGGAGCAACACAATGCACAAAAACATGAAGACAAGGTCAAGAGGTTCACTTGTTGTTCAGACCAAGTATTAGAATGTGAAAGAAATGCAATCCAAGTGACTTTGACCGTGGAATAATTGTTGGTGCCAGATGGGTTGATCTAAGTATTTCAGAAACTGCTGATCTCCTGGAATTTTTTAACATAACGGTCTCTAGAGTTTACAGATAATAGTGTGCAACTCTCACTTCAACTAACAGCTTAATATAGGGGATGATAGCCCCCCCCCCCCGGCCTGGCCAAACTTAGGAAATCCTGTTTGGGTGGATGCTGGGTGATGTGTCCCGTGTTACCACGAAATAACAAACAGTACACAATATGCGATTAAACAATTGAGCTTTATAATTCTTAATTTGACTATAAAACATAAAAAGAAAAAGAGCCCATTCTCTTGACACAGTCCAATGCGCCACGTTGGAGCTCACTGATAAGGCTTCATCCACCATCGACCTCCTCTGATTGTCGTTGACTTTTGGACCCTCTCTCCAAGTCCACTCTGTCCGAAGTCTACCAACTCTCTGCATTTGTGCCTTCTCTTCACATCTCTCCCTGGCAAAAGACCACGAATTCCCGGCTCCCAGACACACAAGAAAGAACAACATCCCGCTCATTGGCTAACATGCTCCGTTATCTCTAGTCATAACCCAAACATTGCTGCTACAGAGAAACCATTACCTCAACAGCAGAACATTACAGAGAGGCCATTACATTAGCAGTGAAACATTACAGCGTGCTACAGGTGCAATAAACAAAAAAACATCTAGTGATTGGCAGTTCTGTGGGCAAAAAACTATGTTGATGAGAGAAGTCAAAGGAGAACGATCAAACTGGTGGCAGCTGACAGTAACTCAAATAACCATGTGCTATAACAGTGGTGTGCAGAAGAGCACCTGTGAACACATCGAACCCTGTGGCTACACCATGAGCACATACTCAATTGCGACTTTATTAGGTACAAAAGATACCTAATGCAGCGACCACTGGGTGTAAGTACAGGAACTTTGAGAAGAAATATGGTGATGGTGGTGAAAATTAGTAGCTTGGGTTGAGGTGTTTGCCGAGCTTGGCAATCAGCTTGCAGACATTTCATCACCAGTTGTGGTGCAGTGCGTGAAGTAAGTGAAGTGGGTACAGTTACCATTACAAGGGAGAAGCTGCTCAAAAAGCTGAAAGACCTAAAGGTACATGAGTCACCCAGACCAGATGAACTGCATCCAAGGGTTTTGAAAGAAGTAGCATTAGAGATTGTGAAGGCACTAGCAATGATCTTTCAAAAAAAATCATTAGACTCTGGCATGGTGCCAGAGGACTGGAAAATTGCAAATTTCACTCCACACTTTAAGAAAGGAGGAAGGCAGCAGAAAGGAAATTATAGACCAGTTAGTCTGAGCTCAGTGGTTAGGAAGATGTTGGAGTCAATTGTTAAGGATGAAGTTATGAAGTATTTGGTGACACAGGACAAGCTAGGCCAAAGTCAGTATGGTTTTCTTAAGGAAACTTGTTGGAATTCTTTGAGGAGATTACAAGTAGGATAGATAAAGGGAATGTAGTGGATGTGGTATATTTGGGCTTTCAGAAGGCCATTGACAAAATGTCACACATGAGGCTGCTTACTAAATTAAGAGCCCATACTATTACAGGAAAGTTACTAACATGGTTAGAGTATTTGCTGATTAGTAGGAGGCAGCAAGTAGGAATAAAAGGGTCCTTTTCTGGTCGGCTGCCAGTGACTAGTGGTGTTCCGCAGGGGTTGGTGAAGGGATCACTTCTTTTTAATGCTGTATACAAATGATTTAGCCGATAGAATAGGTGGCTTTGTTGCCAAGTTTGCAGATGATATGAAGATTGGTGGAGGGGCAGGTAGAGTTGAGGAAACAGGTAGGATGCAGAAGGACTTAGACAGATTAGGAGAATGGGCAAGAAAGTGGCAAATGAAATACAATGTTGGAAAATGCATGGTCATGCACTTTGATAGTAATCATAAATGTGCAAACTATTTTCTAAACAGGGAGAAAATTCAAAAATCTGAGATGCAGAGACTTGGGAGTCCTTGTGCAGAACACCCCAAAGGTTAACTTGCAGGTAGAGTCAGTGGTGAGGAAGGCAAATGCAATGTTAGCATTAATTTCAATAAGTCTTGAATGCAAGAGCAGGGATGTGATACTGAGACTTTATAAGACGCTGGTGAGGCCTCAACTTAAGTATTATGAATAATTTTGGGCTCCTTATGTAAGAAAAGATGTGCTGGCATTGGAGAGCATCCAGAGGCAGTTCCCAAGGATGATTCCAGGAATGAAAAGGAACATTTGGTGGCTCTGGGTCTAAACTTGCTGGTATTTAAGAGGATGAAGGGGGACCTCATTGAAATCTTTCGAATGTTGAAAAGCCTAGACAGAGTAGATGTGGAAAGGATGTTTCCCATGATGGGGGAGTCTATGACAAGAGGACACAGCCTCAGGTTAGAGGGGCATCCACAAAACAGAGATGTTAAGAAATTTCTTAGCCAGAAGGTGGTGAATTTGAGGAATTTGTTACCACAGTCAGCTGTGGAGGTCAGGTCGTTGGGTGTATTTAAGGCAGAGATTGATAGGTTCTTGATTGGACATGGCATCAAAGGTTAATGAGGAGAAAGCTAAGGAATGGGGTTGAGGAGGGGAAAAAAAGATCAGTTATGATTGAGTGGCAGAGCAGACTGGATGGGATAAATGGCCTACTTCTGCGCCTATGTCTCATGTCCTATGACTCTGTGCAGAGTTGCTGGTTTTTCTCTCTGAGAATGTTCTCTTGCCTCGCTATTCAAAGTGCTCCAGAACAACAGTTACCCACAGAATTTAAGCAGGGGATATTCACTAGGGAGAGAAAGCTATGTAGAGCTTAGTCAATGTGCACTGAAACGTGCGACCTTGCCTTACATCAAGAAAGCACCAGAAATGACAGCTTGGCTGCCTGAACCTAGTGACATCGCAATTGCTCACAAACCAATGGCAACTTTAAGGAAGCTTGTCTCAAGAACCAAAGTACCAGTAAGGACAACTGACAAAAGCAATGTGGTGTACAGGATCACCCGTGGAGATTGCAACAAGAACTACGTTGGACGGAACTCTCAACTTGTTTACAGGAACTCAAACTGGCCGTATGCAGACATGATCCACTGTCGCTGATCTCAGTACATGAAGACTGAGAAGGACAACACTTGAACAGGGACACCGCAAAGGTTCTGATGCAGGCAAACATGAAGCAGGCATGAAAGATTTTCAAAGCGTGATTCTCTTCTGGTAACTCCGTAAACAAACATATAGAAAAAGACGCCATCTCTGAACCCCTAACAACCAAGGAAATGTGAGCCAATAGAATTCAAAGGTCAACTGAAAGGGTAGCCAACCAGGACTGAGGCAAGCAAATGGGAGGTTAAACGTGAGCATTCCCAGAGAGAAACACCAGCAACTGCACACTGAGGATGTCACCTCGCCTGGTGATGAAACATCAGCAAGCCAATTGCCAAGCTCAACGAACATCGCGAGATCAGAAATATGCTCTGTACCAGACGGCTGTGTCCTGCTTCTGGGAAACTACAACTGACTGTCCCTACTAAAAGAGGGGAGGGAAACAAAGGAATATTCACCAACTGATTCCCTGTCAGTTACTATTATGATTGAAATGGAGGAATCACTGATTGTCACAAGTCCCTGAAGTTGATAGTGTACAGATTAAGGTAGTGATTAGAAAAATACAGGCTCTGATCAGAGAAGAATGAAGTTAAAATAGTGTCAAGAAGGTGTAACACAGAAGCAAGCTACTGTAGAAGGTTGCATAACTGACCATGGCATAGGCTGCAGAGTGATCAACGTCTTAAAGGAAGCAAATTGTGACACTTATGAGGCTGGGAGACAATAAGTCCTCACTTGAGAGAGCAAAGGTAATTTTTAAGGACAGATCGGTGGCAGTTTCAAAAGGAGGGAAATATTCAGGAGTATCAGTTCTCTAACTTCCAGTATTTTTTCTTCCCTTTTTCCATTCCCTCCCCTTGCCTCTAATCCCATCCCAAAGTTCAAAGTAAAATTTATTACTAAAGTAAATATATGTCACTATATACAACCCTGAGATTAGTGCACTCACAGTAAATCCAAGAAGCACAATAGAATCAATGAAAAAGTCACACCCAACAGGATGGACAAAACAACCAGTGTGCAGATAGAAAAGTAAAATAAATAAATAAACAAACAATAAGTATCAAGAACATGAGGTGAAGAACCCTTGAAAGTGAAGTTGAGGGAACAGTTCAGTGATGGGGCAAGTGAAGTTGAGCAGTTCAACAGCCTGTTGTCTAAGGGGTAATGCTGTTTCTGAACCTGATGGTGTGGGTCCTGAGACTCCTGTACCTTGTTTCTGATAGCAGCACCATCTGGGTGGTGGGGGTCCTTAATGATGCTGCTTTCCTGTGAAAGCACTCTGTGTAAACGTGCTCAATGATGGGGAAGGCTTTACCTGAGATAGACTGGGCCATATCCATTCCTTTCCGTAGGATTTTCTGGTCAAGGGCAATGATGTTTCCATGCCAGGCCTCTTCTACTCACCTGCCCATTACCTCCCTCTGGTGCCCCTTCTCCTTCCTTTTCTTCCATGGTCAACTTCTTCTACCCCCTCACCTAATTTCACCTATCACCTGCCAACTTGTACTCCCGCTCATCCAACCACCTTTTTATTCTTCCTTCTTCCCCCCTTCTGTTCTAGTCCTGATTAATGTTCTCGGTCCAAAGTGTCAATGCTTATTCCCCTCCATGGATGCTTCCTGACTTGCTGAGTTCCTCTAGCATTGTATGTGTGTTGCTCAAGATTTCCCGCATCTGCAGAAACTCTTGTGTTGAACATTTATGATATTGATTGAATTACTAACTAAAGAGGGAGATGTGAAATTTGTGAATGAGAAAAATAAGGGGAAAGTGCAGTGAAAATGGAGGGGAAAGTATGGTGATAGGGATTCCAATTTGCTTTGGGTGGGGACTCGGGAGGGGTTATGTATGACCTGGCAGCAAGAATAAAAACATAAGAATCATATCTTCGCCTTCTTGTCCAAAAAATTAACCTTTATAGGTTAAAGCTGAGCTAAGTGTGTGCAAAATAGCACTCTGATTTTGAACTCAAATTCTAGAATTGTAATTAAACTCACGGTGTTGAGATTTATCCTCAGCTACGGTGCCATTATGGACTATAATAGCATTTTGTTCTGTGACCTACCTTTGAAAATTACCTCACTGAGGGAAGGGAAGCAAATTACTGTGCACTTATGTTGCCCTTTCTCTCATGTAGCCTGCACGGCCAAATACATAGTTCAACTGCGCCATCTCTCATTCAGCAAGTGAAGTCCAATTTGGGGCTTGATAATGCACTTTCTGATGAAGGGTCTCTGCCTAAAATGTCGACAGTTTATTTAGTTCCATGGATGCTGCCCGACCTTCTGAGTTCTATGGGCATTCTCTGTGTGTTACTAAAGGGTTATTTTGGTTGTTTCCACTTCTATGTTTGGATGTTACCTTGTAGTACTTTCAGATTTGACATGAGTTGCCTGCCCCTTCAAGTTTCCTTCTCTTTTTGACCTTTATTCAAAGTACCAGGCTGAAAAGCATAACAATGCACACACAGAACAGCAGGTGGATCACAGTATCTTAGTACCGATGTCCCAGCATCATGACGCACTGGGAAATGGGATCACCAGGTGCAGTTTATGAAGTATATCAGTTGCATTTTGCGGTGTCACCTTGGATAGAACAAGTTAGATTTTAGAGAGTAATTTACAGAACGTTAGGACAGCCAACATTCAATCAGGATTTTTTTTTTAATGTAATGCATTTGCTTTTGTAATGATTAATGACAGATGTCTGTGTTTAATGTTTCCTACTATTCTAGATTGTTATACACTTGATATTTTCTGGTGAGTGATTGCTGACTATTTTGGATGTTGGAACATCATTTTGTTTTGTAGCTAGTGACAGTTTCATAGAGTGCAAAGAGACAGACAAGTTAAAAGGGAAGGATACAATGAGAGGAAAAGAAAGGAACTCCCAATACTTGAGTGACAAGGAGGAGGAGGATCATCATGCCATGCCATTTAGATTTTTTTTCAAGGTGACATGAAGAACACAGAAGTGGTCAAATTCACCTGTCAGAATGGCAGATGACCTCGGCATATGATAGAAAAGGTAGGAGTGTTGCTTGGGGCATGGTGGAAGCAGCTCCCTTTCATGGTTTGCAAATCCCTTGTGTGACTGACAGGCCTGAAAAAGAGAGGGAAGAAGCAGGTTTAATCTAATTTAATTCCAGCAAATCCTGCTTGACCTGTCATGCTTACTCACTTTGAGGAGAGTACAGGTGCACTTTGTGACCGCCAAGGTGTGGATACCTGCAGTTGCGGTTTTACTAAATCCCCCTTTAATGAAAAAAGCAGCGGGTCAAGCCAGGAGAGCACATTCTTCCACTGCTTTGCTTCAACAAGTGCAAATGTTAATACCTCAAGACGATGGCACTTGCTTAATAATTCTGTCAACAATGCATACAACAAACTGTTCACTTTTCACAGACTTCTTTCAAATTCTTTGAGTAATGTCATTGTATTTAGCTGTAATATATAGCCCAACCCAATATATAAAAAGTGAGTAGTGACATGATTCAGGTTAATCTCATATCCGAACTGCTGCCAGTTCCTTTACACTCAATGTCTCCTTTGCATAAGCATTTTGTTTCCAGTACATATCAGGAACTTGCACCAACTGTGTGTAACAGCAAAACTTTAGGTACTTTAATTGCAAAGGAACTTTTGCAGAGGATTTAACATAAGTTATTATTTCAAAAGAATAATCTTCAAATGTCTAAGTGAAATTACACATTGGCCAATTTTGGAGATACATATAGAAGGGGTGATTGCCTCAATTAGATGAAGCTGAGTTAATGCCAACAAGATCTTGAGAGATCCTGAACTCCAGAACACAAGGACAGAAGAATTAGGAGCAGGAGTGAGATAATCAGCCCCTTGCTCCACTGTTCAAAAAGATCATGGCTGATTTATTTTCAGCCAAGTACTATTTTCCTAGCCTTTCCCCATTGCCTTGACACACTGGTAATTCAATTCTCTATCAATTTCCATTGTAGGTATATTTAATGATTCTTCCATTACAGCTTTCAGTTTAAAAATATTCTAAAGACACACCACACTGTGAGAAGAAACTATTCATTACTGTCTTAAATGGGTTCACCTTATTCTGAAGTTGTGCCCGCTTTGTTTCTAGATGCCTCAGTTACCAGTTTTTTCAGTGAAATTGCATCTCATTCTCTTAAACTCCAATAATCCCACACTGCTCACTTTCTTTTCAAATCAGTCCACTGAATCTTCCCTGCACTGTCTCCACCATAAATATATCATTTCAAAAATATAGAGATCGGAAATGAACGATGTGTCATTCTGTTCAGTTCCATCAAAACTCTTTTTTACTTTTCTGCCACATGCCTCTTGAATAAATGCTCCTTTAGTTTTCTCTTTGTACCATGATATTTGTAAACTCACTGCACCTAAATGGTAACATGATCACTCAAGTTGAGTAAGATGTTCTCCTAAGGAATTATCTATTGCTGGGTCTCTTCAGGTGGCTGTAGAGGTCGATTTGACATCCACATATTTTGGTGCACATGACTAAATGGTGACTGTGGTTTGTGTCTGGGTCTTTTGGTTGTTCCATCTCTCACAGCTGCCACTTGTCTCTGAGGCACAGTGGAGTCGCTCTCGTGTAGCGTAGCTCCCTCTTGAACAGATTGCCTCCAGGTGCATTTATTGAGCACAATGTCTGCCCAGTTTTTAGATGTAATGTGAAATTTCTTCAGGCTGATTTTGATGTTATCTTTGAGGTGTTTCCTTTACCCACCAGGGCTCGCTGACCATCCTTCAACTGGGAGGAAAGGATCTGGTTGGAAATAATAATATGATTTCTCATTCGTTCTAACATTTTGGATAATCTTGCTTTTGCCCATACTATACTCCACCAGCTAAACTCATTTAGCAAGTCTATATCCCTTTGCAGCATCTTGCTGACCTGCTCACAATCAGCTATCTTTGTATCTTCAGCAAATTTGACTACAGTATACTCCATTCATCAATATCAATGTTGGTTATAAACAATTGAGGCTCCAACGCTGTGGCACGTCAGTAGCCACTGATAGTTCAGATGTTATGTTTCATTACTGATTGCTGACGTTGGAAACTTGAAATACGAGAGAACACACTGGAAGCACCCAAAAAGGAGAAAGCCAATATCTGCTAAAGGTAGTGTGCTGACAAAGTTGAGAAAAGTGCTGACAGAGCACATACTACAGGACAATCAAATACTGCTACTTAGTATAAAACACACAGATAACATTCAATCTATTTCTCTTTGAATGAATGTGATGACCTACAGTGTGAAATGTACTATTTTTAAAGCTTAAAATTCTATTTCAGGTGCTGTCTGTGTGGAACTTGCATGTTCTGTCTGTGACTACATTGGATTCTCTGGTTTACTCCCAGAATCGAAGGATGTGCAGGTTGGTAATTAATTGTTCACTGCAAATTGTCCCTGATCCACAAGTGAGAGGTAGAATCTGAGGGGAGTTGAAAAGAATGTGAGGAGAATGAAAAATACGACTAATGTGGGATTAGTGTGAATTGCTGTCCAGTATGGACTAGGTGGAATGAAGGGTCTGTCTCTGTGCTGTGTGTCACTGTGACTATTCCACTATGAAACTGTTCATCTTCTGATAATTTTAGAGCCTCTCATTTACTCATTGTTGCTGAATGACTGGCCAATTACTGAGTTTTTATTGAGAGTTAGTTATGTAGAAGATCAACGTATTTGCCATTTTAATGGGGTTTTGTTACAGTCTGGTAGTTTTACGATCAACCATACCAATACTAGATTTTTAAATCAATACTTCATTTGAATTAATTGAGCATTAAACAAACAGAATCTATCCTCTTTAAAGACTGGATTTGTTTTAGTTGACAAACTTTGGAAACTCTAGTTTAGAGTAATTCCCCTTCAAATTCACACAGCTAATTCTTCTCGCTTTCATCTGTTTCCTGCAGAAAATTGTTTATTCTTTACTCTTTTAATCATCATATAATTGAAGCATCACTTACATACTTATACAAACCCTATATTACTTCCATTTTTCTATTCTTCCCGCTTTCTAGTTAATTTCCCCCAGATTCTACCAGCTTTACACAGCAGTGACAATTTTAAGTAGTGACTTAGTCTACCAACCCCTCACATTTTGGGGGTGTAAGTGGAAACCCGAGCAACCAGAAGAAAATCATTTGGTCACATGTGAACTGCACTCAGACAGCACCCGAGGTCAGGACTGAACTTAGGCCTCAGTGAGCCAGTGGCTCTAAGAGCAGCACCTTCCCTCCGGTGTTCTTCCATTTGCCGAGGCACAGTGAAGCTAACACAGACAGATCCATGCCAATTCGTGCAGTGTGTTTTATCCATACCCAAATGTAATGAGGTACCTAACACTTCAGCAGCAGAAAAGTGACAGCACACATCAAGATAGTAGTCAATGGGATATGGCAAGAAAAGGATTGACAGTTTTCATTATTTTTCCACTGAGAAAAACTGTGGAGATGGACCACAGTTGACAGAGAATCTCACAATTGTTACAGTAGTTTTAAAAGAACCACAACTTTGATGAGAAGGAACACCTTGGGAAAAAACATTGGCTAATGACATCTACAGACATGCAGGCAGGGTGCTCTATATAATGCTGGAGGCTGAGAGGTTTTACTACAGGTGGACATCAGGGAAGAAATAGTCCTATTTCCAGCTGCATGAGTTCATGTTGGAAGACCAGTACCAAGGCAGCTAGAAATCTCATATCTTTCTGCCTTAATGGGAATATGTCTCCTGCAATCAGCAGCACAGAAAAGTCTTCAAAGCTGCACACTTTCCTTAGAAGAAATATCAAGACTGGCATAGTTCTAAACTGGAGCTTCACTGCAATATAGGTAGATACAAAGTAAGGAACTACACGTACCTATATTGCATAATGTCCTCCAGGGTCCCCCAAGTGGCTCAATATTTCTTTCTTGCAGGTGAAGTACATACCTGAAACTAAACCATGAACAAAGACCCCTAGTTTGCACAGAAGGCTAAACATTTTCTGTTTAGGAGTTTTCTAGTAGAGTTACAGTCATTGATGTACAGGATAGTCTAGAACTGAATTCACTTTTTTCTACTTTTCCATAGAACATGACAGCACAGAAACAGGCTTTTTGGCCCTTCTTGGCTGTGCCGAACCATTTTTCTGCCTAGTCCCACTGACCTGCACCTGGGCCATATCCCTCCAAACCCCTCTCATCCACGTACCTGTCCAAGTTTTTCTTAAATGTTAAAAGTGAGCCCGCATTTACCACTTCATCTGTCAGCTCATTCCACACTCCCACCTCTCTCTGTGTGAAGAAGCCCCCCCCCCATGTTCCCTTTAAACTTTTCCCCCATCACCCTTAACCCATGTCCTCTTGTTTTTTTCTCCCCTAGCCTCAGTGGAAAAAGCCTGCTTTCATTCACTCTGTCTACACCCCTCATAATTTTACACACCTCTATCAAGTCTCCCATCATTCTTCTTTGCTCCAGAGAATACCTATTCAACCTTTCTCTGTAACTCAGTTTCTCAAGTCCTGGCAACATCCTTGTAAACCTTCCCTGTACTCTTTCGATCTTATTAATATCCTTCCTGTAATTCGGTGACCAAAACTGTACAAAATATTCCAAATTCGGTCTCACCAATGCCTTATAGAACCTCACCATAACACTCCAACTCTTATACTCAATACTTTCATTTATAAAAGCCAATGTACCAAAAGCTCTCTTTACTACCCTATCTACCTGTGACGCCACTTTTAGGGAATTTTGTATCTGTATTCCTAGATCCCTCTATTCTACTGCACTCTTCATTGCCCTACCATTTACCTTGTATGTTCTACCTTGGTTTGTCCTTCCAAAGTGCAATACCCCACACTTGTCTGTATTAAACTCCATCTGCCATTTTTCAGCCCATTTTCCCAGCTGGTCCAGGTCTCTCTGAAAGCTTTGAAAACCTTCCTCACTGTCCACTACACCTCCAATTTTTGTATCATCAGCAAATTTTCATCAAATACAAGTATTGTTTAATACATCTATGATATTGTAGTTTCTTTGTTGTGTTCATACTTAGAGTGGAGCCTGAATCTGTGACCTTGAAAGGGACAAGTGTCATCATTGGAGCCTTGCCTTGACGTGAAAATAGTTCCATTACACTGGTGGACCGGCAAATGTGGACTCTTCAGGTTTCAAGGAGAGATTCCAGTCTGAAATGGAATCTGTTCGTGATAGTAGATTTGCTTTTGAGGTTTAATTCCATAAAACCTGTTGCAGTACCGTGCAAGATGTAAAAAAATATACTGTGAGTTACAAATAAATGGATAAAGTAAATAAATAGTGCACGAGTTCATGGACCATTCAGGAATCTGGTGGCGGAGCAAAGGAAGTATTCCTAAAATGTTGAGTGTGTAGGATTTTGTAACTGAAACACGTGAGAGTCATGTTTTATCTGCTCAACAAAAGCCACAGCCTTGGCTTCCATTACGAACAAAACAAAAACAGTTGCTTTCCTCTGACATCATTACGTCAGACACCGCCTCTTAAAGTGAACACAGCAACTCAGCGACAGTGTTTATGAATTATGTAGAATGGTTTCTATTATGAACAATACAAGTCATCTCTCAGCCATTATATTACTCTACACAGCCCCAACCCCACCCCCAGGATTCACTAAAACCAGCATTGTGTGTCTGTCTGGAGCCCGTACGAGCCACCAAACTCGGGTTCTATGTGCCTTGGTTGCAGAGACAGCAGGAACCTCTGGCTCATCCAGTGGTATGCTGACGTGCTTATGGTCATGTTGTGATGCAGGGGTTATGGTGTTAGTGAATTATGTAGAACATTTTCTCTTATGAACAATATGTATTATCTGTCACCATTATCCTACAAGTGTGTGGGTTCAGACTCCTGTATCTTAATGATGGCTGCTGCCTTCCTGAGGCACTGTCTCTCAGAGGTGGAGGGGAAGCTTGCCCTTGTAAAAGGCTGGCTGAATCTGCAGCCCTTTTCAGCCTCTTTCAATCTTGTTCATTGGTGCCTTCACACCAGATGGTGATACAACCAGTTAGAATGTTTCCCATGCTACATTTGTAGAAATTTGCTAGAGTCTTCGGTGATGTAGCAAATCTCCTCAAACGTCTAATGATGTAGAACCAGTCCACTGCTAATACCCCTGAGGCCACTAAAAACCCCAGGGCCAGTCCATTTAGATAGTTGTTTGGCCACGTACTATTCCAGTGCACTTGATTCCCATGCTAGCGGCACCCAACAAGTACCCAACTGGGTCCTCTTTGAATCCTTAGAGGGAAGGAAATTTTCTTTATTAGCTTTTGTGCCACATTCTGCTAAGTTCAGTGATTAAGCCCGTTGGAACCATCAGCCAAACCTACCTTTGAATAGTCTCTTCTATCTCTTCCATGCCATCGACAATACTGTACATTAAGGGCTTAGAACTGCCTAGTAATACATGATACATTCATTGAGGAGAAAACTTCTAATATTTAATGCTCTTTGTAAAATGTGCTCGATTTTCAATTTTGACTCGCAGGAAATTACACGGAATTAGAAGAGCAAATTGTGGTGGAGTGAACGCTGCAGTCATTTTCAGGTTACAGAGCACAACTTGCTCTGTGTTTTTGTAAGCAATGCAGAACAATTCTGACTGACTTTGCTACTTGAAAACTTATATTGGTTTAGATTTCTGATTTCCAAAGGAAGACACTAACAACAGCTTAGCACCTTGGCTGGTTGTGATTATAAAATTTTACTGATAGTGTCAAAAGGCAATTCAGTAAGATGTCACTGAAAACATTATACTTTCCTTGGAATGTGCTTCATATTGGCTGATAGTATGTTACATATGGGATGGATGTAAACCCATGTCAGTGTAAATGCTGGGCAAATGGATTCTGGGATATTACTACTGCATTATGAAGAGACGTTAGCTGAAAGTTTCAAAATTCTGGCACTGCTTACAGAGTGACAGAGAGGGAAGGATATCTGGTGCAGAGCAAATTGTGGGGGTCACAATCACAGATTTCAGAGCAAAAGATTTAGAACTGGGATGATGAGATACATTATCACTCAAAGGATGGTGAGCTTGGACAATTCACTACCACAGAGGACTGTAGAGGCCAAGGTGCTGAAGACTTTTGAGGAAATAGATAAATTTCTAAATACAAAACCTATCAAAAGATATGGGAGGAGAATGGGAATTAAGTCTTCAGGTAAATGCATTGAAGGCTCTACAACCTACTCTATTTCTATTTTCTGTCGTTTCTGTGTAAAATTTTCACATTACAAAGGGAAGCTAACTTGTTGAACATCGCAGTGCTTTGTGAAAATCATAAAGGACTTGTCACACACCTGTAACCTGACAATTGCTGCGGTCTCCACAGTCCTGCTCGCGTGTGGGTATTGACTCCACCATGACATGCTTCTCACTCTCTCTGTTGTTTCCTACAGCAGAAATTCATACACCAAGTAATGTGGTGCCATGGTGGGGCAGTAGCTTTAATTTAATTCAAGCTTTCAAGTGAAAGACTTTCATTTGAAGATTTTAAGTGCAGTCTTCCAGGTGTGATCTCACCAATGCACTGTACAATCAAACATTGCTCCCTACTTTTGTATTCAATCTCCAAAGCAATAAATGATGGTGTTCTTTTAGCTTTCCCAGTTACTTGCTGACTTGTTTTCTTGCCTTGAGTGTATTATCTGCAAGAACATTCCCAATCATTTGACATCCATTTGTCACATTATTGTCCATTCACTGAACCCATCCATATCCCTTTGTAGCTTCCTTATGACCTCTTCATATTTTTCTCTCTTACCTGCCTTTGTCTCATCAGCAAACTTAGCAATCTTTTAGTGCTTTCATTCAATTTACTGCATTTTCACTGTAAAAATTTGAGGCTGGCCCCTGTGGCACACTGTTCATCGCATTTTGCAAATCAGAAAATATCCACTCATGCATATTCCTGTTTTTCTGCTAACCTCCCAGTCTTCCATCCACTACACAAAAATGATTTGTTTTCCACAACAACTTTTGTTACAGTAACTATACATATCTTCCAGAAATCAAGCACAGTGTTGTCCCTGGTTTCCCTTTATCTAGAGCATTTGTTAATTTTTCAAAGAATACAGTTGACTTAAAATAGGAATACTCTCTGAATGGTGAAGATGTATGGACAGTGGATATTCAATGGCACTTTGGGTTCTGTGATAAAGATCATTAATGTCCAGCTATGGAAAGTGATCATAAAGGTTAATGAAATGTAGGCCTTAGTAATTAAAGACAAATATGTTGAGGCAACACTCACCAGTTTAAACACTGAATTTTAGGAAGAGTTTTGGCTTTAAGACCATGAGACCATAAGACATAGGAGCAGATTTAGTCCATTTGGCCCATTGGATCTGCTCAGCCATTTCATTGTGACATCTCAACACCATTCTCTGGCTCCTTCCTATAGCCTTTCACGCCGATTAACCAAGAATCTATCAACCTCTGCCTTAAATGCACCCAATGACTTGACCTCCACAGCAGCCTGTGGCAATGAATTCCACAGATTCACCACCCTCTGACTAAAGAAATTCCTCCTCATATCCATTCTAAATGGGCATCACTCTACTCTGAGGCTGTGCTCTCTGGTCCTAGACTCCTCTACCACAGGAAACATCCTCTTCACATTCACTCTGTCTCAGCCTTTCAACATTTGAGAAGTTTCAATAAGGTCCCCCTTCATTCTTCTAAATTCCAGTGAGCAAAGGCCCAGAGCCATCAATCACTCCTCATACGATAAGCCTTTCATTCCTGGAATAAATCTCATGAACCTCCTCTGAACCCTCTCTGAACGTCAGCACATTCTTTCTTAAATAAGGGGCCCAAAACAGCTCACAGTACTCCAGAGCAGCTCACCAGTATCTTATAAAGCTGCAGCATTGCATCACAAATAGGAGAAAATCTGCAGATTCTGATCCTGCAGAAGCATCTCAACCTGAAACGGTGACTGTACCCTTTTCCATAGATGCTGCCTGGCCTGCTGAGTTCCTCCAGCATCTTGTGTGTGTTACAGCACTACATTCTTGCTTTTATATTCTAGTTCTCTCCAAATGAATTCAGGCATTGCATTTGTCTTTCTCACCTCTGGCTCGATCTGCAAATTAACCTTTAGGGAATCCTGCACAGGAGTGCCAAGTTCCCTTGTACCTCAGAGTTTTGAAATTTCTCTCCTTTTAGAAAATAGTCTGTGCTTTCATTCTTTCTACCATTGTGCATGACCAGATACTTCCCGACCCTGTATTCCATTTACCACTTCATTGCCCATTCTCCTAATCTGTCCAACTCCTTCTGCAACCTCCCTGCTTCCTCAATGCTACCTGTCCCTGTGTATTGTTCACAAACTTGGCATAAAGCCATCAATTCCTTTATCCTAATCATTGACATACAACCTAAAAAGAAGTGGTCACGACAATGAACCCTGTGTAACATGACTAGTCTCCGGCAGGCAATCAGAAAAGGCTGCCTTTATTCCTACTCTTTGCCTCCTGACAATCAGCAAATGCTCTCTCTGTGCTAGTATCTTTCTAGTAATATCATGAGCTCTTATCTTATTAAGCAGCTTCATGTGTGGCACATTGTCATAGGCCTCCTGTAAATCCAATTATAGAACATCTACCAATTCTCCTTTGTCTATCCTGCTTGTTAGTTCTTCAAACGATTCTAACAAATTTGTCAGGCAGGTTTTCCTTTAAGGAGACCATATTGGCTTTGGCTTATTTTATCATGTGCCTCCAAGTTAACCAAAACCACATCCTTAACAATTAACTCCAACATCTTCCCAAGCATTGAGGTTGTGCTAACTGGCCTATAATTTCCTTTCTTCTGCCTCACTTCCTTCCTGAAGAGTGGATTGACATTTGCAATTATCCAGTCCTCTGGAACCATTCCAGAATCTAGTGATTCTTGAAAGGTCATTACTAATGATTCCACAATATCTTCAGCTACAACTTTCAGGAACCTGGAGTGTAGTCCATCTGATCCAGGTGAATTGGATAACTTCAGACTTTTTAATTTCCTGAGCACCTACTTCCTAGTAATAGCAACTGCACTCACTTCTGCTCCCTGACACCCTCGAACTTCCAGCATAGTGCTAGTTTCTGCACAGTGAAGACTGATGCAAAATACTTATTAAGTTCCTTCACCATTTCCTTGTCCCCCATTACCAACTCCTGAGCTTCGTTATGCAGAGGTCCATTGTGCACTCTCATCTCTCTTTTATTCCTCATATATCTGAGAAACTTTTTCTGTCCTCTTTCACCTTATCATATGTGGTTGCATCATACTGCCTTTAGAATACTTCCTCTTCTTTGTGATATATCTATCCTGCACCTTCCAAATTTCCCCCAGAAACTCCAGTTGTTGCTGCTCTGTCATCATCCCTGACAGTATCCCATTCCAATCAACTTTGGCCAGCTCCTCTCTCATGCCTCTGCAATTCCCTTTATTCCACTAGAATGCTGATACATCTTATTTTAGCTTCTCCCTCTTAAATTAAAAGGGTGAATTCTATCATGTTATGATCACTGCCTCCTAAGGCAGTTTAATTACATTAAATTCCCTAACCAAATCTGCTTTAATGCACAACATAATAACTGATCCCCTAGTGGACTCAAACATAACCTGCTCTAAAATGTCATCTTGTGGACATTCTATAAATTCTCTCTCCTGTGATCCAGTACCACCATGATTTTCCCAATCTACCTGCATATTGAAATCCCCTATGACTATCGTAACATTGTTCTTTTGACGTGCTTTTTCTATCTTCCATTGTAATTTTTAACCCACATCCCGGCCTGTAAATAACTCCCATTGGGGTCTTTTCGCTCCTGCAGTTCCTTAACTCTACCCACAAGGATTCTACAAGTCTGATCCTATGTAACCTCTTTCTAACGATTTGATTTCATTTTTTACCAACAGAACCACACCCCCATCTCTGCCTAACTGCCAGTCCTTTTGACATAATGTGTATCCTTGGATGTTAAGCTCCCAAATGTAATCTTCTTTCAGCCACTACTCAGTGATGCCCACATGCCTACTAATCTCTAACTGCACAACAAGATCATCTATTTTAGTCTGTATACTGCATGCATTCAAATATAACACCTTCACCCTGTATCCCTCACCTTTTTCGATTTTGTCCCCCTTTTACACTGCAATTCATCCCACTGACTGCAATTTTGTCCTATCATATGCCTGTCCTTCCTGACAGTCCACTACACTCTGCCTCTGCTTGTAGACAACAGCCCTATCACTCCAGCTTCCATCTCCCTGCGACATTAGATTAAACCCTCCCCAACAGCTCTACCTGCCCACAAGAATATTGAGCCCTCGTGTGTTCCGGTGTAACCCGTCTCTTTTGTACAGATCATATCCTCCCCAGAACAGGTCCCAATGATCCAGAAATCTGAAACCCTGCCCCCTGCACCAGTTTCTCTGTCATGCATTCATTTGTCAAATCATCCTATTCTTACCCTCACTGGCACGTCACTCCCTGGAGGTCCTGGTTTTCAGCTTTCTACCTAGCTCCCTGTAGCCACCCTTCAGGACCTCTTTGTTTTTCTTACCTATGTCATTGGTGCAACTATGTACCAAGACTTTTGGCTGCTCACCCTCCCTCTTTAAAATGCCACGGACCCAATCTGAGACATCCCTGACCCTGGCACCTGGAAGGCAATATACCATCTGGGTCACTCTATCTTGTCCACAGAATTTTGTGCCTACTCCTTTAACTATGGAATTCCCTGTCATTTCTGCAGTCCTCTTTTGCTCCTCTTTCCTTCTGAGCCACAGTACCAAACTCAGTGCTTATTACCCAGATGCTGTGCCCTCCCCTTCCCAAGTAGGTTGTCCCCCTCAACAGTATCCTAAACTTATTATTGAGGGGCACAGCCACAGGGGTACTCTGTACTGGCTGCCCATTTGCCCATTTCCCTTTCCTCTCCTGACAGTCACCCGTATTCCTGCCTCACGCACTTGGGATGATTACCTCCCTGTAGCTCCTATCTGTCATCTCCTCAGTTTCCCATATGAACTGAAGGTCATCCAGCTGCAGCTTGGTGCACCTGGTGGAGATGTGGCTACTTCTTTGAAATAGCTGTTGATTGTAATTGTAATTACAACCAAAATTGTAATGACTGTTGAAGTTTAAGTTTTGAGAAAAAACGACAAACACTAGAGCATATTTTTTGGAACCTTTAAAAGCTAAGGGCTTGATTATTTTTTCAAGATGGAACTGAGTGGATCCTAAAGCAACTTCCAAAGGTTGGGGAGTCTAGGTCCTGGTATAAAAATTACAGCCAAGCTTTTCCACAAGTGGTGGAAGATTGGAACTGCCTTCTATACCAATAACTTTCAATCATTAACTTTCCATTTGAGAATGATAGACTTTGTCTAATTAAAAATAGTAAGGGAAATGAAGCAAATATGAGTTAACAGAGATAGTCATAAAATAGCCATGATCTTGCTGAATGGCGAAGGTGGTATGAGAGCAGTGAACCTATACACTCTGAGCTGTACAATGTCTGAATTCCAACCTGTGAACTCATATTCACAGTTGATGCAGTTCAGAGTCAGAAGATAATCTGAAGGTTGTAGTGGAATGAATACCTCAGATTGTTGGTTTGCCAGAAATGTCAACTATTTTTACTGTGACACTCTTCACATTAAGTATTCGTTGAAGTAATTGAAACCATCTGCATAGTTCTGCACACTTTCCATTCTGTTGCACAGATGAAATGGTACTTTGTGAAGTCTCAGTATGCTTAAGCTGCCAAATTATATTTTTCTTGCAATTACAATCAGATATGTGGTGTACAGAAACCACTATGCTTCACAATTTGATTGCTATATTATGTAAATAAGAGCGAGTTTTAGAGAGTTTACTTAATTGTGTGCCTTTTCAGTTTATGAAAGTAATTTGCTTAAGTATATGTAGTTTAACAAGAGTTATTTTGTACATTAACCTATGTAATTTTTTGGTAAGGGTTGAGTGGTCATTTCTAGAAACTAAAAGAAAAGTCAAAAGAAACAAACTTGATCCACACTTATATGCTATACAGACCAAATAGATGACAGTGATCAGGGTGATCTCACTATCACATGACACAATAATTGACACACCTTTTGCAAATTATTAGCTAAAGATCCCTCCAGGACAACTAAAATATCAAAAATTAATTAATGCAGTATCATCTTTACCTAGTAAGAAAATAGTTTCTTATTATATTTTATCTGGAATTTACACAGGAGCAATGCCACGTAAATTTAACTCATAATTAATATACAGAATATTTTCAAAAACTTAAAATTCCTGGTTGCTTGCAAATCATAAGTGGGAATGTCTACCTATGGGAATTTGATGGTGGCTAACTCTCTGCCTTGAAACCAGCCCAGGTTACTGTGGTGAACTACATATACCTGTCTGGACACCCCCCCCGCGCTGACTGCTCCTGTGGCTCCTCCCACAGACCCCGGTATAAAGGCGATTGAGGCCTGGGCCCAGCCTCTCAGTCTCCAGGATGTAGTATGGTGGTCAACCACTGCTTGTTCTTTCTTCCAGTCAATAAAAGCCGATATCAGAGTGAGTTATTGATGGTGCATCAGTTACCCATTCAGTTCAAGCTCCGCCCAAGTTGCTCAAGTACATATTCCTGCTGGGTTCATGGCTGTTGCCTTTCCTTCAGAAAAGTAATTTGTCCAGGAGAGACTCCGAAGACTGGTTATCAATTTGAATCATTACCAATGTTTCTAGATTTGATTGACATCTAAGGCCTGAGCTTTACAATATTGTCATTATTTTTGTTTCAATATTTTCTCTTAAAAACCAATGTGATCACTTCTGCAGGCACAGAGAAGCAACTTCTCCCCTTCCATCCCCTGTCCCTCCTGCCTGAGATTGCATGCATTTCAGTAGTCTCCATTATCTTTCCTATTATAACTCCAACCACTACCAGTATATTATTGTTATCCACTGAGCATCTTATTGAGCCAGAATGAATGTACAAATATATCTGAGTTTATAATATTTAGAAAGTATTAAGCCCTTTTGTGACTTAGTTTCTGATTTTCTTTTCCAACCTGTAAAACAAAAGTCAAAACATAAGCAAGCTCTCGTGATGGACTTTAACCAAAACAGATTTCACTGTAAAGGAAGAAGCACTGTTGACATTTCGGGCCGAGACCCTTCGTCAGGACTAACCGAAAGGAAAGTTCTTTCCTTTCAGTTAGTCCTGACGAAGGGTCTCGGCCTGAAACGTCGACAGCGCTTCTTCCTATAGATGCTGCCTGGCCTGCTGTGTTCCACCAGCATTTTGTGTGTGTTGTTGTTTGAATTTCCAACATCTGCAGATTTCCTCATGTTTTCACTGTAAAGAACTGGTTTGGATTTTATGAGTTTGGATTAATTAAATTCAGGCACATTTTCAAAACTGTTGGCAAACCATCTGTACCTGTGCAGTCCTTAGTAACCAAATAAAAGAGAGCAAATATCCCATTAGCTGTACTGGTGACAGTGACTAAGCAGAATTTATTGAGCTTGTGCTGATAGTGATAAAGTTGGCTTGGAAAACATTTCTAATGCTTTATGTTCACCTTTGTAGGGTGCTCAGGATTCACATGTGAAGCTCAGTAAACAGTTGATGCAACTTACGTTTCTCCAGTTTGTCTTGATCTTCAGCAGAAATGGCGGTAATGATTTCAAAGGCCTTTTAATTTTTGCCACTAAGAACTTTCTCAGGTGAAGCAGCCACCATAAAAGGCCTTCAGTCCTCTGTTTAGATGCATTTGGCTTAAGAAAAATAAGACTAAGATAAGAAAAACTTTTAAAAAGTTAACTTACAGGTGGAAATGCTGTGGGGTTATTGATGTTGAATAAATGTTCATTTTATTATGCAGAATGTGCTGACTTAAATATATAAATCCAGCAAAACAGCGTCAGGGTAACGGTGCTGTATTTGTTAGATTATTCAATAACACTGGCTTAAAGAATCATACACTTCCCACTGCAATCCTCACATTTTCCTCTTTGAAAAAGTTGCTCCTCCAACAAAATTATTAAAAGCACAGACCACTTTCTTTACAGCTCAAAACATTGCAACAGATACACTGCTTTTATTTATGTTTTTCTCTTTCTGGCCTCAACATGGTACAAACTATTTAAAAGCCAATGAAGAGCATTTGATGTGTAGTCATCGTTGCACTATAGAAACCATGGCAGCCAATAGGCCAAGATCTTGCTAAGAGCAAAGAGGTAATGTCCTGATCATGACTGGGAGCTGAATCATTCAAATGTGTAATTCCAATATGTTCCAGCTTTGGACTCCACCATCCTTCCACAACTGGCAACAGTGTTGGATGGCTGCCTGCTAGACTGCAGCAAGATCACTAGTGGAAGAGCAATGTTGAGATTATGGGAGGTGACTGTAGATTCATGCTGTACTTGCCTGTGAAGATGCCTTGCCAATTCTCATATTCTATTGGAAGATCATAAGAAAGGAGTAGCATGCACACCATAAGCTACAATTGATTGAAGAACATAAGTTGTGAGGAAAAGAATTAGATATGAAAGTGTGATTCTTCTAAGATTTCAACCCACCGCTGTCATTGCGACTCCATTGCTAGTGAAAATTGACTCCTGCTGGCTCATTGAGACATCTGTAATTGTACTGTTCAGCATAAGTGAAGGAAATATTTTGAAGAATATGAGTGACCTCCTGAGCACCTGTGTAAACAGGTCATGTTCCTTGCTCACCATAAATTTCACAGCCTCAAATCAGTGCCAGAAAATCATAAAATCTGCTCTTCTGTGTGATTCCATTCTGCAGTGTCCCCCAGATCAGAATGTCTCCCATGCCCGCCTACAACTATTGTAACCATAATGCACACCCCCTTTGAGTTATTCTGGCTGGTTTTAAGTCATTTAACAGCACAATTACTGCTGGCTGCACTTGAAAGCAGTCAAAATGTAGATATGTTGTTTGCACTGGAAGTGACAGGTAGAGCCTGATGACACATCTCTGTGCCCACTCTTGGACTGTAGTCCAATCTGAGAATGTTCTGTTGAACCCCTAAAAGGATTTTACAAGTGTGCAAATGGAGCAGATTGTAGCTCTTTGTGTAGATCTATTATCCAGCATGATAAAAAGCACTGTTAAACATAAATTGCTTGCTGAGACTTTCCCCTCCATAACAAGATTTATGCCAGTCAGTTATGTCTTGTTGATTTTTTCTCAAGGCTTTTAGGATATCTGGCAACATCCCAACACGGGCAAGAGGGACCTCAGTGGTGGAGCTGGTGGAGGATGATAACACAACAGCAGTGAAGGCAGAGGAAGGATGCAACTGTGAAGGGTCAACAGTCATCTGGGATTCCATACCACTGGACCCTGGCCCCGAAATGTCAAGGACCAGGTGGTGGTTCACTGCAGACCATCCCCCTATGTTAAAGAAAATCACAGAGGAACATTTTGTAGACAACTCCTTAGGAGAACATCATACTCAATTTGAGTGATTACACACTACAGACAAGTAAGACAAAACTTTCTTTCTTTATGATCCCAATATGTCAGGCCTTATATCATTTGCCTCTGCCTCTATGTATTTGTTTTCAGTTTTGTGTATAATTAAAATTTTGATATGAAGTATATTTTGAATTGATTACAATTATCTTTGATTAACTACCTCCTTTTAATCTGTATAGGATAATTAATTTTTAGCTAATCTTTCCATTTAATCCAGAAACATAATCATTTACTTGCTCAGAAAGATATACTTGATTATCTTAGACAAACAATAATTACAGGTTGGACATTTAGAGGAACAGTAAGAACCCAGGAGGGTCTTTATGCTTTGAAGCGTGAATAATTTTCAGAAATATATATTGCTGTCTGGGGTCATGCAACTTGGATTAGATTACTATTCTGACCTGCTCCTTGGGTGGTTCCTTCCCTTCAGCTTGTCTTTTGATGAAATCCGATTATTTAGCCAATTCGCATCTCGTATGTACTTTGTAAGAATGACTCCTTGCCACCAGAATTTCCTGCTGGGTCATTTATTGAGATATCACCATTGTACCATTCTTTGAGAGATCATTGTGTTCATAAATTATACTGATGCTTACACAGCGATGTCATAGGATATATAAGCATTGTTTGACACTTTCTTCCCAGTACATAGATATCTTAGGATTAATGCTAGGTTAATCTTGAACTGTAATTTATTGAAATATTCCAGAACATTTTATAATTTTCTACAAGCATTTATACACTTTTTTCCTTTAAAATCTGGTTTCAATGTCATTCCTCCTCACAATTTATGTATTGTTTCCAAGGGGGTAGGTTGCCAGTCATTTCCCAGAAGTGTGCTCGGTGATTGTTGCTCCACACTGGGATTACAGACTGTGGAGTTATTTATAACACTTCTTTGTATTAGTAGAAGATAGTCATAAAGCCTTGTACTTTAATATTTTCCTATGTCTGATGTAAGGAGGTTGCATTGGAACAGGTGCTCCTCACCACATCTTGTGGAATTAGATGAGCTAAACCATATACTTTGTTGTACATTGGACTGAATCTTAACTCTCAAAAGAGAGGTGGTGTCATGTGTTAGTCATAAGAAACCTGGAGCATAAGCAGAATCCAACTTTACCCACTTCTAATTTTCATAGAGGTGGAACAAGTTGTAGTCAAGGATCTGACTTCACCCTGTCTCCATAACTCACTACTGCTCTTCAGTGCATTTGCCCCATCAGTGTCAGACCTCCGACACAATCAGATCAACCACCACAATCTGTTCACGTTACAATCACTGACGACAAGGACCATTAATCTATTCTCATGCCTCTCATCATATGGAATCTCATCTACAATCAGATATCCAGAGCCCACCACTATGCTAACTTTCTCATTCTTCTCATATAGATATCTACTGTTGACTTTCATAGATGGACAACAAATAATGTCCATGCCAGTAATGTCTGCATCCTATGCACACACTAAACCAAACTCGAACTGATATTGCAAGAAGACCTACAGCTTCATGTTGTACACACATAACAACAATATGAAATAATTTACCATAATGCATAGGGTCACTAATTGGCCTTGCTTTCAACTTCTTCATATAGAAAGATTTCATCGGCCATTGGCCACGTGCTTGATACCACTGTGATTGGCAGATATTGGAAGTGGATTTGGTTTATTTTCCTACATGCACCGAGATACAGTGTTGGCATATTCATACAAATCAAAACATTTCACAGTGCTTTGAGGTAAAACAAGGTTAAAAAAAATGTAGAATAAAATGTAACAGCCACAGAGGAAATGCAGTACAGGTAAAGATCATAACAAGGTAGTTTGTGAAGTCACAAGTCCATTTTATTGTACTAGGGAACTCTTTAATAATCTTACAACAGTTCTTGATCCTGGAGGGAATGCTTTCAGGATATTGTATCTTCAGCCCAGTGGATGAGGGGAAGAGTCCAGGGTGGGTGGGTCAGATGATCCCAGTTGGAGGTTTTATGGGTATAGAGGAGACAACATTTACTGTCAATAACACCTGGTTCTGTACAAAGAGGGAGTTTAAAAAGCTATTGTTAGTTGTGTCTTTAAAAGCCTACTATGGTTGATGGTAACAGATGAGATTATCCCCTGACAAGCTTTCTTCTAGTCTCCATGTAGCTATAAAATAATGCAATGAAACCACAAAACTGAAATTAACCTTGTTTAATATTTACAGTGCTCTTGCTAAGTTATCAATGTAAGTTTATTTGGATAAATTACTGACCAATCTCTCCGTGTATTAAATTACAAGGTAATATTCTCCTACTTAACTCTGCACATGTACATGATGTCAAAAGTTATGAATTAAAAATACAAGTAAACCAGAAAAAAAATCCTCAGATGCTATAAAACCCATCATGGGAAATTGTGCAAACTTTCAGTAAAATATGTTAAAATAATTATTAATGGAGCAATAATCTATGGTTGAGTAGATGGATTTTAACCCTTAAAAACACTTGAAGAGCCAGATATCCTGGTTCCCATTTGTAAACCTACACATTCACAGCTGAAAAACATACATTTTGTGACGTCCTTTAGCACCATTAATTCTAAATATTAATTTATAATCAATAAAAAACTGACTATTTGATGCATGTTGTTTTCAGAAATCTCTATAAGCTTCTGCAAGGAATAAATTACTTCCTTATATTTAGAACACAAAAAGTACGTGTTTCAGTGCTAGTTACACTTTACAGTGAACCAAGAATCCATGAAAACTAATCACTAAAATGAGTGATTTCCTTAGTGAGCTTTCTAATGATTCAGAAGGGTTAGTTGGCGTACAATACAGAGAAATATAGATTTAAATCAGTGACACGCGCAGTTAAAACACTGCCATTGTCAGATTCCATTGAAATATTATAAATGCTCTCAGATTTCTCAAACACTCTTGCATTTGTTGAGCTCTTTTCCCGCTGCATTTAAAATCATGCTGCTGTTGACATGTCAGCAGTCATGTGGTTGATTGGGGGAGCTTGCCATCTGCAAGGGGCACTAAACTAAAAGCACAATGAAGTATGACACACAGTTTTTCAAATTTCACCCCATTATATGCTAGTAATCCATTTATGCAGTGGCATGGGGGGCAGTGTGTTTTATGAGCTCTTACTTAACATTTGAGCTAGAAGAAGCCCCAAACCATGCATACTCACTATCAGCATAATAGTATGTCAGAAAAATAAAATTAAACTGCAGGTGCTTGAAATCCAAACTAAAAGCAGAAAAGCACAGAGGGTCTTGCTGTACCTGTACAGAAAAAAGAAACAGTCAACATTTCAGATCAAAGACCATTCTTCAAAACCTACAGTTCAGAAAGTATCAGGATTGACATAGCTGACTAAGGTTCCTGACTACCTGTTGATTATCCACATCAGGATGCTTCTAAGGTTGAGGTTAGCTTACATTTTTGAAACTGGGACAAATACTGATAGAAGAAGATCAGCAACCTAAGACACTAACCCTTTTCTTCTCTGTAAGACCTTGCCTCACTTGCTGTTGTTCTTAGTTCCCATCTCCAGCATCTACATGTTTTTGCCTCTAATTTTTTTTCATGTTAGATAAAAGTGTCAAGAGCTATGGATCCAAGGCAAATGGAATGAAGGTATTTCCAGAAGCTGAATAGGAAGACAGTCCCAAGGGGTCTAATAGGTTCAGATTTAGAGTTTTTTTCTCTGGAATTTCTCTGTGGGTGGAATGGATAAATCCGACAGAAAAATGCATGAGCCTGAAAACATTTTCATGTTTTTTCAGTTTACAATTCACCCTACATGTATTTACGAAGAAGGATTAAATCTTATTCATATTAGGACTAGTTTATTATCAGATATACCATAGTGCAATGAAATGCCTCTTTACATGAAACTCACAGATTGAACAGTATAGATGGCAATGATCAATTCTATCATTAATACAGTGATGTTATCCATATGAAACACAGATTGGATTACTTCTCTGTCGTGACCCGGAGGTTTGTGATCCCAAGAGCAATCCCATCGGGAGCGTAGCTCCTGGCAGAGTCACTCATGGCTGTAAGATCAGGTAGGAGTTTCCAGACAAAGAGTGATCCAACAGTGAAGCTAGCGTGAGATGGTGACACGTCACAACGGCAGTGAAAGTGGAGGAAGGCGGCAGCAGAGTAGGGTCCCCAGTCATCTTGCATCCCGTGCTACTGGACCCTGACCCTGATCTGTCATCAGCTTCCCCATATTAAATAAAGTCATGCACAGGCATTCACATTAGTCCCAATATCAATCTCCTTGCTCCCAGTAATGTGGTGTTACATACCCCGTAACTGGGTGTCTGACCAGCAAAGAAAGAAGAATCCATTGGAGTCTGGTGGTACTATTTTCAAACAGTGTTTATTAGTAAAATATACAAATCAATATCAACAATGCAAATATATAGATAATACACGTCAGCAATACTAAACCTAAAAGTGTGGGTATAATAATAATCAATAATAAACAAGCTCTATCGATGTCTAGGGGATAATGAATTGTCATATGTGAATATAAAGTTCAGTTCAGTTCATACGTGCTGAGGTAGTTGTTGGTCGCTGTGTTTTAATCGTCGGAGAGAGAGAGAGAGCAAACAGTGACAGCTACAGTCAATCAAACCTTCCTTTACACGTTCTTGATCCGTCGATGTGTTGTGGCCATTCAGGTATGACCCCTCTGTCCTTCAGCTAGACCGTTCTTCTGTGGTGTACTCGTCACCCAGGCAAGGGCGGACACACACACAAGCCCCCACTGGCCCTGCTATAAACACTGAGTTAAACTGACCAATCCTTTGTTCGGTCCCCGATGCCCCACACCTCCTCGTGGGTTCCAACACTCAAGCAGTGCTCACTAGTGTGTCTCCTGGTGTGTCTCTCCCTTGTCTGAAGCAGATGTTCCAATCCCAGTATGTTTTCCCTTTGTCTCTCTTTCTCTCTCATTAGTAGCGTGGTAACAGTAGCAGTTTGTGATTCTCCCAGGGAAACTCTGTACCCTTCTGCCCATCAGAGCTGTTCATCCTTTGTAACACCCCCACCCTTCTAGGAATTTTCACCAAAGGGGAAAATTAACTAATACAGCATCTTACAGAATTACAGAATCTAACAAAATACAGAAGTGGTTTTTAACTACAAAGCAATACAGATATACATTCAACTTAGCATCTAGATAAACATTCAGCGATTACATTGTCACTTCCTTTAATATGTTGTATCTTAATATCTTAATAAATTCCTGTAGCATCAGATTCCAACTCAGTAATAACCTCCTATTTTTTTCTTTTCGTCAGCAAAAAAAAACTAAAGGGTTGTGATCTTAGCTTAAGTGTATATTACAAAATGTGAACCAATACATGTGTAATTATACTATAGTACATTACAAAAGTTTGTGCAAATACTAATCTCTATTTTACTTTTAAACTGAACAGTTAATCTTCCATGGTGTTGTCTTTATCTTTCACATGCTTTGTCGAATTCCCTCAAAACCAGATCCTGTTATTCAAAGTGGCATTTTTGTCAACCTTTGCCCCTTTTCCACTTAACTCACACATGGTTAGCTTGCTCACCAGTGTGGAATAGGCCTTCACATACTCCTTTCATAGGAGTTATCTTATCACCAATGTTTTCCAAACTTAGCCCATTTTCTGAACTTCCACACAATTCTTTATTTTTGAGCAAGTCATTAATTTTATCTTCAGGACCCTTCATTCTATTAGTTTTCAGTTTAACATCTGCAAGTGATCCCTCTTTGTCAAAACAACACTTTTGGTTCTGTCTCTCCAAATCACCTCCTTGAATAACATCAGTGAGTTGTTTACCTTTAAAATCCAAAACAAACTGTAATTGATTCACAGGCACCTTGTTAACAAGCCATTGTTTCTTCAGCCTGGTTACTGCTTCTAAAACCAATCCAGACTTTAAATTTTCTTTATTCAATAGTCTAGGAACAATACTTTTCCCTTCTCCTTCAGTAATATTCACATCACCAGCTTTCATCTCCTCACTAACTCTTAACACACCTTCTAACACAAACAACTGAGAATTCTCACTTTCCACTGGTACCAAGGTTAACCCTTTCTTCACTGAACCAAGTCCATCTGACCTAAAAGAACTGCATTCCTTTTCAACTAAATCAGATACCTCAGACTTTTCCTGAGCTTCAACACTAGGTTCAGTATCCTGTGCATCCACATCCTTCACATCCTGAACACACTCAAATGGGACATCTGCCTTTTCCAGACTTTCCATACCAGTCCCTTTTTCAACGTCTAAGTTCCCCTGATCCTCCCAGTTACTCTCTGGGCAACTCCCATCCGGAGTAAACTCAACCCTGCGGGCTGAAACAACTTCATCTGCTAACCCAGCAGACTCCTTCAAGGTAATGGCATCCTTTTCATCTAGGACTGCCCTTATATCATTATCAGGAACACATTTAAATTTTTCAACTTCTTCAAACAGTTCTGTCAAGCCAGACAGATCATCCGTGTCCAACCTTGGACCTTCTAACTGCCATATCTGTTTCTCATCTTTACTCTGTGCCTCTATAAAATCCCTCCTGGCTAAGGGTAGGTCTACCTCCTCTCCTTTACTCTCTTTCACCTCCCTATTCTCCGCTTTACCATCCCCTAACCCCTCTTGGTACAGGGTCGGTAAAAACGTCTCAGCCAAATCAACACTGGACTCATTTAAACTGTCCTCTTTCTCAGCCGCCTTTCTCGACATGCTGCGAGTGATTGCGCATGCGGGATAGATCTTAGAATCTAGGGGTGTGTCCTCAGCACTCACAGGCTTGCTCATTAATTTCACTGCTGAACACACGTCACCACCTGCTAAATCATTACCAAGAAGGACGTCCACGCCGTCTCTCGGTAATTCTGAACGCACTGGTCCAGCTACCAGGTCACATTTTAAAATGATCCCATGCAAAGGCACAGCTTCTGTTCCTTTTCCTATACCTCTTAATACCACCTCTCCAGTTTCAGGACCGAAATCTAGCACCTTACTTAGGATCACTGACTGGTCAGCCCCAGTATCCCTCCAGATTCTCACTGGAACTGGGGTTTCTCCTTCCTTCACGGACACTGTCCCCTCCGAAATAAATTTCTCACAGCCCTCTTGTACTCTATCTTCCTTTGCCTCCCTCATCGATCTGCTAATGCTACCTGTAGGGATTGCTGTTTTCCCTTTTCCTGCCTCCTTCTTCGGAGCAAAGCACTTAGATGCAATATGACCAACCTTTCCACAATTATAACAGGTCAAGCCAGGAAACTTCCTGCCAGCCTGCTTGTCCTCCTCCTTACCTTTACCACTAGCTCCCGGCTTATTCTCTACCTTAGCCGGTGGACTTTCTTTACCGTCCCTACTGCCTTTCTGGTAACTCTTATTTGAGGAAAACTTTGTCTTGTGGGTTAGGGCATATTCATCTGCGAACCTGGCAAATTCCGATATAGACTTATTCATCTTCTCATTCAGATTGATCCGGATATTATCAGAAAAACAACCTTAAATTCCTCAATCAGAATTAACTCTCTGAAACGATGGAAATCCTCCTCCGCCCTTTCTGCAGCACACCAGCAATCCAAGAGCACACCCTTCTCATAGGCAAACTCTGCATACGTCTGATTCCACAGTTTCTTTAAATCTCTGAACTTTTGTCTATACGCTTCAGGTACCAACTCGTAGGCTCGAAGGATAGCCTGCTTTACTTCCTCATAATCCTCAGACTCCCCCTCGGACAACGCCACATATGCCCGTTGAGCCTTCCCTTTTAATACACTTTGTAACAACGCCACCCACTGATCTCTGGGCCACTTCTGATTCACTGCCACCTTTTCAAAATGCAAGAAGTAACTATCAACATCTGTCTCCTCGAATGGAGGTACTAACCTAAACTCCCGACTAACATTAAACTTCTCAACTGAGCCTTCCCCTTGGTCTTTTCCCTGTTGCTTTAACCTCGCCATGTCCAGCGCATGCTGCCTATCTCTCTCCCTTTCCCTTTCCTCCAACTCCCTTTCGGCTTTCTCCTTCTCCCTTTGTGCCTCTAACTCAGCCTTTCCTTCTCCCTTTGTGCCTCTAACTCAGCCTTTCCTTCTCCCTTTGTGCCTCTAACTCAGCTTTTTCCCGCTCCCTTTTCACCTCCAACTCCTTTAGCTGGAGCTCATACTCCCTTTTCTTCTGTTCCGCGTTGTTACGAACCCCTTAACTGGGTCACTTACCAGCAAAGATAGAGAGGTCCGTTGAAGTCTGATGGTACTATTTTTAACAGTATTTATTGGTAAAAATACACAAAAATAATATCAATGCAACCATACAGATAATATACGTTGTCAATACTAAATCTAAAAGTGCGGGTATAATAATAATCAATAAGAAATAAGCTCTATCATTGTCTAGGGGATAATGTATTGTCCGATGGAAATATAAAAGTCACTCAAGTTCATTCAGGCTGCGGCCTTTGGTTGGAGTCAAGAGACAGATTTTTAGAACTTGCCAGCTTTTCCTTTTTATGATGTCGATCCTTCCAGAGTTCCGTTGGTGTTGGTTTCTCCTTTCAGCTAAAGCCGTTCTTCCGTGGTAAGGCCCGCCAATTCCTTGGCAAAGGGAAAGGACGCACGCGGGCCCCCACCGTCTGTCGCTATTAAACGCTGTCACGGGATTTCTAGCGTTTCTCCTGGTGCGTCTGAAGGGGTTGTTCCCCAGACCCTCTTTTATCCTTACTCACGGGGTCTCAGATGTCAATCAGGTTGGGATGATGCAATCCCTCAACCAGCCCACTCTGGTCATTCCCTGAGGGGTTCAATAAATAGTACAGTACTCAATACACAATTCCGTCTCCAAGAGACAATGGCCGGTATCCGTGGCTTTGTCTTGCGGAGGGGCCAGGACATTCCAAAAGCTTGAGGATTCTCTCTCTTTTCCTGGGTCCCAGACCCGAATTAATAGCGATCTTGCGATTCTCATAAAGGAGAGGGCTACTTTGTACCCTTCGGCCCCTCAGAGTTGTGGCACATTCGTAACACCCCCTTTCTTCAACGCGTTTTTACCATTGGTGAAAACGAAGCAATACAGAGTCTTACAGGATTTTAGAATCTAACACAATACAAAAGTTTTTTTTTCACTACAGAGTAATACAGTTATACATTCAATTCAGCATCTAAACAGTTAACGATTACATTGTCACTTCCTTTAATATCTTAACATCTTGTACCTTACTAAAGTCTTGTAGCATCAGACTTCAATTTAATAACCACCTATTTTTATTTCTTTCCTTCAGCAAGCAAAAACTAAAGAGTTGTGATCTTAGCTTATGTGTGTACTACAAAAGTTCATACAAAATACTAATCTTTATGTTACTTTCAACCTTAACAGTCAAGCTTCCATGGGGGTTGTCTTGATTATTCACATGCTTTGTCGAAATCCCTTAAAACCGGCTTCTGCTATTTAAAAATGGCATCCCATTAACTCTCGCCCCTTTTCCAGTTAATTCCCACGTGGTGAGCTTGTGCACCCTGGCGAAATAGGCTTTCGCCCGCTCCTTTCATAGGAGTTATTTTATCAACAATGTGTTCCAAACTTAGACCATTTTCCGAATTTCCACACAATTCTTTAATTTTAAGCAAGTTGCTAGTTTTCTCTTCAGGACCCTTCAGGTGATTAGTTCTCAATGCCAGCGATCCCTCTTTGTTCAAACAGCATTTCGAATTCTGCTTTTTCACACCACACTCTTGAATAACAATAGCGTGTGGGGCACCTTTACATTCCAACTCAACCTGTAATTGATTCACAGGCACCACGTTACCAAGCCATTGACTCTGTAGCCTGGTTGCTGCTTCTGACATCAATCCAGATTTTAAATTTTCTTCATTCAATTTGGGAACTACACTTTTCCCTTTTCCTTCAATAATAATATTCACCTCACCACCTTTTATCTCCTCACTAACTTATAACACATCTTCGAGCACAAACAACTGGAACTCTCACTTCCCACTATTACCAAGGTTAACCCTTTCTTCACTGAACCAAGTCCATCTGACCCACAAGGACTGCATTCCTTTTCAACTGAATCAAATACCTCAGACTTTTTTTGAGCTCCATTACTAGGTTCAGTACCACGTGCATCCACATCTTGGACACACTCAAACGGGATATTTGCCTCTTCCAGGCTTTCAATACCCATACCTGGTCCAAATTCTAAATTCCCCTGATCCTCCCAGCTACTCTCTGGGCTACTCCCTTCCGGAGTAAACTCAACCCCGCGGGCTGAAACAACCTCATCTGCCAACCCAGCAGACTTCTTCAAGGTAATGGCATCCTTTTCATCTAGGACTGCCCTCATTTCATTATCGGGAACACCTTTAGAATTTTCAACTTCTTCAAACAGTTCTGCCAAACCAGACAGATCATCCATGTCCAACTCTGGACCTTTTAACAGCTTTATCTGTTTCTCATCTTTACTTCGTGCCTCTATAAATTTTCTCCTGGCTAAGGGCAGGACTACCCCCTCGCCCTTACTCTCTTTCACTTTACTACTCTTCGTTTTACCACCCTCTAAACCCTCGTGGTATAGGGTCGGTAAAAACGTCTCGACCAAATCGATACTGGCCAGATTTAAACTGCTCTCTGTCTCAGCTGCCTTTCTCGACATGCTGCGAGTGATCGCGCATGCGGGATAGATCTTGGAATCTAGGGGCGGGACCTCAACACTCACAAGCTGGCTCGTCAGCTTCATTGCTGACCAAACCTTACCACCGGCTAAATCGTTACCAAGAAGGACGTCCGCGTCAGTTCTCGGGAATTCTGATCGCACCCCCATTTCAACTGGTCCAGATACCAGCTCACAATTTATAATGATCCTATGCAAGGGCACCGTTTCTGTCCCTTTTCCTATTCCTTTCACAGCTACCATTCCCATCTTGCGACCAAAATCCAGTACCTTACTGCTAATCAATGACAGTTCAGCTCCTGTGTCTCTCCAGATCCGCACGGGAACTGGTGGGTCTCCCTCTCTCACAGACACGGTTCCGTTTGACATACATGTCTCAGACCCTTCTCGTACTCTGTCTACCCAGGGCTCTCTTGTCGATTTACTGATCACCATGGCACATCCTATAGGGACTGCTGCTTTCCATTTTCCTGTCTCCTTCCTCGGAGTAAGGCACCTAGATGCAATATGTCCCCCCTTTCCACAATTAAAACAGGTCAAGCCAGGAACTCTCCTGCCGTCTTGCTTCTCCTCCTCAATCTTACCACTAGCTCCCGGCGGGACCTCTGCCTCAGCCGGCGGACTTTCTCTACCGCTCCTACGGTCTCTCTGGTAACTTTTATTCGAGGAAAACTTTGTCTTGTGGGTTAGGGCATATTCATCTGCAAACCTAGCAAATTCGGAGATGGACTTATTTGGCTTCTCATTCAAATACATCCGGATATCCTCCGAAACACAACCTTTAAATTCCTCAATCATAATTAACTCCCTGAGACGTCAAAAATCCTCTTCCACTATTTCTGCTGTACACCAGCGATCCAAGAGCACACCCTTCTCATAGGCAAACTCGGTATACGTCTGATTCCACCCTTTCTTTAAATTTCTGAACTTTTGTCTATATGCTTCAGGTACCAATTCGTAGGTCCGGAGAATGGCCTCCTTTACTTTCTCATAATTCTCAGACTTCTCCTCCATGGACAACGCCGCATATGCCCGTTGTGCCTTCCCTTTTAACACACTTTGTAACAACGCCACCCACTGCTCTTTGGGCCACTTCTGATTCACTGCCACCTTTTCAAAAAGCAAGAAATAACTATCAACATCCGTCTCCTCGAACGGAGGTACTACCCTCAACTCCCGACTAACATCAAACCGCTCCTCTCGGTCTGACCCTTGAACTCTTCACTCTTGCCTTAACTTCTCCATGTCCAAGTCATGTTGCCTCTGTTTCTCCGCCTCCCTCTCTTTCTTGGCTCTCTCCCTCTCTTTTTCAGCTGCTTCCAGCTGTTTTAACTGAATTTCAGGCTCTCTTTGTTTCTCAGCTCTTTCCTGCTCCCTTTTCACCTCTAACTCCTTTAGCTGGAGATCATGCTCCCATTGTTTCTCAGCTCTGTCCTGCTCCCTTTTCACCTCTAACTCCTTTAGCTGGAGATCATGCTCCCGTTGTTTCTCAGTTCTGTCCTGCTCTTTTTCCTTTTCAGCTGCTTCCAGCTGCTTTAGCTGGAACTCATGCTCCCTCTTCCTCTGTTCCGCATCCAGCCTCAATTTCTCCAACTCTAACTGAGCCGTCCCACTAGCTGGTACCTTTTCAGGGATATTTTCCAATACCTCAGCTGAAAACACATTCTTCACAATATAATACTGAGTTATGGCCCTCCGCACCTCCCGCTTTTTCATCTACAACCTCACCTCTGCGAGGTTTAGTCCTTTCGCAATACTTATTAATTCCGACTTTGTGGCCGCCTCTAACGCCTCCAGAGTCGGGTTTTCTATAAATTCACCCACGTCCATCTTTGCTGGTTTCCCGTCTGGCTACCCGCGTAACCAGATCCAAGTTTGGACTTACAAGCCCGATTCACTGGCCCCCCAATTTGCTATCAAATCCCGAGACGAGAACCCCAAGTTGTTACGAACCCTGTAACTGGGTCACTTACCAGCAAAGATAGAGAGGTCTGTTGAAGTCTGATGGTACTATATTTAACAGTATTTATTGGTACAAATACACAAAAATAATAACAATGCAACCATACAGATAATATACGTTGTCAATACTAAATCTAAAAGTGCGGGTATAATAATAATCAATAAGAAATAAGCTCTATCGTTGTCTAGGGGATAATGTATTGTCCGATGGAAATATAAAAGTCACTCAAGTTCATTCAGACTGCAGCCTTTGGTTGGAGTCAAGAGACAGATTTTTAGAACTTGCCAGCTTTTCCTTTTTATGATGTCGATCCTTCCAGAGTTCCGTTGGTGTTGGTTTCTCCTTTTAGCTAAAGCCATTCTTCCGTGGTAAGGCCCGCCAATTCCTTGGCAAATGGAAAAGGGACGCACGCGGGCCCCCACCGGCTGTCGCTATTAAACGCTGTCACGGGATTTCTAGCGTTTCTCCTGGTGCGTCTAAACGGGTTGTTCCCCAGACCCTCTTTTATCCTTACTCACGGGGTCTCAGATGTCAATCAGGTTGGGATGATGCAATCCCTCAACCAGCCCACTCTGGTCATTCCCTGAGGGGTTCAATGAATAGTACAGTACTCAATATACAATTCCGTCTCCAAGAGACAATGGCCGGTATCCGTGGCTTTGTCTTGCGGAGGGGCCAGGACATTCCAAAACCTTAAGGATTCCCTCTCATTTCCTGGGTCCCAGACCCGAATTAATAGCGATCTTGCGATTCTCAAAAAGGAGGGGGCTACTTTGTACCCTTCGGCCCCTCAGAGTTGTGGCACATTCGTAACAGCGTCCAACCTTAATTTTTCCATCTCTAACTGAATCACCCCAACAACTGGTATCTTTTCAGAGAACAGATCCAATACCTCAGACGTGAACACATCCTTGTCTATATAATGCTGGGCTATGGCCCTCTGTATCTCCCACTTTTTCATTGATGACTTTACCTCTGAGATATCTAATCGTTTCGCAACCTCCACCAAGTCCGTCTTTGTGGCACTCCCTAGCGCCTTCAAAGTCGGCTTTCCTAAAAATTTGTCTATATCCATCTTTGCTGGTTTCCCGTCTGGTTACCCATGCAACCAGATCAAATAATGGACTTATAGCCCGAATCACTGGCCCCCCAATTTGGTATCAAATCTCAAGACGAGGCCCCAATTTGTTACGTACCCCGTAACTGGGTGTCTGACCAGCAAAAATAGAAGAATCCGTTGGAGTCTGGTGGTACTATTTTCAAACAGTGTTTATTAGTAAAATATACAAATCAATATCAACAATGCAAATATATAGATAATACACGTTAGCAATACTAAACCTAAAAGTGTGGGTATAATAATAATCAATAATAAACAAGCTCTATCGATGTCTAGGGGATAATGAATTGTCATATGTGAATATAAAGTTCAGTTCAGTTCATACGTGCTGAGGTAGTTGTTGGTCGCTGTGTTTTAATCGTCAGAGAGAGATAGAGAGAGAGCGAGCAAACAGTGACAGCTACAGTCAATCAAACCTTCCTTTACACGTTCTTGATCCGTCGATGTGTTGTGGCCATTTAGGTATGACCCCTCTGTCCTTCAGCTAGACCGTTCTTCTGTGGTGTACTCGTCACCCAGGCAAGGGCGGACACACACACAAGCCCCCACCGGCCCTGCTATAAACACTGAGTTAAACTGACCGATCCTTTGTTCGGTCCCCGATGCCCCACACCTTCTCGTGGGTTCCAACACTCAAGCAGTGCTCACTAGTGTGTCTCCTGATGTGTCTCTCCCTTGTCTGAAGCAGATGTTCCAATCCCAGTATGTTTTCCCTTTGTCTCTCTTTCTCTCTCATTAGCAGCGTGGTAACAGTAGCAGTTTGTGATTCTCCTGGGGGGGGGGACATGGGCAACTCTGTACCCTTCTGCCCATCAGAGCTGTCCATCCTTCGTAACAGTGGCAACTTATTCTTGCTCACACATGCCCATTGGTTCCTCTATGATTCATTTTGCTGTTAACCTACGTGGGTAATTTATGAAAACTAATTAACCAATCAACATGTCTTTGGGAAGGACATGTAGGAGGAAACTAGAGCAATCCCATGAGGTCATAAATTCATAGAGTTGCAGAGAAGTACAGCATAGAAATATGTCCTTTGGCCCACCTAGTACATACCTAAACCATTTAAAATGCCTCCTCCCATCGACTTAGAACATATCCTTCTGTACCCCTACTATGCATGTACCTATCCAAACCTCTCTTAATCTGAAATCAAGTTCGAATGCAGCACTTGTACTAGCAGCTCGTTCCACTCTAAAAGACGTTTCCCTTCATGTTCCCCTTAAACTTCTCACCTTTAATAACCTCTGGTTGTCATCCCACCCAACCTCAGTGGAAAAAGCCTGCTTGCATTTATCCTGTCTATACCCCTCATAATTTTGTATACCTCTAACAAATCTCCTCTCAATTTTTTATGTTCTAAAGAATACAATCCTAAGTTATTCAATCTTTCCTTATAACTCAGGTCCTCCAGACGGAGCAACATCCTTGTAAATATTTTCTGTACTTTTTCAACCTTGTTTACATCTTTCCTGTAGGTAGGTGACCAAAACTTCACACAATACTCCAAATTAGACCTCACCAATATCATAGCATCCCATCTCCTGTACTCAATACATTGATTTATGAAGGCCAATGTGCCAAAATCTTTCTTTATGACCCTTTCTACCTGTGACGACACTTTCACTGAATTACGGAGCTGTATTCCCAGATCCTTTTGTTCTACCACGCTCCTCAGTGCCCCGCTCTTCACTGTGTAAGACCTACCCTGGCTGCTCCTACCAAAGTACAGAACCTCACACTTGTCTGCATTAAATTCCATCTGCCATTCTTCAGCCCATTTTTCCAGCTGATGCAGATCCCTCCACAAGCCAAGGAGAGAATGTACAGTGCATAATCTGCAAAATAGCAGTTGAGGCCAGGATCAAATCCAGGTTCCCAGAACTGTGTGGCAGCCGCTTCAATTGCTTCACCAGTGTGCCACCTTAGTCTCACACTTTATTGGCTTGACTGATCAAGCCACCCAGCTGTAAGCTATGCGACAAGGTCATCTGGCACAGCCCGATGTTATAGTCTCAGAGCTGATCATTTTCCAAGTCAAGTTTTGAGTAAGAGGGGAAAGCTGAGCTGTTTACAAGGGTTCTGTTCCTCAGCTTTCATAGTCCATGGTTACATAACACAGTCATTGCGCATACTTTCATAGTTTCATGTGATTCACAGGATACAGTCAGGCAGACTATAAGTTCCAACAAGCAACTGGAAATCCCAGTAGGGCCTCCCAGTCATTATTTCAATGCATGATGAATAGTTTGGTCAGACTGCCTGCAATTTTAAACCAATATCATTCCCATTCCTGTGTTCTTCTGGCCCTTTCTATGCGTGCCAAGTGCAGGGTGATCAGGAAACACCCTGAGGCGTGTTTGTGTCCATTGAAAACTAAGGTGGCTCATGGTTTGCAGGAGATTTAGATGTTGATGTTACTGGCTTCTGGCTCCCAAAGCAGCATTTCAAATAGAAATGGATGCTACTTCATCAATATAGACTTCATTAAAGTTCATTGGCATGATCCCAACTGTGCCATTTGAAGGAACACTAAACTTGGAAATGAGAAAAGGGGCTGTAATTCTACATCTAAAACATTATAGCTGGATTTGCCTTTAATTAAGATAATACATCACTGCACCTGCATTTGACATTAGTCTAGTGTGTCATCTGCAGCAACAGCATTTGACCTTATGGTGGCTAGCAAGACTATTAGTACAGCCATCATACAAACCTATTGTAAGAGCACTAACGATATGGATAAAGCAGATTGTGCTTTCATCTTACACACTCTTAATAAAAGTAAGTTAATAGCTGCCATAAATTTCCTATAATGAGCTCAGTTTTGGACTCAGAGATTGGTACCAATTCTACTTATGAGAAGTAAATTGATGGAACACTGCACACAGTTTGTACACTGCACACAGATGTCTACTTCCCCATCTGCCAAAGAAACCTTCAGGAGTCATTCATTCTTTATGAGGAGATATTTATTAGTTACGTATTCCAAAAGACATGACATAAATGACTGAAATGTTTTTGTGTTAGCCCAAACTACGCCAATTTATTTGTCAGATGGAAATATTTAAGTACTTGAACAGCAGCCGATCAGATATCAGGAGCAAGAGAAGAGGTGACTCACAGATTGGAGAGTGTGCATTAGAAAGCAGAGCTCCGCAAGGAGTTCGGCATATGCACTGCGGCCAATTGGAGCGTGGGGTCCATTAGAAAGGACAAATAAAAATAAGGCAGGGTCAAGCAGAGCAGCCTTTGTTGGAGAGGACAGTGTTAGAGTGAGGATTTGAGGCTTTAGCTCTTCAAGGCTTCAGCGAGGAGAGGATTGAGTGAGAGAAGGCAAAGAGCTGTAGGTAGATTGTTTTTCAGTTTATTGATTGTTTCCTTCTTTCTAATTGCACAGTTAGAGCAGTAGGGATGCCAGGCAGGATAGTTGATTGCTCCTCTTGCAGGATGTGGGAAGGCAGGGAGACCTCCAGTGTCCCTCACTACTTCACCTGCAACAGTTTCTAACATTCCACATTTAGGAGTTGGAGCTGGAACTGGATGAACTCCGAATCATTCGGGAGGCTGAGGGGTGATAGATAGGATGTATAGAGAAATAGTTACAACAAAGGTGCAGGACACAGAAAAATGGGTGACAGTCAGAATGGTGCAAAGGGTTAAAGAACCAGTGCAGAGTACCCCTGTGGCTATCCCCCTCAACAACAGGTATACCATTTTGGATACTGTTGGGGGTAGGGGGGTGACCTAGCAGAGGAAAGTCACAGCAGTCTGTGAGAAGCTAGAGGTCATGGTCCATGCAGGTACCAATGACATAGGTAGGAAGAGGGATGAGCTCCTGCAAAGTGAGTTCAATGAGTTAGATGCTGAGTTAAAGGGCTGGACCTCAAGGGTCATGATTTCAGGATTGCTACCCATGCCACATGCTCGTGAGGCTAGAAATAGGAAGATCATACAACTTAATACATCACTAAGGAGCTGGTGTAGGACAGACAGGATAAGATTTTTGGATCAATGGGCTCTCTTCCAGGGGAGGTGGGACCTGTACAGAAGAGACAGTTTGCACCTAAACTGGAGAGGGACTAATATCCTAGTGGGTAGGTTTGGTAGTACTGAATGGAGGATTAAAGCTAGAGCTGTGGGGGTGGGGGGTGGAGAACCAGAGTGTCAGAACAGATAGTGGATTGGTTGTGGGGTTAAATGTTGAAAAGAACTCAGACAAAATCATGAATCAAAAGATTGAGCGTGGTGTTCTGAGCTGTGTATATTTCAACGCAAGAAATATTGTAAGAAGTGCAGATGAGCTCAGGACATGGATCAACACCTGGGATTATGATATTGAGGCTTGGTTGCAGGAGGGGCAGGACTACAAGCTCAATATTCTGGAGTTCCATTGTTTTAGACGTGATAGAGGGGGAGGGATTAAAGGGGGAGGGGTGGCATTACTAATCAGGGAAAATGTCGTGGCAGTGCTCAGTCAAAACAGACTGGAGAACTCATCTAGTGAGGCATTATGAGAGAAACTGATACATAAGAAAGATATGTCAGTGTCAATGGGGAATTATTATAGACCATCCAACAGTCCGAGAGATTTAGAGGAAGAAATCTGTACAGAGGTCCCAGACTGTTGCAAGAAACATAAGGTTGTGATAGTAGGTGATTGCAACTTTCCACATTATTGACTGGGACACCCATACTATAAAAACCCAGATAAATGTGAGGTGGTTCATTTTGGTAGGTCAAATATGATGGCAGAATATAGTATTAATGGTAAGACACTGGCAGTGTGGAGGACCAGAGGAATCTTGGGTCCAAGTCCATAGGACACTCAAAGCTGCTGCGCAGGTTGACTCTGCATTGACATACGGTGCATTGGCCTTCATCATCCGTGGGATTGAGTTCAAGAGCCAAGAGGTAATGTTGCAGCTATATAGGACCCTGGTCAGACCCCACTTGGAGTACTGTGCTCAGTTCTGGTCACCTCACTACAGGAAGGATGTAGAAACTACAGAAAGGGTGCAGAGGAGATTTACAAGGATGTTGCCTGGATTGGGGACCATGCCTTATGAGAATAGGTCGAGTGAACTCGGCCTTTTCTCCTTGGAGCGACGGAGAATGAGAGGTGACCTGACAGAGGTGTACAAGATGATGAGAGGCACTGATTGTGTGGATAATCAGAGGCTTTTTTCCCAGGGCTGAAATGGCTAACACGAGAGGACATAGTTTTAAGGTGCTTGGAAGTAGGTGCAGAGGAGATATCAGGGGTAAGTTTTTTTACACAGAGAGTGGTGAGTGCGTGGAATGGGCGGCTGGCGATGGTGGTGGAGGAAGATACAACAGGGTCTTGTAAGTGATTTCTGAATAGGTACATGGAGTTTAGAAAAATAGAGGGCTATGGGTAACTCGAGGTAATTTCTAAAGTAAGTACATGTTCAGCACAGCATTGTGGGTCGTAGGGCCTGTATTGTGCTGTAGGTTTTCCATGTTTCTACGCTTCTATGAGTATGCCTGCAAGAAAAGGAATCTCAGGATTTATATGGTGACATTTACAGTATGTACTTGGATAATAAATTTACTTTGAACTTTGAAGTTGTTAGAATTGTCTGTTAAGCCGAAGAGTGGTTTTGTGTTTTTACCTTGAACTGTCATGAAGTCTACTAGCAGAGTTGAAACTATCTTTAAGTCATGGAGAGCCTGGACTTGGCAGCCACATAAAAGGGGTCACAAGTTTCATTGATCTACAATTGGCCTTTGCCAATGAAATGAATATGGGAAACAAACTAGCTTTGTACCACTGATAATCCGTAATACCCCAAACATGCTGTGAAAATCAGATATTTGTTGTGAAACTGCTGGCATTTCTCAGCAAATCTAACAGCAAGCTGAGATCACCTACATGAATGTGGAGGTCCTATTTGAGTTGAGCCTCCGTTGGTCACAGTTGATCATGAATTGCGCATCCTAGCTGTCTGGATATGGAAGCATAAGCAGTACAATATGGAGAGCAAGCTGTTGCCCACATAGCAAAGCTCCTCCTCTCCACGTATCTAATGAACCCAAAGGAATGGCAGTGTTGCAGGAGTTGCCAGTCAGCATTGAACTCGACGTAGGACTGCATTAGGGACGCCAGCTCTGGATTTTTCCCTCGGGATTTACTCCCGAACCCTTGCCCATGAGTGGGTATAGCTGCAGGCCAGTGGAGGTTTGAGATCCGAGTTTTCCTTCTAGCTGAGCTGCCAACCATGGCTGATAAGCTCCATCTCCCTGAAGGGACTGGTTTTAAGGGACCAGTAACCCCCCCTTTGCCCTTCTCCTGTCAGTAGAAACAGTTCTGCAGGGCTTATTTTCTATACATTTGTGAAGGCCAGGAGCTGGACTTTGTTGTCAGAGGTTATTTGATGTGCATGCCTTTGGGAGCATTTAATAGGTGGTGGGAACTTGTCCCCATTACCACTCCCAGGTATGACAACCTCAAGGAACCAGGGAGTCCTATAAATGCTGTCAAAGCTCTGTCACTGGTAACTTGGCTGGGCTTCACTGCTGAACTTTGCATGGAGCATAAACTTGGAGATATGGACTGATACAGCACTAGAACAGGCCCTTTGGCCCACCTGTGTTCATGCTGTTCATCAAGTATGCAACTCAACATTACTGTGAGTCTGTTTTTACATTTAGCCAGAGTGGATAAAAAGCAATAAATTTCTTTTACTGAAAACTCTCCATGAACTGGATTTATGTTTAAAACTCTCAGCTCATGCACAATCATGTCTTCAAATGTATAGCCCTCTGAATTTGAGTTTGATAGGTTAACATTATGTAGTCCCTTACTGAAGGTGGTGGCCAACAAACTGCTTGATATTGCAAGTACTTTTTAGGTCCAACCTAGAAGCAAAGTAAGATATAATCAATGCCATCACCTTAGCATTTCAGTGAGATCCTTCTCAAGCTCTGAATCACACAAAATTATAAATTTCAGTGAAAAATTCTTGTCCTACTGTGCTGCCTATTCTGTACTCTAGGTTGATATTGCTACCTGCTTAGGAGGCCTTCTCATGTTTTCCCAAGGTTTGTGTGGCATATGTTCATTCTCTACCACGCAGTTCTCCAAAACCAATTCTCACTAAGATATCCACATCTAGGGGAAGTCGGTTTCTGCAAAATATCCTTACCACCTCCTACAGTTGTCACTTGAAACAACTATAGAAATCATCAGACACTTGTAGAATGATAACATGGAAATAGAAATTAACCAACAAGTTAATTTGTATTGTGCTGTAGGTTTTCTATGTTCCTATGTTTTTAAGTATCCTATAAATTGTGACTGGCATTGTTCACTGATCCTTGTTATGATCCTTGGGCCAGGAGGGAAAAGGATGAGTTGTGTGATTGCAGTAAAAAAAAATATCTAGCTAGTTTGGTACACAATTTCAGGCTTATTCAAAATAATAGGGCTGGTTGTTCATTTAGAGACCACCAGACAAGTATATCAGGGAACACCTTGGAGTTGATGGAGACCCATTTCAATTACTCATCACTTACTTTACAGGATGGAAACAGCAGATCAACAATTGAAAATCATTCTCATCTATACTATGTCAATGGTTTATTTCCTGAATTCTCTGCGCTGTCCTTGCCTCTCAAAAATCAAACAAAGTAACATGTTTTTTTTCTGAAATTGCACATCAAAAATGGCTGATTCTGCTGGAATGCTATTTCCATAATTATACTTTACAATATTCAATTATTGATGTTTAAACTTTTCTGTTAAGCAGATTGTTGAGGGATATGGAAGGGCAAGGTTAGATCTATTTATTATATTACGCCTGTGCCCAACTCTGAGGGGTCTAAGGGTCCCAAAGTAGCCCCCTCCTTTTTGAGAATCGCAAGATCACTATTAATTCAGGTCAGGAGACCCAGGAAATGAGAGAGAGATGTTTGGAATGTCTTGGCCCCTGGGCGATACAAAGCTACGGGAACTGGCCATTGTCTCTTGGAGACGGAATTGTGTATTGAGTACGGAGCTATTTATTTGAAGCCTTCAGGGAATGACCAAAAGTGGGCTGGTTGAGGGGAGGCATCCCTCCACCCTGATTGACATCTGAGACCCTGTGAGTCAGGATAAAAGAGGGTCTGTGGGAACAGCCCCTCAGATGCACCAGAAGAAATGCTAGAAATCCTGTAACAGTGTAATAGCGAAAGCCGGTGGAAAGCCACGTGCGTCCTTTTCCATTTGCCTCGGAATTGGTGGGCCTTGCCACAGAAGAGTGGCTTTAGCTAACAACAAAGGAGAAATCAGCCCCAACGACTCTTGAAGGATTGACATCATAAAAGGAATGGGCAAGTTTTAATCCGTCTCTCTCTCCAACCAAAAGCTGCAGCTTGAATGAACTTGAGTGACTTTTATATTTCCATCGGACAATACATTATCCCCTAGACAACGATAGAGCTATTTCTTATTGATTATTATTATACCCGCGCTTTTAGATTTAGTATTGATGACGTATATTATCTGTATGGTTGCATTGATATTATTTTTGTGTATTTTTATCAATAAATACTGTTAAAAATAGTACCATCAGACTTCAACGGACCTCTCTATCTTTGCTGGTAAGTGACCCAGTTACGGGGTACGTAACAATTAGTTGTGGTAAATATTTCTTATAAAACATATAGAATTTCATAGCACCTTTTGCATGTGGTTTAATTTCTGTAACCCACATTCCCCAAGTCAATCCAACTTTTGATTAAACTGCTCACTTATTCAGTCACTTATTCAGCTTTGGATGTTCTCCCACATTAACCTGCATCCATCACCCTGATCAGGGAAGAACTCAGTGACCATTTAAAATAAAAATCTGCTTTTGTAAGACTTCTATTTATAAAAAGTGTCACAAAATCACTACCACAAGCCATCCAGAATTTAGTGGCAGCTGCTGAGCTAAACAGAAGTGTTATATTGGTTTGGATAACTTTATCAAACATGAGAAGGATAGTATGCTGGGCAGATATGCGCTATGTTTTATCTGTGAGATTCTTCTCAATATTTTCATAACAGTCAAGCAAATTCCAACACCACCATGCTCATCAACTTGGCATTTACTTCACAATAACAATTTTCGATGCATAACCATGGCAGGTCAATTAGACCCAGTATGTCCATTATTTATTTCAAAGAACCAAATCGCTTTATAAAAATAATATAATTTTCTTTAGAAATCTATTCTATAGTTCCTTAAATATTAACATTGTTTTTCTGCTTAGTCAACAATTCAATTATATGTGTGATGTAAACATTCCTCTCTATTTTCCCTCCTAATACAAGCTTGCTAATTTATAGCTTGTGTACCTTGGCATTACTATTCACCATAATGAACTATTTGTCTGGACCATTTGCCAATTTTCTTCCTAACGCTGAAAGCTTCAATTAGGTCACTACACAGAGAACCTTTTCCAAAGCAAACAAACCTGACTTCCTTAACTTTTCCTTATAAGTTGAAATTTCTGATTTTTGTTGCTTGTCTTTGCCCTCCCAAGGCATTGCTCAAGATATGTAATCATGCCTCTACGTGATCCAGCAACAGAAAAATAATATTGGGTTATGTTAAAAAAAGTTGGACCTTTTTTTATCATATTCATTTTTTCAGGCACTCCCATTCACTTCACTCTTGGATGAATACCAAAGAGGAAATGGCTTTTTTTTCACCCATTGTTCTAGAGCTCTGAATTACTTCACAGTTCATCCAAGCAAAGATAGCAGTGAATCAATGTATATTACAACGCTGCGTTCTCAGTCAGGAGCCTCATCCACTGGAAGTTTAATTCAGTGGAAGAGATAAATTCAGGTGATTTTCTAGGAATAGGGTAGAGAAACTGTGTGACATCTCACCCAGGTTTTTTGATCTGGATTCTGATCAGCTGAAACCACAATCAAAAATCTATCCAGATTATGCCCTCTTTCCTTCTAAACCTCATCATATGCAAGTCTCATTGAATGCAATGTGCTGAATTGTTCAAAAATCTCGCAGTCAGGATTGGTTTTCAATCCTTTGACCATGGGAGGAATGTTAATTGTATCCATGTGATTTATATCAATTAGTGATAATTGTATTCAGGTGGTGTTTATCAATTTGCTTTTGGGAGGGGGGGGAGAAATGCTCTTGCAGCCATTTACAAATGGCCAGGTTCAGGGAAAGAAGAGCTATTCTGGGGGTTGGGGAGGGGAGTGATGGGAGTGTGTTTGGTCTTTGTGAGTGTGAAGTGTTGAACATGAAAGGCAAGTCATTAGTTAAAGAGCATGGCTTTAGTATGCTGCCCTTAACTACCTGACCACCTAAGCTGAACAAGCAGTGAGCACTTCTTTCTAAACAGAGACTCTTTTCAGCTTTGCTGAATAAAACAGTTGCTTCACTGGTATGCAGAGACATGTCTGTAGCTTTTGTCCAGAAGGACTGTAAAGAGGCCCGTAGTAATCCGAGCAGAGAAAAATGTATCTTATCTGATCTATGTACTAATTAACATCAAATTGACTATGACATTAAAGGATATAGACAAGTGTAGTGCTGCAGTTTATTACAATTGTAATTAATAAAGGAAGATATGATTTATATAGTGACACTTTGATTTGGATTATTAATATTTTTGCACATATGTCATTTTTCTAATTAGTAGAGTATTAGTAGAGTGGTGCTGCCAAGAAAGTACTTTAGTTTACGCAGTCTAATCTTGGGTTGCTTCTAAGATTTTTATAACCATTCATAAACCCATGTTTTTAAACTTTCTTTAGAGATACAGCAGGATAACAGGCCCATCCAGTCCAACAAGCCTGCACCACCTATTACACCCTTGTGACCAATTAACCTGCTAATCTGTATATCTTTGGAATATGGGAGGAAAGCCACGCGGTCACAGGTAGAACATGCAAACTCCTCACGGTAAGTGGTGAGAACTGAACCCGGGTCGCTGGAGTTGCAAAGCGATGCGTTCACTACTACGCTACTATGTTGCCATTAGATACATTTTGTTAAATTTCTTTCTCACAATGATGTTGAAAGATTAAATTCCATTGGAAAGAGAACAGTGTGTTTTTTTAAAACTACGCTTCAGGTTTGGGCATGAAAAACACCAAGGGACATTGAGATTCTGCCAAACTTCAACTTTATACCTGCTAAACCACCCAGAGACAGGAAGCACGTGATGCTAAATAAAATGATGGCTAAGATTAACCTTCACTCTATTCCAGGTAGAAGCACACAGAACACACTGGTTAGCTGCCAAAATAACATAGAATGATGTCTTCATCCATTTTCTCTGCCTTTTACTATAAATTCTCTGCCTTTTACTATAAAATGGATGTCTTCATCCATTTTCTCTGCCTTTTACTATAAATTCAACCAATGACGTACCTCTAAAATGCAAAGTGTTTATGGCTTTCTGGGTCTGTGATTGGTGCTATAAAATTAAAAGATTCTTTTGACTGTGCCTCCTAGCTTTATAAGATAACCTGTAACATTCCGTAATGGGTGAAAGACCGGCAGGGAACAGTTGGTACAACTCAAAGCCCTAGAAGCAACAGAATGGAACTCAGAGACATACAGCCTGGAAACGGGCACTTCAGACCTAGTCAACCACGCTGACCAAGATGCCCGAGAGTTAGTCCCATTTCCCTGTGGATAACCCATATCCCTCTTATATTTTATATATTTGTAAAATAAATCAGTAATAGGCAAGGGTTTGAGTTTTCTTCCCTTTTTGCACCTTTTCAATTTACCAACATTTTACAGCAACTTCCCAAAGACAAACCAGGCTCCCAAAAGATATTCCATAGTTAACGGATCATGGTAGACTAATGGAACTTTGGTGCTTAAAACAATAATTGTTCAACCCATTGGCCCAGATGATCCTGGACTCTGTACGCAGTCTCCGCAGACTCCTCCAGATTCTGAGGGAGTGATAAGTTGTCTTTCCACCTCAAAAGGTGTCCTGTGATGGGGGTAGGGTCTGAGAGATGGGTAATATACAGCTAAGGCCTTGGAATATTCTGATGATCTTTCACTCCACATTCTCCTTTATCCTACTTTGCTCCATCTGCCTCTCCAAAATTCCCCTCCCCCTTTGTCTGCCTCTATCTATCAATCTCCTATCACTGTCTGTTAACTCCTTTTCCTGTCCTGCCCCCTTCTTGGCACTAACTATCCATCATTTATGTCCCTCATTAGTCCACAAATCACCTCATGCTCCTCTCTCACTATCCCTATACCCTCTTTATACTGCCCAGTTCACCTCCCCACTCTCAGTCTTGTTGCACAGCTTTGACCCAAAACATGAACAATTCCTTTCTTCCTTCAAATGTTGTTCATCCTGCTGACAAGATTCCAGCACACGTAGTCTCGTGTCTCCCATGTGATCTTTGACATTTCCCTGTCATCAAAAGATTTTGAATCTCTAAGTGTCTCTGATTTAAAATTATTCAAATATATGTAAATAGTTACTTTATTAAAAACATTTCATTAAAACCACAAAATAATAAATTATTTCACTTTTCTCATGTTTTTACATAAAGTCACTGATGAGTAAAGTCTTAGAGTGGAAGAAGGTCCAAAGTGATGTATGGACTTTCAGGGGGTTTAGAACTTTTGTATCTTAACAAGCATGCATGGAAACCAGGATGTCCAGGGCTGAAGGTGACCACAGTTCAGCACAATGGGGTGTTGTAAAGATTAATTGTTAGATTGATAGATTAAATTGATAGATTAAATAGATTGATAGATTAGATTAAAAGGTAGGCACAACATTGTGGGCCAAAAGGCCTGTACTGTGCAGTGCTGTTCTGTGTTCTAAATGCTGGGAGGGATTGCCAGGAAGGATACTGGAAGGTTGCTCTTCTGGCTGGAAGACTTTATCTCAAGGCAAGAGGCTAGCCAATTGAGACAAAAATAAGGAGACATTTCTTAATACCAATTGTTTTAAATCTTCAGTCAATGAATTTGTCCCAAGTTGACATTGATACATTTGTGGACACTTAAGGAATAAGAGAATTGCGCAGGGAAGTTTTCTCGAAGAATGAAGTCTGCCATGATCACATAGAATGGTGCCATAGTTTTGAGGCACCTTATGGCTTCTGCCTACTTTTTGTTCTTATATTCTATTTTTGTGTTATGTTCGGCATGAAATTGTTTGTTTTCCAATTGCAAACACAAGATACTTAGGTAACTTTGGATTCTTGAGTTCCTACTTGTAACTGGAATTTCCATTTTGTTGGAAGCAGGGACTTGAGCATCGGAAAAGATTTTAAATAATGTGGAAAACATCTTGGGAACACAGTCATTTCTTTATATGATGAAAAACCAACCTTGTCCTTGAGAATTCTAACAACTGCAGGAAATGCTGCAATAAAGTCAGAAGCAAACACCAAGCAGCATCTGTAGGGGTAAAGAATAGTCAATGTTCCAGGTTGAGACCTGGCACTAATGACAGGTTCAGATTCAGATTTATCTATTTATCACTTGTACATTGAAACATACAGCGATGTACTGCTTGTGTTAACAACCAGCAAAACCCAAGAATATGCTGTGAGCTTCCCACGAGTGTTGCCACAGAAACCAGTGCCAATAAAGCATGTCTCCCATGCTCTGCAGAACAACAAAGAACATATCAAAACTATAACAGCAAAGCAAGCCTCCAACCCTTCCTCCCACCCACACAAATACACAGCCCCCCCCCCCCCAAACCCTGAAGAGGCCGTCTCTAGCCTCCAGCTTCCGGAGGACTTGCAGATTCATGAATATTGGGCCTTAGACTTTGATCTCCCGTTTAATAATTCCTCCCGCCACCACACACCCCGCCCTCCACTGAAGCTGCTGCTGAGCTTCACCAGCAGAATGCTTGTCACTTCACATTCCAGCATCTGCTGTCTCGTGTCTCCAGTGGCAATCAAGCCCATTGATGGTGATTGCCAATCACCGAGGCACAGCTCTCCAAAACTCAATTGCATGTAGACAAGGACAGTAGACAGTGCAGGTTTGCAGATAATCTGATCAAAACCCAGTAGGAGTTTGGAAAGTAACTAAACATATTTGGGAATCTCCTTTTCCTGTTATTAGGGAAGATCAGCCTTGATAAGACAGCCAGAAAACCACAAATGGCCATTGTTATGTTTTGCAACTTCAAAACATTAGACTAATTCAAAGGTACATATATACATACACCTATTGACAAATACAAAAGGACATCCAGTTAAGACACAGCAGCTGGATGGAGTATTATAACTCTAAACTTGGTGGGTAGTTTGCATTTTCCATTGCTAACAATTACTGCACTGATTATGTCCTAAAAATAAATTCATTTTTGGCCCAATATTTTAAAATAAATATGGCCATGTTCAGATTCCTAATTCAGAGTAATGTCAAGAGGAGCCCCAGTCCACAATTCAGAGTAATGTTAAGAGGAATCCAGGTTTACATGAAAAGATAATTTTCTTCCTGAGTTTTTGGTGTAAGTCTTGTTTTAAATAGGCATGAATAGTAGATACAGAATCATTTACACAGCAATGTGTCCTTCGACAGCTCTGTAAGATGGATGTGTGATAAGTTGAGTAATAAACGATGCCCACAATTAGCAAATAGTTAAATCCTTACCAGGCACAGACAAGAGGTTACATTGGTTGCTGGTTCTCAATAAAGGATTAAAATATTATAAAATGGGTTGCTGACAGGTGATTAAGACAAAAGGAAACAACACAAAATGTAAATATTTCAAAGTAGTGTAAGTGAACTTTTCATTTACTTCTTCCTTTTCAGAGTAGTAAACGCAGAGAAACTGAATATTTCTTGTCCAGAGTGGAATATTTGCTATTAAAAGCCATGGGCTAAAAAGAGTTCAAGGTATAAAACCATTTTGAACTTCTGTTGTTTGGTCATGGTCACTTCAGTTCCATTTCTGTTAGTTAATCAGTAGGGAGAATGATAAACTAATTAACAACAGTAAAACAGCCGGATGTAATGAAACGACAACCTCCTTTTCAATTTTGCCCCAGGGCTGAGAAAGTGGGTATTTTTCAACCAGTCTTAGGGTCCCTGAGAAAATGGTGATTATCATTCACTTGTATTCCTTGTGAAGATACTGAGAGAGAAAACAACTTTTCTTTTTACCCACCTGGCTATTGATCAGAGTTAACGTCGAGCTTATTGCTATTTGCACAAGTAATGTATACCCTGGGCAAGGAACATCCTACTTGTAGCAGTAACATAGACACGTAGCATCAGATATGCAAGATTCACAAGAAAAAAAACATAAATTAAGCCTAGATTATATATAATTGATACAAGAAAAAACACATTAGTCCAAAAAAAAGTCTTTGTAGTGCATTGTGGTCATGGTGTTGCTATATTGAGGAGGTGATTAGGGTTGTGCATGGAGGAAGGAAAATAGCTGTTCTTGAACCAGGTAGTCCAAACTGCTGTACATCCTGCCTGATGGTAGCTGCGCATAGATGGCATGGTGCTGACATAATGTTGCTGAATTAACCCGCTTGTATAGATTGTGTCAACCACTGTGTGTACGTGTCCACAATGGCTTACTTTCACCTCTGGAACGAGGTCCCAGAATGAGATAAGGAAAGAATTTAAAAATTCTGACCTGACAACAAAAGGAATGGCAACATGTTCAAGCAGAAGCAGCTGAGAACATAATCAATTCTTTATCTACGCATAATTGATCAGAAAAGCTGACAAGGAGCACTGCACTCCTCATCGGGGGAGTACCCAGGTCTACATATATAAAAATAGAAGCTTCATGAACCAAGCCATTGAATCAAGTGACAATAAACATTGTGAACGAGGCTGAACATGGAGCTTATGTTTGTTCTGTAGGAATCAGACGTAACATTGTAAACACAGCAATCAGCTACAAGACACAAATGTCTTTCTGCGTTGAGGTGGGACAAAGTAGAATCAGTCAGGGAGGACAGTTCAAGGACACACTTACTGTCAGAGTGCACATTCAGAGGTTTCACTAAGGACAGGTATTAGAAGTGAAACATTTGCATTTAACAGGATTGGTAGAACAATCAGGATATAAGATTATGAGGGGTCTGTTTAGACTAAATAGGAAGGATCCATTTCCCTTACCAGAATGTATCAAAAATAAAGGATGTAGATTAAAATATTGGTCTAAGGACTAAAAGGGTTGTGGAGTGGGGGGGGGGGGGTTCTTTCCACCCATTGGGAGATAGGGATCTGGACCTCATTGCCTCAATGTAGAGACAGAATCCCTCATCACATTTGAAAAATACTTTGATGTGTAATTGAGCTGGGACCTGCAGGGGTCTGAACCATGTATTAAAAGGTGGGATTAGGCTGTGTAGCCCTTTTCCAGCAATGCAGGTGTGATAGTTTCACAGAGTTATAGAGCACAGAGGAAAGCCCTTAAAACCAGTGAGTCCACATTGGCTATCTAAACAAATCCTACACTAATTCCATTCTGTTTTCCCCATGTTCCCCACAACACCTTCTAGATTTTAACCATTCACCTGTACATCAGCATACCTTTAGATTGACCAATTCACCTGCCAAGCTGCACATCTTTGGGACGTGGGAGGAAACTGGAGCATTCAGAGGAAGCGCATGAAGTCACTGAAAACTGCAATTACAGCAATGTGATGTTGGATCCGATTGTTCATGTCTAAGATTAGTCTGTTTAATTGTTATATTCTTTGCAGTCTAACATTTAGTTATCTCCTCAACACACACAAAATGCTGGAGGAACTCAGCGGGCCAGGCAGCGTCTATGGAAAAAAGTACAGTAGACATTTTGGGCCAAAACCCAGGTTTCCAGTATTTATGTGTGTTGCTCAGATTTCCAGCATCTGCAGATTTTCTCTTGTTTGTGACTAGTTATCTACTAGTATTTTAAGTAGTCCTTGTATGCATAACAATTTAATATGCCTCTAGTGGCTATACAAAGTATATTTCTGGAAAGCTCTGGAAATTTCCTTATTCTCCATTAAGTGAATTAGTGTTTTTCATTGGTCAACTTGGGACTGTAGTATTGAAGAAGTGCTTCCTATTTGGTTAATTTTTATCTGTAGATTTGAATGGGAGTTTTCCTTGTCTCTGAGAATAAAATAGCTAAACATAAAGCAATGCCATCTTTAATCTTAGCTTTCTCTGTCACTGTGTGTTCAGTTTTCTTCTGTTCCAGCAACTCTTAATAAAACAATAGTGAAGCAACAAGTTTTATGCCTCATTCCCAACTTCTAAAAGAATCAGAATCCTACAGCACAAGTTCTGTTGAGACAGCATTGGAGTTTGTAGTGAGCCAAGGTCAGTGGAGCTGTGTGGCTGTTTTGCGCTACCCTGCTGCATCACTCTGGTCTCCAGCTGGCATGCCATGCCATCTCTAGAATGGCCTCTTTCTGTATTGTAAGTTCACTTAGATTGTCACATTCTTATTCCTTGTCGCTTAAAATTAGAATCTGTTTTCTGCTTGCTTCCAAAGATAGTCCTAGCAAATGCCGAATATTCAGACTTCTCTTTTTAAGCCTCAATAATTAATTGTAAACTTGGGAAGCACTTGTCACGTAAAATCCTTCCTGCTTCATAATGATGAGGCTCTGAATGAGTTTTATGCTCTCTAGTGGGGTCAGTGCAGACTACTGAATATGTGATATGCAATATTTTTGCTCCTTCAGCAGAATAAGGATGGAGCATTTTACCAGCAACACACATCTAGCTTGACCCTTAGTGATGGAGGAAAGATCACGGATAAAGTAAACAAAGACAGTTGGCATTAGGATGCTGACCTATGAAACTTTTACAGGAATGTTGCAGGGCTGAGAAGTTTGATCTCAAGGAGTCACAGCCATGTTCCTTCATCATAGCTGATGAATGATTCCTTTTAACTTCAGTTTCTCCCAAGGACAATTAGTGCCACACACCATCAAAACCTACTCTGATGTTCAGCATTCTCAGGTCTCCATTGGAATTCAGCTCTGGCCTGTTTGGCTGTAAAGGCATTGAAGCCAACCAGTGAAGACAAAACTTAGCTGAGCATCAGTGAGTTATTGCCATTAGGTAGCACTGCCATATTTCCTAACAATGTAGAATTGGGCCATTCGCCCCACTGAGTCTTTGATGGCTAGAAGGGCAATCCCATCAAATTTCATCCATAACTGTAATCACCAAAAAAAAATCGGTGCTAAAAGCTTGTCATGATGGCACCCTGATACTTCCACCAGGAGTTAAGGGCGTTCTTCTCCTCCTCCTTCATGTCTGAAACACAGGATTTCACCACTGCAGCCTGTCATTACAGGCCATTGGGTTAGGTACACTTGGGTGTGTAAAATCTGCTTAGCTGTGAGAGTAAATCAAATCGGCTATAGACTGACTTCCGCAGTATGAAGGATGTGGAGAAGAAATTGAGATAGTTTCCATAAGCAATGCAAAATGGCTGCATGGTGGATGTACAGGAGGCATCATCATCATTACGTGTATGCTGTATGATGTGGGTGATCATGGTCTTTGACCATGATTGTTTTTGGCAAAGTTTTCTACAGAAGTGGTTTGTCATTGTCTTCTTCTGGGCAGTGTCTTTACAAGACGGGTGACCCCAGCCATTATCAATACTCTTCAGAGATTGTCTGCTTGGTGTCTGTGGTCACATAACCAGGACTTGTTATGTGCACCCAGCTGCTCATACGACCACCCACCAACTGCTCCCATGACTTCATGTGACCCTAATCGAGGGGCTAAGCAGGAGCCATACCTTACCCAAGGGTGGCCTGCAGGCCAGCAGAGGCAAAGAGTGCCTTACACCTCCTTTGAAAGAGATGTATCTCTATCCCACCACACAGTAGAGTCGGCTACCAGTTCACTATATACTGTACCTGTTTTCACACTGGTAATCTATGCCAATTTCCCCTCCAGAAGTAATAATGAACACTCTTATAACTGAAGCAGGACTGAAGGAGAGGGATATGTGGGACAGAATAAACAGATGTAATTCATTTGCTGTTCTCCCCACGATACAAATTTCCATTGTAAAATCCATTGTTCATATGTTAATCAACATTAATAACAGAAATTCAACCATGAAAGAGCACCAGTCAGTAATCAGGCCATGAAGGTACAGCCTCATCACTGATAAGAAACTGTAGATCCTGTACAACAGACTTGCTTAGGCACACTTCCATTTTTATATTTGCACAGCACAGTGTATTCTTGTTGTTTTACAGTTTAAGTTTCATTTCTGTCAATTCACGCGTCATTCCCTTCCCAACTGACAGTACCTACTCTTCGTGTCCCTTTTGTGGGCCATGTCCAACATTTCAGTCCAAAGGACTCTGCGTTATGCCCTCTGTGTAACTAGTTTAAGAAAGTGAAAAAATATTCTTTTATTCATTTGCTATTCTCACCATATTTATAAGTTTCCATTGTTTAGATATCAATTAACATTAATAATAGAAATTCATCTATGAATGAGCATCAGACTGTAATCAGGCCATCTTACTAGGAATATACGGCATCATCTCTGACAAGAAATTGTAGATTGTAGAATTGTAAATTGTAGAATTTTTATTTTATAGACACACAGCACAATGTATTCTTGTCATTTTACCAGATTTGTCAAATCCATTAGAGAGTTTCAACAATTCACATAAGTGACTCTGAAAACTGGTGAGTTTTGGCTCCTAACCTCTCAGGCTGCTTTCCCTCCATTCTTCAGATAGCATGACTGTGACCAGTGATATTTCCAATCCTTGGGGCATCTAATTTGAAGACACACTGGAGACTCAGTATGAACTCACCAATCTAAACATTCATTCACAACAAAGCTGGAAAAAGATTTAATCCAGAATGAAGCTATACTCAGCCCATTCTAAGTGTTTTGGCACCCAACAGGATATTTGACCCTTGACTTTCTGTCAGAATCTTTATCAGTTCACAGTCCAGTGGGACATTCACTCTGTTGATATGTTCAACTTTGCTATGCCTGCATTTCACTTTCTACTGGGAGTTTCAATCTCACTGATTAGATAGTGTTTGTTTGGATGCAGAATGTTACTGCAGCAGTCTTCATTGAAAAGACACGTACAAGTTATAAGGACCTATGTTCTTTGCCAGGCTGCTCCACCGTCCTCTGCAACCATCATATTTACTCATTGCACCCAGTAAGAATGAGTTTTCCTTGCAGATTCAAATGCTTTTCTACAATTAAGATTTACTTCCAATAGTACCTGTGCACTCCCACCACCCTGTGCTGAATGGCATGAAAGTAGAACAGGTTTTAAACACACTAAGGAAACACACTGAAGAGAACATCCAAGACCCTAATGCAAGGACAAAGACATGATCCGATCGAAGGAAGGAGCATATTGGGGAGGAAGACTTGAGAACATGACAGCAAGCCCCAATGTACAGGCATTCAAAGACAATGCAGATGGAAATATTGTAATCCCAGTGGAGTTCTCCCAAGAGCATTCCTAACAGGAACACCAGGCTGTAGTACCTCCATCCATCTCTCTCAGTCAATCTCCCAGCACACTCCCCCTACCTTCTTGTTCCTAACAGAGTTATTCTTCAGGATCTGAGTGCAAGCTGCAAAAGCAGTGCTGATATTGGTACCCGCACCCCGTTAAGGGTCAAGTTCTGAGATTGTGCTCACGAGACTAAGTGATAGAGGCAATGCTATATTGCAGTAGGTGCATTGAGTAGATAAAACAGGGAACTAGGAATAAAACAAATATTATTTATTGCAGTATTTTAGAAGGGGAGAGAGACATTCGAGTTTAAAAGAAAGGCAGATGAAGGATGAAATTAAGAGGCACTGAACACGACCACAGATTCATAAACAGTGAGTACCAGGTAATAATAATGATTTTTTTTTAAAAAAAAGCAGAAATAGCTAGCTACATTGGAAAGATAGACAAGTTCAATTACAGAACAAATAACTGGGTGGTGTATACTGAATGAATTGAGCAGGTGTTTTGAAGCAAATGGAAATAGCCAATGAATGCCAGTGTTGCTGAGTGCAATGGCAGGAAAAGCATGTAGTTTGTTTATAAGGTTAACTGCTCCAACCAAACCAGCTGAAATTAGCTTTGTTGATATCATGAATGTAATGCAGGAACATTTAGACCCAAAACCATTGTTGATTTCAGAACACATTAGGCTTCATTAGCAGAATCAAAAGGAAGAGGAGTCCACTTCAGCTTACATGGCTGAATTGGAGAATTTGTCTGAGTGCTGTCAGTTCAGTGATGGGCTTAATGATGCACAGAGACCATTTATTTTGTTGAACCTTACAAGAAAGCATCGAAAAATGGTTCTTAACTGACGCACAATTTACAAATAAAAGAGCAGTTTAAATTGCTGTATCATTAGAAACAGCAGCCAAAGGCACAATCAGGAATGAAAGTGAGCATGAACTAAACTGCAACATTTAAACAGAAATTGGACCGGCTGAACGAATCATGATACCATTGTTGTGAGGCTCATGTAAACCAGACCAATGCAGATTTAAAGGCAAAACTTGCTGAAAATGTAATAAAGTAGATCATGTCAGGCAGACAAGTATAAATGGACAGCACAGGGAAGAGAAAAAGATAAAAAGTCAAGTTTCAGAAAGAGCACTGATCTGCATGCTGTTGATGAAAAATCTGATAATGATGAGAGTGATACAGGACTGGGAGCCTCAAGGTTTACAGTGTGAAAACTAACAAGAGACAAGCAATATGGTTTACACCAGAGGTAAACAGCAAATTAGTTAAAATGGAATTGGACACCGGCTCAGCTGTTTCAGCCATTCCACAAAAAAAGAGTTTGAAAGGAATTTCAAAGGTACTAAATGGAAGCCTGCAGGTATCCAATGAAGAACTTCTACTGGAGAAAAGATAACTCCTGTGGGAATGACATTCATAATAGTGAAATAGAACAACAAACAAGCCACATTGGGTTTGTATGTGGTAAACCAGGAGGGCCAGCATTGTGAGGTAATGAGTGGCTGAGACAAGTACAACTTGACTGGAGATCCATCTACACTTTGCATGCCACATTCCCTGCAATAGAATCAACTGAAAGCGAAATAAGAAAGACACTGGATGATGCCAAGGCAGTGTTCAAGGAGTGCATTGGAAAACCCAAACATATGAAGGATAACATACATTTAAATGAAAATGCCACAGCCAAGTTTTACAAAGCCTGTCTGGTTCCTTATACCATTTGTGATAAAGTAGCCAGTGAGCTAGATCACATGGATGCTAAAGGAATTCTTTCCAAAGTTGAGTGAAGCCCATGGGAAATGCTAATGGTCCCATTAGCCAAGAAGAATGGATCTGACAGGATCTGTGGTGATTTTAAAGTCACCATCAACCCAATATTGAAGATTGATCTATGCCATCTGTCCAGGATAGAGGATATCTTTGCACACCATTGTGGAGGGAAACATTTCAGCAAAGTGGACTTAGCTAAGGCCTACCTACAGATGGAGATGGAAGAAGAGTCCAAAGTGTTTCCCACCATAACACTCACAAAGGACATTATCTCTATAATAGGCTTATTTTTGGAGTAGTATCCGTGCCTGCACACTGGCTGAAAGTGGTCAACCAGGTGTTGCAGGGTAGCTCAGACACTCACTGTTACTTGGATGATATCATTGTTACCAGTAAGGATGACAAGGAACCTCTCCAAAATCTTAAGACAGAATTAAAATGATTAGAAGATAATGGGACGATGTGCATGACATGACAAGTGTGAATTCTTTAAACCAAGTATCACTTACTATGGTCACACCATTGACGCACAAGTATTACGCAAGTATGCTTGGAAAATTCAAGCAATGGTGGATGCCCCAAGGCCAAAGAACATGTCAAAGTTGCAGTTCTTTATAGGATTTGTCAATTACTATAACAAGTTCCTGCCGAACCCAGCTACTGTGATTCACCCCTTTACTACAGATTGGGAAGAAATGGCAATGGACAAAGCAGAATGAGGTGGCTTTCCAATAGGCTAAGGAAATGGTCACATCAGACACTGTATTCACACATTATGAACCACATTGTCTAGTGAAGCTTGCCTGTGACCCTTGCCTTATGGTACAGGTGCAGTCATGTCACATGTTATGAGTGATGGAAGTGAATGCCCCATAGCCTTTGCATCACACTCCCTTACTGCTGCAGAGTAAAATTGCTCAAAGATTGACAGGGAGGCCTTGAGTCTGGGTTGGGGTGTAAAATGTTTTAACTAGTACTCGCTTGGGAGAGAGTTTACCCCCAATAGTGATCATCAGCCACTGGTGTCCATTTTCAATCCACAGAAGGGTGGTCTGGTATTAGTAGCAGCATGAATGCAGAGATGGGCTCTGTTTGCTGGAGGACAAAATTAGAAGATTGAATTCAAGGGAACAACTATCATGGAAATTCTGATGGATTGTCCTGTTTAACCTTGGAAAAATTTATAGAAGAGAGCATTCCTCATTGTATTCTCCCTGATGCCAATCAGAAGTCTCCCTGTTATGGCAGAGATGATCCAAAGGGAAACCAGAAAAGACTCCACTCTATCTCAGGTCAACATGGCCACCCAAAATTTCAGGAACGTGCAGCAGAAATTCCAGGTCCCCCATTTTCACCAGCGTGGAGATGAACTTACTCTTGACAGGGGTTTGCCTTATGTGGGAATTGAGAGTTGTTGTACTATCCAAGCTGAGAGCTAAAGTGTTGGAGGAGCTACACGACTTGTCAGTCATCCAGCCATGGTCGTCTTGGCTTGGACCTTTGACCGCTGGCTTGGGATAGATCAACAGATTGAGCAGCTTGCTCTGCACTGTTTGGGATACCTACATGTCTAAAAGATGCCAAGAGCAGTGCCTCTCCATCTCTGGGAATGGCCTATAATGCCCCAGCAGAGGATTCATGTGGATTTTGCCAGGTCATTCAGAGGTGCAAATTTCTTGGTGGTAGTGGATGTAGCTACAAGGTGGCCAGAAGTGTTCCCAATGACCTCCACTACAGCCTCACACACTGTTGATGTGTAGAGAAGCCTCTTCTGAAGGACTGGTGTTCCAGAACACATAAATCAGTGTATGTGCCCCACAGTTTGTTACAGAACAGTTTCAGTCATTCCTGACAATGAATGAGAAAGACGTTCACACTATTCACACCATAATACCCTAAATGCCTTAGCAGAAGGGTTTGTCCGGAGTCTAAAGAATGAACTGCGAGTGATGTCAGCAGAACTCATTACACTGACACTGAATCAGAAGCTCAGCAATTTCCTCCTTGCATATCACAATGCAGCACACTCCACAACCAACAACTCACCTGTTGTGCTGATCCTGGGTCATCCCTGGAGTTCATGCTTGGATCTGCTCAAACCCAGTCTCAGAAGGAGTATGTACAACAAATAGTTAAGACAAGTTGAAGGCTCCTCAAACATGGATGTTTGATGTTCCACTCCTGGACAAGCAGTCTGGCAAGGGACTACAGAGGTGATCAAATCTGGGTACTTGAAAAGATTGAGATCAGAATGGGATCACTCTCCTAGACAGTAGAGTTTGTGTCAGGTGATATTTGGAGATGGCACATCGCTCAGTTACTGAGAGTAGAGTCAATTTGTTAGAGAAGAAAGGTGTCCATTGCTGTCAGAACCACATCCTGCAGTCGCAGAGTCAACTGCCCTATTGGCTTGTTTATTATTTATTGTAATGCCTGCATTGTCTTATGCACTTTATGCAGTCCTGGGTAGGTCTGTAGTCTAGTGTAGTTCTTTTCTGTGCTATTTTTACGTAGCTCAGTCTAGTTTTTGTACGGTGTCATGTAACACCATGGTCCTGAAAAAACGTTGTCTCATTTTTACTATGTACTGTACCAACAGTTATGGTCGAAATGACAATACAAAGTGACTTGACTTGAGTTGAGTTGAACTTCTTCAACCGCCTCGGAGGAGGCCCCCAAACCTGAGATTATTTCCCAGCCACATTCTCACCTGCCAAGCAGAGAAAACCCCCTCATTAGGAAAGACATTCTCCCACAAGAGTAAGAAGCCCTCCACAGTGGTTAAATCTTTAGCTGTGAATGAGTCAATTTAAAATTTACTGTGCTGTGAATGTTTATATAGGGTATATTATATAGTAAACTGTGTGTATATGTTTCAGTAATATTTGATAGTGTTGTAAGTATATTGTTTAATTAAGCATTATTTGTTTGTTTACATAATTCATTACGGGTTATATGCAAAAGGTATGTGAATGGCATTCATCATAATGCCACCATGTCATATGTGAGCATAGGGAAAAAAAAACTAAATAAACAAAATATCCCAGCTCCTGTGTTTCTCTTTCAATTAGTTTCTGGATTTACAAAACATAAGCTTTATAAAAAGAACATCAATTGCATCACTGGCAGCTCAGAGCAAATTGTGTGAAGTGGGCAAGGGTGAGAAGAGAGGCAGATTCAGATTAGTTTAGGATGCAATGAAATCCCTCCCTCAGAGAGCTCTCTATGAGAACATACACTCTGTAAACAGTTCACTGTGTAAACTGTATACATGGTAATAAATGGTCCAACGTCCGGTGTTGTCTGTGACGAGTTTGAATGTTCTGCCCATGAACATAAAGGGTGCCCTAGTTTCCTCCCACATTCCAAAAGCATACTGTTAGGTTTAGTGAGTTGTGGGCACACTTCGTTGGGGCAAGAATTGTGGCAGCGCTGCGGGCTACCCAGCACAATCACTGTTGATTTGATTTGATGCGAATGACGGATTTCACTGCATGTTTGGATGTACATTACAAATAAAGATAATCTTTAATCTTGCAGTGACAAATGCAAAACAACAAAATAGTTCAAAGATTGCAGTGCAAAAAGAAGAAAAAGGACATTTCCTCAGTCGGTTCTGCAGTTATAGTTGAAACCAGGGTACAGCATAAGCCCCACTTATACTTCATAAGCAGTATTTGTTTTAAGAGGGTTTGTATTTACTGCAGTCAGTCAATGCCCTCTGAAAGGAAATTCTAAAAGATAATTTCAAAACTGAGACTTCAGCAGGCCCAGAGCCACGGGGGATCAGCAATAAATCAACCAAGCCCACCTTTAGCTGATGTTGCTGTTTCTCTCTCATTATAGCAGTGCTTTCACGGTCGGCCCAAATCTCATTTGAGCCCAAACACACCACTAACTTTGAGACCACCCAGCTGCAGGGAGGTGGTCAGACTTGTCAGGGCAGATAACTGCCAGACCCGTGACAAGAAATATACCCATAAAACCAGCACAGATCCTCACAGCAGCCATCTCTCTCGACAGCTCGTTTAAAAGGCCGACTCCTCTCTTTTCTTTTCCTTGCCTTTAGTTACTCCTGAGAAGTGACAACATAAAACTAGAGAAAGGTTGGAGCATCAGAGGAGGCTGGAGAAGAGCAGATGAGCCGGGGAAGGGAACTGACAGCTTCCGGTGTGGCTGTCTATGGCTCCACAATCACAGCATTGGCCACACCCTGCAGCACAAGCACCACTTATTTAGGAGGTGTCAGGCCTGCTGAGGAAACTAGATAAAAACCAGCAGAACAACTCAGATCCCTTAACGAATGGATGTGAGTTTCCAGACAATTCATAAAGATCCTCGCTTCCTTTTGGAAAAGTTGCTTTTATTATTTATTGGGTCTGTGGTTTCCTATCAGCGTGCGATGCCACTAAGCTTTTCTCCAACATTAACTTCAAATGGTCTACTGTGTGAGATTTTTAGATACAGTACGTGGCCGAGTCAGTTTTCTCCTGCTACTCCAATGCCTTAGTCTTGGCCTTCATTGGGGGGCATCAACAAAAATCTGAGAGGAACTGTGCGGAGGAGATTTATGAAGATGTTGTCAGTGCTCGAGGGACTCTTATGGGGAGAGGTTGAGCAGTCTGGGACTAAACTTGTTGGAATGTGAGAGACTGAGAGGTGCGTCAACAGAGATGTATAAAATCATGAGGTGCATAAATATGGCGAACGTGCAGACTTTTTCCCAGCATTGGGGAATCAAGATCTAGAGGGCATAGGTATAAGGTGAAAGGGGAAATAGGAACCTGGGGTTCAAATTGTGGTCAATATATGGAATGAACTGCCAGAGAAAGTGGTTGAGGTAGGTACACTAATAACATCTAAAGAGCACCTGGACGGGTGCATGGGTAAGAAAGATGTAGTGGGGTATGGCTTAAATGTAACTTACATAGGAATCTTGGTCAGCATGGACCATCTGAGCTGAAGAGACTGTTTCTGTGCTGTAGAATTCTTTGATCTATAACTAACTCAGCAGGTCAGGCAGCGACTCTGGAGGGAAACGGACAATCAATACTTCAAAAGGTCAATAGGTCTACAGTCCGTTTCCCTCCACAGACACTCCCTCTCTAGTAGGTTCCTTCAGCATTTTGTTTGTTACTCCAGATTCCAGCATCAGCAGTCTTTTGTAGTCCCAGTAAGGAGTCTGGCCCCCAGAAACCCACTTTCAGAATGCAGAAGTTTCTAACCATTCCATTTATGTGCAAGGAGGTTGGGATAGGCATTGCTGCTTCTCCTCATGGTGTATGGACATGGTGACTGAGAAGGGCTACCCTCAGGTGGTGTCTGGCTATAGCAGGGCAGGAGCTTTGGGAAGACGAATCCTATCGCTCCATATTCACATCCAATTCACCATCCAGTCAGTTTTCCAACATTGTCATGCTGTTACAATCTCTACCTTGGATTCACCACAAATGACTTCTCAGTTTTGGTAAGCCGTTCTGTTTCTGCTGAGCAAGAAGTAAAGACAAGTTCAGTGAGCCAAGCTCAAACATTTACTTTGCTCAACTAATTTAGTACCTGTGTTTCCCGAGCTTTGTCCCTGCCAACTAATTTACCATCCACAATTCTGTTCTTGGCTGTAGGGCTTACCTGACTTGTCATTTCAGAGAAGGTGCATAGAGTTGCTCATTGGGGAGTCAATTTTATGAGGAGAGGGAGGTGAAACAACAGAGAGGGTTGGCTTGGTTGGTGATAGTACCAGAGACTGGGTGTCAGAGAGTCCCTCTGTATGGAATCAAGCCCTTTGGCCCAACTGCTTTAAAGTTCAAAGTTCAAAGTAAATTTATTATCAAAGTACATATATGTCATCATATGCTACCCTGAGATTCATTTTCTTGTGGACATTCATACTAGAACAAATAAATACATTAGAATCAATGAAAAACTACACATAAAGACTGACAAAGAACTAATGTACAAAAGAAGACGAACTGTGCCAATACAAAAAAAAACACAAGTAATAATAATAGGAGTTGGGATGTAATGTTAAAATTATACAAGGCATTGGTAAGGCCGAATTTGGAGTATTGTGTACAGTTCTTGTCACCGAATTCAAGGAAAGATGTCAACAAAATAGAGAGAGTACAGAGATGATATACTAGAATGTTACCTAGGTTTCAGCTCCTAAGTTACAGTGAAAGGTTGAACAAGTTAGGTCTTTATTCTTTGGAGTGTAGAAGGTTGAGGGGGGACTTGATAGAGGTATTTAAAATTATGAGAGGGATAGATCGAGTTGACGTGGATAGGCTTTTTCCATTGAGAGTAGGGGAGATTCAGACAAGAAGACATGAGTTGAGAGTTAGGGGGCAAAAGTTTAAGGGTAACACAAGGGGAAATTTCTTTACTCAGAGATTGGTAGCTGTGTGGAACGAGCTTCCAGTAGAAGTGGTAAAGGCAGGTTCGGTATTGTCATTTAAAGTAAAATTGGATAGGTATATGGACAGGAAAGGAATGGAGGGTTATGGGCTGAGTGCAGGTCAGTAGGACTAAGTGAGAGTAAGCGTTTGGCATGGACTAGAAGGGCCGAGAAGGCCTGTTTCCGTGCTGTAATTGTTATATGGTTAATAATAAAAAGTAGTAAATAAGTAATACTGAGAACATGAATTGTAGAGTCCCTGAAAGTGAGTTCATAAATTGTGGAATTAATTCAATGTGGAGGTGAGTTAAGGACTCCCTGCCTGGTTCATGCCAAGCAAGATGTTGACCTAAGCTAGCCCCACTTGTCCAAGTTTGGCCCACATCCCTTTAAGCCCTTCCTATCCATGTACATGTTCAAGTGTCTTTTAAATTTCATTAATGTACCTGCTTCAACAACTTAATCTGGCAACTCAGTCAATACAATGACCACCCTCTAGACAAAAAATTTGCCCCTCAGGTTCCTATTAAATCTTTCACCTCTCTTCTTAAACCTATGCCTCCTAGTTCTTGATTGCCCAATTCGTTGCTCCTCAATCCACAGATGGGGACATGGACAGTTGATGAAGGCATGGTTTCTCCTCAAGATAGCGCTCTTTATAAGCTACCAGTGCATAGTTCTGTTGCAGAAAAAAGCCCTACCATTGTATGAACCCAGTAGTAGAGGGTTTTCAGATCATCATAATCCTTAATTTTACCATGTGCAGACACAGTGTTTCTGCAACAGAAGCCAAGCCCACACTTCTAGAAACAAAGGACTACATTTCTTCTGTGAAGTGAGCGATGTGCCGACTTTTCCTATACACAACTGGCAAGAATGAGACAAATCATGGCAATTTTATCACATTACATGATTTCCCAGGGTCAAAGTGTCATAAAGGGCATTCGTCTCAGACAGTAACTGTCAGATCTTCTCAAGTGATTTCTTCTAAACTCAGAATCAAAATCAGAGTCATAATCAAGTCTATTATTACCAATTTTTTTGATGTGTAATTGTTGTTTTGCTGCAGAAGTACTGTGAAAAGACATAAAATTACAATAAATTTCAAAATAAATAAATAATCCAAAAATGGAATGATGAGAAAGGCATCTTGTGTCATGATCCGATCCATAAAGTCTGCATTCCGGTTCAGAGTCCGGTCCGTGGACTCTGGACTCTGGGTCTTCTGGCTGTCCGTTGTTTCATTTGGACTTAATCACAGGCACTTCTCATATTGCTGCTGGAATATAAGTGGCCCTGGGTTTGAGTGTGGTCACTGCTTTGTCTCCTCAGTATCCTGTCCTTGCTTCTATGGGGTAAGCCAGGCTGTCTTTGCTGTTACCCTGAGGCTGAACTGTTCCCTTCCCTTCCCCTTCTTTCTGTAGCCCCCGCCTGGAGCCTTGCCCTGCAACCTGTGTCTGGAGCCTTACCTGCATCCTTGCCCATTCTTGCTGTCAAGTTCTACTGTCGGAGCAAGACTGGAGCCTGGCTGTGTCCAGATAAGGAACTGTCTTTTGTTGGTTGGAACTGTCTCTTTGTGTCCAGGCCTTCGCTAGGTGGATCTGCCTGTTTGCTGCTACCTGTTTTGTGCAGCATGAGTCCTGGCCCTACGTCCTGTTTCCAAGGAGGGGTCCTGGCTCTGTGTTCCTGTTCTCACTTGACCAAGTCTGAGCTTCATGTCATTGTCCAGTCCTGGAGCCCTGTGTCCTGCCCCCATGTCCAGTCCTGGAGCCCTGTGTCCTGCCCCCATGTCCAGTCCTGGAGCCCTGTGTCCTGCCCCCATGTCCAGTCCTGGAGCCCTGTGTCCTGCCCCCATGTCCAGTCCTGGAGCCCTGTGTCCTGCCCCCATGTCCAGTCCTGGAGCCCTGTGTCCTGCCCCCATGTCCAGTCCGGGAGCCCTGTGTCCTGCCCCCATGTCCAGTCCTGGAGCCCTGTGTCCTGCCCCCATGTCCAGTCCTGGAGCCCTGTGTCCTGCCCCCATGTCCAGTCCGGGAGCCCTGTGTCCTGCCCCCATGTCCAGTCCTGGAGCCCTGTGTCCTGCCCCCATGTCCAGTCCTGGAGCCCTGTGTCCTGCCCCCATGTCCAGTCCTGGAGCCCTGTGTCCTGCCCCCATGTCCAGTCCTGGAGCCCTGTGTCCTGCCCCCATGTCCAGTCCGGGAGCCCTGTGTCCTGCCCCCATGTCCAGTCCTGGAGCCCTGTGTCCTGCCCCCATGTCCAGTCCTGGAGCCCTGTGTCCTGCCCCCATGTCCAGTCCGGGAGCCCTGTGTCCTGCCCCCATGTCCAGTCCTGGAGCCCTGTGTCCTGCCCCCATGTCCAGTCCTGGAGCCCTGTGTCCTGCCCCCATGTCCAGTCCTGGAGCCCTGTGTCCTGCCCCCATGTCCAGTCCTGTTGCTTTGCTATGTCTTGTCCTTGTCTAGATCTGGAGTCCGAGCCCGAGTCAAGACCCAGGTTCCGGGTCCCTGTCCAGTCTCTTGCTCGGAGTCCTTGTCCAGGTTTCAAGTTCCTAGTTCCTTGTCCAGGTCCCACTTTCCCAGTCTAGTCCTAGCCCAGGCCCTGTATCCTAGTCTCATTCAGGGCCTGTGTCTTGTCCAGTGTTGCTTCTTCCCTAATTTCCTTGCTTTCTTGACACACCTAGTCCTGTCCCTAGTACTTCAGTGTCTGTGTCTTGCATTTGTGTCCGCTCTCAACGCCCACCCTACGGCATCTTGATCTCAGTGCTCAGAACTTGTAGGTGATTCAATACAATTTCAATATTTACAATGGTATTGTGCACTTCAGTATTTTGGGTTGACAAATTGTTCCTTTGTGATACATAGTGGTAGCACTTTGTCATTGAAAAGATACCTTTAAAGGTCCAAACATTTTTGTGAAAAACTAATTAACACAAATATTCTAAAAGCTTCGTACAACAGAGCCAGACATCTGAAATTAATGTTGTCAGGACATGAGTACACAACTATCGTAAGTATACAAAAGCTGTTGATTGTCTGTACCTGTCACCATGTTTGATATGCTAAGTGACAACATCTGTCTGGTCTGCCAGCTTACACTCAAGTCACAATTGTGCAAGTAACTTAGCCATGTTGCTTGGTTTGATACAAGCCAATTAACACAACCCCGTTGACTTAATGTTGGCTCTTGCATATGTGTTTTCTTAGTGTGAGGAGCAGCCTGTGCTTTTAACTTGAACTTGCTGCTTGTGATTTACCAAAAAAAAACTTGTAGAGGAAGCTGAAGATGGTGTCCCCATGTATCTGCCACCCTTGCAAGTTTCCTGAAATTAATTACAATTTCAATAAGAATTGAAGCCCGGTTCCTGTTTGAATTAATATCTGCTATATTCATATAACTCCAGACGACTCCCTACTCCCTCCAGTTCAGGTGCAACCTGCCAAAGAGCCATGTATTGGCCATATTCATGAAACAGGCCATTTGAGTGAGATTATTGAGGGTGGTGAGCAGCATAGAACTGTACTGGCTATTTATACCTTCAAGAGGGGAGGTTGAGAAAGATTACACAATACATTACAAACATGCCCTTCTCTTACTCTGATCAACAAACAATCTGCTGAGGCATTGCTAATGTTTCAGGTTGAAATCCTGCTTATTACTATCTCTGCTTTTATTAATTACCCTGCCAAGATATTGTGGGATTTCTCAGACTAAATGTGGAACTGCAGTGACAAGATCAATGTAGTTAATGGAGGTTCCTGCATCAAGGCATCATCCATTGAAACCAGAAGTCCATTTCTCAGCTAATCAGAGTACTGTACATTTTGAGGTATTCTTCATTTCCTCTTTATTCTCTACTCGGTTAAGCTTTCCCTCTGTACTACGTCTCCTCTGACTATGCAACAAAGGTAATGGGGCCCTCAGGGGTGCACACTTACATTCTGGGGTATATTAGCAATCATGGTTAAATAAATAGAGATCTTAACTCAAGGGTGAGCCTCTAAAATTAGCCACGTAGAGCACGAATTGAATGTACTATTTAGATTTGACACACTGCACAGGAGATTTATAGAAGTAGAAACAAAGCAGACAATCTCTTTTAAAGTTTCCCAGGATAAAGGAATAAAACAAAGCAATAGAATCGGTTTTTATTTTGCTTTGGACTGAAGCTGCATTTATTAAGCAGCATGCCGCTGACATTTAAAACATGCAGGCTTGTGGCTCCCTCTGCTGACTGAATCACTTACTACAGGACTTAGACAGTTCACCTACATGCCTGAAAGTTAATATTTTCCAGCATTTGCAGACTTTTATTTTCATGCCTGAAAATTATTTTTGCTTGCTCCTGGAAATAAGAGTTCCTGGAAATAAAAGATGTAACAGTCCCTGTTTTTCCCACTGATGGTGAAAGTCAGAGGGCCTGGCATTTAATAATAAAATATGTACTGGGCTGGTTAGTTTAAGGCAGGGCATCAAACATTTCAATGTGTTACTTGTGTATTTCACTCTGTAGTTTGTTGCCTGCGCACAACTCAGCAGTCAGCCCCTGATCAGACACAAATACTTGATAAAGATTTATGTCTGATTCATTGGTCCATGGCTACAAAACAGAAATGGTGTCCTGCTGAGTGAAGCATAACCTGAACTAGAACAGCTTGTATTTCCTCCTCCAATGAGAGTGGAAAGCTTACAGTGAGAGAAACACCTTTTCCTTACCTCTTCCTCTACATCTACTGCCTTCCATCTTATCAACTCCAAGACTTAAGCAGATCTCGGAGATGCTCACTGCCAACAGGTACGAGCTTTGTGTAATGCAACAGTCAGGCTCCTTCAGTGAGTGTTGGACCACCATATGGAGTGCTAAAGTCAAAAGCACACGTGCAATGAAAATCTTGCTTGTGGCAGCATCACCAGTGGCAAACAGTAGCAGAGACACAAGTACTTGAGCAATCAGCTCATCCAAGTTTGCCTTGATCTGGAATATTCATCCAGGTTTTACAAGGAAACAAAACATTCTGCCCAAGCATCTGTCACCTCTGTTCATCTCTCCTACCCCATGCTCCCCAGACAAAAGATCTGTTCTGACTGTGGGCCCCTAGTAGCATCCTCCATACAAAATTCCTTCAGCAGGCTGCAATCATCATGAAATGTCATTCATTTCTGAGGCAGCAGATGATTTTAGGAGAGCTCAGGATCTCTTGGAACTTTTCGGCAGGCAGCAATCATTATGAGAAGTTGTTTGTTGGTGAGGCAGCACAAGGTTTAAAAAAAGAGCTCAGGGCCCTTCGGAATTTTTCAACGGTCTTCAATCATAATGAGAGGTCATTTGTTGGTCATCAGAATCATTTAGGCATTTGGCAATGGCCAATAGAAAAGAAGCGAGGTGTGAGTGGAGTGGCCATTGGTGGAGTGGACAGTATTACAGTGACCAGAATTTTGACTCAACAAATTTGGGTGAGAATAGTCTGAGCCTAGACTTGAACTTGGGAAGATACAGGTACAAGAAGTGTAGGCAGAACGGTAGTTAGGCACTGCAATGCTCCTGTCAGATGTGGGATTTCAGGATACCTAGCAGTCTTACTGATGACTGCATCTGCAGGAAGTGCACCCAACTTCAGCTCCTGTCTGACAAGGTCAAGCAACTGAAGCTGGAGTTGGACGTACTCAGGATTTTCCAGGAGGTTGAAAAACTCATAGATGAGTGTGGTGGTCCCACCCAGAGTGCAGGCTTCAGATAGTAGGTGGCTGACCAGCAAGAGAAGTAAAGGAATGAGCAGTCAGAGCAAGGTTCCACTGTGGTCATTCCCCTCAGCAACAAGTATACCCCCTTGGATATTGCTGGGAGGGTGGGGTAGGAGGAGTGGAATGACCTCTCAGGGGACAGTAGCACTGAGGACCAGCAGGGAAGGGTAAAGACAAGCAGAATGATGGTGATAGGAGACTTGATTGTTAAGGGGTTGGAAAGAGATTCTGTGACTGTGAAAGAGACACTAGGAATCTATGTTAATTCCCAAGTGCTGGGGTCCAGGATGTCCCACAGCAGCCTCGGCAAATCTGAAAAGGGAGGGTGAGCAACCATAGGTCCTGGTGCAAATTGGCACCAATAATATAAGTAGATGGGGGGGGGGGGGGGGGAAAGGTCCTGCACAACGATTATAGGGCATTACGGAAGAGACTGAAGATCAGGACCTCCAAAGTAGTAATCTCTGGATTACTCCCTGTACCATGTACTGGTCAGGGCAGGATTAGGACAGATGAATGAGTGGCTGAGGAAGTGGTGCAGGGGGCAGGGTTTCAGATTTCTACATCATTAGGATCTCTTCTGGGGAAGGTATGACCTGTACAAAAAGAATAGGTTACACCTGGACCCAAGGGGACCAATATCCTTGTGGGCAGATTTTTCAAACAAAATTGGCAGGGAGATGGGAACCAGAGTGATAGGGCTGAGAATGGGGCAGATGGTACACGTCGATGCAGTGTGTAGTGAGACTATCAGGAAAGACGAGGCAGAATGGCAGTCAGTGGGATGAGTTGAAGTGTAACATGGGGGCAAAATCAAAGAGTGATGAATAGAGGACTGAAGGTGATGTATTTGAATGCACGCAGTATATGGAATATAGTAGATGATCTTGTAGCGCAGTTAGATGTTGGCAGGTATGATGTTGTGGGCTGAGATGTGGCTGAAAGAAGATCATAGTTGGGAGCTTAAGCCCTAGGGATACACATTGTATTGAAAGGATAGGCAGAGGGGGTGGGGTGGCTCTTGGTACAAATTGAAATCAAATCTTTAGAAAGAGGCGACATAGGATCAGAACATATTGAACCTTTGTGGAAGAGTTGAGATGCAACAAGAGTAAAAAGACCATGATGGGAGGTGTATACAGGCCTCTGAACAGCAGACTGCATGTGGGGTACAAATTACAATGGAAGATAGAAAGGGCAATGTTGTGATATTCATTGGGGATTTCAATATGTAGGTAGATTGGGAAAATCAGGTTGGTGCTGGGTCCCAAGAGAGAATTTATAGAATGCCTGTGATGTGGCTTTTTAGAACAGCCTGTGGTTGAGCTCACTGGGGGACAGGCAATTCTAAATTGGGTGTTCTGTAATGAATCAGATTTGCTTAGGGAGCATGAAGTAAGTAACCCTCGGGAGGCAATGATCATAATATGATAGAACTTAAGTTTGAGCTGGAGAAGATAAAGTCAGATGTATCAGTATTAGTGGAGTAAAGGGAATTACAGAGGCATAAGAAAGGAGTTAGCCAGAGTTGATTGGAAGAGGACACCATCAGGGATAATGGCAGAACAACAATGACTCGCTTTGGGGGGGCAATTTGGAAGGTGCAGGATAGATAGATAGATTCCAAAGATGGAGTATTCTAAAGGGAGGATGAGGCAACCATCGCTGACAAGTGAAGGCAAACAACATAAAAGGAAAAGAGAGGGCATATAATATTGCAAAACATAGGGGAAATTTAGGGGATTGGGAAGATAAGCACCAAAAGAATGCAACTAAAAAGCCATGCAGAGAGAAAAGATGAAATATAAAGCTACATTAGCCAATAATATAAAAGAGAATGCTGAAAAGTTTTTTCAGATATATAGAGAGTAAAAGAGAGGTGAGTGTGGATATTGGACTGCTGGAAAATTATGCTGTATAGGTAGTAATAGTGGACAAAGAAATGGCGGATGAACTTAATAAGAATTTTGTTAGTCTTCACTGTGGAAGACATTGGCAGCATGCCAGAAATTTGGGAGTGCCAGGGGGCAGAAGTGAGAGTAGTCACTATTACCATGAAGCTTGGGAAGATGAAAAGTCTGAAGGTAGATCAGTCACCTGGACCGGGTGGACTACACCCCAGAGTTCTGAAAGAGATTGTGAAGGCACTAGTAATGATCTTTCAAGAATCATTAGATTCTGGAATGGCTCCAGGGGAATGAAAAATCGTAAATATCACTCTACTCTTTAAGAAGGGGAAGAGGCCTATTGCACTTATATCCATCATCATGAAATTGTACCATTTTGGATCGCAAGACCCTGCAGCGGATAGTGAGGTCAGCTGAGAAGATCATCGGGGTCTCTCTTCCCGCCATTACAGACATCCGCAAAGCAAACAGCATTATGAAGGACCCCATGCACCCCTCATACAAACACTTCTCCCTTCTGCCATCTAGGAAAAGGCACCGAAGCATTCGGGCTCTTGCAACCAGACTATGCAACAGTTTCTTCCCCCAAGCCATCAGACTCCTCAATACCCAGAGTCTGGACTGACACCAACTTACTGCCCTCCACTGTGCCTATTGTCTTGTTCTTTATCAATCATTTTATTGATTTAAAAAGAACATGTATACAAGCAAGAGGAGAATTATCACAAATATATATATCAATAACCATACATACAGAAGGTGAAATAAACTTCATCAAAATCATACATAGTATTAATCTGACATAGAATGTATAATAAGGAAAAAGAGAATTAATTCTCCTCTTATCAATTCATAAAAAGAAAAGACTTTTTGAAATTTTATATTAAAAAAAACACTATTCTGTACAAACAAAAGGAAAGGACTGGGCAGTCCATCCTGAGAGTAAAACCAAGGAAAGAAAAACTTTCTGATCAAATCCAAAACTTCAAAAAAAACTGGAAGAGAGGCAGTACAAAAATCAATAAATCAAATCATATGAAAATATTGAATAAAAGGTCACCAGATTTCTTCAAATTTAAAGGATGTATCCAATGTCTGACTTATTTTCTCTAAACTTAAACAGGACATGATGGAGGAAAGCCAATAAAAAGCAGTAGGTGGATTAGGATCCTTCCAATGACTCTCCTAGCCAATACAATTGAAAAGGCTATCATCTGCTGAGTGGAAACAGGAATATATCCTGCTTCCAATGGAATAATCCCAAAAATTGCTGTAGGTAAATTTGGTTGTAGGTCCAGATTTAAGACTTTTGAATAAGTTTTAAAGACATCTTTTCAAAAAGTGTCCACCTTTAAGCAAGACCAAAACATGTCAGTTAAAGTGGCCACGTCAATATTACATCTATCACAAATAGGATTGATAGTGGGAAAAATATGGGCTAATTTATCCTTTGACATATGTGCCCAGTGCACTCCCTTGAACTGTATCAAGGAATGATGGGCACAAATAGATGAAGTATTTACCAAATGAAAAATTTTACTCCATTGATTATCTGAAAGTAACTCTTGAAATTCCAATTCCCAAGCACCTTTAATTTTATCGTTAGCTATCATTTGTAAATTCAATAACCATTTATAAATTGCAGCTATCAGTCCTTTTTGAAGTGGTTTAACATGAAAAAGCATATCTATTATATTAGGTGGAAAAGCAGAGGGGTGATTTAGAAGCAAAATACGTAAAAAAAAATTCCTAATTTGTAAATATCTAAGAAAGTGTGCATTAGATAAACCATATTTATCCGGTAACTGAGTGAAAGACGTAAACAATCCCCTATAAACAAATCTGAAAAAGTTATTATTCCTTTGGTTTTCCAAATTAAAAAGGCTTGATCTAAAATTGATGGTTTAAAAAATAGTTAAGATGGATTTTATTAGAAAGAACAAAATTAACTCAAAAAATCTGCAAAACTGAAACCAACTTCTTAATATATGTTTAATAATGGGATTGAGGTCTTGTCTACCAATCTCAGAAAGCAAAACAGGAAGAGGAGCTCTCAGTAAAGAGGGAAAAGAATACCCCTTTACCAAGTTTTTCTCCAAATCCACCCAAAAAGGACAGTCATGTATGTCTGAATAATGAATCCAAAAGGTAATGTATCGAATATTAATTGTCCAGTAGTACAATCTAAGATTTGGCAAAGCCATGCCACCATCCTTTTTTAAATTTCTGCAATAAAGGTTTACTCAATCTAGGATTTTTATTATTCCAAATATAGGATGACATTTTAGAGTCTATTCTATCAAAAAACAGTTTAGGAACAAAGGAAGGGACTGCTTGAAGTGTATATAAGAACTTTGGTAGAACTATCATTTTAATAGCATTAATTCGACCAATTAATGATAACATCATAGGAGATCATTTAGAATGTATTTGTTGTGTATAATCAATTAGTGGGAGAAAATTGTATTTATACAGGTCCTTAAAATTTCTGGTAATTTTAATAGCAAGGTAAGTAAAGTGCTTTTTAGCAATACTAAAATGTATTTGGTCGTATTGATCCAACTGATTATCAACAAGAAATAACTCACTTTTGTGTAAATTTAATTTATATCCAGAGAAACTACTGAATTCAGAAAATATAGATAACATTGTCAGGGTCCGGTCCAGAACCGCGTTCCGGGTTTTGATCCGGTCCGGGGCTCCGGACTCCGGGTCCTGCAGTTGTCCCTCAAGTCACCCGTGATCTAGTTAGGACCCTCCTAGTTCAAGGAGGCACACCTGTAACTCATTGAGCTGCAGGTGTTTATAAGGGGCCTTGGGACTGGGACCAGGCGGGTGGTCGTTTTGTTCTATTTCTCCGCCGGCTCCAAACTCTTCTCTGCATTCTGTTATCCCGCCCGGGCTCAGACCTATTCTTCATCATGCTTCTCTGCCCGTACCAGTACTGCCAGGTTGGTCCGCTCTCCCACCTTTCTTCCCATGCGCTGGTCCCGCTTCTCTGCTTGTTTGTTTCTCGCGCAGTTGCGCTGTCTGCCGGCCGTTTCCGAATTTCCCATTTTTATGGCTGTCGTGTTGGTCAACCTGGACCTATGCCCGTTCCTACCCCTTGCCCCTGTCGGGCACGTTTGGCCAACCTGCCTCGGCCCGGCAGTGGTTCTGCCTCTTCCTATCCCTTGCCTCCGTCGGGCGGTTCCAGCCGATGGGCCGTGGCCTGGCGGGGGTTCTGCCCGTTCCTATCCCTTGCCTCTGTCGGGTGGTTCCGGCCGATGGGCCGTGGCCTGGTGCGGGTTCTGCCCTTTCCTATCCCTTGCCTCCGTCGGGTGGATCCGGCCGATGGGCCGTGGCCTGGCAGGGGTTCTGCCTGTTCCTATCCCTTGCCTCTGTCGGGCGGATCCGGCCGATGGGCCGTGGCCTGGCGGGGGTTCTGCCTGTTCCTATCCCTTGCCTCCGTCGGGCAGATCCGGCCGATGGGCCGTGGCCTGGCGGGGGTTCTGCCTGTTCCTATCCCTTGCCTCCGTCGGGCAGTTCCGGCCGACCCGCTGTGGCCCAGCAGGGGGTTCTGCCCCCTCCTTCTCTTCCACCCAAACCCTGGGATAGTGCCCCGCATCCGCCTAGGGGTCGTGCCCAGGCCTCCGGTGTTTCCGCCTGGGAGACGGCCCTTCCTGGGACATATGCGTCCCACCCAGGGAGGGCTCTCTTCTGCCCTGTCTTCCTCTTCCTCTTCCTGTCTGCCTGCCTGGACCCCGGGGACCTGCCTGCCTGAACCCCGGGGACCTGTCTGCCTGAACCCGGGGACCTGCCTGCCTGAACCCGGGGACCTGTCTACCTGCCTGCCTGAACCCGGGGACCTGTCTGCCTGAAGCTTGAGGACCTGCCTGCCTGAACCTGGGGACCTGTCTACCTGAACTCGAACTTCAGGAGCCCGCTCCGCTCTGCCTGCCTGACACTCTGTCTACCTGAACCCCAGCTCTACCCTTAAGTGCCATGGCATCCCCATCCTGCCCTTCCCCTAGTACTTCAGTGTCTGCGTCCTGCATTTGGGTCCATCCGGCCCCTCCTGACAAACATAGAAGGAATAGATTTCTTAGGATCTGAAATATAGACTAACAAGTCATCAGTATACAACGAAACCTTATGCACTTTATCCCCTCCCTTAATACTCTGAATATTATTGGAATCCTGAATATTGTCTTGTTTATTATTTATTGTAATACCTGCACTGTTTTGTGTACTTTATGCAGTCCTGGGTAGGTCTGTAGTCTAGTGTAGTTTTCTTTGTGTTGTTTTTACATAGTTCAGTGTAGTTTTTATACTGTTTCATGTAGCACCATGGTCCTGGAAAACATTGTCTCATTTTTGGACTGGACTGGACTGTTGGAGTCTATTGTTATGGATGAGGATTTGCAGTACATGGAGGCACGTGATAAGATAGTCCAAAGTCAGCATGTTTGTTAAGGGGAAATCTTGCCTGCCAAATCTGTTTGAAATCCTTGAGGAAGTAACAGGCATGATAGACAAAGGGGAGTCTGTGGATGTTGTTTATTTGGATTTTCAGAAGGCTTTTGACAAGGTGCTGCACATGAGGCTGCTTAACAAGATAAGAGCCCATGACATTACGAGAAAAATGCTGGCATGAATAGAATAGCTGACTGACAGGAGGCAAGGTGTGGGAATGAAGGGGTTCTATACTGGTTAACTGCCAGTGACTAGCGCTGTTCCACATAGGTTGGTACTGGAACCCTTTCTTTCTGCATCATATGTCACTGATTTGGATGTTCCAAATCACGGCTTTGTGGCCAGGTTTGTGGACAATATGAAGAAGATGGAGGGGCAGGTAGTGTTGAGGAAGCAGGAAGTCTGCAGAAGGAGATGGACAGATTGGAAAATGGACAAAGAAGTGACAGAATAGAGTCAGACAGTGTATGGTCATGCACTTTGGTAGAAGGAATAAAGGCATAGACTATTTTCTAAATGGAGAGGAAATTTTAAAACCATCAGAGCTGTAAGAGAACGTTGGAGTCTGTGTGCAATCTTCCCTAAATATTAACTTACAGGTTGATCTGGGGTGAGGAAATCAAACAGAATGTTAACGCTCATTTCAAGAGGGCTAAACACAAAAGCAAGGATGTAATAATAATATAAGGAATTGGTCACACTGCAGTAGAGTACTGTGAACAGTTTTGGGCGTCTCATCTAAGAAAATTTGTGCTGGCATTCAAGACGGATCAGAAGTGTTTCACAAGAATGGTTCCGGAAGTGAAAGGGTTAATGTATGAGGAATGAATGGGGATCTCATTGAAACCCATCAAATATTGAAAGGCTTAGAGAGAGTAGCTGTGTAGAGGGTGTTTCCTATAGTAGGTGACTCTAGGACCAGAGGGCATAGCCTCAGAATAGAGGGACATCCATTTAGAACAGAGATGAGGAGGAATTTCTTTAGCCAGAGGGTTGTGAATTTGGGGAAATCATGGCCATGGACAGCTGAGGAGGTCAAGTCATTGGGTATATTTAAAACAGATGTTGATAGGTTCTTGATTAGTCAGGGTATCAAAACTTATGAGGTGAAGGCAGGAGAATGGGTTTGAGAGAGATAATAAATCAGCCATGATGGATCATTGGACCAAATGACCTAATTCTACTCCTATGTCTTATGGTCTCTAATTGTTTTCTCTTCTTCAATAACCAACATATCGTTTGGTTGATTGAGGAAGACTGTGACTTCAGATCTAGTACAAAGCTAAGGGTTGATATCACAGAGTTGGTGCAGTTAAAGGGAATCATAGAAATTCCTTTGAAGAGGGGAGAAAATCATCTTCAAAGTGATGGATCCCGATGCTTTTGTGATCCAAATGATCTTTGCAAGTCAAGAACGAGGCATAAAACTTATTGCTTACGGCCATTTTTTTTTAAAGTGTTACAAGAGTAGAAAATGAACAAAAAGCCAAGTTAAAAGAACAAAGAAAAGTACAAAAGTTTTTTTTTAAAAAAACAGTTGTGGTCATCTCATAATCAACGACATAACAAAATTCCAATGATAAATTTAACCTATAAATTGGCAGAGTTCAAGTGATGCTACTTGAAATCTAAGAAATTTCTGGAAAACTGAAGAAGCAACTGTACCATCATTGCAGGTAAATTCACTGAACTACATGCATATTGCTGATTATATATAGACATGTAATGATTGGAAAGTTAAACTCTAAAGAAAATACGAAGAAAATAACAGTTCAAATAAAAGAAAACAAAAGTGATCTGCTGAGGTCCTCCAGCAGTTTGTTGTTTTCCAATGAAGCTAATGACCTAGTAGTAACAGTGATCCCTATCCTCCTCTAAGAACATAAGAAATAGGAACAGGAGTAGGCCTTCTGGCCCTTTGAGCCTTCTCCACCATTCAATAAGATTATACTGATCTGACCATGGACTCATGTCCACCTACCCACCTTTCCACAATAACACTTGATACCCCCTATGCAAAAATCTTTTCAACCTTGTCTTAAGTATATTTACTTAAGTATATATAAGTATATCTCTGCTTCACTGGGCAGAGAATTCCACAGATTCATCACTCTCTGGGGAAAAGCAGTTCCTCCTCATCTCCATCCTAAATCTACTCCCCTGAATCTTGAGGCTATGTCCCCTAGTTCTAGTCTCACCTACCAGTGGAAACAACTTTCCTGCCTCTATCTTATCTATCCCTTTCATAATTTGATATGTTTCTATAAGATCTCCTCTCATTCTTCTGAATTCCAATGAGTACAATCCCAGGTGACTCAATCTCTTATAGTCTAACCCCCTCATCTCTGGAATCAACCTAGTAAACCTCCTCTGCACTGCCTTTAAAGCCAGTATATCCTTCCTCAAGTAAGGAGACCTTAACTGCACACAGTACTCCAGGTGTGGCCTCACCAGTTCCCTGTGCAGTTGCAGCATAATCTCCCTGCTCTTAAATTCAATCCTTCTAGCAATGAAGGCCAAAATTCCATTTGCCTTCTTAATGGCCTGCTACACCAATATCCTATAGCTATAGGATTCTAAGACCAGGAGTACATACAGCAGGTATCTCAGAGCATACCAATACTGACTCTTCAAAATCCTCCAATTCCACACACAAACCAACATCAATATGAAGCACAACAGTGTAGCATGGATTGAATGATGTCACCTCTTATAAAGTTAAATCAAGTGACTTAGGCAACAACAGGGCTTCACTTCCAGATGAGCTCAAGGACTTCTATGCTCACTTTAACCGTCAAAATATGGAAGAACGTTGTGAACTCCCACAGCCCTGATGATCCTGTGTTATCAGTCTCTGAGACCAGCGTGCGAGCAGCCTTCAAGAGGGTGAACCCATAAAAAGCATTCGACCAGACAGGGTACTTGGACCTGTACTGATCGATCAGCTGGAGCATTCACTGAGATCTATAAGCTCTCACTTCAGCAGTCTGAGGCACCAATCTGCTTCAAGCAGGTCTCAATTATACCGGGGCCTAAGAAGAATGTGGTAACTTGCCTCAATGACTATTGTCCAGAGGCACTTACGTTCACAGTGATGAGGTGTTTTGAAAGGTTGGTGATGGAACATAACAACTCCTAGCCTGAGAATTAACTTGGATCCACTCCTATTTGCCTAATGGAGCATCAGGTCCACAGCAGATGCCATCTCATTGGCTCTTCACTCAATCCTGGAACATCTGGACAGCAAAGGTGTGTATATCATAATGCTCTTTATTGACCACAACTCAGCAATCAATGCCATCATTCTCTCAAAACTAATAAATATACTTCAAGCCCTTGGCCTCTATACATCCTTGTGTAATTGGATCCTCAATTTCCTCAATTGCAGACCACACTCAGTTCGGATTGGCAACAGCATCTCCTCCACAATCTCCATCAGCATAGGTGCACCACAAGGCTGAGTGCTTAGGCCCCTGCTCGGCTTCATTTACACTGATGGCTGTGAGGCCAAGCACAGTTCCAATGCCATATTCAAGTTTGCTGATGAAACCACTTCCATAGGCTGAATCAAAGGTGGTGATGAATCAGCATGCAGGAGGGAGACCGAAAATATGGCTGAGTGGTGTCTTAACAAGAACCTCCCACCCAATGTCAGCAAAACCAAGTAGCTGATTATTAACTTCAGGAGGAGGAAACCTGAGGTCCATGAGCCAGACCTCACTGGAGGATCAGAGATGGAGAGGGTCAGCATCTTTAAATTCATCGGTGTTATTATTTCAGAGAACCTGTCCTGAACACAGCAACTAAGGGCAATAATGAAGAAAACTCAGCAGCGTCTCTGAGCTAAAACTTAGACAGGCTTCCATAGATGTGTAGTGGAGAGTATATTGACTGGCTGCATCACGGGCTGGTATGGAAACACTAATGCCCTTGAATGGAAAGTCCTTCCAAAAATAGTGGATATAGCCCAGTCCATGGGTAAAGTCCTCCCTACCATTGAGCACATCTACACGGTGTTGTCGCGGGAAAACAGCATCCATTATCAGGGACCCTCAACAGCCAGGACATGCTCTCACTGCTACCATCAGGGAGAAGTGACAAGTGCCTCAGGACTCATACCACCATGGTCAGGAACAGTTATTTCCCTTCCCCCCCAACTATCATGCTCTTGAACCAAAGGGATAACTGAACTCAACTTCATTTCTCCTATCTGTGAAATGTTCCTACAACTTATTGATTTACTTTCAAGGATTCTTCATTTCATGTTCTTGATACTTGTTGTTTATTTACTTATTACTATTATTTTTCCCTTTTTGTATTTTCACAGTTTGTTGTCATTTGTGTGCTGGTTGTACACTCAGGTTGATGTGGTCTTTCGTTGATTCTATTATGGCTATTCTATTATGGATGTATTGAATATGCCTGCAAGAAAATGAATCCAGCTCAGTCTGATGTTCCAGATGCAAATTGGATAAAATGTACCAGCAGCACTGAACGTTAAAAGTCAGCAAAGCCAGAGAAAGAGAACGGATCTCTTTTTTAGTGGTTTTCTGTTAGGAGTCCCTGGATGAGACAAAGCCAGCATTTTCCTGTCCTTGACGATACGTTGAGCTTTCCCCAGATGTTTATTTCATCACAGGAACACTTTTCCTCCACTTTGTCACACTGACCATTCCCTTCCAGCCTCGCTCACGTGCGTCTGAATATCTCTTTTTCTATCCTTAACTTCATTTAGCCGCTGTTCCTTTTCCCACAACTCACTAACTTCAGGAAAGCTGTTGTCTCCAAACTAACTCTGACAGCCCCTTCCAAGCCCACAATCTCTGCTAACAAGGGAAAAAGGAAGCACAGGAGGAGACCTTCACCAGCACCTGCAGGCTTCTCTCCAATTCACACATGATCCTGGCACTATTACTTCACTGTTGCTTATCTACACCCTGGATCTCTCTATCCAGCCCCACTGTGGGAGCTTTGTCACTAGAAAGATTGCACAGTTCATGCAGGAGACTCACTACCACTTAATCAAGGGCAGTTAGGGGTGGGCAATGGATGCTGACCCTGCCAGTGGTGAGCACCCGCTGAAAAATGAATCCAAATGCTCTCGGTCCAACAGGTTTAAAAATGCTCATTTTCTTTCCCCTGCTATACCGCTGTTACAATCCTTGGGCTGTGTATTTTGTTGATGCAAAACAGTACATTTCACTGTTATGTTTCAATGTTTAGATGTACATATGATAAATATGGCTAATATTAACTTAATATGCAGAGTCAGCATTGGGAATTCTTGCCAATATTTTGAGAAGCCTAGTGCACATACTGTAGACAGGATCTCATAACACAAAGCCACTAAATAAGATTTAAATTCTCTTGTCTCCAGCATTGCAAACCTTCTATGTTTATCCCTCCAGCTACATTTTGATATTGGTGAGTATATTTAGTTCTGCTGCAGTGTGGTGCTGCCATCTTGTGGGGAAGACTGCCAATGCTCCTGTCTCTGTGATTCATTAAATCAGAGTCAGGTTTATTATCACTGACATTTGATGTTTTGCAGCAGTACAGGGCAAGACGTAAAAAATATAAGTAACAAAAAACTACTCACCACTGACTCCTCAATGAGGATTGGTGAGTGTTGACCCAACCTCCCCTTCCTGACGTCCACAATCAATTCCTGAGTCTTGTTGACATTGAATGCAAGATCGTTGCTGTGAGACCACACAACCAGCTGATCTATCTTGCTCTACTACACTGCTTCATCGTCACCTGTGATATGAAATTTGTAATAAGGATAGTCTTACACTCCTATCTGAATGTCCATTCAAGTATATGAGAGGTGACTGATATCTGCTAAAGCTCATTTCCAAATTTTTGTTGATTACTTTAACACAAATTTATATGTGGAAAAACCCCTTCCCTGCATTGGGCTTGGTTTTGACTATTGTCCCAATCATATTCGAGAAAACTGCATCACCAGAGGGACTGACTGACTGACTTGCTGAAGCTGGGCCTTGAGCATGAGCATTGACTCAGGGTGCCTTAGTGAGGTGGTGGTGGGGTGGGGGAGAGGAGGCAGGAGGATGCAAGGAGAGAAGGCAAAAATCAAAACCAATTTACAGGGGATGGAAATATAAAATAAAAATAAAATGCTGTAATTACTCAGCAGGACAGGCAGCATCTGTAGAACAAAATGCAATTAACATTTCAAGTCTGGAACCCTTCATTAGAATCAGAAATATTTTAAGCATTGCACCAGTGCCATCTTTAAAAGAGCCATCTAGTTAGTCATGTCCCATTTTTCAAAATGCCCTAGCCATGAAAAATTTCCTTTTTAATATTTAATCTATTTCCTTTTGAAAGATAGTGTTGAATTTCTTTCTAATCCTGTTTAAACTAGACATCTGAGCTCAGAGCATAAAATTTCCTTCAAATCTCCTCACTGTTTTTCTGCCTCTTTGTCCTAAATATGTAGCTACCAACCACATGGCTTGGGAATATGGCTGTTCCCAATCCACTTAATAAAAGTCCATTATCATAGCAATACTGAACTCTGGGGAATAAATGTCAACACCTCTTGCATTAACATTGCCTTCCAACAGTTCCGCTCAGTCATTTTAACCATAATGACTTTCAGTGGTTAGAGATCTCTAGCCAGGTGCCAAATCATTGCACGCAGTGCTGGGAGAATTCAGGGAACAGCAAACATTCTGGAAAACAATGAAGAAAGCAAGGCTGATTTCTGTGAGCTTAATCAGTTTTCTTTGAAATAATAATCCAACAAATAGAGAATACAGCAACATGGCCACTACTGCCTTTCCCAGTAAAAATGTCAATAAGGTGGACACATTGTTACTTTGGAATAGGTGGGTACAATTGAACTATGGGCATATCCTAGTGCCTGCTCCCTCTGAGGATCAGAGGTTTCGTGGCACCAACCCATTGTCTGTGTCTTGGACCATACCCAAGAAGATGTTCTGTTTGACCCTTAACCAGATGCAATAGTCATCCTGAAACTCAGGTATGGAATTTTGCCACAGGAGTGAAGTTTGATTACTCGGGAAAGTTAGATAAACACTTGAGGGAGAAAGGGAAAAGAAGGGTGAATAGAGTTTGAGGATGAGCCATTGGAAAGAAGCTCAAGTACAACATAAGTAATGAACAGGTCCAGGACCAATCCATTGTTTTGGACCCATTTTGTGAATTATTTGCTTGTTTGTTATTAATATCTTTATTGAAGCATCACCAGCAAACATCCTTAAAGTATTGTCCTTTGTGCCCAGGATGCAGGTCATATCAAAATCAAGTTTAATATCACTGACATATGTCGTGAAGTTTGGTGTCTCTGCAGCAGCAATACATAATAGAAAATAAAATGTGAATTGTAATAAATATACTGTATATAAATAGTTAAATTAAATAAGTAGTGCAAAAATAAAAATAATGTAGTGAGATAGTGTTCATGGGTTAAATGTCCAGTCAGAAATTGGATGGCAAAGGGGGCAAAGCTGTTCCTGAATCGTTGAATGTGTGCCTTCAGATTCCTCCACCTCCTTCCCTGTGGTAGCAATATGACTCAGCTGTCAGTAGACACAGCCTATGTCCTCTCCAGGGGCAAATGGGACCAGGGTATCTTTGGGAGAGGGGCAAGTATGGTTGGGTTGGCAACAACCATGAAGGCCCCTTGTAGTCTATCAGTGGCCTGGAACACGATGGCAGGGGGGTGGTGGAAGCAGATGAGATAATAATGTTTAAAATGTTCATGAATATGTGGGGATTGGAGCGATGTGGGCCTCACACAGGCAGGAAGGATTGGTGTGATTTAACATCATGCATGGCATAGATATCACAGGGAGAATGGCCAGTTATATGTTCTACCTACCTGACCCACTTCTTTATAACTTAATTTTCAGGATGATGGCATCACTGGTAACACCAGCAGAAGAGCAGTCCGCTGGAAGAACTCAGCAGCTGTGGAGGCAAGTACTTGGTGAACATTTCTGTTGATACCCTGTATCAGGACTGAGATTCACATTCAGTCCAGTGTTGTCTGAATATTAAGAGCAGTTTATCTTATTTCATCTCCGGCATTTAGCTGTTTAGTCCATGTTTGGACCAAGGCTGTGATGGGGTCTGGAGCTGTGTGGTCCTGATAAAACCCAAACGAGACAATGACAGTTGTGTAATGCTGATGATCTGTCATCTGCCAGGCTGTGTAAACAGACCCCAGTGGTGTTGCAATAAAATTCACGGGTAAAAAAGAGGCAAAAAATGGAAAAATTAAGGGCTTAAAAGAGATTAAGAAAGGGTGAGATGACCAAACAGGCTTTATTAAAAACCATCTCCCTTTTTTTAACATTCAGCGTCTATTTAATATTTTATACTCAGTTCCAACTGGGACTCCTGAATGTGTTATCTCCCTTGATGCGGAGAAAGCATTTGATCGTATAGAGGGGAACTACCTTTTTGCAGTCTTAGAAAAATTTGACCTCGGCCAAAGTTTCATCTCTTGGATCCAATTGCTGTACCTGTGTCCTACTGCTTCTGTTCTAACTAACTTTCAGAAATCCCAAGTATTCAATCTCAAACGTGGCACCCGTCAGGGATGCCCCTTAAGTCCCTTTCTCTTTGATTTGGCTATAGAACCTCTGGCGATAGCATTTCAAAAATGTCCTGAACTGACCGGGATTTGGAGAGGGGGTGTTGAGCATAAAGTCTCTCTCTATGCTAATGACTTACTACTCTTTCTCTCATATCCGTCTACATCCTTACCTCTAATGTTTTCACTTCTTGACCAGTTTAGCCAGATCTCTGGCTATAAACTCAACTTACATAAGAGTGAACTTTTCCCAATTAATAAAGAAGCACAAGAACTTTCGCTTATATTACTGGGCAGCTAATATACGTTGTGCTGCCTTCTGGTCTTTCTTCCACGGTCAACCTGAGTGCCCTAACTGGGTGGCAATGGAGTTGAGCTCCACTAAAGAATTATCTATATCTGCACTTCTTGGCTCTGCACTCCCTAGTAGTCTGCCCAGATCAATAGCTAATCCTCTGGTTAGACACACTTTGCGTATATGGGCTCAGTTCAGGAAATGCTATGGTTTCCAGGGGTTTTCCATTTCTAGCCCTGTCGCACATAATCACCTTTTTTTACCTACCACGTTCGATTCAGCATTCCATGTTTGGTACAGGAAGGGCATTAGACATTTTGAAGATCTCTTCATTGATAACCGCTTCGCTTCTTTTCAACAGCTCTCTGTTAAGTTCAACCTGCCTAACGCTCACTTTTTCAGATATCTCCAAATCCGACACTTTACTGCTCCTTTAATTCCTAACTTTCCTGAAATGCCTGCAAAAAATGCTATGGACCTATTTCTCTCCATTAATCCACTAGGTAAAGGTTTAATTTCAATTATCCGAGATAAACTAGCAGCCTTACGACGGGCCCCTGTGGATAAAATTAAAATGGCCTGGGAGCAGGATTTAAATATCTCCTTATCCGAGGAGAGCTGGGACTCAGTTCTCAAATCGGTTAACTCAACCTCTCTTTGTGCTCGCCATTGTCTCTTACAGTTTAAGATTGTTCATAGAGCCCATATGTCTAAATCTAAACTATCTCGATTCTACCCTGGCATTAGTCCGCTCTGTGATAAATGCAAGAGGGGCGTGGCCTCTCTCATCCATATGTACTGGTTCTGTCCTAGCTTGGAGAAATTCTGGAAAGATGTCTTCACTACACTATCGGGTATTCTGAATCAGCACCTAGAACCTAACCCCTTAATTGCTCTGTTCGGTTTTTGGGGCGAGACAGATTTATGTCTGGGTCCGACCAAATGCCGAATACTATCCTTTGCCTCTCTCCTGGCGAGACGCTTGATCCTCCTTAGATGGAGAGATGTTGCCCCGCCCACTCATGCGCAATGGCTTAACGACATTATGGCCTGCTTGGACCTCGAAAAAATTCATTATTCAGTTCTCAATTCGGATTTAAAGTTCCATAAGATCTGGGGGCCTTTTATCGAGTACTTTCATAACCTTCCTCTTGATTAGGGTTTTTTTTTCTTTTCGGTCCCTTGCTTTCAGCTCCCTTTTTTTTTCTGGTAGTAGGCATTATTATCCTCTGTTGCTAAGTGTATTCACAGTCTGGGAGTTTGACTGTCCGGACTTATACTCTCTATATTGTGTGGTGGTTGGTCTGGAATTGTTGTTTTTTTCTTGTGTTGTGGGGTTTGGGGAGGACACTAAGCTCACTTGTCTTTAATTTAGGTGCTTTTTTGTTAAATTCTCTTCCTTTGTAGCATATTGTTATTGTATGCTTAACCTTGCTCTGTATTAATGCTCCTCATTGGGATTTGGGGTTTTTAATTTTGTAAAATGTTTTGAAAAACTAATAAAAAAATTAAAAAAAAAAGAAAGGGTGAGGTCATGGGGAGGTCTGCAAGCGAATGAAAAGTTTGAAACTGAGTTGTTGCTTAACCAGGAGGCCAGGCAGATGAGCAGGCACTGAGCCAAGGCTGCGCATTTAGAGGGCTTTCATTCCACAGGAGTACTTGGTAGACCAGTCGGGGTGGTTTGGAGCAGCCAAAACTAAAGGAGACTTGAGGATAGATGGAGGTAACAGCAGCAGATAAAATGAAGTGGGATGGTGCTGGGCCGCCAGGAGTGATTTGGCGATACGAAATGATGAGTCAGCTGCACCTTTCCTCATTCCCTGTCACGCCCACTGTTGAACTTGAATGCCCACGAGGTCATTAAACACGCAAGGTCATCAGTCAGTATGAGTAAAATACAAATGTCGCTTGAGAGTTTCTTTGGAAGAGGTGGTAGGGGACATAAAAAGCCTAACGATGATGATAACACAGAGACAGCTGAGGCCGAGACTGCAAAAAAAGAGAAAGCTTCCTTCAACAGAAAATGCGACGAGTCGTACATAAAATATGGCTTTAATGCGACCGGTATCTTGCACGCTCCAAGCCCCCTGTGTGTGATATGTGGAGACAAGCTGTCTAATGAGGCAATGAAGCCCTCAAAACTGCTTTGGCAGCTTGAGTCCAAGCACCCTGCACTTAAAGACAAACCCGCTGAGTTTTTTGAGCGGAAAAAGCATGAGCAAGCGAGACAGAAGGAAGTGCTGAGAGCCACCACCTCCACAAATGCTGCTGTTCTGAGAGCGTCGTACTTAGTGGCTAGCCGTATTGCTAAGGCTAAGAAGCCTCTCACTGTTGGTGAAGAATTGATTCTGCCTGCTGCCAAGAACATGTGCCATGAACTGTTGGGAGAAGTTGCAGCTAACAAAATGGCACAGGTTTCTCTTCCAGCTACCACAGTTTCAAGGAGAATCGATGACATAGCAGAGGACATCGAAGCACAGCCAGCTGTTGGAACGGCTTAACGAGTCACCATGGTATGCTATCCAGGTCAACGAGTCTACCGATGTCGACAACAAGGCAATACTGCTGGTTTATGTGCCATGTATATTTCAAGATGATGTGCATGAGGATATGTTGTGTGCACTGCAGAACTGGGGCAGAACTATTCAAGTCTTTGAATGACTACATGTCAGGCAAACTGGACTGGTCATTCTGTGTTGGAATATGCACAGATGGGGCTGCATCTATGACTGGATGGCTGTCTGGTTTCACTACCCGAGTCACAGAGGTTGCTCTTGAATGCCAGTCTACACACTGTGTCATATACAGGGAAATGCTGGCTAGTGAAAAAATGTCACCTGATCTTAACAGTGTATTGAGTGACGTTGTTGAAGATATCAATCACATCAAAGCAAAAGCCCTTAGTTCACGTCTGTTTGAGCAGCTTTGCGAGGAAATGGATGCAGAGCGCAAGCGCCTTCTCTTTCACACTGAAGTCAGGTGGCTATCAAGGGGGAGAGCCCTGGCCTGGGTTTTTGAGTTAAGAGAGCCGCTACAGAGATTTCTTTCAGGAGAAAAGTCACCATTGGCAGCACACTTCAGTGACGAGGAGTGGATAGCAAAACTCGCTTATCTGTGTGACATCTTCAACCTCCTCAATGAACTCAATTTGTCTCTTCAGCGGAGAATGACAACTGTCTTCAAGTTGGCAGATAAAGTGTCTGCTTTCAAAGCCAAACTGGAACTGTGGGGACGGCGAGTGGCCAGGGGCATATTTGACATGTTCCCAACATTAGCTGGGATTTTGGGAGAGACTGAGGCTGCACCGTCCTTCTCACAGCTGGTGCGCGATCACCTGTCTTCACTGTCGACAGAATTCGAACGTTACTTCCCAACTGCAAATGACCCAAGACATGCAAAGGAATGGGTCTGTGATCCATTTGTGTATGTCCCCAGTGAGTCATCCATGTCAGCACAGGAAGAAGATCAACTCCTCGAGCTTGCAAATGCCGGTGGGCTGAGAAGTATATTTGACATAACATCTCTGCCGGCATTCTGGATCAAAGTCAAGGCTGAATATCCTGGGATAGCCATGAAAGCACTGAAAACGTTGCTTCCATTTCCAACATCATATCTTTGTGAAGTGGGGTTTTCTGCAATGAATGCAATGAAAACTAAATTGCCGAATAGACTAGGCACAAGGAACCCTCTTCGAGTATTGCTGTCTCCCATCACCCCTCGATGGGACTGTCTTGTTGCAGGGAAACAAGCCCAGGGCTCCCACTGATTCAGCAATATTGGTGTGTTGCAATGATTTTATATGTTCATACGAGGAAAATATGCACTGTGTGTTTAATATCCAAATATTGCTTAAAATGTTATGATGCTGTTGACATATAAGACTTATCACCATATTCATGCGAGGAAAATATGCACTGTGTGTTTAATATTAAATTCGTTAGATAAACGCTTTTAGAAATGAAATTGAGTGTATTAATTAGCCATTTATAAGTGACTTGTAGTTTCACCTATATTCTGGTCGTGGTTAACACATCTCCCCCCACCCCCACCCCACCGCCCCAGTCTGCCGGACCGCAAGAATATTGTCAATATTAAACCGGTCCGCGGTGCAAAAAAGGTTGGGGACCCCTGTCCTATTTGACTTCTCAAAATGCATTACCTGGTATTTGTTGGAATTAAATTGCATCTGCCAATTTTCAATCAAATTTTCAAAATAATCTGTTTCCTACTTCAGCCTTAAACAACCATCCTTGCTATCACAACTCTACTAATTTTTAATTCTGAAGGAGACAGTGTTCTGCTGTTTTGGAAATTGGACCAGGAGCTGATTCAGGTGACTGCTATATTATAGGGGACTGTGTTCTGAAACAATGGGCCATGCTGTGATTTTCCGTAATGTGAAGCCACACAATCTGTGAAAGCATCAAGAAGCTTGAGTTATGAAAAATAAATTTTGTGTTGATTTATTTAATTTTTTTCCCACACAAATTCTGTGAGGATGAATCTTATTGGGTAGCTCAAACTTTTGTGGAATGATATGTGAATTTCCATAATCCAAATGGCTATAAAACAGAGGTCCCCTATATTTTTCAAACTCCAATCAGTTAAAATAAACTTTTTTTATTACTTACAACATTATCTTTTTCTTCCCACATTTCTTAATAATAAAGAAAGCTTGGATATCAGGTGATGTCTCTGAGGCTGATAAACTTTTTTTTTGAGGAAGATGTCTTCAAACTCGGTGTCATTACCATGTGCTGGCAGGTGATGTTCTGTACTCGTTTCTGAGAACAGAGTGTCTTCAAAACAGTAATGTCTGGCTCGTTAAGCAACCTTTGAGAAGCCATAGGGACTGATCCAAGCACATGATTCCAAGATGATAACTCTGCCTTAGCTCATTTGATGCTCTACCCCTCCTCATGCTCTTGTTGCTACCAGACTGGATTCTCTAGGAAGAGGGGGTGTACCTGTTGGTGAACTTCATTGAGAGCTGAGGATCCACTGAACCATGTATATCACCACCATTATGTTCAAGTGTGAGCCACTGAGGGGTAAGTCATACCTTCCTTTCCACTGAGTAACTCACCAACGATACTGCAAACAAGATTAAGTAAAACAATGAAATAATTAGCAACAGAAATAATCCATTATTTGCAAATTGCCTTGGCATACTTTTCCTTCCTTTCTCCTCAACTGCTTTTTCATAATCATCCAAATGAGTGGGATTGAACTCAACTCATTCCAGTCTAATCTTTGCAGATAGAGCCAGAGTAAATCCCTGTGATAGTTTCTCTACTCACTAACACAATTTCTTTTGATGACCCCAAAGTTCAGGCAGTGACCCACCTCCTGGATGCCACCTACGTCATCTGAAATCGTGGTGTTCGTCTACATGTGTTCATGTGGGCTCTGAACCCCTAGGTGCAGTTTCCCCCTACACTCTCCCAACCCTGCTCTGTCCCTCCGTCCACTCATACTGTACATGAATAGAGGGACCTCAGGAAACAAGTCCATTGTTCCCTGAAAATGGATACACGGATGGATAGGATGATGAAGGTAGTATATGACATTATGTTACAGCTTTACAAAAACCTGAATAGATTGCACATGGAATATTGTGTGCATCTGTCACTTGACTATAGCAAGGATGGCATTGTACTACGCAAGTGCAGAAGAGATTCACCAGGTTGTTGCCTCAGTTGGAGGATTTTAGTTTTGGAGAGAGATTGGATTGGCTGGACATATTTTCCCTAGACCCAGAGAGGTTGAGTTGTCACCAGAGAGAGTATATAAGATTATGAAAAGCATAGGTAACTAGATAGTCAAAATCTTTTGCTTGTGGTAGGTGTATCAAAAGCAAAGGGCATAGTTTTTTGAGGGATAGGAGTTTTGAAGTAGATCTTGGGGGTAGGTCTTTTCAAATAGAAAGTAGTTGATATTCAGAATGTGATGAAAGAGAAGGTGGTGGAATCAGATAGATGTACTTCATTTAAGAGACATTTAGAGAGCCACTTAAACAGGCCTAGAAGAAAATAGTCCGAATGCAGAGAAACAGGATTACTGCAGATGGACAATATGGTTGTTATGGGCATGGTAGTCCAAAGGCCTGTTTCTGGGCTGCAGAACTCAGTGACTCTATGACTCACTTGCAGCTGGATCTGCAGGTGTAAAGTCCCTACGATAATCAGGTCAAAATTTTAACACAAGCAAGAGAGTGAATGCTTCCTTCAGTAAAGATGCAGTTAATATTTTCATTGGCAGTGTTAAATTGGGAACAGATTTTGGGGCAATGTGTCTTCACTTGTTTTGCTTAGGACTCTGTTGTCCACGGAGGTGAGGAGTCCAGGTTCACCCGCCTGCACCCAACTTGACATGACTTCGTTTAGAGTAAACAGTTGGTTGGCTGTACAGATCAGACTAAAAATAAATCTTTGTAGCCTTTTATTGGTTAAATAAGGAAACATATAATGCTGGTTTTGCATCCATCTTTTCTAAACAAATAACATTTTCCTCAGTCTGTACAACTAATTATATTTTAAGAGGAATGCCAAATAGAACTGCAATAAATATATTCTAGAAAGGACAAATTAGTATAAGGCATCCATGAGTTAGAAATGCTGGAAGCACACTGTAGTTCTGACATTATCGAATGAATGGTCATTGACCTGAAATGAGAAATCGTTTCCCTCTTCAGAGTCTACACAGCAGAGTTTTTCCAGCACTTTAGGACCTTATTTCTAATGTCAAACATGCACAGCATCTTGTCTTTGTATTGACCTACATCAACACACTAGAGGGCATTACACACTTAAAAACAGTGGATACACTAAAACCTTTCAGTTCCAGCTAACAAAAGCCCCCAACTTCCTGTAATCTTTCCAATTAGGAAATGAACTACTTGAAGTAATTATTACTGTAGCTGGAGTTCTAATTATAGAACGTAGAAATCTACAGCAAATTACCAGCCTTTCGGCCCACAATGTTGTGCCAACCATGTAACCTACTCTAGAAACTGCCTAGAATTTCCATAGTGCATAGCCCTCCATTTTTCTAAGCTCCATGTACCTACTAAGAGTCTCTTAAAAGACCCTATCATATCCACCTCCACCACCGCTGCTGACAGAGCATTCCACACACCCACCACTCTCTGTGAAAAAATTACCCCTGACATCCCTTCAGTATCTATTTCCAAGCACCTTAAAATTATGCCCCCTCGTGTTAGCTGTTTTAGCCCTGGGAAAAAGCCTCTGGCTATCCACATGATCAATCCCCCCTCATCATCATCTTATACACCTCTATCAGGTTACCTCTTGTCCTCCGTCACTCCAAGGAGAAAATGCCAAGTTCACTCAATCTATTCTTATAAAGTACATTCTTCAATCCAGACAACATCCTTGTAAATCTCCTCTGCACTCTCTCTATAGGATCCACATCCTTCTGGTCCTGAGGTGACCAGAACTGAATACGGTACTTCAAGTGGGATCTGACCAAGGTCTTATAAAGCTGTAAGATTACCTCACAGCTCTTGAAATCAGTCCCATGGTTGATGAATGCCAATACACCGTATACCTTCTTAGCAATAATGTCAACCTGCACAGCAGCTTTGAGTGTCCTATGGACACAGACCCCAAGATGTCTCAGATCCTCCACACTGCCAAAAGTCTTACCATTAATATTATATTCTGTCTTCAAATTTGACCTACCAAAATGAACCACCTCACACTTAACTCAGTTGAACTCCACCTGCCACTTCTCAGCCCAGTTCTGCATCCTACTGATGTCCCACTGTAATCTCTGACAACCCTCCAGACTATCCACAACACCCCCAGCCTTTGTGTCATCAGCAAACTTACTAACCCACCCTTCTACTTCTTCATTCAGGTCATTTATAAAAATTTCAAAGAGGAGGGGTCCCAGAACAGATCCCTGCGGAACACCATTAGTCACCATACTCCATATAGAATATGAACCATCTACTACCACCCTTTGCCTTCTGTGGACAAGCCAATTCTGGATCCACAAAGCAAGGTCTCCTTGGATCCCATGCTTTCATACTTTCTGAAGTAGCCTTGCATGGGGAATTTTATCAAATGCCTTACTGAAATCCATATACATTACATCCACTGCTCTACCTTCATCAATGTGTTTTGTTACATCCTCAAAGAATTCAATTAATCTCACAAGCCAAGACCTGCCCTTGACAAAGCCACGTTGACTATTCCTAATCAAATTTTGTCTCTCCAAAATGCTCATAAATCCTGTCTGGAAGGATCTTCTCTAACAACTTGCCCACCACTGAGCCAGACTCACTGGTCTATAATTTCCTGGGTTATCTCTACTCCCTTTCTTGAACAAGGGAACAACATCTGCAACCCTCCAATCCTCCAGTATTTCTCCCATCCCTATTGATGACACAAAGATCATCACAAGAGGCTCTGCAATCTCTTCTCTCACTTCCCACAGTAGCCAGGGGTATATCTCATCCGGTCCCAGTGACATCTAACTTAATGCTTTTCAGAAGTTCCATCACATCCTCTTTCTTAATGTCTATATGCTCAAGCGTTTCAGTCCGTTCTAAGTCATCCCCACAATTGCCAAGGTCTTTTTCCCTGGTGAATATGGAAGCAAAATATTCAGTACCTCCACTACCTCCTCTGACTCCATGCACATGCTGCCATTATCACACCTGATTGGTCTCATTCTCACATGGCTCATCCTCTTGCTCTTCACATACTTGTAGAATCCCTTAAGGTTTTCCTTAATCCTGCTCACCAAGGCCTTCTCATGACCCCTTCTGGCTCTCCTATTTCCATTCTTAAGCTTCTTCCTAGCAACTTTCCTGCCTCAATGGAACATACCTAAGCAGAATGTCATCTGTCTCCTGTGGCCCCGGGATGACTACCTGCCTGTAGCTCCTGAATATCACCTCCTCACTCTCCCTAAGAAGCCAAAGGTCATCAAACTGCAGCTCCAGTTCCCTAACTCGGTCTCTAAGGATCTACAGCTCGATGCACCTGGTGCAGATGTGGCCATCAAGGACATCTCCCAGACATCCCACATCTGACACCCAGTATGGAAAATGAGCCTTGCAGTCATACCCACTTTTCTTGTTAGAGGGGGAGAAAAAAGTAACCTACCTTGCCTAGGCCCGTCCTCGCAAAAGCCCTACTACTCTGACTAGCTCTCCTTCGACGACTGCTCCGCTAGATGGTGCCTCTCTTTCATTTCGGAGCTTTCTCAGCGTCCTTGTGCGATGACGAGCTCTTCCGTCTGATCATTTCTCCCCGACCTGTGCAAAGCTCAATCTCTCTTTGAATCAATTGGTCCACTGCTAATGCACCGAGCCCCATGAAACGCTCCTTTTTTGAAAAAAAAAGTTAGTTTTCTATTTAATATCATAGTTGATAAATACCAGTCTGAGCGTTTTGTGGGTAAAAGAGTTTAAATAACTAATTGCTCACTACTGATCTTCATTACCCAGTAGTTTAGAGCATAGAATTGTATAGCACAGGAACAGGTCCTACTACCCACAATGTTGTGGCAAACTAATTGAATCAGCAATCAAATGCCCAACTAAAATGAATTTCTTCTGCTTACACAATGTCCACATCTTTCCATTCCCTGGATATTCATGTGCCTGTCTAAGAGCCTCTTGAATGCTCTGATCATATTTGCCTCCACCACCACCTCTGGCAGTGCATTCCAAGCACCCAGCACTCTCTGTGCAAAAAATTAATCTAGTCCCACACAAAGTTCTCCTTTGGACTTTGTCCACTCAACATAAATGCATGTCCTCTTGTATTAGACACATTGAGTCTAGAAATAAGATACACCTGTCCGCTCTATCGATGCCTTTCCTAATCTTGTAAACTTCTGTCAAAACTCTCTACAGCTTTGCCATTCCATTGAAAACAACTCGATTCACCTAGCATCTTCTGCATCCTCTCCAAAGTCTCCACATCCTTCCTATAATGAGGTGACCAGAACTCAACCTAAGCAGAGTATTATAACCACTGAAATCTGCTGCAAGTTGTTTCAGCACAAAAGAAATAGGAGCAAGAGTAAGTCATTTAGCTGCTCAAGCCGGCTCTGTCAGTCAGTAAGATCTTAGCCAATTTGATCTTCATCTCAAACACATTTCCCTCTCTTTTCCATAACCCTTTAATTATTGGGTCTGTGGTCCAGATCCATATCTGTATTGCTCTTTGTAACATACTGAAGAGTAGTACAACACTGGACCTCATTTTAAACTTTAAATTTGAATTGGCTTATTTATGGAGATGATCACAAAAGTGCAACAACATAAAATGTATCTATCAATTTCCTTAAATTTTTCTAGCTTTTTCCATTTTCTAGGTTTAGTTGGCCTTATCCACCTTTCTAATAATTTCAACTATCCTGATAATTTGAATGGTTTCAAAAGTACATTTAATGTCAGAGAAATGTATACAATATACATCCTGAAATGCTTTTTCTTCACAACCATTCATGAAAACAGAGGAGTACCCCAAAGAATGAATGACAGTTAAATGCTAGAACCCCAAATTCCACCCCCCCAGCTCCCCTCCCTCCCTCCCTCCTGTGTGTAAGTGGCAGCAAGCACGATTCCTCCACCCCCTACCGGCAAAAAAAAAAGCATCGGCACCCGTTACCGAGCACTCAAGCAGGCAGCAAAAGCAACAGTAAAGATACGGGCTTGCACTACTCCAAAGACTACATTGTTCACCCAGCATTTGACATACCACAGGCTCTCTCTCTCTCCCTAATAAGGGAAAAAGAGATGTCTCTGTTTCACAGCAAGAGGGGAGACATAACAAACAACTCACTGGTTTACGATGTTAAAAGTCCATTGCATCACTTTTTTTGAGCTCTGTGCCCAAAGATCTCAGATCTCTGGGCACACAGCTAAAGGTTTTCCAGCTCCCACGATACACCAGTCTATCGGGACACCAACCTTTGAACCACCTGTCTCCAGAGTCCCAAGATCCTCAGCCTCCAAAGGTGAGCCGAACACTTAGGCCGCGCCCTTGGCACATCAGTTAATGGACTGTCATGAAATCCCAAGAACGGGTCCCATTCCCGCAAAGAACCAATGTCAGCATGTACCTCCAGGTCAGGGTCTTCAAAAGAACCCTGAAAAGGAAAAATGGAGATACTAAAGATGGAAATCGAGCTTTTTCCGAAGATGTAAGCAAAGGAGTTGCCATTTAGCACCATCTTGACTATTTCAATACATTGCACTCTGTTCAATAAAAAGTATTATTCAACAGACATTAAAAAAATAACTAAGTGAATCAAGTGAAACTACACATTAAATTGACCAAACCTGTCAGTCTTGTCCCTGTTTAACGGAAATGTGAATTGTATTCCCGAAGGCAGAGCAAATTCATCCTCATCTTACAAACTGCTGCTATGGCTAATGAGTTTATTAAGCTCTACACTGTTGTATAAAAATAGAAGCTAAAAATTATGGTTGATCTACAAAAGTCAACCACCTTGAAATTAATCAGAAGATCCAAAACATCTCATCCTTATATGATGGGTTTGATAGCTGAATAGCTCATCCAGGAAGATTTTCAGGACTGCTGATGCATAATCTGCCATCAGACAACCAGATGGTTAGCATTACAATATGAGACTAGAACCTCCATTAACATTAGCTCCTTCTCTCTCTACACAGACAGGGTCTTGGTGGACATGTGAGAGAGAATAGGTTACAGGGAAATGTGCAGGAATGAGTCTTATAGAAATGCACAGAGAGCTGGCATTAGATTTAATGGGCCGAATATCTTCCTTCTCTGTCTGCCAGACCCGCTAAATAGCCCCACATTTTCTACTTTTACTTCAGATGTTAAAGTCACAAAGTCAAATTTATTGTCTAAGTCCAGCTGTCCATCATCAATAGTTCTTTAGGCTTTCAATTAACAATTGATGTCAGTGGCCCATCATCCAGACCTGAAACAGTAACTGTTTCTCGCCGTGTGGATGCTGAGTGACCTGTTGAGTGTTTCTAACAAACTTAATAATACTTTCTACTGATAGAATCCTCTGTGTAAATTCCAGTGGTATGTCCCTATCAACTTAGGACTTCTAAAAGATGTAGACAAATTAAACATTAAAAATGTGAAAGAATATGCCTACTTTATAAAGCAAGCAGACTCCTAGCCTGGGTAGATTTCTGATTTGAAACAAATCAGATGTTATTTTGTAAAAATTGAATGTGTATCTGATGAGATTCAAAGACCACAACCTGCAAGATGGTTGCAATAGTCCAGGTGAGGACTGGTAATTTACTGCAGGTTTTAATGGACAAGGTGTCCTGCCTCAAATTAAATTACACTATAACCATGATTATTATGTAGATTGAAACCTGCGTTTTTTTTCATCTTGCTACAAATATTTTAAGCTCCATATAATGGTGCCTCTGAATCTCTCTGTTCCCAAGCTTTTACCTCTGTGCATCCATTTAAAAGAATATGATATTCCCTTGGGGTGCTATTGAGCCAGAGATCTGAGCTTCGGAGGATACACTTAGAGACTCTTACTGCCGAAGACCAGAGCTAACAGATGAGTTAATTTTGTTGTCAGGTCTCTGAGGGGGTATAAAGAATTGTCAACGGTAACCAGCTGGTGGAGGTCATTTCATATCCCTCATTTGATTATTCTTGGGTTTAATTGATAGTGGAAAGGTTAATCCTTTGAGGAAGGGATCAAGTTTGTCTAGTTTATTGAGGGTTTAAAATACTGCATAAACATCAGGATGCAAAGCTTCAAGAAAAACTGTAAACTGCATGTAGTTTGCAACAATTCAGTTCATTCCCATGTGAAAGGAACCTCCTTCAAGTTACAATATGCCTTGACAATGCACTATTTCTTTACATGGCTTTTGATTAAAATCCCAATGATTTCAGTAATCTACATGATAAATATATCTTAAATATGTAAAAAAAGATGCAGTTTCTAGGTTTATGGGGAAAGACCAGAGGACTGTGCATGGTTAAACATCAGTGAATAGTTGAAGAGATTTTCAACTATGCAAATATTCAGACCTTTCTAAAGAGAAATCTGGGGTGGAGAGCAGTACCTGGTGTGCCTGCAAAGATCACACCTCAAAGCTGGATAAACAATGGAATAACACACACAAAATGCTGGAGGAACCCGTCAGGTCAGGCAGCATCAATGGGAAGGAATAAAGAGTCTGTGTTATGGGCTGAGATCCTTCATCAGCATAAAACAACGGTGTGATGATTTATTGCAAGAGTGTTTTGGGGATCTATTAAAACTGACAGCTTTAGGATTTACATGTAATGGAGAGTTGGGATATATTTTATCTGCAATGTCATATTCAAAAATGGGGTTCAGCCCATCATATTCCAGGTTTAAATGGGCACACTTATCAGGTCTGGCATTGAACTGGCCAAGAGGCAGGTTGCAATTTTCAGACATAATGGACCGTGTTAAAAATATGCTATTTCACTCATTGGTTTCCTGAATCTCACCACTGATAACCTGATGATTTAATAAACTATATTCATGGAGCTTTTGAAAAATGAAGAGCATATATCCATGCATATGTACAACTTCCATCAGACCAGCTGGGAGGTTAGATTCTGAGATGCAAATATTTTGGGAATCAGATCAGGATGCCTCAGATCCCATCTAAGATTTTTTTTAAAAAGTGGAGAATATGCGGAATCAGTCCACTGGTGAGATCTATGGGTGGAAAACCTTGGGAGGAACAGCAGTGAAATGAACTAATGGGAGGAGAATAGCAGACAAGGAACTCTGAGTGAGAGGGGTGCAGCAGAGAGGAGAACAGCAAAGAGGAAAGCTCTAAGGAGGAAAATAGGTGGGGGAAGCAGACAGAAAGGAACAGACAAAGGAGGAAAAGCAAAGCTTTGAGCCCTCGGTATTCACAACCACGCAAAAGAGTATACTGGCCACTAGTCAACTTTCTGCTTCCCTAAAGTGGCTGTGGATCCCAGAGATGTAAGCTTTATTATCAGGTGATGGCAAATATCTGCAGTCTTAAGAACCATAGAACATTACAGCACAGAAACAGGCCTTTAGGCCCTTCTTGGCTGTGCCAAACCATTTTTCTGCCTAGTCCCACTGACCTGCACCTGGACCATATCCCTCCATACACCTCTCATCCATGTACGTGTTATTTTTTCTGGAAGAATACCTGCTGGATTAGCAATGGCACTCAATGTGTCTACCTCGCTCAATTATTCTGTCTCCATGTGCCTCACAGTGAAATCAGTGACAAATCAGCACTGCCCAGTCGATGATCCACAATCGCATAAGCTGACATACTTGCATTTTGATTACTTGTGGTGGCAACTATATTAACAGGAAAATTTAAGGCTAGTGTTTGAAATCACAGTTACTTTAATCTACAGAATGATCTGGAGTAACCCAATCAGTAAAGGCCATCAATAGATCAATGAAGACCATGTGACAACCAAATGCCCCTCTCTGTTTCTTAGTTTGTAACCAGTACAATTAACATTTTAAAATTCAAAACATGCAGCCTGATTCAAGAACTCATCCAAGTTCTTTTCTTTTCGAAGGAGCGAGTGTTAGAGATTCTGAGATTGGAAGTGTGGACAAAAAAACTGGATTGTCTCCTCCTTTGTCTGAATCGATTATCTGAGCAGTGGCTGAATCCACAAGGGCTCCACTACTACTGTGGCATATAAAAGAAAGATTCCTGCACTGTCAAAATGTGTCAAATTTACAAGGGTCATCCCAGAAGTCCTTTAGTGGACATATCTAGAAATAGAGAATACAAGGTGCAACATTCTGGTATGTTACACAACTGCTCTGCAGTAGGTGGAAAGGTTCAGTGTCTGCAGAGATAAAGAATTGAAACCAAGTGTAATGTTACCTTTGAGTTGAGGATTGGAGCAGGAGGAAGAGGGAACTATCAGTAGGTTGTACTGGCAGTGAGCTCTATTTCAGTATCAAAATCTTTTGTTTAAAAAGTGAAAGGTGCCATAAACTGGCTAAAATAGCCACCATCATAGTATAAATACTAAAGTACAATGTGGGAAAGACAAAACTACTAAAAATGGTAGATTATAGAACTAATCTAGGCTTTAGATAACGGTTTATTGGCAGTGTTATAAAATATAGTCAGTCAATATCCAATTTTTAAATTTGAAAATGTAAATACCAAAACAAAGCCAAACTTTTTATTAGAAAGCTAACCAAATGCAGACTGTTGAAAAGTCAAGTACATATTAAGCATAATATTTCCAGATATCGCAAGTTCATAATCAGGGTGTCAGAAAATAAGGCAGACTCATAACAATTAGGCCACAAATTAAAGAATATGACTATCCTGCCCCCCCCCCCAACCTGCCTAGGAAAAGGGATAAAGAGGATACAGAGAACATACAGTCTCCTAATGTGATTGTAATGTGAGTATTATTAAAAGTAAGTTAATACTAATCGGGGAGCTGTTGGTAGCAAGAGGCGGGATCCGGGGTTGGCGGGGTTTTTACTTCCGCTCTTTTTACTCCCAGTATGCATTGTATACAGTTCCTCCACCCAGGCCACACGAGGTACCTGGAAGCCTCTGTATTGTAAATATTATTTGCCATCCCGGATAAAGATGCTCTTTTGGCCATCAAGTTGTCGAGTGGTCTTTTTGTAAAGTAGAAGTTATCACTTATTTTTGGCGACGAGGTAAACTAGTTTTATGGACGGGTTGGCCCCGTTTTTGATCAGGAGCTGCGAGCGGGCGAGGAGCCTTGTGTTCGGATGGCTGTGTTCAGAACGGTCGGTGTGTTCGATGAGCAAATCAAGGAGTGGCTGGAGTACGAGGAAAGGTTGGGCCACTTTTTCTGTGCTAGTGGAATTAACTGAGGAGGCTAAGAAGCGCTCTATTCTCCTGAGTGCGTGTGGGGCAAAAACATACAAGCTGATACGGAACTTAGCTACACCGCAGAAACCGGGAGAAATTCCATACGAGGAACTGGTCAAGCTCGTGGGGAACCACCACAATCCGAAGCCTTTGGTGATAGTTCAACGGTTCAAGTTTCACAGCCATGTCTGGAAGCCAGGTCAGTCTGTGGGCGATTTTGTGGCTGAGCTTTGGCAGCTGTCGGAGCATTGTGATTTTGGAGCAGGGTTGGGTGACATGCTCCGTGACAGATTAATATGCGGCATTAATAATGCCGCCGTACAACGCCGCTTGTTGGAGAAAGCCCCACCGTTGACTTTCAAGACAGCCCTAGAGATTGCTCAAGGCATGGACTTGACTACTAATAATGCCAAGGATATACAGAAAGGATATGGGGGGTTGCAGTCGGCGGCAGTGCTCCAAGTCAGGAGGGAGACTGGTAGACAGGAACAGCGGGTGGAATGTTTTCGGTGTGGAGGAACGCACTATGCAAATGTTTGTAAATTCAGAGATGCTGTCTGTCATGCTTGTAGCAAAAAGGGGCATTTAGTTAAAAAGTGCAGGAGCATAAAGGGTAAGGTTAAGCCTGGGCAGGGGAAAGCTCAACAGACTCAGGCAGCCACACACCACCTAGGAGAAGCAGACGAGGAGGCTGTGTGTGCCTACAACATGTTTGGGGTGGAAACGGATGAGGGACCACCTGAACCATATTATGCCACAGTCACTGTCAAGGGAAAGGACATTAAGTTCGAGATTGATTTAGGGGCTGCTGCATCGGTCATTAGTGAAGAGACCTACAGGAGGACATGGGGATCCAACCTGCCTCCCATCAGACCATCTAAGCTCCAACTCAGGACCCATACAGGGCAGCCAATACCTCATTTAGGGGTGTTATATGTGGATATTTCAGCCGGGGGCCAGAAGGCTGAAGCCAGGCTGGTGATAGCTAAGGGCAGTGGGCCCAGTCTTTTGGGCCATGATTGGCTTCGCAAAATCTGGCTCAACTGGCATGAAATTAAGTATGCACACGCAATGGAGAACATTCTGCAGCGGTATAGTGACATTTTCAGGGACGAGCTGGGCACACTGAAGGGCGTGACCGTGAAACTCTATGTCGACCCTGAAGCCACACCACGTTTTTTTAAGCCCAGGTCGGTGCCCTATGCCATGAAAGGCAAAGTCGAGGCAGAGCTGGAATGTTTACAGGGGCTGGGCATCATCGAGACCAGCCAGTTTTCAAGGTGGGCGGCTCCCATTGTTCCAGTTTTGAAGGCAGATAAAACGGTGAGGATATGTGGGGACTTCAAGCTTATGGTGAATCAGGTCTCTAAGCTGGAGGAGTACCCATTGCCACAGGTGGATGACCTGTTTGCGACCCTGTCAGGGGGTAAACTGTTCTCAAAGCTGGACATAAGCCATACCTACCAATAGCTGCTGCTCGACGAGGATTCAAGGGAGTATGTCACCATCAATACGCACAAGGGATTATTCAAATACAATCGCCTGGTGTTTGGAGTGGCGTCTAGCCCTGCCATTTTCCAAAGAACAATGGACTCTTTGCTGCAGGGGATTCCGCATGTAGCAGTGTATCTTGCTGATATTTTGATCACGGGAGCCACGGAGGGGGAGCATCTGACTAATTTAGAACGGGTGCTGAAGAGACTCTCAGATGCAGGACTGCGGTTGAAATGTGGAAAATGTGTGTTCCTGGCTCCGAGTGTGACCTACCCGGGACACAAGATTACAGCTGAGGGGCTTTGCTCAGTGGAGGACAAAGTGAGAGCTATCAAGGAGGCCCCAAGCCCCAAGAGCTTCACTGAACTCAGATCATTTTTGGGCATGGTGAATTATTATGGCAAGTTTCTTCCGGACCTCTCAAAGGTTTTGGCCCCACTATATAAGCTGCTTCACAATGACACTAAGTGGCGGTGGGGTGAAGAGCAGGAGGAAGCTTTCAAGGAAGTGAAGGAACTCCTGCACTCAGCGAAGCTGCTCGTTCACTATGACCCAGACAAGGAGATCACCCTTTCATGCGACGCTTCGCCCTATGGAGTCGGGGCAGTTCTCTCACACGTAATGGAAGACCGTTCAGAGAAGCCTATTGCTTTTGCTTCACTTACCCTGACAGCTGCTGAGAAGGGATATTCACAGCTAGACAAAGAAGGTCTGGCAGTTGATTTTGCGGTCAAACGTTTTCATCAGTACCTCTATGGACGTGCATTCACAATTTATACAGACCATAAACCACTGATGAGCCTTTTTAGGGAGACCAGATGCATCCCACCGCTAGCCTCAGCCAGGATACAGCGTTGGGCTCTCACATTGACAGCCCATCAGTATACTATAGTGTACAGAGCGGGTGGGGATAATGCAAACGCCGATGCGCTAAGTCGACTCCCTTTACCTGAGACGTCTGTTACTACATATGTGCCTCCAGAGACTGTGTTTTCATTGGAGAGGCTGTCCGTGACACCTGTAAATGTGACCTAGATCAAGCAGTGGACAGAGAGGGACCCAGTCCTGTCTCAAGTCAAGACTTTCCTTTTACAAGGTTGGCCCAGAGTCGTGGAAGGAGAGGAACTGAGACGTTATGCCAAACACAAGACAGAACTTGGTCTGCAAGATGGCTGCATTTTCTGGGGGGCAAGGGTCATCGTGCCTCCCCCTGGTCATTCACAGATTGTGGAGGAAATTCATGAGACTCACCCAGGGGTGTCTCGAATGAAAAGCCTTGCAAGATCCTACGTCTGGTGGCCAAGAATGGATCAGGATCTGGAGAACAAGGTAAAATCATGCACACAATGTCAGACCAATCAGAACATGGCACCACCAGCTCCTTTGCACCCATGGGAGTGACCAGTCTACCCCTAATCTAGGATACATTTGGACCTTGCTGGCCCCTTTATGGGACAGATGTTTCTGGTAATGGTAGATGCGCATTCCAAATGGATCCAAGCTCACATCATGAGCAACATCACAGCCCCCTCAACCATAGACAAACTCAGGCAAGTGTTTGCAGTCCATGGGTTGCCTGACACTCTGGTCACTGATAATGGCCCGACGTTCACCAGTGAGCTGTTCAGTGAGTTCATGCGGTAGAATGGCATTCGTCACATTCGAACGGCCCCTTTCCACCCAGCCTCAAATGGTTTGGCTGAGCGGGCTGTTCAGACAGTGAAGGAAGGCCTGAAGCAGATGATGGGGGACTCTCAGTGCCCGGCTTTCACGTTTCCTGTTTAAATACCGCCTCACTCCACAGACTACGCCTGCACGCACTCCAGCAGAGATGCTGATGGGGCGTAGGCCTAAGTCAAGATTGGACCTGCTGCGCCTGGACATGAAGGCAAAAGTGGAGAGAAAGCGGGAAAAGCAGGAGGGACATGATCAACATGTGCGAGACAGACAGTTAGAACCGGATGACAATGTCTATGTGAGAAACAATCAGCAATGGCTACCTGGTGTTATTCTTAAGCGGAGTGGTCCAGTCTCCTATGTTGTTAAGCTGACTGATGGGCGTGTTTTCCGCAGACATCAGGACCATGTGTGCCTGCGTCATGATTCTGGCTCAGAGGTAGACAGTTCCATGGAGTTTCCAATGGTGAGACAGACTACTGGGGAAGCGTGTCCACCAGTGACTTTGCCAGAGGGAGAGATGCTGGCAGAGGGGGCAGAGTCCCCTGAAGAGGATGGACATTCTCACGCGGACACACAGACCCCTCTCGTGTCCCCAACACTAGATCCACCCAAAACATCCTCACCAGCGGTGCCTGCTGGGTCACCGGGGGTAGTGCGTAGATCGCAGCGCCCTCACAAACCTCCTGACAGACTGAATCTTTGATTGGACAGTTTCTTTTGTTGTTAGATTGAATGTTGAATTTGCCATGTTTTTTAGGTGTTTTTGTATTGGTAACCTGTTGCTAATGATACCACTGTTTTTATTTTCCAGTTCTTCTATATTTGGGGAATGTTGGATTTTAAAGGGGGAGAAGTGTTGTAATGTGAGTATTATTAAAAGTAAGTTAATACTAATCGGGGAGCTGTTGGTAGCAAGAGGCGGGATCCAGGGTTGGCGGGGTTTTTACTTCCGCTCTTTTTACTCCCAGTATGCATTGTATATAGTTCCTCCACCCGGGCCGCATGAGGTACCTGGAAGTCTCTGTATTGTAAATATCATTTGCCGTCCCAGATAAAGATGCTCTTTTGGCCATCAAGTTGTCGAGTGGTCTTTTTGTAAAGTAGAAGCTACCACAGTGATGGCCATCAAAAATAAAATGCATGTAGGTTTTGCTGAAATTAATAGAGAAAACGCCAAACACTCTCGGCAAGTCAGTCTGCATCACTGGAGAGAGGAAAAGAGTTCAGAGTGATAACCGTCCATCAGAATTGAGAAAGGTCAGAAATCAAACATGTTCACGTCTTACTGAGAATGCAGTAATGGAGTGACTGCAGGCTAGGACAGTGAGGGAGGCTGAGTGACAAAGGAGGCAGGGGCAGCAGCCAAAGACTTATTACTTGAATCTAACCTGTCTGGAGGAAATATATTTTGGAGATGAATGAAAATAGATGACAAAGAGAAAAAATAATCTAAGTAACGATCTCTGAGATCCGTTCAGGAGAAGCAAAATATTCCAAATAGTGCAAACCCACAACAGAACAGAAAATTCCAGAAATAGTTCGCAGGTCAGGCAGCGTCAGCAGATGGGGAAGAGAAATGATGTTTCAGATAATGACCTTTTAACAGAATAGGTTAGTAGCTATACAAACAGGGAAAATGAGATATATAATTGTTGAATTCAATATTTAATAGGGCAGGAGAGCGCAAAACGGAGTGGGACTGGGATAGAGAATTATAGTGAAAAATAGCAGGAAGCTCACAATCATCTTGCAGACTGAATGGATTTACCCTGCAAAACCGTCACCCAGTCTGCATTTCATTGGAGGCAGCCTCAGCACTGAAAGCAGATCACTAAGTGGTATAAATGAATCACTGCTTTACTGGGAAGGACGGTTTGAGTCACTGAGTGGCGGGAAGGACCTCCCAGGCATTCAGGCAATGGTCATTTCCTCCAACAAGTATATTTCAAAATGAAGGTCAATGTTGCAATCATCTGCACTGCATAAAGAAGTTTTTGTTATTCTTAATTTTATTTCCCATTATTGTATACTTGTGATTCTCATCTTCAAGTCCTCCACTGAAGAGACTACCCTCTTCTTATTCATTCTGCCATGACTCCTCATTGTTGTATATACAGTATTCCTGTCAAATCTTTGGTTAGCCAAAGATTAAAGTTTCAGCCTCCTTATGTTGTATTCCCTTCTCCCAGGCACCATTCTCAGAAATGACAGAGAGAGAAGCAAAAATGCCCTGTTTCTCCCTGTTTAATCACATTCTTTTTATTCACTCCTTCAATCTCCAATACTTCAAGCTCCACAGTGGCTACCAGTGGTTACTCTCTTTCCAGGGGCACCAACAAAGACTCACAGGCCCTCTCAGCGAGGTACAGGAGGGGTTGGGGTGGTGTCATTTGAATGACTGCAAGGACCTCTTTGAACCCCCTACTGAACTGTCGAGTCGATCACTGGCCCAACCACTGAAAGGGCCCAGCTCACTTGTATTCACTCCCCATTCAGGCAGGGGGTGACTGCATTCAGATGCCATTTTATCTCTTTCTCAGTCTGCCATGTCATTGAACTGTTGAGCATGACATCTCTACTGTAATTTGGATTCCTTCCCATCTATTTTCCCCAGTGTTTTTCTAAACTGAGCTATTCAACTAAACATCTGTCTTCAGTAGCCAGCCTTCATTACAGAGTACCGCTACTGTTGTACTTTAAGATGCCGTTCACAGCTTTCTGTCACGTTCTCTCTGTGTCTTCTGCCTTTGCAGTGGGTCTGCTTTCATCAGGCGTGGTCAGTCCGATGCAGCCAGCTGGCGTTCATCACTTCGGTTCTCTGTAAAGACACTGGTACCGGGTATTCTTCATCTCTCGCTCTGGTAATGGGGGCAACAAGAAGGTGGGTCCTACGGTTTAACCTGAGTCCAGTGTTTTCACTGGCTGGCTTGCTGGGATGGCGCCAGTCATCCGGAGTACCAGCTCTAGTCCTATCCACCTGGCAGCGAAGCCTGTCTTTTCCTCATCTGGCCCCTGGCTTACTTCCTCCAGAGGGAGTTTCCCTCCTTTAATGAAGGCCTGCATCAGAGTCACTAGTGCTGAGAACTGTGGCATGAAATTATGGCAGTAATTGAATAGACCCACTACCTTCCAAACTCCTCGTACGTTTACTTTGAAGAACGTCTGTCATCTGACTTGTCCTTCCTCTCTGGGATGGTGTAGCCTAGGTACTGTGCAGTTTGCTTTCCTACCTGAGCCTTGTGTAGACTGATTTTAAACCCTTTGTCTCACAGTATCTCTAAAACACTGGCTATCACCCCTAAATCACCTGCATCACCTTCTGAAGCGATTAATAGATCATTTACATAATATAAGATGGTCGGCCAGTAGGGCGTTAGATTGAGCTTTTCCAAAGTCTGTGCTGTGACCTTATGAAAGATGGCCGGGCTATTGTGGAATCCCTGCCCTGGAGGCGTCTGGTCCACGTACACTGCTGTCCACCCAGGGTGAAGGCAAATCGGTCTTGTGCCTCAGATGCTAAGGGGAGCCCCCAAAATCCATTAGCAATATCCAGGATTGAGAAAACGTTATGTTGTGGAGACAGGCCATTCAGGATTGTAACAGGGCTCGCCACAATGAGATGCAATCTCAGCGTGGTCTTACTAAGGGTGGTATTATCTATTGTTATGACCCATCTGGCTTACTTGCTGGTCATACAGGTGGCTGACACAGTCTCCCTTCGTATCCCCTGGTGTTTTAGTTCCTTCACAATACTCTGAGCCGCTGTCAGGGCATCAGCTTTAATAGGATACTGTTTATTGGAATTATGAAGCTCCCCCTCTATTTTAACTGGGTTTATCTTCACTTGGCCACAATCTTGCTCACACCACTGGGGACTGCTCACAAGGTATTCCATAGACACCATCCTGGCTCCAGTGTCTGATGATCAGAGCAGCTGCAGATATGCTGGCTAGGTTGTGTACGCTATTGGTTGTATGTATTTACTGTCCCTGAATTGTCCATATTATTTCTCCCTTTCCAGAATCTATAATGGCCCTTGCCTCCCTTAGGATGTCTATTCCAAGGATTGTACCCTTGTTATTTGGACAGACCCAGAAATCTACAGGAAGCTGCATTCCCTCAATCTCAAGTACCTGGTGTGATTTCTCTTTGCCCTCATTGTTTCACTTCCTGCACTGGTAATGTAACTCTCCTCTCCAGTCATGGGCAAGGGTAGATCAGTTATTGATACTGACGACCCAGTGTCCACTACCATTCCACATTGCTGGCCCCCAATAAACCTCTTGTGTACATCCATGGATGACCACCACTGATGACAGAGGCTGCTATCTGCTGTTTCTCTGACCTCACCAGCTCTATAATCTGATCAACTGTCAAATCAGAAAGAGAGGCCTTTTCTGGGGATTCTGCCTGTTTTGGTGAGTGAGCCTGCCTATTTCACCGATCTATTTATATTATGTTGTCAACTTTAATCCTTACAATGCATCACTATATATCATCTGCCAACTTAAAAGATCTGACTCACACCTTCAAGTATAGATTATGAATACAGAACATAAAGACCACAATGCTGATACCTTGGGAACCACACTACCTATCTTAACTACAGAGCTATTTGGCAGGACCACCTGTTGTCTGTAAATTAGCCATGAACTTGGCAAATTTACTATTTCCATCCTAAAAGCAGTTTAAAAGCTGGTACATTAAAGAACAAACAAATTCTGAACATTGAAATTGAGTAACACTTCTGTCTTTTAAAAGGATAACTTTATAAGACTGCAGGCTCACTCCCGAAAATGAAAATTAATATTGGGATATTTTCAAAGATAATTGACGTTTTCTTTTTGCCTCTTTTAACTATTTTGTGTTTTTCACTTTTCATTACTTAATGTAAGCCTACTTTTTGGTTTCTGCTTTATGCATTCTGGGTTAGACTCATGTGTCTTACTAAGTTATTTAATCTGAGTGGTTAAAGATCCTCTTCAGTGATTCTTTCTCTATCTAAAGACATCACAGATCTTCTGAAGAGGACATAACAGACACCAGATTAGTAGATAGAATTGCTGAGAAACCTGGAGAAGATCTATGGGGAGTTAACAATGAGGTCAGCATCATAAAATATTCCCTTGCTCCTGAGGACAAGATCTCACCTCATCCAGCAACAAACCTATTACAGGCATCCTTAAAAAACCAAAGAGATCTTTCATTTGACAGATTCTCGGAATCAGAATCTGGATTATTATCACTAACATACACTCAGTGGCCACTTTATAAGATACAACTTTACCTCTGCTCATTAAGACAAACAATGAGCAGGTGTACAGGTGCAGTGTGTCGTGAAATTTGTTGTTTTGCGGCAGCACTACAGTGAAATACATAAGACGATACTATAAATTATAATAAAAATATATATAAAAAATAAATAAGTAGTGCAAAAAGAGCAGAAAAAGTGAGGTGGTGTTCCTGGGTTTATGGTCCATTCAGAAATCTGATGGCAGAGAAGTAGAAGGTATTCCTAATAATTGAGTGTGTGCCTCATGTAGGTGACTTCTTACACTCAATGGCTACTTTATCAGGTACATTTGTACACCTAATGGTAATACAAATATCTAATCAGCCAATAATGTGGAAGCAATTTAGTGATTAAAAGCATGCAGACGTGGTCAAAAGGATCATTTGTTGTTCAGACCAAACATCAGAATAGGGAAGAAATGTGATCTAGGTGACTTTGACTGAGGAATGATTGTTGTGCCAGGGAGAGTAATTTGACTATTTCAGAAATTTCTGATCTCCTAGGATTTTCACGCACAACAGTCTCTAGCATGTACAGAGTATGGGCTGACAGGAAGGTGACAGTAACTCAAATAATCATGCATTACAATAGTGGTGTATAGAACAGCATCTCTGAATCATAGCACATCAAATCTTGAAATAGATAACAACATCAGCAGAAGACCATGAGCATACACTTTATGGCCACTTTATTAGACAAGGAATAAAATGCATCTAATAAAATGGCCACTGAGTGTATGTCATCAAATTTGTTGTTTTGTGGCAGAACTACAGTGCAATTATAAAAATGTACTGTACATTACAATAATAAATATATAAATATATCCAGGGCATGTCCTGGATGGTGAGGCTCGTTAATGATGGATAACTTCCAAAATCATCAGCACTTCTAATATTTTCTACCTGCGCTGTACTGTACTGACGTTTCCAAACAAAGTACCTGCTGCTCTTTCTCCAGTATTACCTCATATATCCCTCCTCTCCTCCACAACTCTTGCCCCAGCCCCCCATCCTTGCCGTCTCCCATCAGTGCAATTCTCTGAACAGCCTGTCACGGGTTCTGTTTGGGTCACACCAGGTTGGAGAGATGGCGAAAGGTGAAGTGAATCTTTACAAATAATCAGAACAAAATCAAAAGGCAGCATAAATGAACTTTTGAAGGAAGTTCATTATTTTAAAGTGTTAATTCTATTTCTCCATCCACGGTATTTCCCAAATTTATGATCTCTTTCACCGAGGACCTGTTGAGTTCTTCCAGAATTTTTTTTTTGTTGAAATTTTATACTTTTTTAAGGGCTGAGAGGTAAAGTTGCAGCTATATAGGACCCTGGTCAGACTCCACTTGGAGTACTGTGCTCAGTTCTGGTCACCTCACTACGGGAAGGATGTGGAAACCATAGAAAGGGTGCAGAGGAGATTTACAAGGATCTTGCCTGGATTGGGGAGCATGCCTTATGAGAATAGGTCGATTGAACTCAGCCTTTTTTCCTCAGAGCGACGGAGGATGAGAGGTAACCTGATAGAGGTGTATAAGCTGACGAAAGGCATTGATCATGTGGATAGTCGGAGGCTTTTTTCCAGGGCTGAAATGTCTAACATGAGAGGGCACAGTTTTAAGGTGCTTGGAAGCAGGTACGGTGGAGTTGCCAATGGTAACTTTTTTATGCAGAGGGTGGTGAGTGTGTGGAATGGGCTGGACGGTGGTGGAGGTGGATACAATAGGGCCGTTTTAGAGACTCCTGGATAGGTTTATGGAGCTTAGAAAAATAGAGGGCTATGGGTAACCCTAGGTAATTTCTAAAATAAGTACATGTTCGGCACAGCATTGTGGGCCAAAGGGCCTGTATTGTACTGTAGGTTTTCTATGTTTCTGATTACTGAGTCAAAGATTGATTGAGAAATACAGCATGGACACAACAGGTCCACACTGACAACCAACCACTCATTTTACACTAATCCCTACACTAACTAATTGTTTTATTCTCCCAGCATTTTTCCCAACTCCCCACCCTTCATATTGTGCTTACACACTTGGGGTAATTTACAATGGCTAATTAATTTACGGACACATCTTAGTGATAAGGAGAAACTGGATCGCTCAGAGCAAATCCACTTCGTCAGCACGAGAACAAGCAGAGAACATACAGACAACCCCCACGCTCAGGAATGAACATGGGTTCATACAAAAGGAAAATGCGCTCAGTTCTATGAATAAATGCAATCTGATTATATTTCTTGTTCTTTTTTGTGATGTGGGGATTCTGGCTAAATGGCAAATATCATCCGTCCTCAATTACACTTGAGAAGCTGGTGGCAATCTGATCTCTTGGACCATTGCAGTCCGTCTGGGGACCTCTGGAGGAGAATGCATGGATCTAGACCCAACACTGATGAAGGAGCTGCAATATCTTTGCAAGTTTGAAGAGTTTGCATCTTGGGCAGGAAGCTGCTGAGGATGGTGTTCTCATGCACCAGCTGCTTCAACCTTAGTGGAAGAGATGACAGGTTTGGAAGGTGCTGAAGTAGTCCGGATGAGTTTGCCAAGCACATACATAGCATTCACTATCAGTTAGCGGTGGAAGAAATAAATGTTTAGGGTATTGGATGGAGTGCAAATCAAGATGGCATCATTGCTCTGGATAATATTAAGTTTCAGATGCCAGAACATGAGTCTCTAACTGCAGGGTGCTTAGAAAATGATCTGTACTTGTAGCCAAAGTATATTTGTAGCTGGTCCAGATTAGTTTCTGGTCAATTGCAATCTCTAGGTTATTGATGGTGTAAGGCTTTCAGATGATAATGCCATTGAGTATCAATGCCAGTGGTTGGACTCTCTCTTGTTGGAAATAGTCACGGCCTGATGCTGCTGTGCCCTGAGGATCTCCTGCAGTGAATGGTTATAACTATCATCCTTTAATGGAAGTACATTCAGACTGCAGTTAGCACACTGTGAAAAGTTCTGATTGTCACACATAGGAAGGATAGAATTTCAGTGGAAAAGGTCCAGAGGAGATTCACCAGGTATATGAATTAGAATCAAAATCAGGTTTATTAACACTGTCTTATATGATCTGAAATATGATGGATAGCAACAGTAGTACAGTGCAGAGACTCAAAATTACTATAAATTGCAAAATAAAATAGTGCAAATAAAAGGAATAATTAGAGTTCAGAGACCATTTGGAAATCTGACCGCAGAGGAGAAGAATGTCTCATTTCAATCTCCTCAGGGTTTCCACCAAATTCCAAACTCCTAATGAAGTATAGTTGCTGGCATTGCATCAACTTGTTGGGTACAAGGCACAGATAACACTTTCGAACTCTGAACCATCGAAGAGGAAATAGCAAATTGTATGTATCCAAATTTTGTGTCGAAAGGACCTCCTTATTTCTGTTTAAATTGTGATTCCTCCATTAAATTTAACAAAATGCTCTTTCGGATTGCCAGCTAAGCTCCATTTCTGCTTTGAGTTTTATGTTGCATGGTAAAAGGTCAAAGAGGATGGAAGATAGCCTGTAAATCATGCAACTCTCCTGAAAGTTTCCCTTGTTCCCATAGAGCCCTAAAAGCACTCGGTGCCAAAAAAAGTCACTTCCCGTAATCAAACATAATCTCAATCATTCTGTTAATAAACACTCTGAATTTAATTAATCAGTGGTTGCATGAAGTAAATTTACATCTGTTGGGAACTTTCAACAGACTGCTGGGAAGATGGATACATTCTGCTTCTTCTTAGAAAAAAAATTTGCAGAGTTTAGATTTGATTATTATAGCCTTTGGGCCTTATTTTTAAAGTGAACTTTTCCTCCCACAATTTCACTGCAAATCACAGCTGTACTATGGAGATTTAAAGGGTTGGATAAGATTTTTGGTGCACATGATAACAAGCTTAGAAATGTGATCTGGGAAAATCTGAGGTCGTGCACACATATGCATCTCAGTTCATATAGCCCACTGTTCAATCTTGAATCAGTTCCCTGCTTTAAGTAATTCAGAGGTACAGAAAAAAGTGTGAGAAAGGGTATATGTGAACTGCCCTTTGCTGGGGAATGTAAAACCCTGTAATCTAGTGACTTCTTTAAGACCACGCCAAATAGTGGCTGGCAGCTACATCAGCAAATTACTCATATTGACGTAGAAGAAATAGATGGATGTTTCTCACTGCAACACGGATGTGTTTAAAGTAGTGGGGGGGAGGGGATGAACTGGAAATATAAGGATGGAGTTAAAGGGAAAGTGAAAATAAGAAAAGTTAAAAAGGACAACAGAATCAATGGAATAGAAAGGTCAAGAAGAGATCATACAGTATGGCCAATTGAAATAGGAATTGATATGAAAGGAGAGGGGAGTACCGAATTAAAAGTATTATATATGAATGCACGAAGTATAAGGAATAAAGTAGATGAGCTTGAGGCTCAGTTGGAAATTGACAAGTACGATGTTGTGGGAATAACTGAGACATGGCTTCAAGCGGACAGGGCCTGGGAAATGAATATTCAAGGATATACATCTTATCGAAAGGACAGACTGACTGGCAGAGGGGGTGGGGTGGCTCTGTTGGTGAGGAATGATATTCAGTCCCTTGCGAGGGGGGACATACAAACCCCATTTCCAGAAAAGTTGGGATATTTTCCAAAATGCAATAAAAACAAATATCTGTGATATGTTAATTCACATGAACCTTTATTTAACTGACAAAAGTACAAAGAAAAGATTTTCAATAGTTTTACTGACCAACTTAATTGTATTTTGTAAATATACACAAATTTAGAATTTGATGGCTGCAACACACTCAACAAAAGTTGGGACAGAGGCATGTTTACCATTGTGTTACATCACCTTTCCTTTTAATAACACTTTTTAATCGTTTTGGAACTGAGGATACTAATTGTAGTAGATTTGCAATTGGAAATTTTGTCCATTCTTGCTTGATATAAGACTTCAGCTGCTCAACAGTCCGTGGTCTCCGTTGTCTGATTCTCCTCTTCATGATGCGCCATACATTTTCAGTAGGAGATAGATCTGGACTGGCAGCAGGCCAGTCAAGCACACGCACTCTGTGTCTACAAAGCCACGCTGTTGTAGCCCATGCAGAATGTGGTCTGGCATTGTCCTGCTGAAATAAGCATGGATGTCCTGGGAAGAGACGTCGCCTTGATGGCAACATATGTCTCTCTAAAATCCTAATATACGCCTCAGAGTCAATGGTACCTTCACATACATGCAACTCACCCATGCCGTGGGCACTGATGCACCCCCATACCATCACAGATGCTGGCTTTTGCACCTTTCGCTGATAACAATCAGGATGGTCGTTTTCATCTTTGGCACGGAGAAATCGACACCCATTTTTTCCGAAAACTAGCTGAAATGTGGACTCATCTGACCACAGCATACTGTTCCACAGTCTTTCGGTCCATCTGAGATGAGCTCGGGCCCAGAGAACTCGCCGGCATTTCTGCATAGAGTTGATGTATGGCTTCCTCCTTGCGTAATATAGTTTCAAGTTGCATTTCTGGATGTAGCGACAGACTGTATTAAGTGACAATGGTTTTCCGAAGTACTCCTGAGCCCAGGTGGCTATAATTGTCACAGTAGCATGACGGTTTCTTAGGCAGTGCCGCCTGAGGGCTCGAAGATCACGCGCATTCAACAGTGGTTTCTGACCTTGCCCTTTACGCACTGAGATGTCTCTGAATTCTCTGAATCTTTTCACAATATTATGTACTGTAGATGTTGAAAGACCTAAATTCTCTGCAATCTTGCATTAGGAAATGTTCCTTTTGAACTGACTAACAATTCTCTCACGAATTTTGGCACAAAGGGGTGAGCCATGACCCATCCTTGCTTGCAAAGACTGAGCCTTTGATGGACGCTACTTTTATACCCAGTCATGATACCTCACCTGCTACCAATTAGCCTGTTTAATGTGGAGTCTTCCAAACCGGTGTTACTTGAATATTCTGTGCACTTTTCAATCTTATTTTAACTCTGTCCCAACTTTTGTTGAGTGTGTTGCAGCCATCAAATTCTAAATTTGTGTATATTTACAAAATACAATTAAGTTGGTCCGTAAAACTATTGAAAAGCTTTTCTTTGTACTTTTGTCAGTTAAATAAAGGTTTTCGTGAATTAACATATCACAGATTTTTGTTTTTATTGCATTTTGGAAAATATCCCAACTTTTCTGGAAATGGGGTTTGTAGAATCTGGGGATGTAAAGTCATTATGGATAGAACTGAGAAATTCTAAGGGTAGGAAGACCCTAATGGGAGTTATCTACAGGCCCCCAAACAGCAGTCTGGATGTAGGGTGTAAGTTGAATGAAGAGTTAAAATTGGCATGTCACAATGGTAATGATACAGTTGTCATGGGGGATTTCAACATGCAGGTAGACTGGGAGAATCAGAATGGTACTGGACCCCAAGAAAGGGAGTTTGTGGAGTGCCTCCAAGATGGATTCTTAGAACAGCTGGTACTGGAGCCTACCAGGGGAGAAGGCAATTCTAGATTTAGTGTTGTGCAATGAACCGGATTTGATCAGGGACCTCGAGGTAAAGGAACCATTAGGAGGTAGTGACCATAATATGGTATGTTTTAACCTACAATTTGAGAAGGAGAAGGGAAAATCGGATGTGTCAGTATTACAGTTGAACAAAGGGAACTATGGAGCTATGAGGGAGGAGCTGGCCAAAGTTCAATGGAACAATACCCTAGCAGGGAAGACAGTGGAACAAAAATGGCAGGTATTACTGGGAATAATGCAGAAGGTGCAGGATCAGTTCATTCCAAAGAGGAAGAAAGATCCTAAGAGGAGTAAGGGGCGGTCGTGGCTGACGAGGGAAGTAAAGGGCAGTATAAAAATAAAAGAGAAGAAGTATAACATAGCAAAGATGAGCAGGAAACCGGAGGACTGGGAAGCTTTTAAAGAGCAACAGAAGATAACAAAAAAGGCAATACGCCAAGATAAAATGAGGTATGAAGGTAAACTAGCCAAGAATATAAAGGAGGATAGTAAAAGCTTCTTTAAGTATGTGAATAGCAAAAAAAAGTTAAGACCAAAATTGGGCCATTGAAGACAGAAACGGGTGAATTTATTATGGGGAACAAGGAAATGGCAGATGAGTTGAACAGGTACTTTGGATCTGTCTTCACTAGGGAAGACACAAACAATCTCCCAGATGTAATAGTGGCCAAAGGAACTAGAGTAAAGGATGAACTGAAGGAAATTTATATTAGGCAAGAAACGGTGTTGGATAAACTGTTGAGTCTGAAGGCTGATAAGTCCCCGGGACCTGATGGTCTGCATCCCAGGGTACTTAAAGAGGTGGCTCTAGAAATTGTGGATGCATTGGTAATCATTTTCCAATGTTCTATAGATTCAGGAACAGTTCCTGCTGATTGGAAAGTGGCTAATGTTGTCTCACTTTTCAAGAAAGGAGGGAGAGAGAAAACAGGGAATTATAGACCAGTTAGCCTGATGTCAGTGGTGGGAAAGATGCTGGAGTCAATTATAAAAGAGGAAATTACGACACATTTGGATAGCAGTAGAAGGATCAGTCCGAGTCAGCATGGATTTATGAAGGGAAAATCATGCTTGACTAATCTTCTGGAGTTTTTTGAGGATGTAACTATGAAAATGGACAAGGGAGAGCCAGTGGATGTAGTGTACCTGGACTTCCAGAAAGCCTTTGATAAAGTCCCACGGAGGAGATTAGTGGGCAAAATTAGGGCACATGGTATTGGGGGCAGAGTACTGACATGGATTGAAAATTGGCTGGCTGACAGGAAACAAAGAGTAGCGATTAACGGGTCCCTTTCGGAATGGCAGGCTGTGACCAGTCGGGTACCGCAAAGTTCGGTGCTGGGACCACAGCTGTTTACAATATACATTAATGATTTAGATGAAGGGATTAAAAGTAACATTAGCAAATTTGCTGATGACACAAAGCTGGGTGGCAGTGTGAAATGTCAGGAAGATGTTATGAGAATGCAGGGTGACTTGGACAGGTTGAGTGAGTGGGCAAATGTATGGCAGATGCAGTTTAATGTGGATAAATGTGAGGTTAGCCACTTTGGTGGCAAGAACAGGAAGGCAGATTACTATCTAAATGGAGTCAAGTTAGGAAAAGGGGAAGTACAACGAGATCTAGGTGTTCTCGTACATCAGTCAATGAAAGCAAGCATGCAGGTACAGCAGGCAGTGAAGAAAGCTAATGGCATGCTGGCTTTTATAACAAGAGGAATTGAGTATAGGAGTAAAGAGGTCCTTCTGCAGCTGTACAGGGCCCTGGTGAGACCCCACCTGGAGTATTGTGTGCAGTTTTGGTCTCCAAATCTGAGGAAGGACATTCTTGCTATTGAGGGAGTGCAGCGTAGGTTCACTAGGTTAATTCCCGGAATGGCAGGACTGTCATATGTTGAAAGATTGGAGCGACTGGGCTTGTATACACTGGAATTTAGAAGGATGAGAGGGGATCTTATTGAAACATATAAGATTATTAAGGGATTGGACACACTGGAGGCAGGAAGCATGTTCCTGCTGATGGGTGAGTCCAGAACTAGAGGCCACAGTTTAAGAATAAGGGGTAGGCCATTTAGAACAGAGATGCGGAAAAACTTTTTCACCCAGAGAGTGGTGGATATGTGGAATGCTCTGCCCCAGAAGGCAGTGGAGGCCAAGTCTCTGGATGCATTCAAGAGAGAGTTAGATAGAGCTCTTATAGATAGCGGGGTCAGGGGACAAAGGGAGAGGGCAGGAATGGGGTGCTGATTGTGTATGATCAGCCATGATCACAGTGAATAGCAGTGCTGACTAGAAGGGCCGAATGGCCTACTCCTGCACCTACTGTCTATCGTCTATAAAATAGCACTGGGCACAGTTGAAGTCCTTGTGCAGAACAGGAAGCAGTCTTAGTGTGACTACAGCTTATTGTACAATAAAAGTACTATTTTATTTCTTTGTTCTGCTGTGAATGCCTGCAAGAAAGTAAATCTCAGGGTCGTACATGGTGACATACTGAATACATATTTTGGTAATAAATTTACTTTCAACTTTGAATTTTAAGAGAAGAGATACACATTTCTCCAAAGAAAATAGCTGTACATTGTGGCATACTCCTGAAATTCAGTTCCAATGAAGTAAACCAGATCAAATTTCAGAAGAAAGTGAACAGATATATTGTCAATATACTGCCTAGTCAACAGTGACCAAGTATGCACCTCTGACTTGGTGTTGTTCAGTTCTCCACACATTTCCTCATAGATCCAAGTAATATGAATGCAAATGATAACTTCCTTTCTTACAGGGACACCCTCACCAAATTTTTTCTTTAAATTATATGAGCATCTGGAAATGCCACACAATGAAACTATCACTCAGATATGTTGGATAACAGTTCCAGATATGTAAATGATGATCTGAGGTTAGATAACAAGGGATTTGCTGTAGATCTTTAGGACAACTTCGAAGATAAATGAGCTCAGAGGCTCTGTACAGGCTCACCATAAGAAAATTGGTGCAAACCTTGGAGATATAATTAGCAAAATACATCAACATCAGCAGAGCAAAGTGGGTTTGTGCAGTACAAGTGGTGGTTCTACATCTCCCTTAATTGTTGAAGAGAAAAATTGAGTTAATGTTCAAGGCTGATGCTACCCAATCTCATCTGATCAAAAAGAAAAATAATTAGAGTGGTCTTGAAGAACATTCATAAAGCTGAAATGTTAGTTCTGTTTTCCTTTCTACACTTATGCTAGCTTAGCTGATGAGGATTTTCAAAACTTACTGTTTTTATTTGAGATTTCTAGTATCTGCAGTATTATACTTTCATGTTCTTGTGGTTTTGCCTTTAATGAAAAAAGAACATCAGGCATCAGGTCCAGAAAGAAGATGTCCTTTCTCTAGAAAACTCCTTTAATTAATCTTTGAACCATTGGACATCACATTATGAAATTATCAAGTCTAGTTATTGGATAACAATTACCTGAAAATACGTATTTATGTAACTTGATTTAGCAAACAAAGGACTGTGCCAGTAGATACAGGAATGGTGCACGGGACACGGGTTGTGTCAAGAACAGCAAAAATATTGCATGTCTCGATTTGATTGCTCCCTCACAAGCTGCTAGTCCCCAACTTGGCTATTCAATGTGTTCAGAACCTCTGAAGAAACACCTGTCCTCACTGACTGTGAAAGCAAATAAATGCTTTATTTATCTGAATATTCCCCACAAAGCTTATAATGATGAGAACAGCATATATTCTTTTACTCTGACAAAGTTAGTGTTGATTTTAATCATTTTAATCTGAAGCACCAGGCCAGCAGAGATACAAAATCACAGAATGGTCCCAGCATGCAAGGAGGCCATTCAGTACATTGACTCTCCAGTTACTCATTTTCCTTCCCTTTTCCCACAGATCTGCTAAATTCTTTACTTCAGATTTTTATCCAACTTGTATTACCCAACTCGAAATCATAGTGTATGGAAACAGATTGCTCAGCTCAGAGAATCAGTGCCACCCAGTAAGTAGCAATGTATTTTAGCCTTCTATTGCATGCCCTCTCAAGTGCTTACCCAAATACTTCTTAAATATAATGAATATGCCTCTGCCACCCCTTAGGTACTGCATTTCAAATTTCAAACACAACTGGATGAAACAATTCTTCTTTCTGTCCCCTTTAAATCTCAAATTCCGCAATTGCCTTAAAAATACCCTTTGGTTATAGACACCACTGTAAGGGGAATGGTTTTTCACTATCTACCCTATCTATACCCCTCATGATTTTTTATGCCTCAGTTAAGTCACTCCTCAGACTTCTCCACTCCGAGAAAAACAATCCAAGCCAATTCAGTCTCTGCTCATTGAAAGGTTCCAACTCAAGCATCCCAGAGTCCCCACCGTATCTCAGTCATGAAGGCTAATGTCAGGACATCTTTCAAGAGCCAGAATGCTCACAAGGCGTTAGGTCCTGACCGAGTATTGAAAACCTGTGCTAACCAAATAGCTGGAGTGTCCAAAGACCTCTTCAGCCTCTTACTGTTGCATCCTGAGGTTCCCTTCTGCTTTAAAAAGGCAGCAACCATACAATTGCCTAAGAAGAGCAGGGTGATATGCCACAACGACACATCAGATTGCTGTTTATTGATTATCACTCAATGTGCAACATCATCATTTTCTCCCTGTTAATTTCTATGCTTCTATCAGGAAGAAGGTACAGGAGCATCAGGGCTCACACCATCAGGTTCAGGAATAGATATTACCCTTCATCTATCAGGCTCTTGAACCAAAGGGGCTAACGTCACTCAACTTCATTTCATCATTGTAATGTTCCCACAACTTATGGCTTCACTTTCAAGGTCTCTTCAACTAATTTTCTCAATATTTAGCATTTACTTATTTCTTCTTGTATCTGCACAGTTTGTATCTTTTGTACACAGTTTGAAGGCCCAAGTTGGTACATTTTTCATAGATTCTGTTATGGTTATTTTTCTATTATAGATTAATTAAATATGCCCACAAGCAGTTATGGTCGAAATGACAATAAAAGTGACTTGACTTGACTTGACTTGAAAATGAATCGCAGGATTGTAAATGGTGACATATATATACTTCGAAAATAAATTTACTTTGAATGTTTGAACTTTCTAAGCTGGGCTTTTATACCTTCATTTTCAACTGGATTCTTGATGTCTTCATTGGGTCTCCAGAGTCAATGTAGGTCACTAATAATATCTCCCCTTCACTGACAATCAATACAGTTGCACCTCACGGATGCATGCTTAGGCATCTGCTCTTCTCTCTCTATGTTTCATGAGTGTGTGGCTAAACACAGTTCTAACACCATCTATAAATTCACAGGTGACACCACAGTTGACGGTAAAATCTCAGATGGTGTTGCAGGGGTGGCAGAGTGATGTTCCAACAACAACCTTCAGCAAAACCTGGGGATTGATTGTGAACTTCAGGAAACTGGGAGAATGAACAAGTTTGAGGGGTTAGCAGTGGAAAAGGTGAGCAGCATTAAGTTCCTGGGTGTCAACGTCTTAGAGGATCTATCTTGGGCCTAACACATTGATGCCAAGAAGGAAGGCCATTGGCTCTACTTCATTAGGAGCTTAAGGGCATTTGGTATTCAAGATTCAAGATTGTTTAATGTCATTTCCAGTACACAAAGGTAAAAGAGAATGAAATAATTAGTACTCCAGATCAGATGCAGCATGCAAAAAGCACACTAAGATAAAAAACACAATAAATATAAATACATAAGAAAGTTTATATATATAAATTGATTATGCAAAGTACAAAAAGTGATTCTAGGTACAGGAGTGTCGGTACATAAATTGACTGACAGAAAATGAGAGGTAGATTAGTGGGTGGAGGTATTGATTAGCCTTACTACTTGGGGAAAGTAACTGTTTTGAACCTTGGCATAGATGCTAGGTAACCTCCTCCCTGATGGGAGTGGGGCAAATAGTTCATGAGCAGGGTGGGTGGGATCCTTCATGATATCACTGGCCTTTGTCTAACACCTTTCGAGGATATCTTCAATAGGTGGTGCCTCCATTAAAGACCCCAATCATCTGGGACATGCACTTTTCTGATTACTACCATCAATGAGGAGGTATACTAGCTTGAGGATGCACATGCAACATTTTTGGAACAGCTTCCTCCCTTCCACCATCGGATTTTTGAACATCCATGAACCCATGAACATTATGTCACTATTCCTCTTTTGCACTGTTTATTTATTTTTTATTGAAACTTATAGTAATGTTTATGTCTTGCCCCATACTGCTACCACAAAACAACAAATTTCATGACTTATGTCAGTGATAATAAATCTAATTCTGATTCTGAATAGGTAGGGCAGCCATCTAGTAACTCAGGTCTGGTAATCATGCCATCTGAAGAGCTGTCATTGCTTTGGATTCATCAGCTGCGTGGAAAGGAGAGACGGCAGCATGGGCAACAGCTTGCTCTCCATGTCATACTATCCTGGCTTGAGTATTGGTGTGTATAGCACATAGACAGTGAGGACGCAATAAGCACGGTCAACCCAGACCAATGGAGGGTGTTAGTTTGTGGTTACTGTGAATGCCTACAAGCAAATGAATCTCAGGGTTGCATACGTACTTGGTTAGTAAATTTACTTTGAGCTTAGTTTAAACTTCAAACTTCTGAACACATCTAAAATTCTTGTTAACAAAGGTCCTGAACTAATCCTAATGCTGTCAAAAATGACACCAATCTAGCAATTGCACTAAATTGTACTTTGGAAGAAAAAGATGTAGAAGAAATTAGTATGAGATCTTTTTTTTTCAGCACCACGTAGTCAAGAGATAAAAAGAACTATTAAAACTGACAGGAATTAACTCTCAGTGCCTTCACTGTACAGAAGACGAGCTGCCACAGTTGGTCGTATTCTTACACAGATCTCCAGGAGCCCACCAATGGGTCCTAGGTAGGGAGATAGAATAAACTATGTGATGTAGGGGAAGAAATGATCCTTACATACACACAGAGTTCCATTGGAACACTTGTGTTCATACTGCTCCTGATATAAAAAAAATTAGCCTGCAATTTGATTCCAATGAACCATAGTGTGTCCAATTTGAAAATAAGGCACTTTAATGAGAACTACAAGTTACATAATGAAGGGCCCTGGGATTCAAGGGTGCAGATGCCTCCAAAATGTGTTTTACCCATCAGTTGGAATTTCAACAACTGCAGAATCAAGGGAACACTCAAAATGCTGGAGGATCGCAGCAGGCCAGGCAGCATCTATGGAAAAGAGTAAACAGTAGACGTTTCATGCCAAGACCCTTCAGGGCAGTGGGTGTTGCCAATATGGAAAAGAACCACACAGTAGGCTTGTGGTGAACACCAAAACAATACTCAACATGGCTCATCAAGAACCCACAAGGTACGTTGCTGAATAAAAGTACAGCTGTTGAGAAGAGTACAACAGAACATGGTAGAAAGAAGTTCACAGTAAGTGTGAATTTGTTTGCTATGCTGACTTGCCTTTGAAAAATGACACCCAGATGGCTGAAGGAGAAAGGGTGTATGATAAGCCTTGAAATACATCTGCTAGAATGTTATTAGAGGAATATAACCTCAATGGGATAGCACACAACGGATGCATGGTGAAGAAAACTGAAACATCAGCCTTGCAGTTCTCCAGTCAATAATTCAGTTCATCATTCACCTCCATTGGAGGATAGACTACTTAAAGCAAAGTCAACAGCTGGACAGAAGAAGGCAATGTATAAAATGAATGGAAGAAATGGAAAAGGGAACCTTCTTTGAGTTTACTGATGCAGGGTCTACATGCAACATGTATCAGCTGTGAGTTGCATTTATATGTAATTTATAAGTAACTGGAAAAGTAGAGAGATAATACAATCTGGAAAAGGACTCAAGCAGCAGTAATGCTCCACCCTCCCTCCAAAGTGCATTCCAGGTCTTACTGACAACCTTAAAGCTAAGCTTGCCAGACAGATTGAGACAAAGATCATCATTCTAGTAGACTCTCCTAAATCCTGGGTATTATATTTGGAGTTTGTGAATAGGGCAAACAAGCGGATATCTGTTTGAAAATAAATTATGTAAATAAGGCACTTCAGAGGAACTGAGTGAAGATAATTGAAGATTTCTTGCCAGGTTGGTGTAGTTCAAATATTTTCAGGGGACTGTACTGTATGTCAAGAAAGGATATTGTCAGAGCTCAGATCTGGGGTTTGTTTCTAATGACCTTCACCATTTCTTTTGGACAACACTATGGCACAGCTAGTGGGGTTGCAGCCTGGCAATTCCAGTGAGCTGGGACAACCCTGACCCTTTCCTCCTCCCGCTGACTGAATGGGTTCCTTCCCTGACAGACCTAAACTGTGCTGTCACTTGTCCCATGCCCCTAGCATAGATAGGTATTAGAATCTGGGAGATGTTGATGGTCATATGGGTGAAATGGGTTATAATGAGAATTTGTCAGTGAATGTGATTGCTCTGTGAGACAGTATATACTTGATAGGCCACATCGCCTCCTCTACGTCACAGAAAAATATGGAAGTATTGGTGGCAGAGGATGCCTTCTGGGATCAGTACTGCCTGCAGTGTTTCAGTGAAGACTGGATCAGGAATGTAAAGGACTTGCTGATCTAAATATTCATATGGTTCTTTTTTAGAGAACAGGTTTCTGTGGAGACTGTGGTAGATCATGACAGAAGAACTAGAGCATTCAAAGAGGAGGAAGTGCAGCATGAAGTAACTACAGACTGGGAGTGGTTTTCTTCATTGCTAATGTGGTCACAACAGAGAAGTTGAATCTATACTCAGCAAAGGAGAAGGTAGCCGTGGAAATGTCACCAGAAGGGTTTTCTGAGGTCTAACATTCTGGGTTTTTTGTCAAATATTTATTAAATATTTGATGAATCCCTGCCCTGGCTAAGTAATGTATGTGAGACTACTGACAAGGAAAGGTCATAATGAGGTACCAGGGGAAGTTCACAAGAATTATCCCAAGAATGAAAGGGTTAATGGATGAGGAGCTTATTCTCAGTGGAATGTAGAAGGATGAGAGGGGTGGAGGGGGATCTCACTGAAACGTATCAAATATTGAAAGGCTTAGATCAGGTATTCCCAACCTGTGGTCCATGGACCCCTTGGTTAATGATAAGGCTCCATAGTATAAAAAAGGTTAGGAACCCCTGGCCTAGATTGAGTGAATGTGGAGAGCATGTTTCCCATAAAGGAGCTTGTCTAGGACTAGAGGGCATAGACTCAGAATAGAAGGACATCCCTTCAGAACAGAGATGAAGAGGAATTTCTTTAGCTAGTGGGTGGAGAATCTGTGGAAATCATTGCCACCATTACTGTGGAGGCCAAGTAATTGGCTATATTTAAAGCAGAGTTTGATAGTTTATGATTAATAAGTACATCATAGGTTATGGGGTGAAGGCAGGAGAATGAGTTGAGAGGGATAATAAATCATTCATGATGGAAAGGTGGAGTGGTTTTGATGGGCTGAATGGCCCAATTCTGCCCCTATCTTTTATGGTGTTGTGCTCTTATGGAAAGATGTTGTTACCATCCATGAGTAAACAACACACTGTGAAGATCACAGCAAAGAAAATGTTACATAAATTATATGGCAGGAAGACCTTACATAGATTCAGAATCAGCTTTACTATCACTCATATGGGTCATGAAATCAGTTGTTTTGTGGCAGCGGCATAGTGCAAGACATAAAAATTACTGTTAAGTAAATAAATAGTTGAAAAGAGGAATAGCGAGGTATTGTTCATGGGTTCATTCAATCTAATGGCGGAGGGGAACAAACTGTTCCTAAAGTATTGAGTGTGGGTGTTCAGGTTCCATTACCTCTTCCCTGATGGTAGTACTGTAACGTGAAGAGGGAATGTCCCAGATAGTGAGGGTCCTTATTGATAGATACCACTTTCTTGTGACACACATGTTGAAGATGACCTCAGTGGTGGGAAGGGCAGTGCCTGTAATGAATCTGGCTGAGGCTATAACCCTCTGCAGCCTCTTTTCATCCTGCACATTGGAGCTTTCATTCCAAGTGATGCTGCAACTGGTCAAAATACTCTCAACCATACATCTGTAGGAATTTGCAAGAAACTTTGTTGACATACCAAACCTCCGAAAAATCCTAATGAAGGAGATCCACTGGAGTGCCTTCTCTATGATTGCATCTTCGTGTTGGGCCCAAGGTAGATTTCCCAAGATGCTGCTCCACCTTAGCACTGCTGACCCCTCAATGAGGACTGGTGTGTTTTCTCACAACTTCCCCTTCCTGAAGTCCACAATCAATTCCTTGGTCTTGCTGGCGTTGAGTGCAAGGTTGTTGCTGACACACCACTCAACCAGCCAAGCTATCTCACTCCTGTATACCTCCTTGCCATCATTTGTGATTTTGCCAACAGTTGTGTCATTGACAAATTCATAGATGGCATTTCAGTGAGGCCTAATGAATAATCATTAATGTAGAGAGACGAGAGCAGTGAGCTAAGTACTCCTTGATGTGTTCTTGTGTTGATTGTCACTGAGGGGGAGATGCTGTTACTGATCCACTCTGGCTGTGGCCTCTAGATTAAGCAAGTCAAGGATCCTGTAGCAACGTGAGGTACAGAGGCCAGGTTTGGAAGCTTGTTGATTAGTACTGAGGGGATGATGGCATTCAACAGCATCCTGATATGTTTTGCTGTTGTCTAGGTGCTCCAAAGCTACTAATAAACAGTTTGTTATAAAATATACTATAAATGTAAGATGGTCAACTCACAACTGATGCCAGGAGAGCTTTGAACTGCACAGAACCATTTAAGCTTAGATTGAAATGAAGCCATTGGTTTTGAGCTTGATAGGTTCCACAATTGTGATTGCCTGTGCAAATGTGTGCAAACTAATCGGAAACCCCTTAATAGTGTTGTGACTCAGGATACATCTATTACTTACCATCCAAGCAGGATGACTTATGCTCCTACAGAAAAGTCAGATCGCTTTCACACATTATCGCAGCAATTAAGAGGAGGCTGAGGCTCTACTCATATTACAACCATTGTTGAAGAAGCTGTGGAAGGAACATCACTTGGTGAAAAATGATAGTAATCACAAAGTCAAAGTAAGTTAATTATCAAAGTACATATATGTCACTATATATTACATTAAGACACATTTTCTTGCAGGTGTTTATTGGAAAATAAATACAATAGAATTTATAGGGAAAAGTTCAAATTCCAAAGTTCAGACTATATATAAATAAAGACTGATGCACGACCTGCAAGATTTGATGCAAGACAAATTGTGAAAAAAAAATAATACTGAGAACATAAGTTGTAGTGTTCCTGAAAATGAATCTGTAGGTTGTGGAATCAGTTCATTGTTGAGGTGAGCGAAGTTACCCATGCTGGTTCAGAGTCTGATGATTGTAGAATAATAACTGTTCCTCAACCTGGCGGTGTGGGACATAAGGCTTCTGTACCTCCTACCAATTGATTTCAATAGGTTTCAATGGTACATTTAATGTCAGAGAAATGTATACAATATACGTCCTGAAATTCTTTTTCTTCACAAACATCCACAAAAACAGAGGCATGCCCCAAAGAATGAATGACAATTAAATGTTAGATCCCCAAAGCCCCCCCAGCTACCCCCTCCCACGCACAAGCAGCAGCAAAGCAACAACCCCCACTCCTCTCCCACCAGCAATAAAGCATCTGCACCTCCCACCGAGCACTCGAGCGTGCAGCAAAGCTTTAATAAAGACACAGACTTGCAGTACCCCAAACACTACTCGTTCACCCGGGATTCAACATACTGCAGGCTTTTTCTCTCCCTAATAAGGGGAAAAGAAGTGTCCCTGTTTCAAAGCGAGAGGAGAGATATAACGAAACAGCTTGCTGATTTATGGTGTTAAAAGTGTTGCTTTTTCCGAGCCCTGTGCCTCTGGGCACACAGCCAGTAGCAAGCCTGCTGCTTCTGATCTCTCTTGTTCTCCCGTGACTCGTTAGTCAGTGGTGGTGGCACCAGTCTTGAATCAGCCTGCCTCCAGAGCCACGAAAATCCGACACCCTGAAGGCACTCTAGTCTTCTAGGCCATGTCCTTGGCATATTGAAAAGCGGCTGGTTGAGAGGCCCTATGAGCAGATGGTAATGAGAATAGAGCATGGCCTGGATGGTGGGGTCCTTCATAATGAATGCTGCCTTCTTATGGCAGTGCTCCTTGTCAATATGCTCAATGGTTATGGTCAATTGCTATGAGAAGACATGCAGAGAAGTAACTCCCAAGGGCAGTCTCCATCCACCAAATTCAAGACAAGCTTCGTGCTTCTGAGTGTTTATCTTCCAAATATATAGGTATTTGCTGAAGAATAAATGTGGAGAGAATTGCTAGAGCAGATGCAGTTATCACCTCTAGGAGGAGGATGGGTTTCTGGGGGATAATAAATCAGCCATGATGGAATGGCAGAGCAGACTCAATGGGCTGACTGGCCTAATTCTGCTTCTATGCCTCATGGTCTTATGAAGAGAAGAAAGCTTCCAAATCACTGTGTTGGGCAGAGATGAACACAGATGTGAAAAAAGTGGCACATGAGACATGGACAAATCTATGGAGAGAAGGCAGCAGGTGCCTAAATTTTAACATGAGGTGCCAGACAGAACTTCACTAAGGACAGCACCGAGTGTCACAATAGTGTGGCAGTTAGTGTAATGCTATTATCATTCCAGCGCTCCAGGTCAAATTCCATCTCCGGCTGTGCGGAGTTTGTATTGTCTCACCATTCTCACAATTGAGGCCAAGAACCACCTGATGATGGATGATTATTTTCTTGTTTTCGACATTCACAAAGTGAAGGCCCAGGTCACCAGATCTGAACAAGGTCATACATTTGCTGCAGGTGAGTTTCCAAAGTTTGTGGTTAGTAGGAAATTTAATCACAGAACATTATTGCCACACCACCTTAACAGAGGAAGGGTACACAAATCCTCTCCTGAGACAAGCAAAACATGGACTAATGCATTCCTCAATCCTCTCTGTGTTTAGAAACAGTGGCCACATCCAGTGCAGTCCAGAAACACTGGAACTGCTGAGCCTGAACAACCTGCATCAGCTACCAGACCGGGAAAGCCCAAAATTCCGACTGGAGTAGCAACCGGACGAAGGTCATTATGTACCACAAAAACAGACATATTCTGATGAAGGGATTTAACAGACCGAAGTCAATGATAAGCTCACAGAGAACACAGCACAAACCTTGCTGAACAGTGCAGACCAAACAGGCCATTTTAAAAAAGGAACCAGTGTTGCCTCGGTGTGGGAGAACTCTTCCCCACTGAAACATGTTGTAGAGTTTGGACTGCAGTCAAAAGATGTACATATTGTTTGATTGGAAATGAGGTGAAATGTTATGTTGAAAGCTTCCCAATTATTTATCATACTAATGTACTGGTACTTGGTTTATTGTTGTCACATGTATTGGTTCTCAGTTCTATTAAACATTAAAATCAAAACATCCTTGAATATAAAGTCAAAAGTTGAGTTGATTGTCATTGCACAAGTACATTAATGCAATGAAAAACTTACTTCAGCCCCCTTCACAGGCACATAACATCAGATACACAACAATCACAAGAAGAACAAAAACTAGCACCTTAAGCTATGCAAAATAATACAAAGGTAGAGCACACTGAATACCAAAAGAAAATAACTCACTGAAATGTAAAGTGGTCAAAGTAGTCATAGCACTGTGCTACTGAGATAGTGATTAGCAGATTCAAGAGACAAATAGTTGAAGAGAAATTTCTGTTCTTGCACATGGGTGGTGAGTGACTTCAGGCTGTGAGAAGATGCCATGGCCTGGATGCTGGTCATTTTTGATGATGATAGTACCTGATGTAAATAACTCCTGTGCTGATGTAACAGATGGAGCACAGACCACTGCCATTTTAAGCTAATGCAACAATGGCAACATCAAGGATTTCAAGGTCTTGACCAGGTAAAGGGCAAATGTATTACAGATTCCTTCTATTCGATTCACAAAGGCTGCCCTGAACTTTCAGTTGCCTGGCACTTTGATTTCCATCCAAGTCCTATTCTGACCTGTCTGTGAACTCCTACACCGACCAATGAAGACCTGGGTAAGCTTGAGCTATAGCATCTCATTTTGTAATCTTAAAAATTCAAAACTTCCAGTTAACTAGTTTTTCCTGTATGTACAAGAATTGGCCATTCTGCTGCAAGGATAATCCATCTGCCACATCAGCTCAGTTTTTCTCTTTCCACACATTTTCCTTTTGGTTTCTGAATTTAGCCACAGCTCTGACCAGCACTTCACAACTTTAGCATGTCTGCTTGTTTGTTTTCTCTGCCTCTGACATCACATATTAATCTACTAACCAGACAGCTTTATAAACATCGAGCTAGCTGGATAACCCTGATTTCAACCAATCAAAGGTATTTACTGTGTGCTTTTCATTCCTCTTCCATTCTCTCTACAACTTAAAACTACCTTGTTATTTCACATTCCCAGTTCTCATGAATGATTTTTAATCTGGAACATCATATTTGCTTTTCTCTCTGCAGATTCCTAGCTTGCTAAGTGTTCCTAGTATTCTCTACCTTCATAACTGTTGTGGCATGCTCCTGACTATGTCAGGCTCCGGGGTTTAGACACTCTAACCCTCCGGAATATGGATAGCTGGCACAGCCCCTTTAAAGATTTAAGCCCACCCTGCTAACTGGTGACCATGTTTCGGCACCAGGATTTGAATATTTAAAGAGCAGCTGATCTAAGGTTCGGTGCTCAATCGACAGTTCAACTTCAGATTCTCGCTCAGCATCAAATTTAGAACCCTGTCCTCCTTTCAGTCTCATATCGTGTCTTGATGCTAATGACGGATACTCCAGCTGTTGGGTCCTAACCAGTCTTATCACACAAAACACCTCATATGTTTGGCAATGGAGCCAATTTATGTCAAATATTTCCACTTTGTTTGTGGCTGACTTGCATACCACACACCCCAGATTCCATTGATTGCATTTCAGCCATAGGGTCACAGAGTCATACAACATGGAAACAGGCCATAGCAACCAAGATGCCCGTCCAAGCTAGTACTATTGCTCGCATTTGGCCAATATGCCTCTGCGCCTTTCCTATCCAAATCTTACCTGACCAAATGTCTTTAAAATGTTTTTATTGTACACGTCCCAACCTCTTCTTCTAGCAGCTTTTTCCAAAAACAGTAAGCCCCGCACTCTCTGTGAAATAGTTGCACTTCAGGTTCCTATTGATTCTTTCTCTCATGCTTTAAACCTATGCCCTGTAGTTCCCACCCTTGGGAAAAAGACTGTGCATTCAGATAATTAATCAAATAAATGTCCTGTGTGTTAGTGACTGACTTGTATGCAGATCAAATGTTTCTTTGTACAGATATCAGGATTATTTGGATTCAAAATCAGAATTAGAATCAGGTTTATTATTACTGACATAAATCATGAAATGTTATTTTGCAGCAATAGTAGAGTGTAATACATACAAAAATACTATGTTACAAGAAGGAATATAAAAAAATAACTATATTGTGCAAAAAGAGACCAAAAAGTGAGGTAGTGTTCATGGGTTCATCGTCCATTCAGAAATCTGATGGCAGAGAAGTAGAAGCTGTTCCTAAAATGTTGAGCATGTGTCTGTAGGTTCCTGTATGTCTTCTCTGATGGTAGCAATGAGAAGATGGCATATTCTGGATGGTGATGGTTCTTAATGATGGATACCACTTTCTTGATGCATTGCCTTTTGAAGCTGTTGTTGATGGTAGGAAAGCTACTGCTCATAGTGGAGCTGGCTGAAATTACAACCCTCTGCAGTTTTTTTCCGAAACCTGGACACTGATACCTCCGTAGGAGGTGATAATGTAACCAATCAGAATGTTCTCCACAGTACATCTGTAGAAATTTAACAGAGTGACTTTTTTCTTGTGACAAACAAAAGACAGATAAAGACACTTTTAGGTGTTTGTGTGACAGCCTTTGCTCCCGTGTGCTTATTGCTTATTTCCATTATATTCCTCCTATGTCTATATGTGACATATATGCTCTTGGCATGAGCTGTATATTTGCCTCTAGAGAGACAGCTGGATAACCTTGTATGTTTATACCCTGAGCATTATGACCCCTCACTGAAGCTCTATCCTTGTTCCTTAACAGTCCTTCTCCACAGCTGTATGTTCTTAAATGTAGACACGTACATAAAATAATAAGGCATCAAAATGGATAAATACCATGGCGGATTTGCAAAATTTAATTTAATTTTTTTACTTTGCATCACAAATGGTCCAACATCTCCAATATGGTCACTGTAGCTCTGGAACAATTTCCCAAGTGCGCTAACTCTGGAAGAGTTTTTTTTTACCTTTTCTATATCATGTCTGTACATCTGTAGGAGAGTATTGATAGTTTTTGTGTATTTAAAGCAGAAACAACCAAACAAGTTATACCTTAACAAACCTTCTGTACATGGACGATTTAAAATTATATGCTGCTTTACTAGTAAAGCTAAAGCTATTAATTCATTTAGTAGAACTATTTTCTAAAGATATATTCTAAAGGTATAAGGTATGGACTAGATAAGTGCAGAACATTAAACATTAAGAGAGCAGAGCTACTAGTATATAGAACAGCAGGATTTAATACAACCGATGGATGGATATGAAATATATAAGTATTTGGGATATCACCAAGCAAAGAAAATAGATCACACAGCAACAATGTGAAACATTTTGACAGAGTTTACTTCAAGGCTTAAGAAAACCTTCCAAAACAGATTCCAAAATCTTTCCCCATAACCCTTAATTCCCCCACTATGCAAAAATCTATCCAACCTTGTCTTAAATATATTTACTGAGGTAGCCTCCAGTGCTTCCCTGGGCAGAGCATTCCACAGTTTCACCACTCTCTGGGAAAAGCAGTTCTTCCTCATCTCTATCCCAAATCTACTCCCCCGAATCTTGAGGCTATGTCCCCTAGTTCTAGTCTCACCTACCAGTGGAAACAACTTTCCTACCTCTATCTTATCTATCCCTTTCATAATTTTATATGCTTTGTAAGATTTCTTCTCATTCTTCTGAATTCCAGCGAGTACAGTCCCAGGCAACTCAAATCTCTCCTCATAGTCTAACCTCCTCATCTCTGGAATCAACCTGGTGAACCTCCACTGCACTGCTTCCAAATTCAATATATCCTTCCTCAAGTAAGGAGACCAGAACTGCACACAGTACTCCAGGTGCAGCCTCACCAGTACCCTGTATAGTTGCAGCATAACCTCCCTGCTCTTAATTTCAATCCCTCTAGCAATGAAGACCAACATTCCATTTGCCTTCTTAATAACCTGTTGCACCTGCAAACCAACCTTTTGTGATTCATGCACAAATTCTCCCAAGTCCCTCTGCATAGCAGGATGCTGCAATTTTTACCATTTAAATAATAATCTGCTCTTCCATGTTTCCTTCTAAAGTGAATGACCTCACACTTACCAACATTGTACTCCATCTGCCAGACCCTTATCTACTCACTTAACTTATTTATGTCTTTGCAGTCTCTTTGTATCTTTTCCACAATTTGTTTTTCCATTCAATTTAGTATCATCAGGAAACATAGATGCACTACACTCAGTCCCCTCTTCCAGATCATTAATGAATATCATAAACAGTTGCAGGCCCAACACTGACCCCTGCAACACACCGCTTACCACTGATTGCCAACCAGAGTAACACCCATGTATGCCAATTCTCTGCTTTCTATTAGTTAAACAATCCTCTATCCATGTTTATACATCACCCCCAACTCTATGTATTCTTATCATATGGATAAGTCTTTTATGTGGCACCTTATTGAATGCCTTCTGGAAATCCAAATAAATAACGTCAATGTGTTTCCCCACTATCCACTGCACTCATTATATCCTCAAGGAAATCCAGTAATTTTGTCAAACAGGACCTGCCTTTGCTGAATCCATGCTGCATCTGTCTGATGGATCCATTTCTTTCCAGAAGCCTCATTATTTCTTCTTTAATGATAGCTTCAAGCATTTTCCCAACTACAGATGTTAAACTAACTGGCCTACAGTTACCTGCCTTTTGTCTACATCCTTTTTTAAAAAGTTTCATGACATTCACTGTCTTCCTGTCAGTTGATCTGCTCAGAGTCCAGAGAATTTTTGGTAAATTATCACCAAAGCCTCTACTATAACTTGCGGCATTTCTTTCCATCAGGACCAGGGGACTTATATTTTTCAGCACTACCTCTTTAGAGATAGCTATTATATCAAGGTCCTCACCTCCCACCGCATCCATAACATCCCTCTTTGGCATGTTAGATGTGTTCTCCACCGTGAAGACCAAAACAAAATAGTCATTCAAAGCCTCGGCCATTTCCTCATTACCCAATATCAATTCTCCCTTCTTGTCCTCCAAGGGACCTACATTCACTTTAGCCACCCTTTTCTCCTTTATATAATTACAAAAACTTTTACTATCTGTTTTTATATTTTCTGCTAGTTTATTTTCATAATCTAGCTTCCTTTTCTTTATTGCTCACTTAGTGGTACATTGTTGCTTTTTAAAGTTTTCCCAATCTTCCCGTTTCCCACTACTCAGCGATTTTTATGCACAAGCTTTTAGCTTGATGCCTTCTTTTATTTCCTTAGTTATCTAAGGCTGGATCTCCCCACCCTTACTGTCCTTGCTTTTAACTGGATACCTGTTCATACCCTTACAGCAATCTTTCTGCTCTTCTGTAAACATACTGTGGTTATCTAAGTGAGTGCTGATTAGTTATGAGTTGCATGATGTTACAATTTTATATATAACTTGTAAACAAGTAATAGGATGATATTTTGATGGATCATTTCTGATTTCCCCTTTAGGTTACAGATATGTTTTACCTTCCGTCAAAAGGCACAGAGGAGATGTCAAGGGTAAGTTTTTTACACAGAGGGTGGTGAGTGCGTGGAATGGGCTGCCGGTGGCGGTGGTGGAGGCAGAAACAATAGGGTCTTTTAAGAGACTCCTAGATAGGTACATGGAGCTTAGAAAAATAGAGGGCTATGGGTAACCCTAGGTTACATCTAAGGTAAAGACATGTTCGGCACAGTTTTCTGAGCCTAAGGGCCTGTATTGTGCTGTAGGTTTTCTGTGTTTCTATGTTTCAAAAAATTCAGACACTTTTTCAGGATTTTAAAGAAAATTGCTGGATTATGTATTAATGGGGATGGAAGAAGGCAAGTAAATTTTATACCAATAACTATGGATGTTATTACTGCCAGTACTTTTCTAGTTGTGGCAATTTGTTATAATCACTTTTAGCATATCCATTGCAACTTCAGGCATTTGCACTTCTTCAAATGTGTGGATGCGTTCTTTTTCCTTCCTAATCCAGCTTGCTTCTTGGTTGTGTATCACCCTGTTTGTCCAGATATTAGACCAAAAGTTGATTGTCTCTGCATTTTTTTGGCAATTCTTTGCTAGGGCTGATAACATTTTTGCATGTTGAATTTATTTTCAGTGCCCAGTATAAACCTTTTTCATTGTTTCTGAACTGGTAATTCTGTTTTCTTTGATGCATTTCATGTATCCATTTTGTCTGGCTTTGTATGCACCAAGCCTTTATTCAGTGTATCTATAAACACTACAATTCTTTTGTTAGGTTGATTGTATGTTGCATGGACCTTATATTTCCTTACTATTCCCTTAGTTTTTCTCTTAACTTTCTTGCTCAGGTTATCCATTTTATACTCCATTGGGCGGGCGATTTCTGCTCTTTTATGTTTCAATGCATTTCTTTAACTTCTGCCATTTTGGTGTTCCCATTTCATTACTCAGTTTTAGGATTCTGTTAATGAGAACCTCTATTTTGGAACTATTGGACTGCACTGCTGTTGATGCAGAACAATATGCTATCATGCGTAGTTCTTCAAATGTTTCAAGTTTTCCTAAATATTGTGGTAATATAATATTGTTGAGAGTATTAACAATGTTTGCAGATTTTGATAACATATTTTGTTTTGGCATATCATGTCTTTTTGTTGGATCAATGCCCATATATTCTGTCAGTCTGATGTTAAATATTACGATAATTTTGTCTGTAAGTTCAGCTTCATCATCAGCATTCTGCAGTGGTTCTACATCTGTGTTGTTGCTGTTATCATCAGGTTGTGGAGCAGTTGAAGCAATTGTATGTTCATCAGTGCTTCAGGTTTGCACCTTCATTATTCTCTTGCATAGTATTGGCATGGTCTTTAGGTTGGTTTCTTTCTAATTCTTGTGCAACTTCATGTTTTCTTGGTTTAACATGTCTCTAGGGATTAAGTTATTTTTACTATCATTCTACATTGATCTGTTATTATTATTAATAATAATAATAAAAGAAAATGAGTCTTAGTGTTGTATATGGTGACATATGTACTTTGATAATTAATTTACTTTGAATTTTGAGCTGAACCACTTGACCACGTCTGCATGCTTTTATGCATGGAGTTCCTGTCACATGATTGGCCGATTAAAGATATTTGCATTAACGAGCAAGTGTACCTAAAAAAAAGGGCCACTGAGAGTAGGAAGTCACTCTTATGGGAAAATAATATACCAAACATTTTTCTTGCAGAGATATAAATCTTTAGAAATCTCTTCCTCAAAGGGCACTAGAAACAAAATCTTGTTCTTTTTAACCCAGTAGTGAATTGGTTGTTGATAAGTAAATGGGTGAATGGTTATGGTGTGTAGACAGAAATGCCAAGTTGCAGCTACTTTCAGATCAGTCATGATTGTATCCAATAGCAGAGCAGAGTCAGAGAGCTGAGCGGCCTACCTCTGCCCCTCGTTTGCATGTTCCAAGTTGAATATTTTCCATCTGAACTTTTTCTTCCTGTTAAATATTATTTCTCAAACTTCTGAGTAGACAAAATAGATAAAATTATGTCTTCATTGCAAGTACTAGAAGAGTTTTATTGAAAAAACAGAAAAAATGTAATAACCACAAGAAAGTAAGTTCTGTGGATAGGTCTGATTAATAGAATTTACTGTGAGCCAATTGATATTCTGCGCTCTTTCTACCTTGAGCTGCCCCTATCTGAAGAGAATGAGATTTGAGCTACATTGCGTTACAAATGATGACACCAGGTACATTGATACACAGATTTTGTAATTAATAATCCATCATTGAAAGTGTTCAGTTTACCGCATTTGTGAAGAAACACCTACTGACACTGAATGAACTCCATCTGTTCCATTGCCATGTGGATTGTCTGATGGTGATGCATTAATTATAGTTCTCTTTTGACAATGCAACTTATTTTATCTGGCATCCCATCTGAAGTCAGACTCATGAAGATAACTGAGGAATTAATTAAATGGATCCCTGTTTCCTAATGTTAAAACAACACAGAACAAGATGTGGACATAGGGAATAAAAGATCTGACTAATTCATCCGGTACTAATATTTATATGATGTGAGCATAATGTCAAAATCTCAAATACATTGATGGATTAAATGAGAGGACAATGACATTTTATTTACATTATACTCCATTTATTACCAATCTCTGATCAGATAAAAACTTATGTTAAAAGTGGTGTTGACAGCAATTTTAGAATAGTAATTCTGGTGCCTCTTTGCTCAAGGATGACTGCTACGTGATTATAATATCATTTTACAAGCTATTTATATTTCTAATTTTGAAAATATGATTAATTGTTCTCCCTTTTCAAACAATTTAAAGCGTTGCTCACTTTCAGACACATATGTACCAAAAGTCCATCTGATCAGCAACCAGTACCTAGACTCCTATCCAGTTAGAAGTAAAGATTCATTCATACCATGTCCACAATCAATGTATTGATTTTCTGTTACTTCCTTTCCATTCCAGACCAAAGTAAAATAGTGAATAGCTTACCAATACACTGGACAACAAAGATTTTGCTTCCTGAAAACTTTTTGGGTAGATCTTACAGATTTTTGGCTGCTGATCATAAAAATTGCCATGAAATTTCCCTATCATCAGCCATTTTTTTGAAATTGCCTATATTTGTTATTTCAATTTATAATTCAAGTCAGAATAACTGATGCCAGGATTAAAGAAGGCATTTTTGTTGGTCCACAAATCAAATAGTTCTTTAATGACAGGCAATTCAAAGAACTTGTAGTGGGACTGGAGAAAATGACATGGAAGGCATTCAAGGACGTGGATGAAAATTTTCTTAGCAAGTACAGAGCACCAAACTACAATCATCTGTTGCACAACATGCTTCAAGCATACAAAACCATTAAGTGCCACATTCCACTAAAGATTCATTTTCTGTATTCCCATTTAGACTTCTTCCCTGCAACTCTTGGCACTGTCAGTGATGAGCATGGTGAAAAGTTTCACCAGGTCATTGCAGTCATGGAGAAACAGTATCAGGGCAGCTGAAGCCATCAGTGCTGGCTGAATATTGTTGGACACTTAAGGGAGAAGTCTCAAACAATGAGTACAAACAAAAATCGACAAAAAGTTTTTACCTTAGTTGAACTATTGCAAAGAGTCAACACCGTGATGTAATTAAGCACATTATATTCAATAAAAGTTAATTTCGTGTTTCCCCAAATTTCTACGTGATCCAAGTAGACTAAAATTACTTTTGTGTTCAGCTTCACAATCATTATCAAAAAAAGATTCTGAGGAAGCAATACTTCTGAAAAAAAATTATTGTCTAGTGTTATCAAGCCTCTAACTGGAGACATATTATATGTCTTTACTGTGCTTTGTAAGAATGGGACAGATTGGCATTTTCCCCCCCATCTTGGGCATGTATCAGTATTAGCACTTTGGTTAGCTAGTGTGGTTAAGATCAACAACTCGCCATTTAAAACTTTTTTCAAAAGAATTAATGTATGACTACTTAAATATGTTTTTCTGTTGTTAGGCTAGCCACTTATCCAACATTTCAGTATTTTTCTGCTTTGTCTATTTTGTAGATTAGCAACAGATTAGAAAACATTACAATCTGTGCTGATTAGACTGTCCTATTCTGACCTTGAACCTTGTATTTTGGCCAAGAGTCTTTTTTAATGCTGTACTGAAGTTAAAAATATTTCATTAAGTTGTTGGCATTGTAGTTACTTTTAATAGCATAAATTTTAATTTAAGATAAATGTTGCATCCGGCAACCCAATGAAATTCCAGGCACGGATCCAGCTGAAGAATTAGCTTGATCCTAGAATCCATGGGAATTTGTTTTCTCCCTCTTTTAATAACTATCCTCCTACAGTGCAACGTTCTGCAGATCCAGAGCAGCCGTACAGCTGTGCTGGGATAATGCTTCCAAGTTTATTTTCTCAGTGGTGGTCTGGCCGGGATGATGGAGTTTCTTGCTACATCCCTGAATGATATATCGTGTGTGGCTCTTCCAAAGGAAGTAAGTGGAGTTGAAGAATGCCTTGCAAGCTCGATTTTTACTGTACATAAACTGTCATCTCACTGAAATCCACGGCCTGCATTCCCAGTGAGAGAGTTGAACATTATGGATCAATTAAGAGATTATTATTTTGGGCTCCGGTTTTAATGATTTAAAATTATATGTAATATTATCTCTTTCTATGTGCATTTGTGAACTCAAAACTTGAGAAAATTGTTTTGAATTGCTCTGTTAATGAGCTCCATTTTTGTTAATACTATAATCTATTTGAACAGGATGGTATAATTGTGCTTGAGTTAGTAATCAATGTGACAGGGGTGGATTGAGTGATTGTAGTGGTGGTGGTGGAAAGGAGTGGGGGGATACAACTGCTAACTACCCATCTTCATTTCCTCCCTGCATTCCACGTTCAATATGTCTGATGTAGCTAAGGGCTATCTAACCACAGATATATAAATAGAAAAGTGGTGGTATATTGACAAGAATATATAAATTCCAAAATTCCAGAATAGCTTAATTTGATCTTGATAAAAATGAAAGTTAGATTTTGAATTTAAAATAGGTTGGGCTGAAGAGAAAGATTCCAAGCTAAAGACCCTATTTTATATTGCAATTTTTATTCCTTCCTCCATGGCCCATTTATACATCATGAATGGATTACTTTCACTCATACTAGAAGGTTTGCCATGATTACTGAAAAAGAGTCCACATACCACCTGAAAATGGGTGTAGGATAATCCAGCCTGTTGATTGTTTCCACGCAGAGCATGGGTTTTCCAATTTGAGATTGGCAGATATTTGATACCATATTGAATGCTGCACAAAAGTCTAAAGCAATATACATGTAACTGTACTAACTTCTACAATATCCAAGCTGTCTGAGTTCTTACTGCATATGTTTGATATGTGCTACATCTTAACAGTAACTTATGATGTAGCTTTCTAACTCTTTTCTGGAATCAGTTCTATTGAAGGTCCTTTAAAATTATTTTAAAGTATGCATCTGACTGAGATCATGTTAAAAGCATATTTCTTCAGAACTACAGCAGAACAGTTATTAATGCAATGAGTTGTTGTTCCCTTTGTGGCACATCAGGCAGCATTTTTTACTTTTCTGTAGCATTTGTCAGTTTTTTCCTGAGGCTCAGCTACTGGCTTGACGCTCAAACCAGCACAGATGGAAAGTGTGTAAGGAGCTGGGCAGGTTTGAACCATTCACCTCGAAGTCTGGTGCTGATGCCACTATACCACCAGCCAGCTAATGTAATGAGTAATCACTACATAAATGACTCATTTGTTGCTATATTTTTATTTATTACAAAGGATCAAAATAAATAGATATTTGCTTTTAAAATGATCATGGGTTTTTTCAGTATATCAAAATATTCTGTTTTGTTTTAGTCCATTTTATTCCATATTATAAACATTTTTGATAGTTTGCTTACAAACTCAGTATGATCCTGGGTGATTATGTATTATTAAGAAGCTTATTTTGATATGTTGCATTTATGCACTTGACTTTGTTATGCTATAATCAATTCTGGACAGGATAGAATCACTTTTCCATCTGTAACTCCCTTTATATATAAATATATCCAGATTTTATGGCTATTAAATAAAAGATTTTTGTACATTTGTTTGAGCCAAAATGTCATTTTCATAAATCACTCAATAGCAGAACAACAGGTCACATACTCTCTTATGGCACAAACAGCAGTGCAATTTCCTACCCAGTCAACAGAAGCAATAGTGAGCCGTAATTTGTCTGCATTCCCCCAAACTAAGTGAAAAACAGCCCTGTACGTTGTTAATTTCATCAAGGCATACACTAGAAAAATGATGAATGGGATTGCCAGAATGCAGTGCCACTTTTTGAGGTTTAAGTCCAAGCTAATTTTGAGAACATAAAATTACTAAAACTCCAAACAAAAGACAGACTCTAATAAAGAAAATGTTTCTCTTATGTAGAATCATTTTTTATATTTTTTCCCTAATGAAATATAATCTAGTAATCTGGTGCTGGTAAATTAAATTCAGAATTTCCTGCTAGAGACCAAGGATCAATCAAGATTAGCATTCAGGTCCACCCTGCAAATAAATGACACATTAGACCTTGTTGAGTTTGAGTAAGATTTCACAGCCCTCTGTTCACTGGAAATGGAAACAATAGTAAAGGACTCTGGTGCTGAGATTTAGTGATTTAACTCTCAGAGCTTGAGGCTGGGATGGGTATAGCTCTAACTTTCAGTTGCATTTAGATCCTCGTTATAGCCATGTCAAACAGGCAGATGCTGAGCAGAAATTACCAAGAAACAAAGCTCAGAAAATAGAGGAGGGGAGCCAAACCTGGAAGGTTCCTGCTGCACTGGTTACCAATAGAAGCCAAGGACAGGTCAGAAAATAGCTGATTAATTTGAACAAGTAAAGATTTATAATGAATGCAATAAAAGCAAAATAAAATTAATGTAAAATACATTGAATATTCTTTTAAATACATGATATGTACACAAAGTCTGCATAGTTTAAAGGGTTTATAAACACGTTAAGCAATAATGCACATCATTGGACAATGCGATGGAACAAGTGATTGAAAGTCAACACTGAATTGCTGTTGACATGTTAGCAGAACTGAAGCAACCAACATTTAGGGTAAAAAAAATAGCTTTAAGCTTTATTTTCTCTGGTTAGAACAAGTTGTCATAAGTTCGATTGAATAAGAAATGGGAAAAGATTTACATGCCGTGGGCTGATCTTTTCTTCCCAATATCAAAGCTCAACCCTCCCACCATTCTCAACACTCTCCATTCCTCTGACACTTCAACCCTTTTCACTGATCGTTATAAGCATATAAGGAATAGAAGGCAGATACTGAACAGTCCTCTCATTCAAATAGTAACTGATCCTATGCCTCACTTCCACTTTCTTACTCCATCTCCATACACTCTGATTCCAGTAGTATCCAGATATCTACTCCTCCCAACAGGGATTGAATACATGTCTGGGCATCCACGGCCCTCAAGTTTGAGAAGTCTAAAACCCAAGCATAAAGTTTCCATTTATAATATTTCAAAAAGTACCAAGTTCTTAACCCAAGGCAATTCCCATTAAACCACCCTGACCGCCTTAGTATCCTAAACTGCAGTATTACAATATCTTATGCATCCTTTGCTGAATTCTACAATCTTTAATTATAACAACAATCTTAACAGAATTGTGTATCAAATCCAAGTTCAAGATCCTTCAACTAACTTCACCTTCACAGACATATTATGTTCTGTAAACACACTTCAGTGAACAAATAATTGCATTTCTCTAAGATAACTGGACAATACCCTGATTTCTTTTTCCCTTTTTCAATCACAAGGTTATGCTTATTTTATTCTAATTCACAAGGACTAATCTAATATCCAGAAAACTCTGAAAGATCAAAACTACTACATCCACCATCTGCTGGCTACCAAACTACAAAAGAACCAGGGATATACTGTATGCTTAAAGTATTTGCCAGTTTTCAGCTTCACTAACTACTCCAGTAATGAGTCTTATGACTAACTAAATGTGTGTAATCATATGAGAAATGCAGTCACAATCTTTTGTAATTTACAGTGTATCTTCATGCTGTAATGTTCTATGGTTCTAAAGTAAATACAATGCACTTGTTTAATGCCTCTGCAATTTCCTTATTCCCCGTTATGACTTCTGTCTTTGCATCTAAGGAACACATTTTCTCATTCACTGACCTTCCTTTATATATATTTAGAAAAGCTTTCCTAATCCACTTTTGCCTCTTGTTGATTTATTTTAATAATCTATTTTTTCTCTCTTTCTAGGATTCATTTGTTGCAATTTTAATATTCTTTCAGGCCTCCAGCTTTCCTTTTGGCAACATTATGATCTTGAGCTTTTAAATGATTACAATCTTTAAAATTTCGTATTAGACCACTTTTCCTGAGGGTTTTCATCCATCAAGAAATATAAATCATATAAATCATGAGCTACTCTTTAAACATTTGTCATTGTTTAGGTACTGTGATATATTTTAATTTACTTTCCCAATCTTTCCTAGTAATCTTATCTACTTAGTTTTCTTTTTACAGATTTAATACCCTAGTTTCAAACTGAAGAGAATCACTCTCAAACCTAATAGACATTTCTAACACTTTAGGAGATGCTTCTGAGGTTACTTGTTTACTAAGGCAAGAGTCAGCAGGTTCTGGGACTTGAGAAAAAGCTGTTAGAAGAACTTTGCAGATCAAGCAGCATCTGTGGAGGCAAAAGGATACAGGGTCTTTATCTGAAACATTAACTATCCCTTTGCTTCTGCACTGTATTCTTCCAGTAGTTTGATTTTTTTTAGTTCATTCGAGCAGTCTCATAGTAAATATAAACTACTGTTTGCTTGTTTAATCCTTTTCACACTGTCTTATACAGTCAATGAGAAAGAAAATTATTGCAGCATTTAAATTCAAACACAGTACTTATGCTCTCCACTGTCTGAGATTATGATTTGTAAACTCCACAATCTGAATGAGTTGCACGGATGTCAATTTGAATCTTGGCCTAGGAGAACAGTGTCCACACATCAACTAATAGATTCATCAATTTTTTGAATATATGGTCAGAAAGTTGTTTTCTGAACACTATTTGAAAAGACACAGTCTTTGTTTAGAACCTATCTCAGATGGCTACTCAAATCCATCTCAGATCCAACTGGACAGCATTTTGGACTTAACAGCATGACCATTATTTATTTCTTTATAGAAACAGCATAGTAACAAGCCCTCCGGAACCACAAATCCACACTGCCCAATTATACCGATGAGACCAACTAACCTACTAACCCATACATCTTTGGAATTTAGGAGGAAACTGGAGTACACAGATGAAACCCACACAGCTACAGAAAGAATGTACAAACAACTTACAGACAGTAGCAGCAATTAAACGCTGGTCGCCAGCCCTGTTATAGTGTTAAACCAACTGCTATGCTACTGTGCTACCCATTAAATAGTGGCAGTGTGCAAGTGACATTCCACTGCAATTTCATACCTTCCTTCTTCAAGTCACAATGTCCCTGTGCTGTTCCTATAAACTAGGAACTGATTTATAAAACTAGGTAGGAAGATCCTGGCACTTTATGCTCCTAAATTATATTTTTTTGGAGAAAGTTGAAAGGGCATATGACACAAAGATTTTGAAAGCAATTGTGAGTGGGTGATTTGTGAAACAATGAATGGGAACAGAACTAACAGTTTTGAAATAAAAATTGAAGTGAGAAACTATGTATGGAGCAGGCTCATTGCACAGTAGTTAATATCGCAGTGATGTATACAATATCAAGATAAATAAGCAAATAAGAATCACTGGCTACTTGAACTTAGATGCACTTGAGTATCTCATTTAAATAAAATGTCACCGAGGAAAACAAATACTGTGTGCAAAATTCACTGTCAAAAATCAAAAGATTGGCTAGTTTTATAGAGAGTTGAACTCCCACAGCAAATACCAAGCCAGTCTTCATCCTTTTAACTCTTCATAGGTTCAGATATATTCTCAGATGGTCTCTCACGAACACCAGCTTCTATGCAGTCGAGAACTTGAAATTATCATTACTGGAAGATCGCTTTTCAATGTTGCATAAATGTCTATGAGATTTGGCAAAGCACTATATAAAGGACGAAAGGGTCAAATTAGAAGCCTTAAAGGTTTTAACTTCCACAATAGTCATAGACCAATACAGCATAGATACAGGCCCTTCAGGCCAACCAATCCATCCTGACCATGGTTCCCACCAAGTTAGACCCAATTTTCTGCATTTAGCCCAGGTCCTCCTAAGCCCTACTCCTGCTGTACACATCCAATTGCTTCATAAATAATACTATTGCATCTGGTTTGACCACTTTCCATGTACTCACTACCATCTGCATTAAAATGACTCTCCTTAAGTCCATTTGAATCTTTCCTCTCACTCCTAAATCTATACCCCCTATTTCTGGCAAAAGGCTGCTAAGATTCTGCCTTGTCAATGTCTCTCGTGCTTGCATAAGCCTCTATAAATTCACTGGTCATTCTCTTACATCCGAAGGAATAAAGACCAATCCTTGCCAACCTTTTCATAGTGCTGAAAACATCCTTGTCAATCTCTTCTGAACTTTATCCAGATTATTCATATATTTCCTATAACAGGATGAATAGACTGTACACAGTACCCCAAGTATTGTTTTACCAACAATTTATCTAAGGGCAACATAATGCCTCAACTCCTATACTCGTTGCCCTGACTGAAGAAGGCCAGCATGAAAAGTGGCCTTTTCACTACCCTGTCTACTTATGACACCATTTTCATCGAACTCAGCGCGGGTATTCCTAGCCTCTCTCTTCCATTACACTCCCATTTTTAAGTCCTATGCCGGCTTGACTTTCCAAATGCATTGCCGCACATTTATCTATATGAAATCAATTTGTCACTCCTTAGCGCACGTTTCTAACTGATCAAGATATACAATAACCTTCTTCACTATCAACAACACTTCCTAATTTGGCGTAATCCACAAATTTACTGATCAAGCCTTGCGCTTTCGCATTCAAGTCATTCATATAAATTAGGAATAAGTCCCAACGTTGACCCTTGCATAAAACCACTTTCAGTTCTAAATCTGCTACTGATGAGATTCATTTTGTTGAATGACTCTCACTGAGTGATCTCAGATGTCCACCTTGAAATCTGAAGGAGATGGGTGGAGAAGTAACAGCCTTGGTCCCGCGATTGACTGGATAATTGGAACTAATCAAGAACAAAATTAAAGGGATTGCGTCGCAGCAAAACCATAAAATCCCGGTGAAAACACTGGACTTACCCATACAGAAGCGAGGACAATGCAGCTATCAAGCAGGAACAGAGGGAATAACATTTAAAAATCTTCCATTTGTTTTCAAAAAGTAATAATCCTGGGTGTCCGAGCTGTTCAAATGAACCTTATTGAAATTCAAAGAACTGATTTTCTGAGGAGAATTTCCCGAAACTAACATAACTAATATAAAATAAAACTAATTGCTATTGTTGTTTGTCATGAAATGGGAAAGGTCCTGGGCAAAAAAAAAAACACCCGTAAATCTGCATTGAATCACAATCTGAATAATTTGAATTATCGTGTAATCTCAGAGGTCGAAATATGTCAATTTACATCATTAACCCAAACTAAACCATGCCGTATTATTTAATCGGCGCCTATACAGTTTTGTTTTAATTCCTTGTGCCGTTTTCTTGTCTCAGCTCTGAGCGAAAGGTGTTGGGGGCGGGGTGGTGCTGAGGACTTAAAACTACGTCGTCTTCTGCAGTACCATTCTGTTTATGAAGGAGTCCGAACAGACCACATCAGAATCGCACATTCATTCCCCCATTCCCCACCGTCTGGATTATAAAACCTTACCTTATTAAAGCTTATTATTATTATTATTATATATATTATTATACAAAATGCTGGAGGAACTCAGCCGGCCAGGCAGCATTTACGGAAATGAATATACAGTTGACCTTTCGGGCCGACAGCCTTCGGGTTGGATCAATGAAATTATATGCTATGAAATGTTGCCATTACGCAATCTCAATATAAAGTCACATTTACCTTTCTCTCTCCATATTTGATCGCCAGATTTCTATTCCATTTTCTATTTTATCATTTAATGATTGGTGAACTTAATTTCATTTGCGTTGACTGCTTTCGACATCTTGCCTGAGTGGTGGTACGCGGTTAGTAGAACAGACAGTAGGTGAGGTGAAGCTCTGATCCTGTGCTTCAGTAATTTCCGATGTGGACGAACAGTGGAGGTCGCTTAGGAGGAGCTGCTGATTCCAAATGTTGGCCATTTCTCTTTTCCACCGTCGCTGCCTGACCTGCTGAGTTTTTCCGACATTCTCTACTTGTATTTCAGTTGCTGAATCATGTTTTCATACCCCTAATTAAACATGTTGCCTGCTGCCAGTTTTACCGAGAACAATCGAGTTTGCGGCCTGGGGCAGCATCAAAACAAAGGGAAGTGTTACAACGAAATATCCATTGTACCAGTAAGCAGTATGTTATAATTTCATCTCGTCCTGAAACCAGACAAAAATTTAAACGTTATGTTTTCCTCAGTGCCTCCTAAAGTTACATTTATGAACACCTAAAACCTAAAGGGTCCCCGAAGTCCCAAACCTGAACGTTTTGTTTCTAATTTAGCACCTTAGATTTCGGGCGGCTGTTGGCCTTGGGTACGGACCGGGTCAGCAACTGATGCCTAAACTCCAGCGACGCAAAGCTGGCGTAGATGTTTGTTTTCTTTGAGCCCTGACTCAACTGACATGAGCTATCTCTTTCTTATCCTTTTAGTGGAATAAATAAACAAATGGTTACTGTTGTCACTCCGTCGTGTCTATTGTCGAGGTTCGGGGGTCTGATGGAAGCAGACCCAGAGCGCCATCAATCAGCTCAGCAACGCCTGCATCATAGCACATGCACACGGAAAGAGACGGGAGAATGTCATACATGGCGACACGATCACTGTAGTTTAAATATAAAGCAATTTTTTTATTTACAGGATTTGTAAAGACTTGCGGATAAAGAAAATATATATATCTTTTATATGATGCTTTCATACACAGCATATGACTATCAAAGTCATCTGTGGAATTCAACGTACCTACGATATCTTGCCCGACAGTATTAAAGTCTAGTCACTATTATAAATGAAGGTGTAACATCCCTTTCGTACTTTGACCAGCAAAGCAGTTGAACGACATCGATACGCCAGGAGTGGAACATTCGGCCGGTCTGAAATATGCACAGGACCGTTCCTTCCTCGGTTTAGTGATATTTCTCTTTGGCTTCTGAATTTTCCTGTGATTTTGTTACTTTCCCCCTTTTAGTCATGACGCTGTAGTCCCACACAATCGGCTTGCATTTACAACCTCCTTTAGCTCGCTTTCTGGCTTCCCCGCAACCATAAACGGCCATGTCTACAATTAAAAAAGGACAACGTTGGTTTGCATTCCGAACAAGCATCATGTCAAGTGTGTTCATTATTAGTGCTACCTGTCATGTCTATGTTATCCCATCGTTTACCTTGATCTATTCAGACAGCACAGAAACAAACGGAACTAACTGAAGATTTCAACCCGGGAAACAAGTTAACTGCATCCAAGTCCAAGCCAACCTGCATCAAGAGAGACTATTCATGTCTCATCGGGTAACACCAGGAACGAAATTCAGTCACCATTCACACTTTTGGGAGACATGCGTTGATAAAACAAATTAAGAATTCTACTTTGATTATTGATATTTAAACTCAATTAAAGTACACGAATTGCACATGTTCAAAAGAGCCATTCACTATCATTGACCATGAAATTTGAAATGTAATTTCAATTCTTGGCCGATGTTTGGTCTCTCTAAAGTATATAAATTTCTCTTTGCTTTCTTTCTATATGAAAAAATGCGAATTTCCGGAGTAGACGGTAGTAAGTATTTTAGCAGACAATAAATCCATTAGATATATTGCGTTCAGTTTCTGTATTAAGGCCTTTTTTTTTGTTTCTGCAAGTCTCAGGGATACAGTTTCAACATTCGAAAGGATCGGATGTTCCGAAAGAATCAGAAAGTATCTGATTGAGGATCTTCAAAAAGAAAAGTTGAAAACAGTTGCAAATCCATTGCCAGATCATGAATTTCGGGTTAACAAGTTTTAAAATATTTGTATGGACGTGATAAAATTAAACTATTTTAAATGGAAAAGTGTACAAAGTTTAAGTATTCTCCGGGAATTATTCAAGGCAAATATATTGATTATATGTTAGCCCTGCTGTGTGTCCCACTTTGTATCTATAAACGGTTTGTAACAAAGTGAAACAAATATATACTGCACATTTTAGAAATCAAAGAACAATTATCTCTAATAGCTGATTAAAATTAATTTGTTCAAAGTATGTATAATGTGAAGAGGTGGTTCACATTCACAGAAACTGTCGTATTTTCTATTATTTAGAACTTCTCACCTTTGTTCTTTGGGAAAGCCTTGAAATATTGTTTTACCAGAATATTTCGTTTTGAAGGTGATTTGCAGTTTGTGGTATTAGACATGGAAAATATGCATTTCACTTAACAAGAAAGCAGTGATTTTAAGAGATACTTATAATTTCAAGTGTATTTGAAAATCTCCTCTTTGTTCCCAGATATAATGGGTAAAAAGAAAGAAAACAGATACAACAGATTTTGAAAAAAAAATTAAACAGATTTTCTGTGGCCTCTGGTTTCCAAAACTATTGAAGGAATTTTCACGAGATCTCCAATTCTTTAATCCACTGACATCCTTGGTTAACGAATAACATAGTGCAGAAGCGAAAAAGTGGGTTGATGATTATTGTTCGAATGTGATCTAAAGGAAAAGTGTCCCTTCAGAGAAAAAGTTCAAAGGATTTGTATTCCATCTTCCGCGTTTTAATATTAATTGCACCTCCATATTAAGGTGATTTGTGGTTAATTTCTAACAAATAAAGAAATGCGTATCCTGCTTGAACAATTAGTAAGAATTTGTATAAAATGTTTGCCTCTGTTTTGTCCATATACCCCTGTTGTGGCGTAACCTATACTTCTGTTCAATTAGACGACTCTCTGTCTTTTATTTCCTGCTCCAGTTATAGCAAGTGTTACAAATTTCCATAGCTTGATAACAGATTCCCTTTACTTTCGCACACTAAGCAAAGCACCCCCTTTCCGAATTTGACTTTCGTTAGACTTGCCTATAGAAATCTACTTTTTCCCCAATCACAAAGATCTTCAATAGACTCTGATAAAATGGAGCGAAAACTTTGTTTCGATTAATTAATTGTGGATGATTGTTTCTGAGTTGTCTGTTTAAAGCAACAAGCTCGATGTGCTTTATCTGTTATCGTCTGGGAAAGTTTTATAAACACAAAACTGTCTGTTTATCTGAATGCATCGGACTGATTTATTGCTACTGGGCTCTGTGAGCCGATTCGTGTACATTCAGGCATTAACACAACCGCGCACACATCACATAAACTCACGCACAGTGATTCACAGAATCACATATATATACACAGATAAATTATTCTCACAGAATTTCATGCATATATGAAACATTAATGTCATGCCACAACCACAGTCACGCGCATACATTGGCGCGCGCACACACACACACACACACACACACACACACACACACACACACACACACACACACACACACACACACACACACACAGACACATACAAATATATATATATGTTGTAAACTTGTCCCTTTACACCTCTGCAGATGTAATTGAATACTTAATAAAACAAACCTTCACATAATAGCTCGCGCGTGTATATAATGCACATAAACCCACAGACATACAAGAATAAACAGACGAACAGACAAATTCAAACACATACAAATACAATCCTCCACAAGCCCAGGGCCGGATACACAAACTTGTGTGCGCGGTTTTTAAAACCTCGCGAAACGTTCTGTGTTCTAGCAAAGGGTAGATTTTTACCAGGTTGACTGGATGAATGTAGCCGTTCTCATACTTGTCGTTGGCTAGGATCTGCCTCAGATGTGCGATGTAGCTGGAAGCCAGCCGCAGGGTGTCGAGTTTGGAGAGTTTCGTGTCCGGTGGAACCCAGGGTAGAGTGGTTTTGAGCCGTGAGAAGGCTTTGCTCAGCACCCGCATTCTGGCCCTCTCCCTGGCGTTCGCTGCGTTTCGCTGAACCTGTTTACCTTCCTGGGTCACCCCATTCAGGGGAGATTTATTGGAGCTCGTCTTGCGCCTCTTTCCTGAAGACCCCCTACCCTTTTTGGGGGACTCGTGTTCGTTGTTGGAGCTGTCTTCGTTGCTGTCGTTGGAGGTGCAGAACTCCTTGTTAGATTTCCTCTTTAATGCGTCGCATTCCTCCTCCGTGCCCAGCACTTCCATTTCTTGAAGATCTTCGGCATCGCTAACGGACCCAGTGGACATGGTATCGCCACGATCTCCCGCAAGTTGAGTCTAATGACCGTAAAGACACCGAAAAGGTTCGGAACGTGGCGCTTTTCAGCTGGAGTGAATTCCTCCACTTAGTTTGGTTGAAGACCCTGCGATCTGGATGCGACATCCGCAATTTATCGCACTGCGGTGGAGGCGGGTCCTGGAACAGGAGAGGAGGGCTCACTGGGTTTTGACAGACGCTGCTAGCGCGCGATTCTCAGTTCGGATACTTGTTCGGGAAACTACAGAAATTCGACATTTTGTGACTAGTCTATAAAACAAATCTGGAAATTCTTTAGCAATTACAACTAGATGATTTGACACGAATAGATACTTAATTTATTGGCGAAGTTCAAGGTATTTATATTCTCAGCAATTTAAAGAAAATTTCCACTTACATGTTTTATGGTAATATTTTCTGTAAATATACTGTTAACTTATAAAGGAAATCCCCCCGAATGGCTTTCTTTTACGATTTCTCGAATCAACAAACGCTTTCTGTTCAACCCTGATGGGCCCGATTCACCAGCTTCAAAAGAATTACCAGTCGCGGAGTTCAATTATTGTATGCATTCATTTATGTGCACTGATTCCTTTACTCCACGCAATTTGAAATAAAATATTAAACAGGCGTGTTGACATACCTTGGTAAAAGGAACTAATTGTAACCTCAAAATCAAAACACACATTCTTCAAAAACAGGTGAAATGTTCATTAAACTATTGGTGTTTCTGTGTTTTGCCTTTTGTCTACCTACACCACAATATCGATTACTCTTCAAAATTACCTTATCAGCCTTAACATACCCTGAGTAGTCCTAAGACCACGAAAAGCCCTAACTATGTAAGACTAAGTAAGCCCTAACTAAGTAACACTCTTCCCTGTTCGCTCATTCGTGGTTCGAAGAATAAAATATGTCTTTGGAAACAAGTTCATCCATATTCTAGTTGAGCAAAGTTTTATCTATATTTAGGGAAATTCTGCCGTTGAACTAAAACCGGCCTCCTGTCTTTACAACATTTCTCCAGATTGTTTGCTCTATGTTTGTCCCTTGGTTTTGAAAAAATCCCAAGCCATTCATTCAAACGGCGCCTGGAAATACTGGTTTATAGTACACACACACACACACACACACACACACACACACACACACACACACACACACACACACACACACACACACACACACACACACACACACACACACACACACACACACACACACACACACACACACACACACACACACACACACACACACACACGAGCGCGGAGGTTTTGAGGAAATAGTATGACAAGATCCTCTTTTGCCCTGCTTTAAGACGGGAGTTTAAAGTTTCTTTTGAGCCTCGGAAAACAATGGCGTATGTGCGGAAACACGGGAGATCCAAGAGACCATGCATTTTGTGCTGATGCTCCGCGTGAACGTCTAGAGCTATGAATAAAATCCGATGCTGTCTGACCGTTATAAAGCCAACGTTCAGTCCATGCCTGGATAATCGTACTTCCTACTTTTGTTGAAACCCTATTTTCATCACCTTCCTTTTGTATCTTCAACTTAGCTGGGACTATTCCTTCACATCTTCCTGCTGGAGGTGTGTGCAGATGAGCGCCCAGCGCATTTCTCGCCAGCATCACTGGCTTATAGAATGTAAACCAAGGAGGCAGTAAATTCTGAAAATGTAAAGACAGCCGTGCGAGATTTATGAAGTCTGTGATTCTCTGTTCTCGGACTTGTTTGTGCAGGTGGGGAGAGAAATGATTGCCCGTAGGTAAGATTTATGATAGAAATGATTGATTCCGTAAATGAATAAAAGGCAGAGGATGGGAGAGATTAATGGCGATCATCAGCTAAGATCCAGTCTCGGACCAAAGCAGTCAAACCTGAGAAAAAGAAGGATTTGGAAATATTATAAGGAGGAAAATCATGAAAAGATATTTAGAGCTGGGCTTGGAAGAATATACAAATTACTTATATACTCAAATGGACATTCCTTGGATTAATTAAAGGATATTATTTTATATAAATGTTATTATAGTGTCAATTTTAGGCATTAAAATATCTACACGGCTTGAAACGTTTATCAACATTCTTATTATTAAAACGTTATCATCTACCTGTGATAGATGATGTCGTTCAAACATATCAGTGGGGGTCTTTTTGAAAGCCTGCCGTGTTTCTCCTCCAGCCATTTAACTTTTCTACTTTATTAAAATTAAATCTTTGTTCTGAGAAAGGATCTTTACTGATGTCGACAGCATAGAGCTGGTCGGCTCCTGTTGCTCAGAGTTGAGCCCAGGGTGAAAATAGAGCTAAGTATTTGTCCAGCTAATATAGTAGAATAACGCGGACGTTTTTTTTTTGGGGGGGGGGGAGACAGACCACACCTGGAATAACTGTTACTCTCCGTTGTATTCTGCCATTCCACTAACGAAGCGATGGGAATGGTTGTAAGTCCCAGGACCGGGTCAGGTAGGATCGCCAGCTGCAATCTCTCGTTAATTCGTCAGGTCCTCTGGTTGTAAAGTGACAAATGGTTTACCGTTGATTGGGAATGATACGAAATTAAACAACTCAGCCCGTGCTTTCACTGAAGATATCTAGAGTCTGAAGCCTGGCGCGTTTTTAAGCTAATGGGCGGCCTGTTTCGCAGCTTGAAAAGCAGAACGTTCTCTTCGGAAACGGCAGGACATTGGTGACACGTGAACTTAAATTTTCAGTGTGGCCCGAAATCGTGCTGCTTCACTACTGCACTTTGTACAAGTTAGTGACTGGCTCAGACCCCACACTACTGCAACCAGGAGCGAACAGAACTGTGGCTATTGTACCCCCCTTCTCTGCGCGTAGGGCGACTTATTTCATTCAGTTTAATTTGCTGTTTATAGGTATTTATTGTCCCATTTTGCTCATGGTATACTATTCAATAATGTTTTCCTCTACTATCTTTTGCAGTCTCACTACTGCTGAAGAGGATCTCACTGGATGACAATTGCTCCTCAGATTGCATGCTCTATGCTCTATTACTCTATGCTGGCTGGGGTCTTTACCCTTCATGTCTTAATAGCGCGACAACAGTGTCTCTTGCTACATTATCCTCATGTTTTAGATACGTTTACAAGAAGATCTTGTAATTGTCAAATGTTGCAATCTGAAACTGAACAGATCTCAGTTTCATTCCAATTGGTCTTAGCTTGCACCTCATATTGTCAGAAATACCGATACTGATTCACATTTACACTAATCTCTGGAACGCATCAAAGCCGAACATATGACACCGACTTGATTTTATAACCTTGAATTCGATTTTTACAGAGCTTTGGTCCTGAAACCTACAGAGAAGGACAGGCTCCTTCTCTCATCGTAGCAGCATAACACGGGATGCTATAGGAGCAGAATTAGGCCGTTCGGTCCCTCGAGCCCGCTCCACCACTCTTTCATGGCTGATTTATTATTCCTCTCAAGCCCATTCTCCTGCCTTCTCCCCGTAACTTTTGATGCCCTGACTAATCAAGAACCTATCAACCTCCGCTTTAAATATACTCAATGACTTGGCCTCCACTGTCTTCTGCGGCAATGAATTCGACTGATTCACTGCCCACTGACCAAAGAAATCCCTCCTCATCTCTGTTCTAAATGGACATCCCTCTATTTTGAGGGTGTGCCCTCAGGCCCTAGACTCCCCACTATAGGAAACATCCTCTCCATATCCACTCTGCCTAGGTTTTTTAATATTGGAGAGGTTTCAATGAGATCATCCCCCTCCCCTCCCCCCCAGTCTTCTGAACTCCAGCCAGTAGTGGCCCAGTGCCAACAAATGCTCCTCATATGTTAACCCTTTCATTCCTGGAGTTATTCTCGTGAGCGTCCTCTCGAACTTCTCCGATGCCAGCCCAAATCTGCTCACAATATTCCAAGTTCGGTCTGTCCAATGCCTTATAAAATGCCCTGGAAATCACATACACCGCTGCCTAACTTACTGATCTTCTCCGGTATTGCAATAATTCGTTTTACACGGCACGTGACCAAATCATCGCGGCTCACAGGCCGCAGAAGACAAATGTAACAAACACGAGAAAATCTGCAAATGTTGGAAACCCAAAACAACACACACAGAATGCTGGAGGAAGTCAGCACGCTAGACAACATCTGCGGAAAACAGTAAACAGTCGACTTCGGGCCGAGACCCTTCATCAGGACCGGGCATCAATTTCGAATTTCAGAGTTGTCAGTGAAATACGATAACTTGTGTTTTCGTATCCTGAACCATGTGCCTGAACCCATGAAGATTCGTTTGTTCAGCCAATCTATTGAGTTCATCGCGCAGTTTAGTCATTTTGAATAGGTGACTGTCTGACTGCTTGGATCGTTAATGATTATTAGGGACTGGGGAGGCAATGGGAAAGGACCAGTAAGGTACTCAGGGGCGTTGGTAAGTCGTGGTAAATCATCACTGGAAACGGTCATTCCGTTGGCAGCTGCTGAACAGTCCTTGGTATGATAGGCTCAAACCTAGTCCGTTTAGTGAATTAATATTAAGCCTTTAGTTACATGGGTAAGAAACCTTGGCCAATTTTGACGAAAAAAAATTGACCTGTTCTAATATCAGGTCAGATGTCTTAATGAAGCTGTCTCAAAAATGTCCTTAAATGTGTATAAATAAAAATACCGTAAATAAAACCGCTGCAATGAAGTCCAATTTCAATGGCAAGATACCATGATGTTTTCAAACCACATGTTTAATGTGTGATACCTTCATCAAGAAAATTAAGAAAATGATTAATCTGATTGTCAGACTTATAACCTCAGGATCACATACAAGACTAAATGCAGATTAGATGGAATAATCTGTATCAAGGCTGACTATCTGCCAGATATGTGATCAATGAGCCATTGACATATTTTCTGAAAAGATCGTCCTTAGAAATATCCTCTTCAGATTATCCCAGTGTTATTTTAAATGAACACCGATAATTTGGCACAATCTGGGTAGGAATATTGTATTCTAAAGAAAGATCATTGCTTTATTAAAAATTTAAGCTCTGTGGAAGAGGGATTTAAGTCTAAAGCTGCCATATCAGGAGGAATAATTGTACTCCTTTGCTTAAAAACACATCATGTAACAGCTGGCAAATATATCAGACACTCAAGTCCACAACAAATTTATCACTCGATCATTTTAGTTTAATTCTCTGGGTTCACCACTTCATAAAAACTGAATATTTTACTTAAGGGATAAGATAAAGTGACACTACAGAGGTTAAGTCACCCATTTAGACATAAAAGATTAAGCAGATTGTATGCATTGCTGGCTAAAAATATGCATAATTTCTCCTTTGTACAAGGAAGTTAATGATCACTGGCATGAAAAACTTGCATTTACAGAATGCTGTTCATACTCTTTCCTTTAGATTCCAGGGCCAGAAACCTCTGAAGTGCAAACTGTGCAAGAACTGACTAGCAACCATAATGTTTCTTTTGGTCCATTCCTCTCACTGATGAGCCCAACTACCCTCCATAATATTCTGGCATGGTATCGTAACCCTTACATGCTGCAATTTCCTACTTGAAGGTTTACAGACAAAGAAAATAATGGAGGAAGGAGAAACAGTGAAAAGCTGAAACAATATCAAAATGGATGGTTTACAATAAAAATGGCCAGTTCTGCTGAAGACAGAGAAATGAGTTACCTGAAGTTGTAGAAGTTAATGTCTGAAGTCTAAATGGCTGCAATGTAGCACATGTGTTCAGTCTTCAGGAACAAATCAAGACTCCTTATTGCCTGCCACATAATTTATCATCCCAGATTCAGTGTTGTTTCTCAAGCCCACATTGGTCACTGTCACTGGAGTGCAGGAAGTCATAGAGGTCAGAGTGAGAATGTGATAGAAAATTTAATGGCAGACAGCTAGGACTTCTGACTCACTCCCACAAACTAAATGGGGGTGCTTCACAAAGTGGTCATTCAATGTGGGGGTAACACATTATGATCACAAAATACAATATACTAGACTGGAATAAGTACAAGTCAGTCACTATTTCACCTGGAAATACTACCCTCATTTCTTTCCCTATTTCTTTTCTGTCTAAATGCTCTCATTAACTTATTGACAGATGATCCCTATAACTTATTCCCATAGCAATTCAGAAATATTCCATTTCTCTTCTTTGTCTCACCACTAACTCATCTGCAATTTAAAACAAACTTGATTTTTCTCTTTCACAATCTGACTAAAGGACTATGACCTGAAATCTCAATTGTACTATCAAGGTCAGAGCAGCAACCCTTATCTGTTATCTGTTTCTATATGAATGGCTATGTTCTGAAAGGGAGAGATCTCTGTCAGTGGAGCGGTTCCAGGTAATTTCAACACAGCATGAGACTCCATGCTTCCTGGAGCCTGTCCAGCTGCTGGATATACCAGGGGTCCCTGACCAAAGTAAAAAGGTAACATGGGGGAATAATTGCTGATGCATAGGTAATATGTGAGTCTATCTGAAGTATTTATCCCCCGCTCTGAAGATAGTCAATCATAATGCAATATACACAACACCTGCAGTGACTTCATGGTACCATGTCACTCCTCATCGACTGAGTCCAGTCAGTAAACATTATCAGGCTATACATATACACATTTCATCAATCATACAGATATACTGGAATGATCAGGAGTGTGGTTGCTGCTCTCTCTAGTCACATTATACCTTGTAATTGTTTAGTTAACTTCAGACTGGGAAATAAACCAAAGAACAGTTCTTTTAAAAAATTAAATATACTTGCAATGAGTACAGCAAAGCTCTCCCACTTCTATTGATATACTCAAAAACATATTTTCCAGCAAATAAATTCAGCACCATCATTAACAACTTTATTGCGAACACATCTTTGAAATAACAAGTGATTTTATTTTACAGTCCCAGTTCTTTTTGGTTTCCATTATACTTACAAGCATGTTAGTTTTATGCTAGGGTCCAAAGGTACAATGAGGATAAAAACTTTCTTAGGCAGCCTTATTGTCATATATAACCAAAGACCACTGATTTGTAGCTTTGTGTCTATAAAGCTAAACCTTCTCCAAAAGTAGTTAATCACCCCTTTGAAGTTAATGGTTATAATGGATTTTTGATTAAACTGCTCTAGTTTGTTTCAATGTTGTCCACAGCAGACTTCTGCAGTTTGTTTATTTTTCATTTTCTGATTCTGTAATCCAACAAACAGTTAGTTTAACTTCAAAACACACTCCCTTTGAAAAAGCATACATTTTCAGTGTGGGATCCCAATGGTGCATCAATAACATATTTCTCTGGATGTCATGGGTGACATTTTATATTTTCACCTTTGGGATCTGGGTTCAAATCCAGTACCAACTAATGGGATGGATGCGTTTGCAATCTATTTATGTGATGTAAGTGTGGGCAGTTTTAGCCCTGTTTATAATGTGCACTGGCCTATAGGTCAGAACGGCCCTACATTTGCTGCTAATTGCTAACGTCAGGGTGACTAATATGAAAATGTTACCTCATGCAGTTTAAAGTGATCTTCGTTGATGGGTTCAGACACTTAGCAATTAGTTCAGACAGTTTTGCTCCGATTCTTACTGGTTTAAACCTGGCCTTGAAGTGGCTAATGTTGCCTAAAATGGAAAATGTTTATTTGCCAGTACTAGCATCCATCATCTTGAAGAGCAAAAATTTAAGGAGAAGCATATTCTCCCACATAAGCAAAGAAGTTTTGATCTTACACCGCTACATATAATGATATCTGATCTTTGTACATTTTAAAGTAATATTCGTGAATTTGCCATGTTAATTAGAAATATGATCCATTAATAATTTAAACTTCAAATGAATGCTTCATTTGTTTTGAGATCAAATGTATGACATGATATCATTATTGCAAATTTAGGAAGGGCTGGGAAGGACACAAGTACACTTTAATTGAGCATTTATGACTGATTTATTAATGGCGAATGAATAAACATAAATTATGCTATAACACTTTGGAGAGCAGAACTATTGCAGCATTAATCCTTAGCTTATCCTGAACTGAAAATTTCTGTAATTTCAGGATACTCAAATAGCCTGGTTTATGTTTAAGGCTGAATTACCATGAAATCTGAGAGTCAAGATAAGCTCTTCAACCATATAACATGTTTGCTCACTGATCATTAAAATGTGCATAGATTACATGAGCATTATGACACAATACCACTGTTAATTGCTTTCGGACTATTTTGTCTCTACTTAATAACAAATTACCACTATTGATTTCCTTCTTCTAGTTCTCCATTTTAAATTTTAACAAAAAAGAAGCCTCATTGAGAGGTTTAACTTTAAAAATTGAATCTGTTCATTCAGCTACCATCCTGACATCGATCTTCTTATGTCTAATGATTCATCCTACCATCCTACATTCACTTCACTTGCCATCTGCCTTCTTCCTATACTGAGTTCAATAAAAATTACTCCAATTACAGATTGCCTTCTGCACTCTCAGTAATCTTTCATGCTAACACCTACTTTTCCTTGGCCAAATATTTTCTGGTATCATTGATGGCAATTTGGCTCAGAATCTGGCCCCAAACTTCACCTCTCCTCCCTTCACAAGATGTGCTCATTCTGTTCTGTCTAAGAGTTGCCTTATTTCCACAGTATATTGGACTCTTTCTTGTTCACCTATCACTCAAACCAGTGTACTAATGATGCTATAGCTTTGGCTCTCCACTCCATCCTGTCCCACCTTGAAAATGATGCCTCACACACCAGGTTATTGTTCATCAATTTTAACTCAGCGTTTAACAAGATCATCCTTCAGAGGCTGGTGGGTAAACGTTCCTCCCTGGGACTCAAGTCTCTTCTCTGTAACTGGATCTTGGACTTCTTGATGGAAAGACCCCTTTCTTTCAACCTATCTTGCTGAGCACTGGTGCCCCCAGAGCTGTGTGCTCAACCCACTCATGTCTGCACTGCCAGATTCAACTCAAACTACCTCATCAAGTTCTCTGATGATACAGCAGTAGTTAGCCTCATCAGCAACGACGAAGAGTCTGCATACAGAGAGGTTATCAAATGGTGTGAGAACAGCAACTTGAATCTCAAAATGGACAAGACAAAAGCAATGATTGTGGACATCAGAAAAACACAGGTTAACCACCCTCCATTGCATATCAGTGGCTCTGCCATGGAGAGAGTGAAGAGCACAAAGTTCCTTAGTGTTCACATAATGGATGATCTAACCTGGGCCCACAGCACTTGGTCATTTAGTCAAGAAGGCACAGCAGCATCTATATTTTCTGAGGAGATTGAGCATCCAAAGCTCCCCGTACCCATTCTAACAGCTTTCTACAGGAGCAGAATCGAGAATGTCCTGTCTGGCTGTATCATTGTGTGGTACAGAAACTGCAAGGCATTGGACCACAAGAACCTACACAGGACAGTAAAAACTGCCGAGAAGATCATCAGTGTCTCCCTCCACCTATTTGTGACATTTACCGGGAGCATTGTACACAAAGGGCCTGGGGCATTGTTAGGGATCCCTACCACCCATCCCACAATCTATTTGACCCACTACCATTAGGAAGCAGGTATAGGAGCATCAAGACTAGGGCTACCTGACTGGATAATAGCATCTTCCCCCAGGCTGTATGACTAATGAATAGTAAACACAAAGTACACTGCAGATGCTGTGGTCAAATCAACACGTACAAAAGCTGGATGAACTCAGCAGGGGGTTGGGGGGTGACCTTCCCCCAGCCTTCTTTATAGGGCCCCTGCCCCCCCTTCTTCAGTCCTGACGAAGGGTCTCAGCCTGAAACGTTGACTGTTCATTTCAATGGATGCTGCACGAGCTGCTGAGACTAATGAATATCCTGGCACCACCGAGGTCTCATCACTAGGACTGAGTGCTGTTTACTGTTAACTGCTTACCTGTGCTGCACACTACATACACTTTGAAATTTCTGTTATTTGTTATTAACTTATTTATGGTAGTATTTTGTTTTGTGTGCTCTGTGTGATATATGTTTGGTGGGTGCACCGTGGCCCAGAGGAAAGTTGTTTCGTTTGATTGTATAAATGTACAGTCAGGTGACAATGAACCTGAACTTGAACTTGAACTTTTCAAATATTCCATCACAATATTGCTCTGCGCCCATTTCTGTTTAATTCCCTCATTTTGTTCAGAGCATCCAAGGCTGTCGTGGTAATCAGCATCATCAATGATTACCACAAATGTGGTAGACTAACTTTGATTATCTTCCTCAGACTCTTCACAGCTCTGCTGTTTATCCTCTTGTTTGTTTTTTTTCCACATTCTGCCTCTAAGACCGATTTCTTCTTATTTCAGATCCTACTTATCCAAACTCAGCCAACAAAACTTCGACACTGACTTTCCTGCTTGCTCTGTCCTTGTCCCTATATTTCCCCATACTACAGCCTGACTGTATTATTCACAGACACTAGATAGCTTTAGTATACCAAGTTACCCTGAAAATATCAAGATGAATGAGATTGCAAATGCTGGAATCTGGAGCAAAAAGCAAACTGATGAAGGAACTTGGTGGACCAGGCAGCATCTGCAAAGGGAATTGAACAGATCTGCATCCAGATGAAGGAGCTCAACCCAAAATGTTGACAGTCCATTTCCCTCTACACTTGCTGCCTGACCAGCTGAATTCCTTCAGCACTTTTTTTCTTACCCTGAAAATATCCAGATCAATCTGCTCTCCACCACCTTTCACACCAGGATCGCAATGATCCACTATTTTGGAATTCTTGAAAACAAGTTATGGATTTCCATGAACAATATTTACTTAATTATAATCACCCCAAATGAAGCCAATATATTTGATGCCCTCTGATGCTTTCTAATCTATCTCATTAATCCCTCATTCTTCTGAAACGGAATAAATAGATACATACAATCCTTATTCTGGTTTAGCTTGAGCCAACTTTCAAAGTCGACATTGTCTCTAACTTCCCAGCATTATCTGCTCCCATCCTTACTTCACTTTTACGACCCCTCTTGAGCATTCATATTTGATGATGTCACCTCCTGATCAGCTTTCTGGGATCCCTCAGACTTGTGCTGCTATTCTTTCAAAATCCAACAACTTACATTTTAGAATCTCCTGTGAAACTGTCTCTGAAATTCTGAACTCTCTTCATATTCTTCATCACTGACCAAAAATGAAATAAAAGCCTCCAACATATTGACAGTAGTTTATTGCTTCAGTAGGAATGAATCTCCTTATATTGTATCATACTGCATGCTTCTTCAGTGTGATCAATAATACCTCATCTGTTAAAGAGACATATTTCCTGAACATAAATTAAAAATAGGGAAGAACTGAAGTAGGTATCAATCACCCAATACAGCAATGTGTTTGCATAATCTCAACACATGGGAAAGATAGCACAAGAAAGAAAATGCTCATTGTCTACTATAATTTCTTATACTTCACTAGTCTCTGGTGTTGAATTTTCCATACATTCATACACCACTGCTCTCCAATGTTCATTTTGCACTGATTACCATAAAGCCAATAATTTTAAAATACTCTCCAAATTCAAAATACCTCTATGATATCATTTCTGGAATTATAATTTCTAGATCTTCTAGAAAGTGCCAAAGGATTCCTCTGTAGACAAGCAACAAGAGAAGTCAAGAAAAGAGTGGCAATGACAAACATGAGAATTCTGTTTACCACTGAAGCCATCATCTTCTTTAGGTACATAAGAGAACACATAAATATTATTATTATAACTATAAGCATGTGAGGGGAAAACAGTGTATGTCACATCAGGATCTGAATAATGGTCTATTAATCTTGAATCTATTAATGATGCAATATTTTCGTTATTGGATTTTGTAATGTGTTATGCTATTTATATTTCTCCCTTTTTACTCTTTGAAAGGGCAAATAAAAATATAGCTGCACAAATCCCGGCAGCATCTGCTGACTCTGTGATCTCTGCATTGGAGGTCGAAGTCAGAACGTCCTTCAAGAGTGTTAGTCTTCTCAAGGTGTCTGACCCAAATGGTGTACCTCATAGGGCAGGGAAAGTCTGTGCCAAACAACTACTGGGAGTGTTCAAGGACATCTTTGATCTTTCACTGCTGCAGACGGAGGTTCCAAGCTGGGTCAAGGGTGACAATCGTATGAGCGCTCAAGAAGAGCAGGGTGAGCTGCCTCAACAAATTATCACTCAGTTGCACCCACATCTACTGTGCTGAGGTGCCTTGAGAGTTTGGTCATGGCTAGAATCAACTCCTGTCTAAGCAAGGGGCTTTACCTGCTGCAATTTGCCTATTGCCACTGTAGGTCCACAGAAGATGCAATCTCACTAGATCATCCCTGGATAATAACAGTACCTATGTGGGCTGTTGCTTATCAATTACAGCTCTGTGTTCAACAGCATCATACCCTTAGATCTAATCAAGAAGCTCCAAAACCTGGGCTTCTGTATCTCCCTCTGCAAATGGATCCGTCACTTGCTCACTGTGACACCACAATCAGTGTGGATCAGAAACAACATTTCCTCCTCACTGTCACACCTCAGGAATATGTGCTTAGCCCACTGCTCTACTGTCCCTACACCCACAATTGTGTGGCTAGGCACAGCTCAAACCCCATTTGCTGACAACACAACTATTGTTAGTCAAATCTCAGAGGTGACAAGGAGCTATACAGGAGTGAGATACACCAGCTGGTTTAGTGCTGTTACAACAACATCTTTGCACTCTATGTCAGTAAGACCAAGGAATTGATTGTGGACTTCAAGGACACAGACCAGTCCTCATCAATAGACCAGCAGTGGAAATGGAGAGTATTTTCAAATTCCTGGATGTCAACATTTCTAAATATTTATCCTGGGCCTAACATATTGAGGGAACTACAAAGAAGACACAACAGCAGCTATATTACATTTGGATGTTGAGGAGACTTTGTATGTCTCCAAAGACACTTGCAAGTTCCTACAGCTGTACCATGGAGAGCATTCTAACTGGTTTCACTGCCATCTGGTATGGAGGGGCCACTGAAAAAAACTACAGAAAGTTATAAACTAGCCAGCTCTATTGTGGACACTAACCTCTCCAGCATCAAGGGCTCTTTCAAAAGGTGATCTCTGAAAATGGCGGCGTCATCAGTAAGGATTCCCATCAACTAGCACAACATGCTCTCTTCTCATTGCTGCCATCAAGGAGGAGGTACAGGAATCTAGCACACACAATGTTTCAGGAATAGCTTCTTCCCCTCCTTGATCAGATTTCTGAATGGACAATGAACTCGTGTACACTATCTCACTATATTTGTTCTCTTTTTGCACTCCTTATTTAATTTAATTATTCTATATATTTCTTCTTATCATTTATAGCTGTATTACTATTATGCATTGTCATGTACTGCTGCCGTAAGATAACATATTTCATGACATATGCCAGTGATATTAAACTTGATTCCTATTCTGATTCTAATTCTGATATATTCTACATATAGTAACTTAGTAGACAAAAATATTCAGGAGAGTCACAAATATTCAGGAGACCAACAGTCCAAATGAAAGAAATAAGGTACTTCAGGCAACAGCAATTCTCTTTATTCATTGGTTAAATATAAAACTTTACTAAATGTGTGTGTTCTTACAGATGCCAGTTACAGTCAGAAACTATGGTTTCACATGTAAACCAGCAACTGATGCCACAAGTTGACAGATTGACCCTGACACAATCGATTTGATAAAGCCAATATGAAGCTACTTTAGTATATCTTGGAGATAAAAATCAACTATATTGGGGGTGGTAGGGAGTATTCTGGAGTTATGTGAATATAGTAGATATTAATTCAAAAAAGAACCAGTCTTCAGTTCTTAATATGGGTTGTAAATTGCAATCAGTAAATTGAAATTAAAAGCACACCTTTGTGAATAAATAGGCTGGCTCACAGATGAAGAGATATGGTTTGCAAAATGATGAACATGATATGTTTGTATATACATTAGCCAAAGACAATGGGGTTGTGTTAATTAGCTTGCATCAAGCCAGCAACATGAGCTAAGTTATTTGCACTATTGTGTCTTCAGTGCTACCTGTCAGACCATACAGATGTTGTCACTTAGCATATCAAGCATGGTCACAGGTATAGGTAATCATTAGTTTTTTGTGTGTGAACTCAGAAGCAACCCTGACAACATTAATTTTGGGTGTCTGACTCTTGGTCTTCAGAAGATTTTAGACTAGTTGTGTGAATTACTTTATGACACAGGTGTTTGAACATTCAGAGCTGTCTTTGAACATTCAGAAATGTAATTCAAAGGAATCATTGTCAACCAAAATATCACTGAACGACTGGCATCCTGTCGCACTCACCTCAATAATAAACAAATGCTCTGAGAGGCTGGTCAAGGACTACTTCTGCAGCATGCTACCACCCACACTGGATCCTCTACAGTTCACCTACCGACACAACCGATCGACAGACGACACAATAGCCACAACTCTACACACCATCCTTACACATTTGCAGAGGTGGGATGCTGATGAGAATGCAGTTCTTGGACTACAGCTCAACATTCAACACCATAATCCCTTCCAGGCTCGACAAGAAGCTCAGAGACCTCGGCCTTCACCCTGCCTTGTACAGCTGGATCCTGGACTTCCTGTCAGATCACCGGCAGTTGGTGAGAATGGGCTCCCTCACCACTGCCCCTCTGACCCACAACACAGGTGCCCCTCAGGGCAGTATACTAAGCCCCCTCCTTTAATCTCCGTATACCCATGACTGATTCGCCACCCACAGCTCCAATCTTCAAATTAAGTATGCTGATGATACTACACTGATTGGCCTAATCTCAAATAATAATGAGGCAGCCTACAATAAGGAAGTCATCACTCTGACACAATAGTATCAAGAACACAACCTCTCCCTCAACATCGCAGAAACAAAGGAACTGGTTGTGGACTATAGGAGGAATGGAGACAGGCAAACCCCTATAGACACCAATGGATCTGGGGTTGAGCGGATGAACAGCTTTAAGTTCCTTGGCATAAACATCACTGAGGATCTCATGTGGTCTGTTCATATTGGCTGTGTGGTGAAAAAGGCACAGCAGCGCCTCTTTCACCTCAGACGGTTGAAGAAGTTTAGTATGGTCCCCCAAATTCTATGAACTTTTATAGGAACACAACTGAGACCATCCTGACTGGCTGCATCACTGTCTGGTATGGGAACTGTACCTCCCTCAATCGCAGGACTCTGTAGAGAGTGGTGCGGACAGCCCAGCACATCTGTAGTTATGAACTTCCCATGATTCAGGACCTTTACAAAGACAGGTGTGTAAAAAGGGCCTGAGGGATCATTGGAGACCCGAGTCACCTCAACCACAAACTGTTCCAGCTGCTACAATCCGGGAAACAGTACAGCAGCATAAAAGCCAGGACCAAAAGGCTCCGGGACTGCTTCTTCCACCAGGCCATCAGACTGATTAATTCATGTTGATGCTACTGCATTTCCATGTTATATTGGCTATCCTGTTGTACATAATATTTGTTATAAATTAACATAATTGCACATTGCACATTTGCACGTTTTTACTCCTCGTGTGTTTGAAGGATGTATGTAATAAGGTCAATTCATTCATTCAATTCCATTCATATCAATGTGAATGATGTCATTGTACCTATTTAAATTGCATTGAATCACCTACTGTTACCTTTGATTTTAAGGGCATAAAAATGTGATGTACTTTTGAATTTGAGAGCCTCTACCATGTGTGTCTCCATAAGAAACCCTGATTATTGTGATGAATAAATACTTCTCTATCACCAGCTTCAGTGTCTCTCCAGTGACTTTGATCACAGATACAACAGGGGCAACGATGACTTTACATACAACCATCTATTATGGAGCACTGAAGCCAAAGGAGTATTTTAACCTAGATGTAAAATCAATGTCCATGAACTTTGTGATCTTCTCACAAATTAAATTAAAACTGCACCAGAGAGAAATTTTAAATATATTGTGCTTCATTCTTCACTACCGATTCAATAGAAGAGGGATTCTGCAAGATGTCACTGAGGAAGACCATATAAAAGGAATGGAGTTCTGTTTATCTTACTAAACAAAATGAGTGAATCCACAGAAAAAGAACCGATTCATTTATTATCAATTGCCAAAGAAAGCAGATAAAAATGTGTCATTTATCTTTTTTTCAACCAGCATTTCTCTTCTTGCCATGAACATTGTCCAATTGATGTAATTGACAGAGGGAATGTTTCATAAACTGGCTCTAAACAATGACCAAGTGAAAACACAAACCTGAATTCAAAGTGGACATTATTCATCTTTGGTTTCATTCCATGATGACATTACATTTCCAGAGTTTATGCAGTTCAGGAAACACTGTGTTCCACAGAGTATTTGATCATACTCTAACAATGTATCCTGAAAACTTTTATTTCTGTCCCAAGCCAGTTATTTATCCAGCTGTTTTCAAAGGAGTTAATCAATGCAACATTAATCACTTATGCTGATAGCTTGTTCCACATATCCACAAGTTCATGATAAACAATATTTCTTTTAATCTTCAGCTCTTTTTTTTCCACAGATTACCGAGTCCCTTAGCTATGATGCTGCTTTCTCAATTTTCCCAAGAGTATACTTTCCGTTGTAAAGATAATATACTCAACATTGCACACAGTGGCCTGAGAAAGGGTAAAACAACTTAATGCAAATAATTAAGAAGTGTACTCTTCAACTGTGTGTCCCTGTGAAATATATTATCCGCCAGGCCTTTGACTATTGATTCTTACACTTGCATAGTTATCGCCCAGAGTTTGCTTATTTCTTTGCATGAACCACTCCAGTCGAGAAAGACGTGTTGCTGATATAAGATTTGAACAAGAATTTAGATGGTGGTGATAGAGGTACGATTTATTCATGATTGCTACTGTACCAGTATGATAAAAACTTGAACTTTGAAGTCAACTTGAACGTCACTGACACCAAACCCAATTAATACGCAATGATACTTCTGATTTTATGTTAAATTTGTCTCTGCATTTTTATCGGACCAGCCAAGTACATTTTTCATAGATAAGGCATCAGCAAGATTAAATCATCTTTGTATCCTGCGGTGCAATGTCTGACTTTCTTGATACATGCCATTACTTCCTATGCAATAGGGTCACTTTTTTGTTGTTTTTGTAAGAAATATTTTCAGTGCACAGTTCATCTTCGGATGCACTCTGCTAGGCATTTTGACACGGTAACTTTAAGCCTCCATCTTCGTTCAGATCGATTTTAATTATAATCATCCCGGCACTGCCAATGGAAAATTACGACGCAGTAGACGTATGTATTAAGCAAAGAACAGAATGCCCTGAACTGCCAGTCGCTACATGTACATTCCGAATATCCGGCAAATTCAAATTCAGACATCTGATTTTTCCAGTGAATCAATGACGATGTCTGATATGACTCTGGGAACCCAATATACTCAGTTTCAGGAAAGCATCGTTAGGGCTATGATAATGCTTTTTACAGATTACTCACAACCGACCCAGCCTGCTTAACCAAAGCTATCCTTGTTATCCAAAGTTATCCAGTTGTTAATGGCAGGAGACTCTCCCAACAACCTCCCTCCACCCTACCCCCCCCCACACACACACACACACACACACACACACACACACACACACACACACACACACACACACACACACACACACACACACACACACACACACACACACACACACACACACACACACACACACACACACACACACACACCCCTTTCTCCTTGTACTATCGATGACTACCCTACTAAAAACGCTTGGAAGATCTTCAAAATACATATGTCAAATGACCCCTCATTTCCCAGAACAAAATCCCACTCTGCTGAACTTTTCCTGGTACAGATAACTTTTACATTTTGCGAACATTTTAAGAAATACTTCAGCCGTTTCCTCAGTGCCTCTGTTCTAGAAATTCAGCTTAATGTCCTATTGTCCTTATTAATCCATGTTGCCACTTTCAGTGGTTTTCGTGTTTGTTTTCCGAGATGCGTGCGTATCAAGGACTCGTGCGTATCAAGGACTCGTTTCCAAGGTCTGTAGAAGTCCCTTTCACCACAATACTCGATTTACTCAATTGTACTAACGTTCATTTAGTACAGTTCCACACCACTCGACACCTTCATCAATTCCTTATTTTGTACTGACATAGTCCTAATTTGTCTCACAAATTTGCCTGAAATTCTGAAATTGTACCTCCAAACCCCGAGTACGAAACAGTCATACATATAAATGGCGACCAGTAGTAATGCTTGTGGAGCTTCGTTACCCAACTTGATGGTCTGGTCAACCTGTCAGCCAATGTCACTACAGTACTAACCATCGGGTAGACATTATTAAATCACATAATTACGAAAACGAAAGTAAACTGCAAACATTTCTGTTTAAGATGCTTTATTTTACTTTTATCACACCGTTCCTCACTTGCGATACATCATCTAAATTGTTTATTCAAAATTCAAGATTCAGGATTGTTTATAAATTGTTGCAGAGGGGCGGCGAGCTTTAAGAGTATGTGGCACCTCGCTGAAACTTTATACAACAGGTAGCCTCTTGCAGGAAAGAGATCCTGGACGAAGTCTGCAGGAAGAAAAATAAACTCTTGGCCATGTTTCCTGCAATCTCCCCTCTTTTTGCTGACACAGTATTCCCAGCGGGGATCTGTAATTGGTTATGTGCTTTCTTACTCTGGGTTTCCGTTGGAGTTGTTCACTTCCTATGATCTTGGTTTATTTAGGATCTCATTATCAACATTTCAGCTGTCTATCTGTCTGCAGCCAGCAACAAAAAATCGGATCCAATGTAAGTATATAGAAACAAGGCAAAATAAAACATAATATTAACCGGGATGTTTGTTAGTAATTAAAGTCCAAGATCAATGTATTCATTGGTGATTCATGCTCACCTTACTGATATGTGCTAATGAATTAAATGTCAGTCCAAGTACCAACAGCAGATACGTCCATCCATTCCCCGCCCTAGCGGGAGATCAGCGTTCTTGTAGAAGAAGAGAACCTGGTTCCAAGTCTGGCTGCTATCGGCTCAATGTGGAGCTGGATCAGCCCTGTACAAATGAACCCCGTCATTGGAAATGAAAACCTATGCTGGAGACAAAATGTATTGGTGGAGGCACGGCGGTGTGAATAAGAACACAGGCTGAAGCATTTCAGACTTTGCTAATTGAATTTCTATGTAATAGCTTCGGCTTTAATGTGTCGTGATGCTCTTTCCTCGTTTTATAACCCAGGTTTATTTTCACATTAATTGATATTTAAAATCTGTACGATGGACCATCATCCATCTTAAGAAAAGGATATATAGCAAGAAAAAAAGAGTCTGCAATAAAGAATGGCATGGCGAAAATAAGGATACTCTACAACAGAATGTTAGTAGTTAAATGCTCCTGTTTTTGATAGTATACATGTAATATCCGGTCATCCTGGTCATTCTGATCTCAGTTTAATATTTTTATTGTGTTCTAGATTTTACACTCGCGCTCTATGGCCGGGCATCCCGGTAGCACTTCAGTCTCCAAGGGGAAACAAAGATATAGATCTCGCCTTAACTAATCTACGCCACATCCCCGGAGTCCATCCATTACCTAGGAACGGGGCGAAAGCAGAAGGATGACTCTAAGTAAACAACCGCGTCACTGGGCCACTTTGTAGCTGCCGCACCGTTATCTCAGCCAGGGCTGAACTGACTCCAAACGAGGATACTTGGAAGCAACAAAAATGAAATTTTATACGGTCCCGGTGAGTTTAATGCAAGTGCCGTCAGTTTACATTATTAATTCAAGTACGCAGATAGATCAAGACCTGCAAAGCTCCCTCGCCTTTCCAGGTCCTGGTGCCTTTAAAAGTCAATGTGGCGGCTCTGCGGAATTTGACCACGACCTCTGTTCTGATAATTTGTCAGGTCGTCCGCTTGGCATTATATCATAAGTACTCGCTGAGATCAGTCAGACTGACAAACACAAATAAATCAACAGCAGCTCTCTCCAGCTAGAGTTCTGCCGCCCACGAAAATCGGATTGTGAATAAGAATCCGAATTGCAGGCTATAATAAATTTCTTGCAGGGATCTCTTCATCCATCAATTCCGTTTAAATTTTAACATATTGCATGCCGATAATGCATTGTTGTTGAAATTTGAACTAAATTTACAATTGGAAAGAATGAAGTTGTTTGCCAAATCGTTTAACTCAGAAACCGGACTAAACACCACCTCCCTTCATATCAACCCTTTTAAATTTAATAATATTTTTCCAAGTCCAACATCCACAGAATCAACATAGAAAGTGCAAGTTTTTTACATAGACGAGTTGCTTAAAATGTGTCAGTAAATGAGCAACATTTGGATTGGCATGGTGGAAGCGAGGGTTCGGCTGGCGGATTGATGGGCAAATGGTAAATTTGTTTTTAAGATCACAGGTGAATTGATATGTGACGTCCACCGTTAGAATGGCGATTTCCTAGCAGGGTTAGAATAATATTTCTGTTAACGATTGCACATAGCCCGCTTCGTTTCCACCCATATCAATAATAATCTAGGCACAGTCAGCACACTGATCAAATAGTGCTTCCTGGTTTGTAGATGCAAAATTCGGTGAAATAGTGATCCATCAGGGTCACCATTAACCTGAGCTCCAGTGCTGGTTCCTGCCTCGTAAATTACTTGTCCTTTGCTGATATTTGATATGATTTCAGATGTGCCAAACAATTATCTACATCCCTGCTCTCAAAACGTCAGCATATACTGCCCTATTTACCTCATTTGTGTAGTCCACTGTGCCTCCAGCCCCAGACATTTATTAATACATCTTCTGTGAACTTGTCTCCACTTCAATATAAACATTGCTAATCCGAGTAAAATAAAAACGCAAACTGTTACTCAGATGGCAGAAATATCTAGCTGTAATATTCAGTCTAGAAAAATTCAGGGTTAGAATAAATCTACTTCCCTTGTATTTTGCTTTTCTGCTAATTATTTTGTTTCTGTAAACCATCCCATTTATTTTTTTTCTCTCTGCCAGACAAATGTGATTGGAAGGCATGGAAACAGTTGACTTGATAACATCTGCTCTGGTTAGGTTGCACTGGCAGTTAAAATTTATGTCCTCCCTGCACACAGTTCACTTCTTTTCAAATAACTGGACTTGATAAATTATTTAGTCTTAGGATCAGAGAGCAGCAGATCTGTTGATTTCATTGTGATACACTCACAAACCATAAATTTTTATATTTGACTGCCAACAAGTCTATACAACCAACTACAAATGAATATTTAATTGACACACCACGCTAATCTTGGATATTTTTGAAAGATTTCAACAAAGTGCACTATCGAGGGTTAGGGTTAGACAAAGGTCATCTTAGGTCTATAGAGCCCCGAAATGTGACAGAGCATAAATGGGGATCTCTCATGGCATGTTTGAAGTAAACTGTAACTACCATGGGAGTTTTTAATCCCTATTTTGAATGAACAAATTAAACTGTTAAGTGTACTGAAGAAGAAGAAACTGCTTTTTAGAGTAGTATGTTATAAGAGCTTGCCACTGGGAATGAGCTACTTTAGGTTTGGTCTTATGCAATGAAAAAGGATTAATAAGCAATCTTCCAGTCAAACCCTCATAGGGATTAGTGATCACAGTGTGATATAATTCCAAATTCCATTTGAAAATGAACACCATAGGTTCATCAGCAGTGACTTTGATTTAACAAATGACAATTATAATGGTAAGAAAGAGGACCTATCTGTATTAGGTAGATTGGGTAACCAAACCATGGGGCAGGTCAACAGAGGAACAGGGGCAGATATTCAAACAGCTGGCCTATAATACTCAACGAAACTTTATCCTCACAAAAGAAAAGGCTTTGCAAAAGAAAGATGCACAGTTCATGTTTAACAAAGTATTATGGTCAATTGAGAACTTGGACATCCAAAGTAACAAAGGCTAGAGAGCCAGGATATTTTTTAGAGCACCACAGCAGAAGATGAAAAAAAAACCATATGAACAAAAAAATGTATCATAGTGCAAGATGATCAAAGTAGTCATAGCGCTGCTAAATTTTAGAGATTAGAGTTGCGCTGGTTGGTTCATGAATAAAATGGTTGCAGGAAAGTAGCTGTTCTTGAGCCTGCTGGCACGGGACTTCTGTATCTCATAACCAGAGACTGAGAAAATGGCATTGCAGGATGGTGGATGGATGATGGATTTTGCCTTCTCGAGACATTGCCTCCTGTAGCTACCTACCAATGTTGGGGAGGGATGTGACTATGATATATTGGACAGAGGCTACTACTCACTGCAGCTTCTTATGGCCCTGCACACTTAAAATTGACATACCAGACCATGATGCAACCAATCAGATCTCTAGAGAACAAGACTGGTGACTTAACAACAGAAAACACGGAAATGGCAATATGGTGAATAAAGCTTTTTGCATCAGTCTTAACTATGGAAGACAGTACTAATATCCCTAAGGTATCAGATGGGCAACTTTAAAAAAAAATTACAACTAACAAATTCCCAATTATATGGGATAATATATTGGAGTTGAAGGTGAATATATTATTGAGACCCAATAGACTGCATGCTATGGTTTTAAACAAATTTGCTGCAGATTTTGCGGATCCATTGGTTGAAAATGCTCATAACTTGCAGTCATTCAGAACTAGGGTACTTAGAAAGTTGTTGAAGAGAGCAAAAATTCTCTGCCCCTCTCTGCGCCGTTGACTGCTGGATGCTGGATCATTAGAAGCATTTAAAATGGAGTAATGGCATAGAAGAGTGAGGACAACATAGGTCAGCCATGATCATATTAAACAGTGAGAGCCCATGGCCACCTCCTGATCCTGGTCCTATGTCCTTGCGTTCTTGTGCACTTCTGTAATGATACAGTTGAAAACACCAAACATATTTTGCCAACAGGACACTCAAAATGCTGGAGCTCCTCAGCGGGTCAGCCAGCAGCAATGGAAATGAATAAACCGTGGACGTATCTGGAGACGAATACACACCTCCCCTGTTGTGTTCAACGAGAAAGGAATACTGGCTCGGACACGAGGCGGTTTTAGGGTGCTCTGAGAGAGAGAGTGCGAACCACGAACGCTGAGTGACATCGGTATACCTCCCGTCCTGATGAGGGCTTTGGGCAGGGTGATGCTCCTTCAGCCTATGTTACAGAGTAAAAGGTAAAAGTATATCGCAGGCCTCATCTGTCAGTGAGACTGAGAAGTCCTGCGGTAGAGACAAGAAGAGATTACAACTCCTGGCCACGAGCAGTTTCTTCCTCTGTGCGGGCAGGCATGAAGAAATACACTAGTTTAAAACAAAGTAACCAAGCATTAATTGTTATTTTAGAAATAATAGCTACACATTCAATCGCGGCGCCAGATCAAAGATGTAATCGTGTTTTTATAAAATGAGGAGCAGTGAAGCTGTCTCGACCATCTTCAGACAGAGCAAAGACGTTCTGATTTATTGAATCTTTAACCAGCCAGGCTCGCCCTGTTTGGTTTACGACACTGGAACTCGAAAGAACAGTTGAAAGAAAACACTGCCAATTTACTCTCTAATCTGCCACGTAAAAATATTATTTCTGTATTGGAAGCTGCCAAAAGATGTAAAAATAAGTATCTGGATGACGGAGACACATAGCGGGAGTATCTTTATAAAGCTGAAACAGAGGATTTTAAAACCCTGGTACTGGATGGGTGGGAAGATTAATAAAATGGAAGTACCTAAAGTTGTTCTGCATAATCAGCTCATTTTTGTAAGTTAAAGTTTGTATTTAAAAAAACTATTTCCGAAACATTTTTTCTTATTTGCATCATTTCTAACGTCTTGCATTGTTGAACTAAATTTTTCGGAGTTTGAAGAATGTGCTGTCGGTACGGTGTCAAAAAGACGTTTTTTTTTATTGGACGTGAGGCAAAATTGACCTAAATTGCTTTATCGTGTCCGTTGTAGGTACCCTGAATGTGTGTGTGTGGGCCAGCTGGCGTTTAAGCACATCCATCCTTAGAAGTTTCCCATAAACCTACAAGTGATTTTTTTTCTCGCAAATTGAGCTTAAATGAGATTCCCGAACTTCCAATACACTGTTGTCCATCTGCGATCTTGCCCCCCAACCTCTTCAAATGCCTCCTGGCGCCAGAGGGAAGTTCACATGTAACGGATATCCATTGGTGAAAGCCCAATATTTTGCTTCCAGTGTCATTACCCTACTGCCCTTCCAGAGCTGCAGCTCCAAGCCAAAACAATGGGAATTATTGGACACCTAAATGGAAGGCTGAAGAGATTTGGGAGCAGTTTAATCGAGTTGATGATTGCTATCTTTCACCTTGTGCTGAGGGTTCTTTCTTGTTTCTACGGCCCTTCTCCACTAATTCTATTGAAATAAGGAGGGCGCCTCCAGGCCTTGGCCACTTAGTACTAGGCACGCCAATTATTTTCAACCTTGCACCTCACGATCACGGGCTCGCGCAGTGAGAATACTACACCGAGTTTCGCACATTTTTATGTGTGGCTATGCTCATTTCTGTGTGATCCTGCAAAATTATTCAAAAATGCGTAGCAGAGATTCTGTTAAAATAAAATCGGCATTTTATTATAGATTCTGTGGATCTCAGATGATATTAGGATTGATGCAATGAGAGCTTCGTGGTTTGCTTATATTCGTTTTATTCCGCTGCCTCTGCACAATAGTACAATGTGAAGGAGCAATTTAAAGCCCAAGTTTGACAGCATCGTCTCGACCACCAGTTCCGTCTTTCTAGCAATGACAAAAGCAGTCTCTGCTATCAGGCTTAAGACATAAAGAATACACAATTTTTATCTGTATGGTGCCGCTATGATTCCAGTCATCCTCAGACTGTAACTTTGAAACTAAAGCTTTCCAAGGAAATACTTAAAGTTTAAATAAAAAAGAAATGATTTAGCATTAGGACACCGTTATCGATTCATTCCGTTGAACCTCACACACCGTTAGTTGGAAAGTCGCAGACAAAATAGTGTCACCAATTCCTCAGCGTTTGTCTGGTAATTCTGTTAAAGTAACATCAAGGGAGTGGTGCATGGCATCTATCTTCTGAAATCGAGAAAAGGGAATTTATAACCTCAGGAAAAATAAATAAAGGATTTATTAAAACCGTGTGGAGTAGAACAGCTTTGTTGTAGGAGGTGGTTCCAGTTATTAGCCCTTTAATTATTTTGGAAACTTGATACTACATTCAGTAACACGAGTCTGTGAGCATCCCGACCAGCAGCACCCTGCTTGTTTTTCAGTACAGCTAACGTTAATAGCTCTGAGAATAAATACTGACAACCCCGAAATACATGGGAATCTTTGGCCGTCGCTAACAGATAGGTCGTTGAATTGAATTTACAGTGTACTTTGCTCCGTGATTGAGAATGCTCATCACCTTACATTAAAAAACACCCTACTTGAAAGAAGTAATTCTCCTTCTATACATAAACTTTCATATTCAAGCGGAGGCAGACCTTCTTTTAATAACCCACATTTCATATTCCAGTGTTTATAATTTGTATAAGCACCACAGTCGCTTACTGTTTTTGAATAACTCTGCAAGGAACGCTTTTCCTGACCTTCACCTTGACCTGGCATTGGTTTCATTCAGCTCTAGGGTTGCTTTCTTCCACAGAACAGACCCCAGACAGTTTGCACCTGGTGCACAACGCAATGCCTTGGTCTTGTTTTTCAGGTGGGTTGTGATCCTAATCCAACCTGAAGAACATGACGTTTTCCCAAGTGCGCCGATCAACATAACAACATAACTTAAAAATGAGACGCAAGAGAGTGCAGATGCTGGAATACGGAGTAAAAATAAAATCAAACGGCTGGAGGAACTCGGTGGGTCAAACAACATCGGGGCGGGGGGAATGAAGTAAAACATCATCTGGTCATTATTAAACCAATTTGTGGAAGCATACTTTGGATGAATTGACTGACATTTCTCATTCATTATAACAGTGAACGCTTTCCATAAGTATTTCAATGTCTGTATTTTGGAATCTCCTAATAGAAACCTGAATATGTCTACATTAGTGGGAGTCTATCTTCTTAAAGCATATCATGACTGTACTAAAGACTAATTATGCCATTGCATTCCTGTTTCTCTCTCTCTCTCATAGATTATTTTACTGAACAAACAAAACTTATTTTAAACAGTCATTGGCTTCCTATTATCATTGCTTGAGATGAACTTTCCTTTTACAGAACAAACAGGTAATTTGTAGCAAATTTAAATTGAGGTATTTCAATAAATCTGGAATTGAAGCTGGTCCTAGCAAATTTTATCATTAACTAATATGCTATTGTTAAATCCAGGTGTTTCTTTCACAAACAAGAGAAAATTTGCAGATGCTGGAAATCCAAGCAATGCACACAAAATGCTGGAGGAACTCAGCAGGCCAGGCAGCATCTATGGAAAAGAATACAGCCGATGTTTTGGCCCTGAGTTCCTCCAGAATTTTGTGTGTGCTATGTGTTTCTTTAATGCCTTTCATGGAAAGATTCTTGTGTAAACACCAGGAAATCTGCAGATGCTGGAAATTCAGGCAACACACACAAAATGCTGGTAGAACGCAGCAGACCAGGCAGCATCTACAGGAAGAAGCACTGTCAACGATTCGGGCCGAGACCCTTCGTCAGGACTAACTGAAAGAAGAGATAGTAAGAGATTTGAAAGTGGGAGGGGGAGGGGGAGATCCGAAATCATAGGAGCAGACAGGAGGGGGAGGGATAAAGCTAAGGGCTGGAAAGGTGATTGGCAAAAGCGATACACAACTGGAGAAGGGAAAAGATCATGGGAAGGGAGGCCTAGGGAAAAAGAAAGTGGGAGGGGAGCACCAGAGGGAGGTGGAGAGCAGGCAAGGAGTGACTGTGAGAGGGACAAAGAGAGAAAAAAGACAGAGAGAAAATAAGAAAAAAAGGGAGAAATAATAAATAAATAAGGGATGGGGTAAGAAGGGGAGGGGACCATTAACGGAAGTTAGAGAAATCAATGTTCATGCCATCAACTTGGAGGCTATCTAGATGGAATATAAGGTGTTGCTCCTCCAACCCGAGTGTGGCTTCATCTTGACAGTAGAGGAGGCCATGGATAGACATATCAGAATGGGAATGGGACGTGGAATTAAAACGTGTAGCCACTGGGAGATCCTGCTTTCTCTGGTGGACAGAGCATAGGTGTTCAGCGAAATGGTCTCCCAGTCTGCGTCGGGTCTCACCAATATATAAAAGACCACACCGGGAGCACCGGACACAGTATATCACACCAGCCGACTCACAGGTGAAGTGTCGCCTCACCTGGAAGGACTGTCTGGGGCCCTGAATGGTGGTGAGGGAGGAAGTGTAAGGGCAGGTGTAGCGCTTGTTCCGCTTACAAGGATAAGTGCTGGGAGGGAGATTGGTGGGAAGGGATGGGGGCGGGGTGGATGAATGGACAAGGGAGTCACATAGGGAGTGATCCCTGTGGAAAGCAGAAAGTGGGGGGGGGGGGAAGGGAAAGATATGCTTGGTGGTGGGATCCCGTTGGAGGTGGCAGAAGTTACGGAGAATTATACGTTGGACCCGGAGGATGGTGGGGTGGTAGGTGAGGACAAGGGGAACCCTATCCTGAGTGTGGTGGTGGGTGGATGGGTTGAGGGCAGATGTGCGTGAAATGGGAGAGATACGTTTGAGAGCAGAGTTGATGGTGGAGGAAGGGAAGCCCCTTTCTTCAAAAAAGGAAGACATCTCCTTCATCCTGGAATGAAGAGCCTCATCCTGAGAGCAGATGCGGTGGAGACGGAGGAATTGTGAGAAGGGGAAGGTATTTTTCAAAGAGACAAGGTGGGAAGAGGAATCGTCCAGGTAGCTGTGAGAGTCTGTAGGCTTATAGTAGATATCAGTAGACAAGCCGTCTTCAGAGATAGAGACAGAAAGATCAAGAAAGGGGAGGGAGGTGTCAGAAATGGACCAGGTAAATCTGAGGACAGGGTGAAAGTCGGAGGCAAAGTTAATGAAGTCAACGAGCTCAGCATACGTGCAGGAGGCAGCGCCAATGCAGTCGTCGATGTAGTGAAGGAAAAGAGGGGATCAGATACCTGTACAGACTTGGAACATGGACTGTTCCACAAAGCCAACAAAAAGGCAGGCATAACTGGGACCCATGCGGGTGCCCATGGCTACACCCTTGGTTTGGAGGAAGTGGGAGGAGCCAAAGGAAAAATTATTAAGTGTAAGGACTAATTTCGCTAGATGGAGAACAGTGGTGGTAGAGAGGAACTGGTTAGATCTGGAATCCAAAAAAGAAACGGAGAGCTTCCTGGTGGGGGATGGAGGTATATAGGGACTGGACATCCATGGTGAAAATAAGGCTGTGGGGGCCAGGGAACTTACAATCATTGAAAAAATTCAAAGTGTGAGAAGTGTCAGGAACATAGGTGGGAAGGGATTGAACAAGGGGGGATAAAACAGTGTCGAGGTATGCAGAAATGAGTTCGGTGGGGCAGGAGCAAGCTGAGACAATGGGTCTACCTGGACAGGCAGGTTTGTGGATCTTGGGTAGGAGGTAGAAACGGGAAGTGCGGGGTGTGGGAACTATGAGGTTGGTGGCAGTGGATGGGAGATCCCCAGAGCTGATAAGGTTGGTGATGTTGTGTGAGACAAAGGCCTGGTACTCCTTAGTGGGGTCATGACCGAGGGGTAAATAAGAGGAGGTATCAGAGAGTTGTCGCTGTGCTTCGGCCAGGTAGAGTTCAGTACGCCAGACCACAACAGCTCCCCCCTTTATCAGCGGGTTTTATAATGAGGTTGGGATTGGTGCGGAGAGAGCAGAGAGTTAGGAAGGAGTGAGGTTGGGATTGGTGCGGAGAGAGCAGAGAGCAGAGCGTTAGGAAGGAGTGAGGTTGGGATTGGTGCGGAGAGAGCAGAGAGCAGAGCGTTAGGAAGGAGTGAGGTTGGAATTGGAACAGGGTGTGGTGAAGTCAAGACGGTTGATGTCCCGTCGGCAATTAGCAATAAAGAGATCCAGAGCCAGTAGAAGACCAGAGCGGGGTGTCCATGAAGAGGAGGAGGGTTGAAGACGGGAGAAGGGGTCATTGGTGGGGGTAGGAGAGTCCTTGCTAAAGAAGTAAACTCGGAGACGGAGCCGGCAGAAGAAGAGTTCAGCGTCATGGCGTACGCGGAACTCGCTGAGGTGTGGGCGAAGGGGGACAAAGGTGAGGCCCTTACTGAGGACAGAGCGCTCTGCCTCAGAAAGTTGAAGGTCAGAGGGGATGGTAAAGACCCGGCACGGATGAGAGCTGGGATCGGAGGGGGAGGCTGGTGGTGTCGGTGGAGACAGGAGGATTGGGGTGAGAGGAAGAGGGAGCCTCTGAGGGTCCAGAAGCTGACGGTGGGATCTGAGGGAGAGGGGATTTCAGAGTGGTGGTGGGGGAAGGGGAGACGGGAGTTACAATCGCAACATGGGAAGACCCGGCCTGGAGTTCAAGGCTGGAGGCGCAGTTGGGGGCTGCGCAATCGCTTTGGAGGTGTCCATGGTCGTTGGAACCCGCATTGGTGGCTGGAGTCCGGGTTTTGAATATGCCCTGGGTTGGTAGCGCCGAGATCCGAAGTCCATGCTTGCTAGTGGTGGAGCCGGCAGGCCCTGGGGTCTGCGGATGGAAGATCTTATGGTCCTTGCCTAACATGACAAAGTCAAAGGAACGGCCGATTGCACGCATGGATCCGACGGAGGATTGAGTAAGGGACAGGTGCATTACAAACGGTGACGAAAGTGTCCCGGAGGCGTGGAAGGGACTGTGATAGGGACGCCAGGTACCTCATGGCGGAGAGTGTCGCCCTCAGAGCTCGACGGGAGAAACAACGGGAGGCAGAATCTCTTAAATGTGAGTACCTGGGATCCTCAGAATGTCCAAATTGAGAAGCTCGATAAAGAAAACTTATGTAGTCTAGCTATGGTGAATCTGTACTGTTAAGTGTTGACTTGCACCTTCTTCTCAATTCTGCAGCGATTAGGGTGGATGTTAGACATTAAATTAGGTGATTAGAACATCTCTAGGGAAGGGCATGCCAGTGCAGCCTTTCCAACCTATCTCAATGTACATTCCTAAGGAAACTTGCAACAAACTTTGTAATACTGCAAGTGCATAATTCCCCAGCGAGCGATCAGCAACGTTAACAGTGCAATGAGGGCAGTACCTGTGGTGAGATAGTTACATAGCCAAATTCAACAACAAATATGGAGACAGAAAGTAATAATGGAAATATGAGCATAAATATGCACTTGGCCTAACTGAACAATGGCCTCTATCTTCTAATCATAATTCTAACCATGCCCAGTCAAAAGGCTGATGAAATCAATTTGAGCAGGAAGCTTTGGATGGTACATATGGTTGGATGAAATATCAAAATGGAGCTTGTCAGCAATTCAGTGGGCATTAGTGGAGATGGTGCCAGTGGTTTTTGAAGACCTAGGGGAGGATGGCAATAATGCTTTTGCTGTGAAGGGTGGGGGATGGGTTTCGGGGCTTCAATGTTCTATCATTCTCTCTGTGGGGGTCTCTTGTTCTGTGAATGTCTGTGAAGAGTATGAATTTCAGGTTGCATACTGGATAGATGCTCAGATATTAAATGAACTTAAATGGTCAGAGTCAAGAGGAAAATGCCAATTTTGCTAAGTCTTGGCTTGATGTATCAGAGTTGCACAATATGGATCAAGAAAGTGGAAGAAAAACCTCCAATATGTAAACATTATAAATGGTATCATTTGTTTAATTATCTCTGTCCATGCATGTAACCCATAAACAAGGAGTTCTAATGCTTCATATACAATAATAAGCCATCAAGTTGAAGCAAATCAAATTCAAGATAAAGCATCAATAAGATAACAAAACCTCTTCAGCATTGGTGTGAATGAATGTTCCGAGGTTAAATGGCTTTTTTAAAATGTTATCCTGACCATAAATCACTTTGATAACAGAGGTGGGCAACTGACAGCACTGATTGATGCTGACAAGCGTGAAAATGAGAACCTAGACCTCTGGAGGCCAGCAGGATGTGACAGATTTGCTACAGTCCAGCTCATTTTTCCTCAGGTGTTCAATGCATTGCATGTAGATATTGCACCACACATGAAAGAGCAGATTATTAGAAGTATTTGTACTTCAAATATTGTAGTTCTATGAATATATCCTTTGTATATGGTTAAAAAATTGCAAATGGAAATTGGCGTTTAAATAATTCTGCTTTAATCCTCCTGTCTTCATTCCAAGAATGCTACTAGGTCACAAGCTGGCTATTTCATGACAAGAGTTATGTCTTGCTGTCATGCTTGAATGTGGTCAGGAAGCCAGAGACAGGGAGGTGGGCTGTTAGGGGAACACAAATCTCACACTGCTGTGCGGAGCTTTTGGAAAAGGCTGTGCTGTGTATTGCTGGCTAAGTTCTGAGATTCTTAGACATCTGCTAACTCCTCCATTGTTTTGCCATAATGAGGGCTGGCCCTTAGGACCAGCGGTGGAGAAAAAAGGAATCAGAGGAGCAGAACAAAGAAGAAGGCGGGTAGGAACAATATTCACTCGCAAAACTCCCTTTCTGCACAGTTGTACCCTTCCAAAATCATTGCACCAGCCTTTGCTTCATATTCTTTTCTACTGCATCTCCCACCCTCCTGACACATGTGCTTCATAGTTCATTGTGATTTGAAAGCGGCTATGTCAGCAACTTCTTAAAATCTACCTTCGCAAATGTCTTTTCCCATAATCCCCTGTTCCTTGTTTCAATACGGTCTTGACTGCTGTCTGCTTAAAACTCCACATGTTCAGCACCCTCTAACTGAAGAAGTCTTAAATATATTACACCATATTTTGAATTTTCAACCATTGGCTCTAGTCCAACGGTTTCCATCCTGGAGTCCTTGAACCCCTCAGTTATTTGTAAGGCTCCATGGTATGAAAAAGCTTGGGAATCCTGCTCTGGTCATTTTGACTCCCAACTCTGCACCACCACAACCCAATGCATAGTTGTTTGTATTATGGGAAATAATGTTAGCAGAGACACTTTCTGGGAAGCTGCTGAATTAGCATAGTTATTGAAATATGATGCATAGGAAGGGAGAAGTACAACAGAGTCTTGCCAAGGCTACTCTGGCCCTTCTAGTCTACGAGGTGCCAATTTCAACAGTGGAGGCCCTAGAGAAGACCATCAGTCAGTTTCTCCGGAGGTGGTTGGGGCTCCCCCAGACCTTAAGCAGCATTGCCCTGTATGGGCATTCCACCAAGCTGCAGCTCCCCATCAGCGGCCTATCAGAGGAATTCAAAGTCACTCGAGCCAGGGAGGTTATGATGTACCGAGACTCCTCTGATATTATAGTCGCTTTGGCAGGAATCCAGGTAAAGACTGGAAGGAAGTGGCGGGCACAGGAAGCTGTCGTCAGAGCGGAGGCTCGGCTGTGGCACAACATTTTGGTGGGCACTGTGACGGTGGGGTGGGCAGGACTGGGCTGTTTTCCCAAACCACGCTACGACAAAACCCGCAGAAAGGAGAAGCGTCAACTGGTTCAGGACGAGATGCGAGCAGAAGTGGAGGAAGAACGATACAGCAGGATGGTCAGCATGTACAAGCAGGGTACCTGGACTAGATGGGAGCATGCGGAACCTCGCACGTTCACCTGGACAGAGCTCTGGAGAGCTGAACCATTGCGCATCCAGTTTCTCATCCTATCAGTCTATGACGTTCTCCCAAGCCCGGCCAGCCCGCCCAGGTGGGGCATGGCAAACACTCCAGCATGCCAACTGTGCCAGAGGAGGGGCACCTTGGAGCATATCCTCAGTTGCTGCCCGAAGGCGTTGGGGGAAGGACAATACCACTGGCACCATGACCAAGACCTGAGGTCTATGGCGGACGTAATCAGCACAGCAATTCAAGACAGCAAAAATCAGTGTGCTCCCAAACAGTCCATCACCTTTATTAGAGTGGGGGAGAATGCTCAACATTGGCCTAGCTCCTCCGGAGGGCTTCTTGCCACTGCATGAGACTGGCAGCTCCAAATCGACCTAGGGAGGCAGCTCAGGTTCTCAGAGATCATCGCAGCTACTCTGCTGTGCCCTGTCATGGCGTTACTATCAGAGTCTATAAAGCAAGTGGTCCTGCAGGAACTTACTCCCCTGGGAAGACCGGATTGAAGAGGCCAACGAGCGCAAGAGGGCTAAATACATAGATCTTGTTGCAGATGCCTGATGATTAAAGACCCGAAACATCCTACGACCCCGGGGTTGTCACCGAAGACATGTCCAATTAGCACCAGTAGGTTTATTCTATAACTAGGAGAAGGACAGGAAGGAAAAATAGATGATACTGGTAGAGCTCTATTAGGTATAGGAGAGTTGTAAGCAGTTGACGTGGAGCTAGTAAGATGAGAGCAATTGAGGTGAGAAGCAAAATTCTTATCTTGAAACATGACTGAATATTTTCACCCTGGTGGGAAAACCAACACTTTCTGGACTGCCGGGGTGAAGACTTCCTTATGATGCCCATAGAGAAAGCTCAGGTTTCATTAGTGCCATTGCCCATAATATTCCCTGCCGTGGAGAAGCAGAATGCTTCTAAATGCTCCTTAAGAGGTGCTGGTTGCATTGAATCAAGAAATTGGATTTCTTGTCTTGGATCTTAAACAGAGTCTCTGCCGGTGCAGAGTAAGGGTAAAATTTGCTGCATTATAATGGGCTAATTTTAATTCATGCTACAATGAGGACAACGCAATGTGCACCCTGTGTGGGTACGTCAAATATTGTACAGGTTGAGGATACAAGCAGTGCACTGGTAGATGTTGTTTCACTGCTCTGGACTCCCAAATTCAATACTGATATACATGTTCCAGTTCTCTTCCAAAGTCATACTAGTTGATAATTTAACTGGTGAATGTAAGTGACCCCTAGTGCAGGTGGGTGGTAGGAGAGTCACAGAATAGGTTGGGTGATGGGTATGAGAGAGAGAATAGATTATAGAAAATACAGTGGAATGGGATTAATAGGGTTGCACAATAAGCAGGCATATTCTAAGCACATCCTTCTACAGATGCACATTCAAGAGCATCCTATCAAGCTGCATCATCGCATGGTACAGAAACTGCACTGCAGTGGACAGGAAGACTCTATAACAGGTAGTCAAAACTCTCCGATGCATCACTGGCACCATTCTATCTGCTCTCAAGGACATACTGCATATACAGAAAGTATATAATAAAGTATACAGAAAGATAATGGTTTGTTTGGCCATATCCCTCAGCAGCCACACCAGGACCGCCAGGCTCAAAACCAGTTTCTTTCCCCAAGCAGTAGGGCTGATCAACACCCCACCCGCTAACCCACTTCTCCATACCCCCAACCACCACTACTTTATCATTTCCTGGCAGTCACCTTATGTACAAATACTCTTGTGCCTAGCATCACTTCATGGACATTTTATGAACCAATCAATCTATGTGTCTAGGCTATCATAAGTACTTACAATTATTCTGTTTGTTCTTATTATTGTGTTCCTTATAGTGTTTTTTTGTGCTTCATCAAATCTGAAGTAACAATTATTTTATTCCTTTACACTTGTGTACCGGAAATGACATTAAACAACCTTGAATCTTGAAATAGCATCATGTATGAGAAAAAATAAAATATGATCACTTTGTGCAAGGAAGCATACTTGAATGCACCATTAAAAAAAAGTAATTCCTTGCGATTATCTTCATCTCATATCAACCGCAAAGATTGTGAAGAAATTGATTTTCATTTAAAATATTAATTGGAATGATCAAATTTTGAGCAATAATTAAAGAAAGCATTGTAATTTTTGTAATTTAGCAGCCAAACACCAAATGGTATGTTAATATAATGGATAATGATACTAAGATGAGTTAATACATAATTCATTACGTATCTTCCATTCCCAGAACTACACAAAGAGTAGCATTTTGTCACTAAAGTCAGCTTTAAGGTAACTATATAATGCTAAAACCAACAATTTAAACATGCCCCTTTATGAGTCAATAGAGTAAACCTCCACATAAAAGAGAAGCAACATTAAAATGACTTGTCTTTAATTAAAATGTGTAACAGATGGTGGAGTTATGCTCAAAAGTTCTCTTGATTTGCTTAACTAGTGACGTTATCAGAGTAGACCAGTTTTGAAGTTGACCAGACTAACTTCTTTTTATCCACTTAATTTGTAAGGCTTTAAATTTGGTAAGATATTTAGCAATGCTATCTTATAAATATTAAAAGCACATATTAGATTCTTTAGATGATATTTTAACACAAGTGCTAATCTGTTGATTTTGCTTGGCTCAATTTCATTGTTACATCAACAGATGGAAGAATTTGATATGAATTTGTTAATTACAGTAGTTATTAGGCTAACTTTTCCCTGTTGTTTCATCTTTGAACTTTTGACTGATTATTTCATCTTTCAGTAAAAACTTCATAAGAATTACAGCAGAGGCCACTGCACCCAACTTCACTTTCTCAACTCCATGATAGCTGATATTGATAATGGTTCTCTTTGCTCAAGGACTTTCCCTCTCATTTCAAATCAGATGTCATCACTATTTCTGACCCCTGTACTTCAAAAAAAAATCTGCAGTTCAACCTCAGTGTTTTTCCTCATTCTTTTTCTTGAAGGCTTAATCTCCCAAAATTTCTTTTAAAGAACAACATTCAAGATTCTGTTGTACAATTGCAGGACTGAACAAACTGGCTAATGACTGAATGATGGATTACTTGATTGGAGTAAATTCAATATAATCTAATTTGATCTTTTCAAACTGCCTTTGTTATCATTATCTGCTAGGTTTTTCTCACTATCATCAATCACCTTTTTATTTATTCATTTATGAGATGTAGCACTGAAGTAGGTAATTAGATTTGCCTTTTATTAGAGAAAGCATTACCTTGTTCCACAAAATATTATGTACATGCCACTGTTTAATTCAAGTTATAACAATAAGTGGATCTCATCGAATGCATGCTGAATACTCTCTTCCTGAAGAGTTGTAAATGGAATTGAATATTGTCCAATTGCTGGTGAATATTCTTTTGCATGCAAGTTCTTATTACTATGTCAGAATTTTATGTCGACTAGTGAGACATGTTGGCAAGGGATCAGGAATAACCATAAATAAGGTTGGTGGTGGCCTTCTCCTTCAACAAATCGGATTGCTAAATCATTACAAAATCTGATATAAGGAGTTAAATTTTCTATGCAAATCAAAACCATGTACAGAAGAAAATGGAACAAAACTTTATTTAAGTTTCTAAACATTTAAGAACTAAACATTTAAGAAATGAGGCTGTATATTTCTAAGCTGGTAAACATATGCATCTGTTTTGTTGTGGAGTGCACGTATGTTTTTAAGTAATTGAGTCTGATTCATTTGTTAAAAATTCATTTACACTTGAATGAACAATGCTAACATTTCTGGTACATTTAGCAGAACCCAGCAAATATTTTCCCAATCCACATGTGTTTGAATGTTAACACTGTCAGTTAGCATTTATACTGAAAATCTTGTGTGGAAGAACAGAGAAAATCAAGCAGTATTTTTAGCATTTAGCTGCATGTGAATAGATGCCTGAAGTTATTTAACTTATTCCTTCCCAATGGTCGTTGATATTTCTGTAATTATTCCCTTCACAAGATACATGCCAATGTAACAAAAAGTGAACGGATAAAAAAGACAATATATGTACATGTCTTAATTTTACAGTGTACAGGTTTCCCCCGCTATCCGAAAGTAGAGTGTTCCTATGAAACATTTTGTAAGCTGTATTGGCGTGAAGCGAGGAAGCAATTACCATTAATTTATAAGGGAAAATTTTTTGAGCGTTCTCAGACCCAAAAAATAACCTAGCAAACCATACCAAATAACACATAAAACCTAAAATAACACTAACATATAGTAAAAGCAGGAATGATATGATAAAAACACAGCCTATATAAAGTAGAAATAATGTATGTACAGTATAGTTTTACTTACTAGAATTGGGAAGACAGCGAGCACACTGGAAAGTTCACGCATTTTACTATCATACAATTCTGTGTAAGCACTCAAAACACCCTGCAAACCTGCCCTAAACCTACGTGCCCTTTCAAAATTAAAGTCATACTTTTCTGCAATCATTACGGCACTGTCAATCGTAGTGAAAATCTCACGCAGTTCAAAGCTATGGCAGCTTGATGCTGAGTGTTTGTTTTGCTCTCTGCAAAACAAACACTGAATACTATTTTCGCTTTTTGCCTTTTTTCTTACAAGCGAAAATCCTCTTCAGATTTCTTTTGGTTAGCGAAAACAGGTACTATTGTAGGTCTTTCGTAAAAGCGAAGTGGCGTAAAGCGAACATTCGTAAAGTGGGGGACACCTGTACATCACTTTACTGTCAATCAAGTATTTTCAAAGTGTAGCGACTATTCAGTAAGGTTCAAAGGTTCATTTATTATCAAAACGTATCCATATACAACTCTGAAATTTGTCTTCTCTGGATAGCCACGAAACAAAGAAAGAACATGAAAGTCATTCAGAGAGGAACATCAAACCCACCCCACCCCACACAAAAAATGCACCGCGATCATCAGCCCCAGAAACCCTCCCTCCCCCTGCACTTAGAACAGGAACATTGACTCCACCCCCCCAAAAAGCAACTCCTCCCCTGCACAAACAACCTAACAGAACACTACAGAATGTCAACCCCCAAACACCTCCCCTCACACAACAAAATGGAAAAGGCGCAGGTGATTTAAAAAATGCACAGAATATAAAAACTCTAAAGTCTGAGAAGTCACAGTCCATAAATTCAGTGGTCCAATCTGTAAACACAGAACCATGATACCCTCCACGATATCACCGGTATTCATCGAAAGAGAGGGACACCACACGAGGCAGAGGCCTATCCGCCTGCCACAGTGAGCCACACAGCGATAGGCCACTCATAGACTCCTTCTCCGGCAGCCATTGAAGGAAAGCAGTGGGCATTGAACTCTGGCTCGCCCCTCTGCATTTGTTTCGACGTCTCATCTTTCTTGACACTTTAACCAGCAACTAATGGATGCTTTAACCAGAGAAATGGAGTCAGATACCCGCCCATGCCCCATCTCGCAGATCCTTCACTTCGAGGCTGTCCGAGTACATGCACACTTCCCGGCATCTTCTTGAAGACAGCAAAGCTCAAATGATCTCCAAACTATGAATCACAGGCTCTAACATTTAACACAAATGTAAAAGCAGATGTAAAAGAAGCAAAAATGATTTTCATGAACTATCTGGAAGATGTTGACTGAAGGAGCATTGTATGCTGGTGCTATCTTGACCAAATAAGAAGCTCTGTACCAAAAGAGCCCAGAGAAACTTTGCACAAAACACTGTGATAACATCAGATAACCTTTTCTGAGTCTTGGTTCATGGGTAAGAGCAGGCAGGTGATGGGAGAATTACATGGCTCTTTGAAATGGATCCATGGATATGTCATCCTATGAGAACAGGGAGACCATTTTGCTGAACACCTACGCTTGGTCCGCCAGAAAATGCAGGATCTCCCAGTGGCCACACATTTTAATTCCACATCCCATTCCCATTCTGATATGTCTATCCATGGCCTCCTCTATTGTCAAAATGAATCCAAACTCAGGTTGGAGGAACAACACCTTATATACCGGCTGGGTAGCCTCCAACCTGATGGCATGAACATTGACTTCTCTAACTTCCGTTAATGCCCCTCCTCCCCTTCTTACCCCATCCCTGACATATTTAGTTGTTTGCCTGTTCTCCATCTCCCGCTGGTGCTCCCCCTTCCCTTTCTTTCTCCTGAGGCCTCCCGTCCCATGATCCTTTCCCTTCTCCAGCTCTGTATCACTTTTGCCAATCACCTTTCCAGCTCTTAGCTTCATCCCACCCCCTCCAGTCTTCTCCTATCATTTCACATTTCCCCCTCCCCCCCACTACTTTCAAATCTCTTACTATCTTTCCTTTCGGTTAGTCCTGACGAAGGGTCTCGGCCTGAAACGTCGACAGCGCTTCTCCCTATAGATGCTGCCTGGCCTGCTGTGTTCCACCAGCATTTTGTGTGTGTTGTTGTTTGAATTTCCAGCATCTGCAGATTTCCTCGTGTTTGCTCTCTGAACTCCCTTAGTTCTGTACTAGAGTAAGTTTAAATTTTTGTACATCAGTCACCAGAATGGAACTTGAAAGAGGAACCTCCTGATCTACAGACAAGAGTGCTATCAATGGAAGCACACCTGTATATTCAGTTTCTTAACATTTCAACTGCTGGCAAGGTTCCTGAATATGGAAACATTTACAAAAACTTTTAAAATCTTCAATATTTCTTTTCTTGAACTTAGCATGCATTCCGGCATAGACAGCACAATCTGAATGTCCTTGGATAAAATTTCTCCTGCACATTAATAACCAGCCCCTACTGCGGCCTCCGTGTTTATTCTGCATGCCTTGGACGTTTATTGCCTCGTACACTCTGGGATTCCTAGTTTTATCACTTAACTGCGACAGACACAGTTCCATGCAGATGATAAACAGAGGCAGTCTCAAAGTTTGTGAACATCACACGCTGTTTCTGAACTGACAGGACCAACAATTCACAAGCAGGACATTTCTCAAGTAATTGTGTTCGTGGCTCAGCAATTTAACCAAAAATCTGACTCAGAATGTTGTAGCTATAAGTTCTTTTGAGAAGAGTGTTGGATTTATATGAAATGGCAATTTTACTATCTGTTGTCATAAATATATTTGGGGCACTGATATGGTGCGCTGATTTTGTATCTTGCTTTTCATCTTCTGGACCTGGTTTAAATCCAGCCCAGACTAATGAAAGTTAACACTGCAAGTCTTCTATGAGGGCCCTACATGAAATGAGCTTAGTCAATCTAACTGTGATTCCTAGTGTTTATAGGCTGCTCTATAAGCTGTGCATAAATCAGCACTAATTGACAATTAATTGCATGTATCTGTGTTGTATCTGAGCTGGGAGTGCACAATACTGGCAAGTCTGAAGTGGGAAGTGTGCCATTATCCAGTTTCAATTTAATTAAAACATGGAAATGTGCTGCAGTGCCAAGTGATTCCTTGTTATATATATCTGATGAAAACACCCAGTTAGTTCATCGTTTTAAAAGCATGTTAGATTGTGTTACTGGCCAGGCATAGCCAGGTTTACACAGTGAGCAAACAGATGTGAAATCTTCAGCATGGGAAGAGAAAATTAACCAGACGGTTGAGAAAGCTGGATCATTATGTTCTCAATTTACTTTAATATTTATGGATCAGAGCTATTTTTCTAAGTACAGTTGTTTAACACCGTGGCCTAGTACGTATGCCTGAGATACAGCCACGTAAAGGATGAGTGATGTTTGAAAGCCTGGGAGGAGGTGTGACAAATCTCATAACCAATTCTGACTGAACCATGTTGCTTGTCAAGGTGCTACCTTCAGTGTAAAACCAAAAGCTCCAGCTGCTATTAATAGAACTATTTCATAGAACATAGAGCAATATAGCACAGGCCATTCGGCCACCTATTGTGCTGAACCAGCTAGAACGGAAAATCAAAAACACCCAAATACTGATCCCTCCGACCTACACCATGACCATATCCCTCTATCTTCCTTACATCCATGTGCCCATCAAATGTCTCCTTAAAAACCTTGGATGTATTTGCCTCCACCACCAGGCAGCACGTTCCAGGCATCCACGATTCTCTGAGTGAAAAACCTACCCTTCAAGTTCCTCTTGAACCTACTCCCTCTCACCTTCAATGCATATGCTCTGGTATTAGACATTTCAACATTGGAAACAGGTACTCCCTATCCTCTCATAATCTTATAAATATTATTCAGCTCTCTCCTCAGCCTCTGACGCTCCAGAGAAGACAATCCAAGTTTATCCAGCCTCTCATGATAGAGCATTCCTTCTAAACCAGGCAGCATCCCGGTAAACCTCTTCTGCACCCTCTCCAAAGCCTCAACATCCTTCCTATAATGGATCGACCAGAACTGCACATGTGGCCTAATCAGAGTTTTATCTAGTTATGTTTCCTCATGCCTGTAGGCAGGACTTTGGTCTGCTGGTCTAAAAGAAGTTCATACGCTGTCAGATCATTGCAGGATCAGGATTCACAGGTTATCTGCATGAAATAAGAAGCGTAAAAACCTCATTGTTACAGTGGGTGATGGTGACTAACACAAACAGTAGAGTGGTCTCACTGATGGTCTTGACGTCACTAGGGATGGATCAAGATATATGATCAACCAGACACCTTTTTTAAAGAAAGCTGCTTTCCAAATTCAAGGGATTCATCAGTCTTGTCGAGCCCTTGGTAGGTATTGTGCAGCTACTTCATGTTGGGCTGTCTTTAACTAGAAAGCTGTAGATAGATTCTGTGCCTGTTTCCATTTCCCAGCGTCAAAAGCAGTTCTGGGTACAAGAACATCTTTCTTTCTGGTTAATTGATCCAGCCAAAATTTATGGTGTCCCAAGGAGTCCTATCTGGGTCCAAACATCAAAGTTATTTAGTGCTTTCATAGTTCACTCTTGAAATGGTCTCAATCCAAAATCATTGAGAAAAGGACTGTTCAAATCTTTCAGAATTTCAGATACATCATTTTTATCATTGTAAAGGATAGAGATGTTATCTGTGGTAGCATTTAAGTCCTTTTATCCATGTTCACATCACGAACTGAAGAGCAGCTGAAGCTGTACCTAATCATTATCTATCAACATAATGTTCTAATTTGGTACACCAGCGTTAAAGATTCATGCTTTGTTTTTATCCATTAAGGATGGCTCCATCACAGCCAATCCCTAAAATTTCACCCCAGTGTCCAGTTCAAAGATGCTGCTGTTAAGTTTCCATTAAAAAGTGGGAGAGCTTATGAGACAGCTTACTCACTTTCCTTTTAATCATTAATAAATTTGGATATGGTCTTTTATCTGCTTTTGATGTACTAGTTGCCTTTAGAATTTCTTTCTTGGTTACTTAATTCTTAATTTTGGTTCAGATTCAGATTCAGATTTAGTTTATTGTCATTTAGAAACCACAAATGCAATGCAGTTAAAAAATGAGACAATGTTCCCCCAGAATGATATCACAAAAGCATATGACAAAACAGACTACACCAGAAAATCCACGTAACATTTGGCAATCCCCAATCCAGAGTCCGGAGAGGCTGCTGTGTATTAATATCGCGCTACAGTTTAGTGCGTTACCCGGAAAGGAGCTCCAAATCCACCAGACAAAAACAAGACCAAAAACTAAAGCTACAAGTTCTGCACAAAACCACATAATTACAACAAATAGTTACAACAGTGCAAACAATAGCATAATTGATAAAAAAAAAGACTATGGGCACAGTAAAAATAGTCCAAGATGTTAAAGGACTGTAAGTTCAAAAGAAATCACCACAGTTTCCACAAGTCCCCAGGGTCCTGACAAACTCGCCATCCCATGCCGGCGGCAGAAGGGAATACCTCCGCTATGGACTTCCAAGGCGCCGCCCGACTCAGCCTCGCAGATGCAGCACACAATGGAAGCTCCGTCGAAACCAGCCTCGCAGACGCAGCACACACCGAAAGTGACCTGACTCCGTCGAAAGGACTCCGAACCTCGAAGCCGACGACCATCCCCTCCGGCACAGCTTCTCCGAGCTCCATCCTCTGCTGAGCGTATTAAGACGGCCCCGCCAACGGCCATCGGCAATGCGACCCCAAGGACTGGGGGCCTGTTCTTCCCAGCAGAGTCCCGGACCTCACAGCAGCAGCAGCAACGAAGAAGGTCTTCCTGGAATTTCCCGATGTTTCTCCATTGAATATATACTTTGTTTCCACTTTTTGGGTTCACCTTGCACCTGCTTGTTAATGCAAACTTCCAATCAGACAATCATATGGCAGCAACACAATGTATAAAGGCATTGTGTTGCCTTTCAGCTCAAAAGTTCAAAGCTCAAAATCAATTTATTATCAAAGTACGAATATTTCACCATATGCAACTCTGAGAGCCATTTTCTTACAGGCATTCACAATAAATACAAAGAAACGCAATAGAATCAGTGAAAGACTGCATACAAGAAGGACAAACAACCAATGTGCAAAAGGCAACAAACTGTGCAAATACAAAAATAATAAAAGAATTAATAATAAATAAGCAATAAATATCAAGAACATGAAATGAAGAGTCCTTGAAAGTGAATCCATAGGCTGTGTTCAGTTCAGTGATGGGGAAAGTGAAGTTGAGTGAGGTTATCTCCTCTTGTTCAAGAGCCTGATGGTTGAGGAGTAATAACTGTTCCTGAACCTGGTGGTGTGGATTCTGAGGCTCCTGTACCTCCTTCCTGATGGCCACTGTAAGAAGAGTGCATGAGCTGGATGGTGGGGGTCCTTGATGAGGAATGCAGCTTTCTTGTGGCAATGCTCCATGTAGATGTGCTCAATGGTGTGGAGGGCTTTACCCATGACAGTCTTGGCCCTATCCACTACTTTTTGTAGGATTTCCTTACTACCCCATGATGCAACTAGTCAATATATTTCCACTGCACATCTATAGATGTTTGTCAGCTTTTAAGATGATAGCCCAAATCTGTGAAAACTTCTAAGAATGTAGAGGTGCTACCATGCTTTCTTCATAATTGAACACATGATTGTCTCAAACAGATCATCTGAAATGATAACATCAAGGAATTTAATGCTGCTGACCCTCTCCAGCTCTGATCCCCTGATGAGGTCTGGCTCATGGACATCTGCTGTAGTCAATAACCAGCACCTTGGGCTTGCTGACACTGAGTGAGAAGTTGTTGCTGAGGCACCACTCAGCCAGATTTTCAATCTCCCGCCCATATGCTGATTCGTCACAACCTCTGATTTGGCCAATGACAGTGGAGTCATCAGCAACTTAAGTATGGCAATGGAGCTGTGTTAGTCTCATGGTCATAACTATAGACTGAAGAGGGCTAAGCACACAGCCTCGTGGCACACCTGTGCTGATGGAGGTTGTGGAGAAGATTTTGTTGCCAATCTGAACTGACTGGGATCTGTAAGTAAGTAAATTGAGGATTCTGTTGCTCAGGGAGTTTATTGGGCTGTTGTTCAGAGCATGATTGTTGATACTAGACAGGGTGGTTTGAGTATCTCAGAAACTGCTGATCTCCTGGTGTTTTTAATACACAACAGTCTCCAGAGTTACAGAGAATGGTGTGAGGGACAAAAAAAATAAGCATCCAGTGAGCAGCAGTTCTGTGGAAAATGCCCAGTTAATGAGAGAGTTCGGAGGAGAATGTCCAGACTGTTCAAGCTGACAGGAAGGTGACAGTAATTCAAATAAACATACATCACAATAGTGGTGTGCAGAAGAGCATCTCGGAATGCACAACCTATCAAACTTTGAAGTGGATGGGCTACAGCAGCAGAAGACCATGAGCATACACTCAATGGCCATTTTATTAAGTACAGGAGCTATCAAATGAAGTTTTTCTCCTGCAGCCTTTTGGCTTCTTCCTTTGAATCTTGTAACCTCAACCTCAATCTTGTATTTACGGTATAATCCACTAGTTAATGAGGGAGGATACCTCATTAAATATACTTAAGACACAGTTTGATAGATTTTTTGAATAGTAGGAAATACATGGTTTTGGAGAAAAGGTAGTCAGTGGAGCTGAGTCCACAGCCAGATCCAGCATATTACAATTATAGCAATGTTTGTTTTAATTAGGCAAAAATTAGAATGCAGGATTACACAAGCCATTTGCCTTTTACAAACATGCAGTCTGCCAGTTTTTCACATTTTGAATCCATGATGGTTGCAAGACCACCTTTGGCTCATATGAGAAAGACCATGTTCTGATGGGTCACCCACTGACAACATCACAGTTATTCTGCTGTAATATTTTAGAATGTTTTCCTCTCTAAATCTTCAACTGGCTACCTCTATGCTTCAGGACTGTTGTGAGCAGACTAACTGGTAGATGTTCTAGAGATCGCCACAAATGAAGAAGACGTCGGCCTTGAGGAATATGCCTCATTTGTCACTGGCTATATTAGTAAGTGCGTAGATGAGTTTGGTACCTCAGGAACAGTCATCTTGTGGCCCAATCAAAAACCCTGGCTGAATGCAGAGCTGCACCTGGAACACTGCCTTCAAGTTTGATGACAGAACAGCTCTCAGAGCAGTCAGGAGAAATGTCAGCTTAGGCATCAAGAGGACAAAGACGGCCTACACATAAAAAATTCAGGAACACCTGTCTGATAACAATCCCCAGCTTAAGTGGGTGGGCATCAACGGTATTACTGAATACACAAGGAAAACAGTATTGTCTGTATCAGTGACCTTCCTCCCTGATGCTCTAAACAACTCTTATGCACATTTTGAGGCATGGGACACAATGCTGGCCATGAAAACTATCCCCCTCCCCCGGTGAGAAGCCACTGTCTGCAGCAGATGTGAGGAGGATCATCCCCCGGAAAGCGGTTGGGCCGGACGACCTCCCAGGCCACGTACTCAGGGAGTGTGCACACCAGCTCACTGAGGTCTTCATGGACACATTCAACACATCACTCATCCAAGCTGCTTCAAATCAGCCAACATCAACCATGTATCAAAGAAATCGACACCTTCAGAACTGAACAACTATCACCTGATGGTACTAATGCCAGTCATCGTGAAGTGCTTTGAGCGGTTCATAATAGCACGTATCAAAAACTCCATTCCTGCCACATTAGACACTCACCAATATGCTTACTGACAGAGCCACTCTATCAAAGATGCCATAGTATCTGTCATGTACCTGGCCCCGACAAACCCAGAAAACAAGGATAGTTATGTCAGATTACTGTTTCTGGCTTTCAGTACAGCTTTCAACATATTTGCCCCACAGACCTTGATGAACAAACACCTTCTCCTCAGTCACAACTGTGCAACTGGGTGCTGGACTTCCTAACAAACAGACCTCAGAGTAGCTTAGCAAGCTGCATTGCTGCATGATATGGAAACTGCACTGCAGTGGACAGGAAATCTCTATAATGGGTGGTCACTGAGGTCTTCATGGACATCTTCAACACATCACTCATCCAAGCTGCTGTACCAAGATGCCGTGTTATTCATTTATCAAAATTCTCTAGACTCTGGGCAGGTCCCGGCAGATTGGAAGACAGCAAATGTCACGCCACTTTTTAAAAAAGGATGAAGGCAAAACACGGGCAACTATAGGCCAGTTAGCTTAACATCTGTAGTCGGGAAAATACTTGAAGCTATCATTAAGGAAGAAACAGCGAAACATCTAGAAATGAGTAGTTCCATTAGACAGATGCAGCATGGATTCAGAAAGGGCAGGTCCTGTTTGACAAACTTACTGGACTTCTTTGAGGATGTAATGAGTGCAGTGGATAGAGGTGAACCAGTGGATGTCATCTACCTGGATTTCCAGAAAGCATTTGCTAAGGTGCTGCACAAGAGGCTTATAAATAAGATACGGATGCATGGAGTCGGTGGAAGTGTATTGGCATGGAAAGTGGATTGGTTAACCAAGAGAAGCCAGTGAGTTGCTATAAATGGGTATTTCTCCGGTTGGCAGTCAGTGGTGAGTGGGGTGCCGCAGGGGTTGGTGCTGGGCCTGCAGCTGTTTACCATTTACATTGATGATTTGGAAGAGGGGACTGAGTGTAGCGTAGCAAAATTTGCTGATGACACTAAACTGAGTGGAAAAGCAAATTGTACAGAGGATGTAGAGAGTCTGCAGAGGGATATAGATAGGTTAAGTGAGTGGTCCAATGTCTGGCAGATGGAATACAATGTTGGTAAATGCGAGATCATCCATTTTGGAAGGAAGAATAGAAGAGCAGATTATTATTTAAATGGTGAAAGATTGCAGCATGCTGTTGTGCAGAGGGACTTGGGAGTGCTTATTCATGAATCGCAAAAAATTGGCTTGCAGGTTATTAAGAAGGCAAACGGAATGTTGGCCTTCATTGCTAGACAAATTGAATTCAAGAGCAGGGAGGTCATGATGCAACTATACAGGGTACTGGTGAGGCCGCACTTGGAGTACTGTGTGCAGTTCTGGTCTCTGTATTTGAGGATTGATACAGTGGCTTTGGAGGCAGTGCAGAGGTGGTTCACCAGGTTGATACCAGGGATGAAGTGGTTAACCTGTCAGGAGATGTTGAGTCACCTAGGACTATACTCTCTGGAATTCAGAAGAATGAGAGGGGATCTTATAGAAACATACAAAATTTTGAAATTTTAAGATAGAAGTAGGAAAGTTGTTTCCATTGGTAGGTGAGATTAGAACTAGGGGACATTGCCTCAAGATTCAGGGGAGAAGATTTAGGACGGAGATGAGGAGAAACTGTTTTTCCCAGAGAGTGGTGAATCTGTGGAATTCTCTGCCCAGGGAAGTAGTTGAGCCTTCTTCACTAAATATATTTAAGATACAGTTAGATAGATTTTTACATAGTAGGGGAATTAAGGGTTATGGGAAAAAGGCAGGTAGATGGAGCTGAGTTTACGGACAGATCAGCCATGATCTTATTGAATGGCGGGGCAGGCTTGATGGACCGGATGGCCTACTCCTGCTCCTATTTCTTATGTTCTTATGTTTATGTTCTTATGTCAAAACTGAGCAATACATCACCATCAAGGACATATGTACAAAAAGGTGCTGGAAAAAGGCCAGGAACGTCATGAAGGATCTTGCATATACTTCTCATTGACCGTTTGTCCAACTCCCATCAGGAAGGAGGCTACAGAGCATCCATGCCAGGACCACCAGACTCAAAAACAGTTACTTTCCCCAAGCAGTAAGTCTGATCAACACCTCCACACACTAACCCACCCCTCCACACCCAAATCAGCACTACTTTATCATTTCCTGTCAGTCACCTTATGTAAAGATACACCTGTGCCTACTGTCACTTTATGGACATGCAATCAATCAGTGTATATAAGCTATCTTATGTGTATTTTTATTTATTGTGTTTTTATTGTACTGCTTCCTCCATGACCTGGTTCAACATGTTGACATTGTGTGGAAGCTTGCATGCTTCAAGGTCTCCATCAGGCGATGCCAACTTAGGGCCACCCATGTTTGAATGCCGGTGGATGAGATGCCAGACGAAGATTGATCCAATCCCGGCTCACAGATGGATAGATTCATGTCTGCCCCTCCTGGGCCAGACTTCGTCATGTATCAAGCCAACTTTCCCAGGTTTCCCCTGTGGTGGCCCAACGCAGGACATTCTCTACCTGGTCCAAAATTGCCCTCTCACCAAGATCCAAGATGGATTTGCCGCGGTCCATCGATACAGCGACAAGCTGGAGGAGTGGCTTGACAAAAACCAATTAAACGTGTGAAGCAAAAAACACCTGCTATATGAAACAACGTCATTGTACTGCATTCGATCTGGTGTAACAATTATTCTGTCTTCCTTTACACTTATGTACAGGAAATGCCATTAAACAATCTCAGATCTATAACTCTTTCTAATTATTCAGTGTCATTGGACTTCAGTATGGCCTTTGACAAGGTTCCATACGGAAGGTTAGTTAGGAAGGCTCAATCGTTAGGTATTAATATTGAAGTAGTAAAATGGATTCAACAGTGGCTGGGTGGGAGATGCCAGAGAGTAGTGGTGGATAACTGTTTGTCAGTTTGGAGGCCGGTGACTAGTGGTGTGCCTCAGGGATCTGTACTGGGTCCAATGTTGTTTGTCATATTCATTAATGATCTGGATGTTGGGGTGGTAAATTGGATTAGTAAGTATGCATATGATACTAAGATAGTTGTGGATAATGAAGTAGGTTTTCATAGCTTGCAGAGAGATTTAGGTCAGTTAGAAGAGTGGGCTAAAAGATGGCAGATGGAGTTTAATCCTGATAAATGTGAAGTGCTACATTTTGGTAGAACTAATCAAAATAGGACATACATGGTAAATGGTAGGGCATTGAGGAATTCAGTAGAACAGTGTGATCTAGGAATAATGGTGCATAGTTCCCTAAAGGTGGAATCTCATGTGGATAGGGTGGTGAAGAAAGCTTTTGGTACGCTGGCCTTTATAAATCAGAGCATTGAGTATAGGAGTTGGGATGTAATGTTAAAATTGTACAAGGCATTGGTGAGGCCAAATGTGGAGTATTGTGTACATTTCTGGTCGCCAAATTATAGGAAGGATGTCAACAAAGTAGAGAGAGTACAGAGGAAATTTACTAGAATGTTACCTGGGTTTCAGCACCTAAGTTACAGGGAAAGGTTGAACAAGTTAGGCCTTCATTCTTTGGAGCGTAGAAGATTGATGGGGGACTTGATAGAGGTATTTAAAATAATGAGGGGGATAGATAGAGTTGACGTCAATAGGCTTTCTCCATTGAGAGTAGTGGAGATTCAAACAAGAGGACATGAGTTGAGAGTTAAGGGGCAAAGGTTTAGGGGTAACATGAGGGGGAACTTCTTTACTCAGAGAGTGGTAGCTGTGTGTAACGAGCTTCCAGTAGAAGTGGTAGAGGCAGGTTTGATTTTGTCATTTTAAAAAAATGGATAGGTATATGGAAAGGAAACGAATGGAGGGTTATCAGCATGGACTAGAAGGGCCGAGATGGCCTGTTTCCATACTGTAATTGTTATATGGTTATATGGTTATTGCCAACACATTGCTCATCCTTGCAAAGTAAGGTCTGGACTATAAAGAATTTGACCTTATTGGCTAATCCACACACTATTGTCCCTCAACATTCATTCCGGAGAATTGCAATGCCTTGCCAGTCCCTCAAATGCACAGTATAATCGCTTATACCTTGTCCAATGTACAGTGATTGCATGCACCAAATTTTGTAGCTTTGAGATATTTAAATCAATGCTGGATTATAGTGTGACTGTAATTCTTCTATGGTTCTATCAAAGGGATTTCAACTACACTGAGAGATACCAAGAATTTAACTAACATTGCAATTAAGTGACCATTAATTGAGGTCACTTCCATTAATAACATGGCGTTCTTTCAGTCACAAGTCACAGCTATTTGTTCTTCACCACTTTTGCCTGTAAATTTTACAAAATGATTTGTCTTTGGACAATACTTTCTGCAAAGGAATACAGCAGGCATCATGAGTTCATGTGTTCAGAAGTGGCAGATCGCGGAGTACATACTTTGCGGTTTTACGTATGTGCTGTTTAACTGGTACCCCTCATTTATATTTTGCGTTGTGTGGGAATTAGTGCGGAGATATTTCAGGGAAAGGGTTACCCAGATTTATCTGTCAGGATGGCACCTATTGAGGCCAGGCAACATCAGGTCGAGAACCCTGATGATCTAAGCCAGCCCTTGACTTTAATTATAACCGTTCATAAGCCCTTCACCCCTAGGCAGAAACAGCATTTTTGTCAGAGTTGCCCTCACTTAAAGTCACATGTGAGAATTCAGTACAAGCTTGAGGAAATGGTTCAGATCTACTAGATGCACCCTGAAGATATCCAGGTGTTGGAAAAAGCTAAGTGCTTGAGGAATATGTGGGACAGTGCGGGATGGCACATGGGAAACAACTGGGAATGTCAGCAATGAAGAAAGATATCGCTCTTTTAAAGGGGAAATAAGGCAGTGGCTGGGGGGAGGTGAGAGTCACTGGGAAATGATAATGTCAGTGATTCAAAGAGCTGATGAGACATCCATGGATTATGTAGAACATAAATATTAAGCATTTGAGGAGAATTCAGGGTTGGATAATCCAGGGAGGGACAATCCTGTCTTCCTGAAAATGATGAAGGAAGGCCTGACCTCAGCCCACCAGAAAGTTTTAAATTTGTGGTTCACCTACTCTGCAATAGTTTTATGGACCAGTGAGATAGACCAAAAAAAGTGCAAGAGAAATTGTAGAGTGGTTGTAGTGGATGCAGCTGCTATGACATCACAGAGCTTTGCTTGGTGTGCCAGCAACCACGACATGTAGCAAAGGACTGCCGGACCAGGCACACAACAGTAGAGAAGATGATATGCTCCAGGTGTGGTCTATTGGGGCATGGTTGGAGGTAGTGTCCACAAACGAGGAATAAGCAGGCAAAGGTCACGTCAGACACGCAATCTCCCACCCCATCAGCACCCAGTCTGTCCAATATGACTGCTGATCATATCAAAGAGCTGGTGAAGATGGCTTCTAGGTCAGAAAACTAGCAGGTGGTGGCCCCTCTGCCAATGCTGGTGACCTGGGGTTGTACACAACATCATTGTTAGGGGGCCAACAATACAGTATATTAGTGGACACGGGCATCGGTATCGATAACTGATCTACTCTTGCCAACAACTGGACAGGCTAGTTATATTACAGGTGTAGGAGGGAAAACAGTGAAAACAGAAAGACGCGAGTCATGGGTACTCAGAATCAGCAGAGTGTAGCTTCCAGAGTATTTCTGAGTCTGTCCAAATAGTGAGGGTACTATCCTTGGTATAGACGTCCTAAGGGAAGTAGGGGGCGTTATGGATTCGGGAAAGGAAGCAATAAAATGGACGTCAGGGCCAGCGAACATGTACACAACCTGACTCGCATAGTCACAGTTGCCCCGATCAGATAGTGCCAGGATAGTGTCATTGGGTTACTTTGTAAGCAGTTCCCAGCGGTGTGAGACACAAGTAAGATTGTTGTTGAGTAAAGATGAGCCCAGTTAAAATAGAGGGGGCCTGCATAAACCCAATAAACAGCGTCCAATAAAAACTGATGTACAGACAGATGTTCAGGGTATCGTGAAGGAACTAAAACACCAGGAGATACTCAGAGAGACTGCGTCAACTACTAACTCGCCTAGAAGGCCTGTAAAGAAGCACAATGGATCATATTGATTAACAATAAACTATACTGCCCTTAGTAAGACCACGCTGAGATTGCATCTCATTGTGGCGAGCCCTGTTACAGTCCTGAATGGCCTGTCTCCACAACATAACGTTTTCTCAGTCCTGGATATCGCTAGTGGATTTTGGGGGCTCCTCTTAGCATCTGAGGCACAAGACTGATTTGCCTTCACCCTGGGTGGGCAGCAGTGTACGTGGACCAGATGCCCCCAGGGCAGGGATTCCACAATAGCCCGGCCATCTTTCATAAGGTCACAGCACAGACTTTGGAAAAGCTCAATCTAACGCCCTACTGGGCGACCATCTTATATTATGTAAATGATCTACTAATCACTTCGGAAGGTGACACAGGTGATTTAGGGGTGATAGCCAGTGTTTTAGAGACACTGTGAGACAAGGGATTTAAAATCAGTCTACACAAGGCTTAGGTAGGAAAGCAAACTGCACAGTACCTAGGCTACACCATCCCAGAGAGGAAGGACAAGTCAGATGACAGACGTTCTTCAATCAACTTCATACCCCGCCCAGTAAACGTACGGGGAGTGTGGAAGGTAGTGGGTCTATTCAATTACTGCCATAATTTCATGCCACAGTTCTCAGCACTAGTGACTCTGATACAGGCCTTCAATAAAGGAGGGAAGCCCGCTCTGGAGGAAGTAAGCCAGGGGCCAGATGAGGAAAAGGCCTTTACAAAGGTCAAGGTAACTCTGGTGTCTGCACTTGTGCTAGAAGGACCAGATGCGGCTCAGCTCTTTCTCCTAGACTGCAGCAAAGAGGGAGGGTACCACACGCAGTCGTGGTGCAGGGCCGTGGAGACTCAGGAAGGTCAGTGGCATATAACAGCACAGACACTTGTTGCAGCAGGACTTCCCCACTGCTTAGCAGCTTTAGACTGCGTCGTGTGGGCAACACGAGTGAGCGAAAAAGCTGTAATGATGGGACAGCTCAGACCATTGTAGGGCTTCTGAATACAGGGAGGCTGAGAGCAGTCACTGAGTGCAGAAGGGCAGCTTGGGAGGCAGTTGTCATCCCCAAAGGCGAGTCAGTAACGATAGGGACACTGGAATGAATCCTGCGGGCACCATCCTAACAGAGGGGGAGGCACACGAGTGCCAAATGGAAATAGAGCAGGAAGATGATATCGGTGTGAAAGAAACACCGCTGGAAGAGGAAGCAGGGGCAATTATTATAGATGGATCTCGGAGGTACATACACAGGAAGCCATGGACTGGGTGAAGAATTAGCTTCAGGAGCACGGCCAGAGTTGCTCAGCTCAGGTGGCAGAACTGGAGACCCTGATAGAAGCCTGTGCTAGAGTAAAGGCAGACGAGTAAATACATATATAGGCAGCCAGTGTGCCTTTGGGGTGGTATATTATTATTTGATGGCATAGGCACGATAAGAGTTTGTAACCTCAGCAGGGGTGGGGCACCTAATACGAGAACTCCTGGAAGCAGTGAGTCCGCCAGCAGAGGTGACAGGGATTAAAGTAAAAGCTCACCAGAAAGAGGAGAGTAGGGAGCAGAGAGGAATGAATGGGCGGACATCACTGCAAAGAAGGCAGCAGCGGAACAAGAGGGAATTGAAGGTGCAAGTGTGCAGGAAGAAACGACTGAAGCCAGTTTAGTAAAATAGTATGAAAGGTGGAGGTAGAAGAGGAGAAAGGGAGCAAAGGAGGGACCAGACGGGTGCTGGACGCATTGGAAGGAGTCGTGGCATGACAACGTTTACAGATACTACTGAAGTTATATCATGGGGTGATGCATCAGGGAAGGCAAAGCATGATCACTACCCTCCGGCAGGCGTAGTGGTGGCCAGGGATGGCCGAGGATGTTGAGAAATTCTGCTGCCATTGAATCATTTATGCCAAGCATAACCCTGGTAAGGGCATAAAGCTATGGCTGAGGGGACCCTGGGAAAACATCCAGATCGATTTCTTTGGGCCCCTGCCATAAACAAGGGGGGAAAGCTACTGTCTAGTAATTATGGATCGCTTCACTCCATGGGTAGAGGCTTTTCCAACAAGGGACTGGATTGCCAGCATTGCTGCCTGGATTCCAGTTCAGGAAATCCTCCAAAGGTTGGGAATACCAGTCCAGGTGGAATCGGATCAGGAAGCACATTTATGGAAAGTGATGAAGGAAAAGTGCCGACTGTTAGGGATTCATCAACGGTTCCATGTACCCGACCAGAGTTCAGGAATGGTAGAAAGGATGAACTGAACAATCAGGAATGCCTTAGCCAAAGCTAAAGCTGAGACGGGAGAGACATGGGTTGATGGCTAGGATCACCAGGAATTCTGATGAGATTTCAACCAACCCCAAGCTGCATACTTGGTCTCCTATGGGGTAATTATGGGTTGCGGGGAGCCTTGGGCTCACAGGGATAGAATGACCCAGTGTGTGAAAGACCTTTGTAACCAGCTTAAAGTGTTGAAGGACCGAGCAAAACAACAGCAGCACATCGCTGATCGGAGAGAGCCGGAAGGAAAGGAGATGGTCCTCCCACAGCCCGGTGACTAATCATGGTGAGGGTGTTGCCTGAAAGGGCAAGGTTTGCTCCCTGATGGATAGGGCCACAGATGGTACTTTTAACAAGTGACACTTGTGTGTGCCTGCAAATCCGGCGAGGCAGTCAGTGGAAACACAGGACTCAGATTAAACTCACCTTCTTGCTGCTCCCAGAGAGAGCTGGGGATCCAGTGTATCCAGTAACTGTGTAATTGCAGAGAACCTAAGAGTTGAACACCAGCCACATACCACAGCTGACGGAAACACACCCACAGCAATCGCGGAGGCAGAAGACACCAAGAGTTTGACAGAAGCCCGTGAATAGCATGCTAGAGCATGGTCATATTGTTACTCAGTAATAAAGGCTGTTTGCAGAAGGTAGAAAATTAGTTGAATAGCACAGAATTGAAAAAATATTGGGGAAAATAGATGGGGAGGGATTTAAGTTAAAGCAGAGACAGCAAGTTCCACAACTTCAATGGCATGGCAGAATGAGAAATATTGCACTTGACATCTGAAAGCAATCTCGCAATGCCAGAATGGGGAGTGAATGGGTCCTATCAGCAGTCAGCCCAGCTATCGAGTCATTCAAATAGAGACCACTCCAACCCCTCCCTGGACGTCGATGAGAGAGCCTGTGAGCCTCATGCACTTACCTTGCTGGTGTCCCTGGAAAGAGAGTTTAGCTACCAGAGAATGAAGAGGTGAAGACAAGGAATATGATTAAGCTGGAATTGTCAGCAGGGGAGCAACCAACAGGAATACGAATGAAGCGGCATTCCTAAAGACTGTATTTCAAATTTCTGGAAGAATCTCTCTGCTTAGCATTTTGTAGGTAGTGATTAGGGATGATAAGGTAGATGTAGATACACATAAAATAATTGGTGGGGGGGTGGATTCTGAGGCAGGGCATTTCTGCTGTCCTATTTTGAGTAGATCCTCCTTTAGGTTGGCCTTTGCTGGTATAAATTTATTTTTGTCCAGGAGGGCCAAAAGGAGGGACTGTTAGAGCAATTTTTGGGTTTAACTCATTTACATTTAGCAAGTTATTTCAGCCACCAATCTTCAAACCTAAATGTAAATTGTAGCTCTGAACAATAGGTTCCTAAAAGCTGTGAATCACGGACCAGACCAGATTAAAATTCATTTAGATATCTGTGGTGTGGGTGCAAGTCAGGAGGTGTGAAGTTTGTATTTACAAACCCCATTTCCAGAAAAGTTGGGATATTTTCCAAAATACAATAAAAACAAAAATCTGTGATATGTTAATTCATGTGAACCTTTATTTAACTGACAAAAGTACGAAGAAAAGATTTTCAATAGTTTTACTGACCAACTTAATTGTAGTTTGTAAATGTACACAAATTTAGAATTTGATGGCTGCAACACACTCAACAAAAGTTGGGACAGAGGCATGTTTACCATTGTGTTACATCACCTTTCCTTTTAATAACACTTTTTAATCGTTTTGGAACTGAGGATACTAATTGTAGTAGATTTGCAATTGGAAATTTTGACCATTCTTGCTTGATATAAGACTTCAGCTGCTCAACAGTCCGAGGTCTCCGTTGTCTGATTCTCCTCTTCATGATGCGCCATACATTTTCGATAGGAGATAGATTTGGACTGGCAGCAGGCCAGTCAAGCACACGCACTCTGTGTCTACAAAGCCACGCTGTTGTAGCCCTGCAGAATGTGGTCTGGCATTGTCCTGCTGAAATAAGCATGGACGTCCTGGGAAGAGGCATTGCCTTGATGGCAACATATGTCTCTCTAAAGTCCTAATACACACCTCAGAGTCAATGGTACCTTCACATACATGCAACTCACCCATGCCATGGGCACTGATGCACCCCCATACCATCACAGATGCTGGCTTTTGCACCTTTCGCTGATAACAATCAGGATGGTCGTTTTCATCTTCGGCACGGAGAAATCAACGCCCGTTTTTTTCGAAAACTAGCTGAAATATGGACTCATCTGATCACAGCACATGGTTCCACAGTCTTTCGGTCCATCTGAGATGAGCTTGGGCCCAGAGAACCCGCCAGCGTTTCTGCATAGAGTTGACGTATGGCTTCCTCCTTGCATAATACAGTTTCAAGTTGCATTTCTGGATGCAGCAACGGACTGTGTTAAGTGACAATGGTTTTCCGAAGTACTCCCGAGCCCAGGTGGCTATAATTGTCACAGTAGCATGACGGTTTCTTAGGCAGTGCTGCCTGAGGGCTCGAAGATCACGCGCATTCAACAGTGGTTTCCGACCTTGCCCTTTACGCACTGAGATGTCTCTGAATTCTCTGAATCTTTTCACAATATTATGTACTGTAGATGTTGAAAGACCTAAATTCTTTGCAATCTTGCATTTGGAAATGTTCCTTTTGAACTGACGAACAATTCTCTCATGAATTTTGGCACAAAGGGGTGAGCCACGACCCATCCTTGCTTGCAAAGACTGACCCTTTGATGCACGCTACTTTTATACCCAGTCATGATACCTCACCTGCTACCAATTAGCCTGTTTAATGTGGAGTCTTCCAAACCAGTGTTACTTGAATATTCTGTGCACTTTTCAATCTTATTTTAACTCTGTCCCAACTTTTGTTGAGTGTATTGCAGCCATCAAATTCTAAATTTGTGTATATTTACAAAATACAATTAAGTTGGTCAGTAAAACTATTGAAAATCTTTTTGTAGTGTTCTCGCACAGGTGTAAAAGAACTCTGAACTAAACACCAAGCATAAATCAGTCAATGAGGTGGTCCCAGTAAGATTAACCGTTTACCGTTCACTCTTCCACATTAACGTATGGTGAAAACTGTTGATAGAACAATACAAAATATATACAGTATTTGTTTCCTTCTTGACATCACATTTACATCATAAATACTTACAGAAGTAAAACTACAACTATATTACGTTAAAGTGCAACATACAGTCAGAATCTACCTACGCCATCGACTGGCTTTAAATACACTTCAACACAAACTATCCACAACTCTTTAAATAACAAAATTCTGTTAATTACTTTTAACAGAATCAGCATTAACATTTTAAATTCAACATGTCGATTATCTCATGAACTTACGGCATTGCTTCACTGATGTTTCTAGTGCGTAGAAAGAAAACTTTTCTTGCACTGATCCTGCACACATCAGCCCCCTCCTTCCCGTTTCTCCAAACCAGTATTTTCCCACAAGACGCGGCGTAACCGGGTGTGACGTCATCGCATGCCGCGATATATCACAGACAACGAATTTACTTTAAACAACCTTAACTTTAACTAGAAAACGATAACAAATGAATTACTAAAGCGAAAATATAATGAACTAAACAAATGCCTTAAAGCAACACACTTTTCTTTGTACTTTTGTCAGTTAAATAAAGGTTCACGTGAATTAACATATCACAGATTTTTGTCTTTATTGCATTTTGGAAAATATCCCAACTTTTCTGGAACTGGGGTTTGTAGTTTTAAAGAAAGCATTGTAGATTCATTGTAAATATGGAATTGTCCTTTGATAACAAGCCTCTCATTGGACCAGCCAGACCTGCTGTATCTTGTTTTGTCAAATAAAGAAACTGCTTCATATCTACCAGTACTTTACTCTGGTGACTTCATTCATGCAGTAATATACCCAATAATTCAAAGTAAATGTTAAATGCCACTTTTGTGCAATTATATTTCTGCAGGTTTCTAATGTATTCTATTTGCCTTGTTTTTACATGTATTACATCCCTGTGTTTTGGCTACATTTCTTCAAACTGCACACCCATACATTTCACTCTATGATTACACAGTCACAGTAGGTTTACATGTGTAGTATATTGTTTTTAGGAATGCCAAGGGAAATATACCCCAAGGCCCAACTAACAACTGATCCTGAATGATGGTACATTATAGGTTGTACTGTTTAAGCTGTTGACATAATGTCACAAGGTAGTAGAGATTCTACTAATCTTACGATAACAATCACACTTAGTATTGAAATATATATGATCCTCAAATGAACATACATCAAGTACAATTTCCTCATCCACTCCCATACGTACATAACTGAAACACTCCATGGATAATTGACCACCATTTGAACTATTTTGATTTTACTGCTGGTATCCATTTATAACATTGAGTGTGCCAGTGGTAAAACTAAATGGATGACCATGGTCAAACATGCGAATTCTTAAAGACTGGTGCTTTCTAAGAAATTAAAATACACCTGGCAGTGACTTGTTGAATTCAACTTCCTGCCTGCTTGTTTTTTTTTCTTCAGAGGCGACTATGAACACTCTATGAACTGTGGAGAACTTTATTTTATCACAGTTGGATGCTGTGTGTACCAAGTATAATGGGCACTGCAGAAGCTGAGAGCAATATGATACTTTGTCCTCTAAATAAGATGGCTAGAGAAATAAAATACTGCTCGATATAAACAGAGAAATCTATGATGTACACAATTCATTGTTGCATTTGTTAAATAGCTACAAAAATTAAAGAATTGTTTTTACATATTTTGCTTGAAATGTCTGATAGAATAAAAAGCCATATAGCATAACTTAAAGGCTACTACCAACTAATAAAAGTCTGTTTACATGTCACCTTAATAATTTAAAATAGTCATAAATTAAGCTGCTTGTATTTTGCTGACCAAGAGCTGAAATGTCATCTGTGACTGAAGTAGGCACTGATAAATATTAAGTATTTGGACAAAGTAATATTAGGTGACATCATTTTCATATAAACACAGTTGATATGTTGCAGATGCTACAATTGTAAACAATAAATACAGCCCATAGCTTCATACCAATAAAATTCACCCAGCCATTTAGCAGGGTATCCATTTCAATGTTGAAAAGGTTGTGGGAGTGCCTACATTTGTTTTAATTACACTATTTTATACTTGGTAAATATGTCTGTGTTTCTGATGTCAGCTTATCTTTTACACACAGAAAAAAACTTATAAACAGTCCTCTGGTGATATTTTATTGCATTTGGTTGACATTGAAGTTCAAAGTTCAAAGTAAATTTTATTATCGAAGTACACATCTGTCACCACATACAATCCTGAGAATCATTCATCTACGGGCATTCTCAGCAAATCTATAGAACAGTAACTATAACAGGATCAATGAAAGATCAACCAGAAGATAACAAACTGCAACTGCAAATATAAATAAATAGCAATAAATAAGGAGAACATGAAATAACAAGATAAAGAATCCTTAAAGTGAGATCATTGGTTGTGGGAGCATCTCAATGGATGGGCAAGTGAGTGTAGTTATCCCATTTTGTTCAAGAGCCTGATGGTTGTGGGGCAGTAACTGTTCCTGAACCTGGTGGTGTGAGTCCTGAGGCTCTCGTACCTTCTACCTGATGGCAGCAGTGAGTAGAGAGTATGGCCTAGGACATATAGCCAAATGTATCAGCCCCACGACTGTGGTACATGTAAACAATGTACCATGTTGCAAATGTAGTTCTTCCATACAAGCACATTGATCTCAGATAATAATGTTTCTTTTGGATTAGTCAAAACGTATCCACATCAGCAATGAAGAACCTATTTAATGCACAATTACATTATCAAGTAAGAGAGAATGGCTTGATGTCATTGGAGTGTATTGAATGACACAGCAGAGAAAGGGGCAGTTTTGGCCATTCGGTATCCCTCAGCATCTGTGATAGAATATTGCTGTTAATCTCATTACCTTAATCTTTCTACATAGTCTTCTACAATTTTCCCTCTTCAGGTATTCATTAGATTTTCTTTTCAATGCTGATTTTAAAAATACTTCCACCATTCTCAAGCAATGCATTTCAGTTGGCTTCTATGTAGTTCAACTTAGTGTAAACACAGTTAATGATGCAGCTTTTTTTTTTTGGCCATTAAAAATAACTGTTCCCTTCCAGTTTTTTAAGAATTCAGTTTATCAGATGCAGAACTATTCCTTGAAATCATCTTACACCTTCAGGGCAAATTCAAGTTTCACAGGAACGCTCTACCTTTGTAAAGGGGGGGGGGGGTGACACCTGTATATTATTTCTGTTTTTGCACAATTTTTAATCTATCCAACGTATGTATGCTGTAATTGATTTTTTTCCATCTATATTATGTGACATTGAACTGCTGCTGCTAAGTTAACGAATTTTACGTCACGTGCCGGAGATAATAAACCTGATTCTGATTCTGACTGTTATTGTGAAAGCATGTGTATTTGGAATATGGGTTTATGAAAGGGAAATTGAATCTTATGTATATATACCATTTATGTTGTATTAATCTAAAGTGGGAGGATTACACTTTTTGAGCAATAACCCCCCCACCCCGCTTAGCATTATGTATTGACCTGCTGTCAGTGCATGCGCTGTTGTCTACACCTATGCATTGTTTTCTCTCACTCCTGTTGCATTGTGAATATATCAGTTAAAGCCATCTCCCGTGTGCATGCTTTTATTTATAGTTGTGCACAGACACAACAGAAAGTGTCACTGGCTGCATCACTGCCTGGTATGGAAGCTTAAATACACAGGGTTGTAGACTCTGCTTGCTTCATCACATGTAGAGCCTTCCTCACCAGCGAGGGCCATCTTTAAGAGGCAGTGCCTCAAGTCAGCATCTATCACTATCGACCCTCACCATCTAGGGCATTCTCTATTCTCGTTACTATGATCAGGAAGGGGATACAGGAGCCTGAAGATTCGTACGTAATTATTCAGGAACAGCTTCTTCCACACCACCATCAGATTTTTGAATGGTCTATCAACCAATGGATACCACCTTGATGTTCCTTTTTTTCATACTATTAATTTATTTTTGTAACATAATTATTTTTATATTTTACACTGTACTACAGACATAAAACAACAAAGTCCCTGTCATATAACTGAGTGATAATAGATCAGATTCAGATTTTATTTCATTAATTGAATTTCCTTCCCAGACCTTCTACTGCTTAGATCACAATTGCTAATTCATATTGGTTCAAGAAGAGCTACCATATTAGTTTGTGGACTGGTGCTGAGCCAGTTTCAGCTCGCCATTCCTGTAACTTCCTAAGCAAACAAATTGTAGGTTGAAGGTTGCAAGGCCAGATTTCCATTGCTGCAGATCCAGTCAGTTGCCATGTGACAGCAAGATGTGGCTGCTATTGGTCTGCGACTTTGATCAAATTTACAAGATTACAGGAACAAGTGTAAGTAAAGATTTCACTCCTTCTCACTTTTTCTTCCTGAGCACAATAGCACAAAGCCTTTTTTTGCTGTCTCTAATTGATTGAAAAAGTGGTTACATTCTCTGAGCAGCTTTTAAGAATGAAAAAACGACTTTGGGAAAACAGCAGAATGCTCCCTTGCCATTTTCTGACAGATCTAAATAAGTCACATATTGAGTTTTTTTCATTAAACTTTAAACATGGAATGAAATCTAACACAGTAGGTAAACAAAAAATACTCTTAAACATTCTTTGGTTACCAAGATGATGAACAATACTTAGCTGACAGTTGCTGGATCATGCTGGATCATTCAGGTAACTTGTTTTGTTCCTTGAGTTCCAATGGCTTGGTTGAAGGCAGATCAGAACACAGTAGCAGAAGTATCAGTATGATTTGGTTGTGGCATCATGTTATCATTGCTCCTTGCCTTGCTGACCAGCAGCTCAAAGCCAGCTCTGCATATGTGCACCCAGGGACACTGGAGACAGTAAGTGCTGAAGCAGCATAGTGGTTAGCATCAGCTCGGGCTCGAGTTCGGAGTTCAATTCCGAGGTCATCTGTACGTCCTCCCCATGGAATGCTTGCTTTTCCTCTGGGTGCCCAGTTTCCTGCTACAGTCCAAGGCTGTACTGGTTGGTAGGTTTATTGGTCATTGTAAATCATCCCATGATTAGACTAGGATTGAATCAGGGGTTGTTAGGCAGATCGGCTCAAAGGAATAGAATTGCCGACTCTGCGCTGTATCTCTATATAAATAAACAAAGGAGCAAATCAAACCAGCTGCTGGAAGAACTCAACAGGTCAGGCAGTATCCATGGTGGGAAATGAACAGTCAACATTTCTGATTGAGACCCTTCGTCTGGGTACGTGTACAGTCATTGGGCTGACAAAAGCGACATTGAGGGGGCACCATTAGTCTGGTAAAACATCACTAGGTATTTTGCTGAGGCTAACTGCTGTGGCCAAGCCCGGAATGCAACGCAGATGGCCTGCTTACCAGCTGCAATGTGAAAAAAGCTTGGGGTTTCATTCTGCACAATTTTTCAAATAAGCTTTCCCAACAGGAACAAAAGAACTGTTTCATTAATAAATGGGAATCTAAATTGAAAAATAAAACTCCTGGCAGACGCTATGTTTAAATGAACAGGGATTAGTGTGTGTGGGTATGATACCAAGAGCAGCAGGGTAAGTTTGTGCAAGTCACCATGTAAAAGTAAACAATGATTCTGCACCGAGGGGGAGTGCAGATGCAATTGGAGACACATTAACTGGATTAGATCAGATAGACTCTGAATTGCCATGCTCACAATCCTGCATGCTCTAGGCAGTGAAATATGGTTTATATGTGCTGTTCTGAAGACTTAATCAATTTATCTCTTGTAACATTTGATAAACTATGAAGGCCAATTAACTCAGTAGTCCACAGACAATATACATCTCAATTAACTAACCAGCTGAAAGATTATTTTAGTTGAAGGCTGTAACTAATCGTTACAGAGTAATAGAAGATAAAATACATTTGTTGATTATTGTAAAAAGAGCAAAAAGATCCTAGAGAATGACTAATTTTATGTCAAAGCATAGAAATAAAATAGATGTTTCAATATATATGCCGTGAATTGCAACTTTATAGAAATTTTCTAAATGTAATGTCTGATGTCTTACTTTTTGAAAGAATAATTAACTTAAATATATGGAAGGGCAAAACAATTTTGATGCCTGAAATGTAAACTATCAAGGAAAATACTTCAGCCTGAAGCAGAATGCTGACTAATCCATTGAGTATTTCCACTATTATGCTTCAAATATATGGAAACATCTTCTAGATACAAAAATAAGTTCATATTCTTCAATTACAAAGAAATTTAAAGTCTCACTAAAATGCTTTCAGCAAATACCATGAGGTCATATAATGTAGAAAGTAATGTATCGATGACAGATCCACGGCAAATCTTCACACAATCTTCTGTAACTGTACAGGTTAATAAATGGGATCTCCCCACCTGGGTGGGCTGAAGATACCAGTGAATGAAACATCAGACGTCAAGATGAAGACTTTACATTAACTAACAATACATTCCTGATAAAGGAGCTGCAACATTAACAAGGAATCTAATTTCAGCTTTAATCTGGTCTATAATGTTCACTTGTTTTTTTTTAAATGGTACTTCTCTCTATTTTCAAGATACCTTCTGTTGCAAAGTACATAATTTGAAAATCATCGGCATTGTAATAAGATTGCTTAGTTTTAAAGTAAGTGTGGGCTATTCACATAGCTTGCGGTTTCTTAGTCATTACTGTCCTTAGCAATAGACACACCATGACCTTTTACCTTATCAGACCCCATACTCAGCAGCCCATGAATTCTCCCCCTCCTGTGCTTCTACTGCAATCAGACATTTGTCTGGAGAGGTTGGCAGCACTTATGGGAAAAAAAAGTTCAAAAGAATCTAATTGACTTATCTTCAAAAATAATATGTCTTAAATTTGAAATTAACCGCTAAATATCGACATAGATATATAATTGTATTTTAACAGCTTTCAATACCCTTAAAAATCTTCCTCTTAATTAAATGTACAAACAAACTCACAAATGTTTAGCACATTCATATGTCATTGCTGAAGAAGAGTAATTTCAGGGGCAAGTCAGAATTTTGCCTGTAAAAATGGTTCATTCACATGCATGATGTCTATTCAGTTCTTCTGAGCTTTAGCCCAAAAGTGGGTACCAATGTATTCAATAGAAATTATTTGAAAAGTAATTTTACATTTGTATAAAATATTAAACTTATTGCTGTAGAAGTAGAACTGTTTAAGTGCCAACAAAATCCTGAAACAAAAAAAAAAGAAGGTATATATTTTGGCTGCAACTTAAGAACTACAATTGCCCTCCAGAGCATTTACTGTTTTATTCCAGCTTTCTACTATTCTTGGATTTCATTTAACCTTTGATTCTTGTTGCATTAGTGGTGGTGCAATTGCCTCTTTGTTCCTCTCTTTGCTGAGCTGTTTTTACTGCAATTTTAATTAAACACTTGGAGAATGAGTTTGGAGCCAGTACCATTGGTCTCCATTATGTATTAATGACAATTACTGAAGTGGTTTTTAATGAGACCAGTATTTGGAACTGGAGAGATGGCATAGTGCCAACAAGTTCCCTTGATGGAAAAAAATCCACTGAAGTATGAGAATCCTTAAAATAATTTTTAAATTTTAAGAAGTACAAGATAATATTTGATAATGGCAATCTGACTTCCTTGCTGTTACTGTGGTGCATCATAGTCTTGGGAATTGCTCATGCCAGAAACACAATTATATCCAGTAATATGTAGAAAATACTCAGTGCTCTTTTGGTTCAAATCCAGGGGATATGATATCAGATCCATTTTTAGCAGAGACACCAGTAGGGAATTGTTGGTATATTTCCCACTTGTGTGCCTTTGAAGTAGAGTAGATGTCAAGTTCCTTTGGTTCTCACCTTTCACTCCAAAAGACTCGGCATCATACAGATTTTCATTCATCTTTCTGTTCAGTTCCTACATGATCCCATCACCAAGATAATCTTCTTCATCTTCATCCCTCGATCTATTCTTCCCGCACGGGCCACTATTCTTGTGATCCCTTGGTATGCTCATCTCTTCCCATCCATCCCTTGCCGTTTCTTCATACCTTCCCTTGCAGCTCTGGTCTACTGCAATTATTGCTCATGATGTGGCCTTCTCCATATTGGAGAAACCAAGCATAAAGCAGATGACAGTTCAGCATGCCATGTACACTCTGACTGCAATGATCATCTGAGCTTCTTGTTCCACATCATTTTAACTCTCTTTTCCAGTCCCATATTAACCTGTCTGTCCTTGGACTTCCCCAAGGCCATGATGAGGCAAAACACAAATTGGATGAAAAACATCTCATATTTTGCAACCCAATGTTATGAGCATTGAATTTTCAAATTTCAGATAACCACATACCTACCTGTCCATCTACAGGAATTCTCTTTCCTTTGTTCACTTTCCCCATCCCCAGCCTTTCTTCCCTCCCCACTCAGTTCCATCCACCAATCACCCTGTTCTTTCTCCCAGGTTCTCTGTTGCATTTTCTACCATTTCCCATAAGGGTAGCCCTGAATTGTCTCACTTTCTAAACCCGTCTGCTTTTATTAACAAAGCCTCTGACTGCATTTCACCCATTTGCTGCACCTCTGATTACACAGCCTCTCTTCTAGGACAGAACAAAGATGTTTGTTCTGAACAAAAACCCGGCACATCTTTCCTTCACTTTTCTTTTTAGCATTCTGCAGGAACTGCTCCCTTCCTGATTCCCCGGTATACTCTTCCATTCCAACCAACCATCCCCAGTTTTCCTTCTATCTGCAGGCCTCGGTCTATCACCTCTTCTCTACCCAGCATCCATAAACCCAGCAGTGTTTCCAAATGAAGCAACAATTCAATTGCATTTCTTCCAATCTAGCGTAGTGCATTCAGTGTTCACAACATGGTCTGCCCTACGCTGGAGAAACCAATTGCAGAGTGGGTGATTGATTTGATCTGTGTCCAGTCCACAGGGCTGTGTCCCCTGCTCCTTTAGATTCCCATCTCACTCCCATCCTGACCTATTGGTCTGTGGCCTAATGTAAGGTTAAGAAATACATTGCATTGTTTCACCAAGGTTCTTGCAGCCTTCTGAATTCCATGTTGAATTCAACAACTTCAGGTAACTTGTCTTCTCAGTCTGTATCAGTCATCCACCTGAAGTATCAGTTCAGCTTGTTCCTTTTGTACTGCCTTTATTATCCCTCTCTGGGACAGAAGGACATGCTCAGCTTGGCCTGCTGGGATGTCCTCCCACTCTGCATTTCACAGCTTCCCCATTCTTTTGTCTGTGTTCTCTCTTTCTGACAACCCCTAATTCACTCAATGATGAGATAATCATGTTTACAACTTTCCCTCATGGTCACCCTGATTTTTTCTGCTATCAGAGGCACCCCCCCCCCCACCTTCCCTTCAGCCATACAAGCTTCTTTTGTCTCCTTTTCAGTTCAGATGAGGGGTATCGTCCCACAGCTGCAGGCTAAACTGCTGTGTATTTTGAGCATTTGCTGTTTTGGATGTTCAGTATCTACGGTTCCTTAGAGTTTAATCCCCCCTCATCTTGTCCCACCTATTACCTCACCCTCACCCCCACACCAACATCACTTCACAATGCTATAGTGTGTACTGACACTCTGTCCTGTTCCCTCTCAGAAATATTGGCCATCTCTTTGCTTCTGCAGATGCTGGTTGACTCATTGTATTTTTCTATTGTACTGTTTTTATTTGCCATTTGCAAGTTTCCCTATGACATGGAAGGAGGTATTCTACAAAGCAATCCCATTCCTCCACTAAACTCAAAACAACACAAGCAACAACAACAAAGCAACAGCAAAAAAAAAATCCTGATTTTCTCTCCCAATCATCCACACACCCTTGCACACAGAAGGATAGTCTTCCACACCCAGGACAGTTTATCTCTGGGTCTCCAGCTTTCTGTGGACTTATTGATTTGCGCATGCACATAGGTCCTTGGACTTCTCCAGGGGACCTACAAACCCAAGGCTTCAGCCATCGGGCCTTGACTTTCAGACGTCCAATTGGCCTTCAAGTTTTGAACTTCACTATCAATGCCAAGACTCACGATGACGACAGATGAGGATCTCAAACTCTAGTCCTCCAACTCCTGACCCTTGATGGAATGTGACGCCAAACTATTGAGCCCATCTTGCTGACTCTCATACCTAGGGGATCATCAGCCCTCGTGCCAGTGACCCTCAATTGTCCACCATCTTTAATGTGTGGGAGAAACCTGGAGCAACCAGATAAAACACTTACAGTTACAAGGAGAATATAGACAACACTGCAGATCAGGAATGAGCGTGGGTCACTGAAGTAGCAACTCTACTACCAGCACCGCTCTGCCACCCAAATCACAAGCAAATCTTGGTTAAAATTAGATTAAAAATTGTTGTGGGGTTAGAAACATCTGAAAGATGTTGAAGTCTGTTGTCATCTTCCTCCATTAAACGTAATTTCCCTTCCATCCCTTCCCAGCCCAGAATGTTTAAAATGTGTTGAATTTATATCCACTATGCTGTCAGATCAGTATAGGACAATAGCCTATGCACAATGGGTTCCACCCATTTATGGGAAAGTGTCAGCAGCTTGGAGGAAATTCACAGCCTACATCTTACAGATTTGATAATGGAGCACTCCCTCATTCTGCAGTGAAGTAATGTTTGGATTTGTGAGTAAATCCTATAGGACCAGGGGAAAGGGATTTTTGGCATTCCCAAAATTGATATAACATAGCAATAATGGAGAAGCTAACTGGTCTTAAGATGGCTTATACATCATCTGAAAGTACACTAATGACCACTTTATTCGGCATCTCTGGTACCTAACAAAGTGGCCACTGAGTGTATGCTTGTAGTCTTGAGCTGCTGTAACCCAACCATTTCAAGGTTCGATGTGTTGTGCATTCAGAGATGCTCTTCTGCAGAACATTGTTGTAACACGTGGTTATTTGAGTTACTGACATCTTACTGTCAATTTGAACCAGTCTGGCCATTCTCCTCTGACCTCTCTCATTAGCAAGATGTCTCCATCCAAAGTACTGCTGCTCGCTGAACGCTTGTCACACCATCTTCTGTAAACTCTAGCGACCTCTGAGTGTGAAAATCCCAGGAGAACAACCACACTGTCTGAGACTGACAATCATTCTATGGCCAAAATCACTTAGATCACACTTCTTCCCCATTCTGATGTTTGTTCTGAACAACTGAACCTCTTGGCCATGTCTGCATGCTTGTATGCATTGAATTGTTGCCACGTGTTTAGATATTTGCACTAACAAGCAGGTGTACAGGCGTGCCTAATAAAGTGGCCACTGAACGTAGATGATGAGCAGAAAATTATAAATGTCACCCAACAACTCACAAGTGAAGACCTCTGTGTGGAAGTGCAAGCATGGCTTGTTTGAAAATTGCGTGAGGCCAACTCGTTATTAGAATTGACAGCAATCTAATGTAATGAAAACAGGACTGGATGATGCCGGTCTGTCCTAGTGACATTATATAGAGCATTTACAACTTTTGCCTGCTAACCAATGGCAGAAGTAAATTCTCAACACCTCTTTATCAAAATGCTGTCAAAATAAAGCTTACATAATATTTGAACATTCTTTGCAGATATTCCTTAGAGTTGCGGAATAAACCATAAATTTATAAACACATCCACTTTCCATCATTGATCCTTGTGTACGTGTGATCCTTAGGTAAATGTGTACAAAGTAAAAAGAAGTGGATATTATCTGGCTGACATCTCTATTAGAATACTACTGTCTGTTTCCTCTGTGTGTAAACCATAAAGAGTTTACCCCAATCACCAAGTTCACCCCAACAGTCACAATGTTTGACGAATATTCTTCAATTGCACAAATACTGGGCAGTTTATAAAATATTGATTGACAGTTCTCTGACACTTTAGAAAGGATAATTGATGAATTCAATCACAATTTTCTTTAGGACGTGCTATTATCCATATTATCTTCTTGATTCAATTTGATTCGCATAGCAGTGAGAATGAATAGAGTAAAAACTGAAACAGAATAACAGTGAATATCACTGAAATACAAAACTCATAAGAAGAGACAAAGGAAGCAGAACGCTTTCAGCTCCTCTGCAATATATTAATTAAACAATATGTTCTTATCGTACTCAGTGTACTCAGGGACAAAAATCAAGTCTGACAAAACATGAGGAACGCTGAGACAATGTCGAGGAAGTGTAGAATTCTTGAAGGTACAATCCTTTGAATAAGGAGTTAAATTGAAGCATTGCTTCTTTGCTCAGGCAGACGTGAACATCTTGCAGGACTCTTAAAAGGAAAAAACAAAGGAATTGTCACCAGTATCTTAATCAATATACATATTTTCCAAGTCAGTGACCGATGTTATAAAACTATCGGCATCTGTGTGTGGATCTTTAGAATACATAAGAAGCACTCAGAGGGATACTGTCAAGTGCTGGCTAGGGGCTGAGCTGTTAATGATCGTCACTTGTAGATATTCCGATGGTATGTGGTGTATAGCAAACAGATCTTGTGCCTTCAGTGGCAGGGGAGTTGATAATTGATGAAGCCAGGAATGTGCTGGTATAAATCATTGGAAACTGACCTAGGAACTAAAGTGTGGGCAGATCCAGAGGCACTAATTACATATAAAGCAATAATAATGGTGACTTAATTAATTAGGGTGGAATGTACACACATTAATAAAATAAAGGAGTTGTGCATTTGAATGAAATGATCTAAAATTGGTTCACAGAACAGACATGCGCTGGGTATGGGAAAGAGTATCAAAACATGGCTCGTTGCCAAGAAACATGACAGATATTAACAGGACACGATACAGCTGTTAGGAGTATCGCCCTACAGCCTTTAATTTGGGTTGTGATCAGGACACTAGGCCAGTGATTGAGAGCAATATTTATCATTGCTTAGACTCTATAATGTACTCTAGAGACTACTGAAAGAGTCATAATGTGTGCATAAATGCAATTACAAAAATAGTGTGTTCAAAGAAAAGTGACCAGGAATCTATCACCTTAATGGTTTGTATGTTTGCATTCCATGAGCTATACTTAAATTTACTGTGGATTGTATAACAAGTGTAACTTCACAGACATTGTCCAAAAGTTATTGGGCAATATAAATGTGCAAACTCATTTAATCCAGTCCAGCAAAAGACAGAAGACCTTGCTTACACTAATAATTACAACTTGCAAGTCGTCCCTCGGTCATCCATATGGTTAATTTCTCCGCACTTTCATTTATGATTGCCAGGAGGCCACTTTATTAGGTACCTCCTGTTCTGTTGTTTCATTGTCTGTTGCTGCTGTTTTCCATCCACTTCATATGTTGTGCATTCAGAAATGCTCTTCTGCACACCACTATTGTAATGCATGGTTATTTGAGTTAATGTCATCTTCCTGTCAGTTTGAACCAGCTTGGCCATTCTCTTCCAACTTCTCTCATTAACAAGGCATTTTCACCCACAGAACTGTCACTAATTGGATGTTTTTTCTTCTCGGACTATTCACCACAGACTGCTGTGCACGAAAATCCCAGGAGGTCTGCAGTTTCTGATATACATAAACCACCCTGACTGTGATTAACAATCATTCCACGGTCAAAGTCACTTAGAATTGAATTGACTTTATTTCTTACATCCTTCACATACATGAGGAGTACAAATCTTTACATTACGTCTCTGACTAAATGTGTAATGTGCAATTTATAGTAATTGTAATAAATAGTATGTACAAGAGAACAGTCAATATTGCATAGAAATATACAGTATTTCTGATTTTGCACATTATTAAAAATCTATTCAATATACATACAGTAATTGATTTACTTGTTTATTTATTATTATGTTTTACTTAATTTATTTTTTCTCTCTCTGCTGGATTATGTATTGCATTGAACTACTGCTGCTAAGTTAACAAATTTCACATCACATGCCGGTGATAATAAACCTGATTCTGATTCTGATTCTGAAATACGATTGTGTCCGCATGAGTTAATCGGTCTGATGGCCTGGTGGAAGAAGCTGTCCCGGAGCCTGTTGGTCCTGGCTTTCATGCTGTGGTACCGTTTCCCGGATGGTAGCAGCTGGAATGGTTTGTGGTTGAGGTGACTCGGGTCTCCAATGATCCTTCAGGTCCTTCTAACACACCTGTCTTTGTAAACATCCTATATTGTGGGAAGTTCACATCTACAGATGTGCTGGGCTGTCCGCACCACTCTCTGCAGAGTCCTGCGATTGAGGGAAGTACAGTTCCCATACCAGGCAGTGATGCAGCCAGTCAGGAATCTCTCAGTTGTGCCCCTGTAGATAGTCCTTTGGATTTGGAGACTCATACCAAACTTTTTCAGCCGTCTGAGGTGACAAAAAGAAGACAATTTCAAAGAAGTGCTCATCATTTACAACTGCAAAAACAAAGTTGTTTGTAACAATGATTTGATAGGTAATATGCCTTTGAAAAAAGAAGTATCTTCAAGGATAGGTTCCAGATGGAAACATCAGTTCTATGGGGCAAACACGAGGAAATCTGCAGGTGCTGGAAATTCAAGCAACACTCACAAAATGCTGGTGGAACGCAGCAGGCCAGGCAGCATCTACAGGGAGAAGCACTGTCACACAAGATAGGCTAGTTTTCATATCAGTACTGTTTATCCAATCTTTGTGCTTGCATTTGCCACGTTATTCCAGGGCAGGTTTTTGTATCATAAACATCATGTGTTAGTCAAACTCAGACTTCTGATCTGGTGACCAGCTTTGAATACTTACAGACATTAGAAAGAAGCACACACACCCCTTGTATTTGTACTGTATTTAAGCCCAACATCGGAAATGGAACACCTCTCAGTCATGAATTCAGCAATTTACTTCTGCACTATAATCTTCCATTTTTTTTTTACAATTTGCCATGCTTTGGTTCAACATTATGTTAATTATAAACATTAAGCAAATAGTTGCACAGTGGCCCTTTATTAGATTATGCTTCTGTCACAATTGCTTCTCCTAGAATTTCACTTTGAATTTCTGCCTCTTTAGAAACTCACCACGCATTCCATCCTGGAGAAAGTGGGCCGCTGTGAGTTAATGAGTTGTTGTTTTTCTTTCCTACTTGGTTTTCCACAGTTTGCGATACTGCATATGGCAAGAGTTTGACTCATGAATCTTAAAAGTTCCAGTGTGTGAGGCAAGAGAATGAATAAATAAAAAGATAAGCAATGAATTGCAAATGATAGTAGTCTCAAGCTTGGGAAATTTTCTGTATTCATTCTTCCCCATCCTCTCCATTGTTTCCACGTCTATAATCTTAATGGCTTCCTCCTCATAAAAAGATAAGAACCTTGTCTTTAGAGACCAACCCCTACTCCTGTCTGCAGTGTTGTCACTTGGTAACTACAGCGCTTTCTTTCAGGCAGGAGGTCATGGAAAGAACTAATTCTTCCTCTCCTTATTAATGTAAGTTGCTCTAACTCAGTGAACTGCAATAGAAGTGTCTTACCCATTTCTTCATACAAGAAATGCCATGAAATAAAGGAGGTAACTGTATATTTCTATATATAGATCTGTGTCGGGTGGCATCACATGATACATCTCAACAATTAACCTTTATTGCCTAACTTCAAACATGAAAGGCACGAGTATCTAGTTCACAATGTTAGACTTTTGTCCCACACCCTATTGTCACATCCCGTATTTTGGGAAGAGAGTATCTACAAGATGATTGCTCCAACAGAATGTTCAACTTTATAACATTGGTTGTGTCACTTGTTTAATATACTTTCCTCCAGCATTTTGTGTGTTTAGCTTTGGATTTCCAGCAAGGACAGAATTTCTCATGTTATATGGTTTAATGTACACTACCTATTTTAGAGACTCAGCATTTTTCTTTGTATGTTAAGGCTTGCTTCTTCCACATTTTACAAACTTGTGGGCTTTAATTGCATTAATTGTGGCTTCATTTCAGACATCCCACTCTGCAAAAACTCATTTCAGGGAGACGGCACCACCACCCCTGCCCCCCACATACCCATATCCTCCCCCCCCCCCGGTCGACCTCCATGGGTGTATGTATACAGGACATCTGATTATGAAAGAACACAACAATTTATTTGATCACATATTAAAACTATTTACACACACACACGCACGCACGCACACACACACACACACACACACACACACACACGCTGAGTATTTTGTTGGCAGTCTCAATGCTAATAGCTAAATGCTAATGCAAATAGCTTTCCTTGTATTGTGATGTGGCTTGCTTGGCAGATTTGAGCATTTTGCCAGAAGTCTCAACCTCATAGCAGTCTGTGTCAATGAATTTGTTAATTTTGCAAGACATCAGATTCACAAGTGTTCCGTGAGACAGCTGACTTCTGAATTCTGTCTTAATGTGACGCACCACGCTGAATGCCCTTTCTACATGACCATTAGAATCTGGCCGCACCAAAAGCAGCTTCATCAACTGGCAGAGCTCTTTGAATCATTTTCTTGTTTTGGAACACTCTGCCATGCTGCTGCACGACACTATACTGAACTGATGAACAATGAAAGAGAGAGAGAGAGAGGTTGAATGTAAAGCCCGCCCACAGAGACAACTGATAGGTCTACTTAGCGCAAAGAGAGACCAATCAGGATGCTCTCTCTGTCAATCTCTCGCTACGTCTGTCACATGCTTTCTCTGTTTCTCTGTCTCTCTCTCTCGCTTGCTGTCAAAAAAATCGATTTCCAGGATATTGTACTTAATTTGTGGGCATCAGGGAGCTGCTGTCAATATGCGGGAGACTCCCGGAACTTCCGGGAGAGTTGGGATGTCTGACAGTTACTGAATATACGTTTTTAGTTCTTTTGCATGCAAGGTTCTCCCATTGTTACTGATGTGATACATTCTCATTGATACATTGTATATTTATATAGTTTGAATCACTTATTTGTTCTGGAGTACTGTACTTTAATTTTGGGGTCTTGGACTTAACAGATTTGAATTTTTGAGTGTAAAAGTGTTGTAAGTTTGTATATCAGAGTTTATATTTGTTATAATTAAGCTTCACAAGGCCTGTGGTGCTATTGAATTAAAAGCTACAAATGAATGTGATATGGACTTAAATATCAAATCAGCTTTTGCATTGGCACCAGCAGATGAGTGAGTTGAACCACCAAATATGTTTATCCTTAATTAATATTAGAATTACACAAATTAAGACATCCTTTTAGAATTAAGTGTGCTTATTTATTTAATATCAAAGGGTTCTCACTTTAAAATTACAGGCTTCCAATTTATTTCTTTTACTGGAATTAAAAGAGGCAGGAGAGCCTGATTACAGCCAGGGTGATAGTGAGAAGGTTCACATACCAGTCAAGAACAGGCAAAAGCAGCTATCTAACCACTTCTCGTTAAATGACAGTATGTCAGTAAACTCAGTAGTGTCTGTAGTTGCAGGCTTCCATCAGTCTCTAAACAACAGTAAATTAAGTAATGTCTGTCATTGCAGGTTTCCTGTGCACTCTGATGGGGTCTCAAAGTGTACAGTTGACATCATGAGATCTGTATGCTAGTTTCAAACCTCTTTCAATTGGTAATTACAGTACTTACAAATTCTTTTCTTGTTTGGACAATAAGTCTATGCATAGTTGCTAATTATTTAATCTAACATTCGCAATGTGAGACAGTGCTCTGTTATTTGTGTGCCACCTTCGTTACTGAATGCACAAGCCACAGTCTGGTTGTCACACTCCATGCCGTGCCAATGTCTTCCCAGCCTCACAATCAAGCAGACACGTAACTAAATTTCTAGCCATGTTTATTCTGGGCGAAACTGAAATCCAGCTCCATTATTAATGTATTATTCAAGCCGCACTGGAAAATAAAAGTGAGTGGAAAGTATTATTCTGATGAGTGCTAACCTAACTTTTAATGCAGATGTTCATAGTGTTTTAGCTAGTTTCCATGGAAACAATAGGAAAAGCAAAGGGAGGCTGTCATCATTCAATTGCTGAAATAATTATTTAATTAATCGTAGCTGGCTGTTAGACAATGTTTGTATTTACATATGAAGCTTCTGTTAGAGTAGCAGAGAGGGAATTATCATAATGGTACACCCTGTTTCTAGTAACATTCTGTATTATGGAAAATGCCCTTTTATTGTGGATTCAAGCTCCAATATAATTGAGAAGCATGTTACAATATGCTGCTACAAACTACAGTGAAACTCAATTCACTGTTGTTAACTATTGTAAGGTGCCCAATGAGAAAATGCGACCTTACTCCATTTCAATAGCATGAATGACCAGTGCTCCAAATAAACAAGTTACCTAATTCTGGCTGGATTTTAAGACATGTTTTGAATACTCACTTATTTACAGCATTTGTAAAGATTATCCAGTGTTGGTGTGACAAAAACCCTGTCCAAAACTAAAGTATTGCAGATGTTATAAATTTCATTGGGATTGAAACAAGTTAGAAGTAAAATAAATTGTAGGGGAGTGAAAATATAAGGGGTGGCTTATTAAAAATTAAAACCAAGTTCTGTAAATGAATGGAAAACACAAGTGTTTACTTGATAAGGAGCTGCTTATACAAGACAACGGGGGATAGCAGTCACTGGGACAAGTAAAGAAACAAACTGTAGAGTTTGGAAGGTAAAAATTGGAGAGGCAGAGTCAGAACCAATAGCTAGTGACATAAAAGACACCGTAATGTTTGTAATCTTAAAGTGTTGAATTTTGCACTTTCCGGGCCTGGACAGAGAGGATATAGTGAGGGTGTCTATTAGTGGATGAGTCTAGGATCTGAGAGCGTAGCCTCTAAATAAAGGGGCAAATAAAGGGATGTTTCTTTAAAACTGAGGTGAGGAGGAATTTTTTCAGCCGGATGGTGGTGAATCTGTGGAATTCATTGCCACAGAGGGCTGTGAGGACAATTCATAGGGTGCATTTACGGTGGAGATTGATAGGTTTCTGATAGGTAAGAGGGTTAAAGATCATAGAGAGACAGCAGAAGAATAGGAGTTGAAAAAGGTCTGCCATAATTGAATGGTGAAGCAGACTTGATGTGCTGAATTACTTAATTCTGCGTGTACAGTGATGCACCATCAATAACTCTCGGAGATGGGAGGCAAACGACAGGCTTTTATTAGCTGCAAGAAACGACCACACAACATCCTGGAGACTGAGGGGGGAGCAGTGCCTCCAACCGCCTTTATACAGGGGTTTGTGGGAGGAGCCACAGGAGCAGTCAGCAGAGGGGCATGTCCAGACAGGTATATGTAGTTCACCACATACAGCATATCACATAATCCTGTAAAATACCAAACTGAGGGATTCTGTGCTGATGTTCTGGTTTCATTGGGAGGGACTGTGTACAAATGTGAACACAGAGGAATCAGAGTGAAAATGGGTCAGAGAATTACACAGGTGACTGGAGATCTGGGCCACACTTACAGATCCATCAGTGTTCTTCAAATCTGCATTTGACTTAACCAATGAACATCATCACCAGCAGCTACAGAACATGGGTGTGAAACGAGCAGTAAATTCACCTGATAGTATTTAAACCAGGGCTGGTGGGATGCGAAGAGGATAAGGAACAGGTGATGTAGTGGAAAATATATCCACTGTGAGCGACAAAGGAGAAAACTTTCTGTCTTGGGTGAAATAATCCATTTGGAAAGCTGCAAAAGGAGAGGAGTCAGGTGGTGGTGATGCCAGAAATGGCAGAAGATCATACATTGAAGATGGAGTTTGAGGGATCATTGGTTGGAGGTTAACATAGTTCCTGGAGGATGTATACGGCCTAAGGTCCAAATAATGGTGAGTGGGAATACTCCGTTGATGAGAAAGAAGTCAAGATACATTGAACGCACTGATAACGAAGACAGCATTAAAAAAATGGATGAAAATAAAGCTGAGCAACATGGAAATGGGGAAAAAAAAAATCTTATCGGAAGTATGGCGAAAGGAAGTGTAATCAGTGTGCCCTCAGTTGAAAACTCACTTCTCCAAAATAAAATGTCTTTCTTTCATAATTACCTGGTACACATGAGCAGCAATGGTTTTCTATCCCATGAAGTTCTGACATAGAAAGGGCCCTTTCAGCCTAATCTGTCGGTGATGGCTCTTTGAATGTTTATTGGTCCCACTCCTTTCTTTAATTTCATAACCCCGACAATTCTTCGCCATTTTTTTACAATTCTCTTTAGAAAGCTATTATTAAATCAGATCCTGGCACACTTTCTTCCAGCACTTTTCAGAACATAATTATCCAGGTAGTTTCTTTGCCAATTATTTCAAACCTCTGTGCTTTGGTTACTGACCATATCAAAATACTAAATGATTTTGGACATTTGAGTAAAAATTTCATACAGACTTCTCTGCTGTTGGGAGAACAGACTCAGCTTCTCCATTCTCTTCGCTTAGTTGGTCGAGTCATGGAGTCTAACTCTTCCTATACGTCAGGCCCTCAGGTACTGGTAACATTCTGACAAATTTTCTTTGCATGCTTTCCAACTGAATGAAGTCTTTAACAAGATGACAAAACTGTATACAAACAGTGTGGCTCACCAATATCTTGTACAGCACCAAATTACTGTCCAAGTTCTTATACTCAGTGCCCTGACTGATGAAGACCAATATGCCAATCACCTTCTTTACCACTCTGTCTGAGACACTACCTTCAGTAAAACTGCTGAGTTCCTCCAGCACTTTGTGTGATTTCCAGCATCTGCAGACTTTCTTGTATTTAATATTCAGTGAACTATGTAGCTGTACTCCAAGGTATCTATTTCCACAATACTCACAAGGGTGAGTATTTACTTTTTAAATCCTACACGAAAAGCAACCCCTCACACTTACCTGGATTGAACAGCATTTCAATCGATCCAATTACCTGGCTGATTAAAATTGACTTGTAATTTTTGATAACTTTCTTCACTGTCTACAATACCACCTAATTTAGTATCAAGCACAGACTTACTAAATATGCCATGTATACTTGCATTCAAATCATATCATAGAAACATAGATACAGGCTCTTCGGCCCACAAAGCTGTGCCGAACATGTCCCTACCTTGGAACTACCTAGACTTTCCCATAGCCCTCTATTTTTCTAAGCTCCATGTACCAATCCAGGAATCTCTTAAAAGACCCTATCGTTTCTTCTTCCACCGCCATCACCGGCAGCCCATTACACACACTCACCACTCTCTGCATAAAAAACTTACCCCTGATATCTCCTCTGTACCTACTTCCAAGCACCTAAAAACTATATCCTCTTGTGCTAGCCATTTCAGCCGTGGGGAAAAGCTTCTGACTATCCACACGATCAATGCCTCTTATTATCTTGTTCACCTCTATCAGGACACTTCTCATCCTCCATCGCTCCAAGGAGAAAAGGCTGAGTTCTCTCAACCTATTCTCATAAGGTATGCTCCCCAATTGAGGCAACATCCTTGTAAATCTCCTCTGCACCCTTTCTGTGGTTTTCACGTCCTTCCTGTAGTGAGGCAACCAGAACTGAGCACAGTACTCCAAGTGGGGTCTGACCAGGGTCCTATATAGCTGCAACATTACCTCTTGGCTCCTAAACTCAATCCCATGATTGATGAAGGCCAATGCACCATATGCCTTCTTAATCACAGAATCAACCTGCGCAGCAGCTTTGAGTGTCCTGTGAACTTGGACCCCAAGATCCCTCTGATCCTCCACACTGCCAAGAGCCTTACCATTAATACTATATTCTGCCATCATATTTGACCTCCCAAAATTAACCACCTCACATTTATCTGGGTTGAACTCCATCTGCCACTTCTCAGCCCATGTTTTATATCATTTCTATAAATAGTAAACAACAAAAGCTGCAGCAATAATCCCTGTGACAAACAGCTAGACACAAACCTCCAGTCGAAGAAACAAGCTTCCATCATCACCCTCTGCTTCTTTACATTGAGCCACTAATGAATCCAGTTAGCTGGCTCTCTCTTTCTAACCTTCCAGAGCAGCCTGCTGCATGAGACCTTCCTGAGTGCCTTGCTAAAGTCTACGTAAATGATGTTTACCCTGATTTATCATTTTGTTTACCTCTTCAAAAATCTCTAACAGATTTTTGAAACATGACTTCCCACACATATAGCCTGCTATCTGTCCCTAATCAGATCTTATCTAACCAAATGCTGGTAAATCCTGTCTCTCAAAATCCCCTTCAGTGACATACACAATTTCATCCCTGGTATGATTCTGATAAATAAACTTCCTTGTCAATTCTTTGACATCCTCCCAAGATATGGTGCCCAAATCTGGACACACTACTCCATCTGGGACTGAACCAGGTTTTCATATATATGTATAAATATTTAGCTTATCTTTCTTATTTTTGTACTCAGAGTTTATAAAGTCAAGAATCTTGTATATCTTTTCAACAGCCTTCTCAACATACCTGCCACCTTAGAAGATTAACACACTTAAACGTCCAGGTCTCCCTGTTTGTGGACCCCAGCAAAATTGTACTATTTAGTTTAACTTATCTCTCTGTGTTCTTGAACACAATTTTAACACTTCACACCCTCCTATATTAAGCTGCCTGCACCATGTGTTTGATGGTTACACCAAACTATTATTGTCCCGTTAACATCTGACCCACCAGTTACTAATTTCAGAGTTTGCATCTTTAACATACTTTTAAATTATATTCTGTACATTAAAGTCCAAGTCACTAATCTACATAATAAAATAGTGATTCTGGGCAATGTTGTCCTGAAAAGTATTTGTTCAGCTTTACTCACTCATTCCTCGGTAGCTTTGTAGTAATACTGAATGAGTTTTTTAAATCAATAGGGTTGGTTTTATTGTTAATGTTGTTGGTTATTTATTTGGTTTCTCCCAAATGCCTATGCATTGGAAATCAATTCACCATCACAATCAGAGCAATCAAATCCTCCCCATTATCATTGTCTTGGATCTTGAGGTACTTTACTTTGTCAAATAAGTTATAATGATTTTACATAGTAATGAAAGTCCAGATGCATCTCATCAACCATATCTTCATCAACTCTTGATCAAATTTGATTCTCTTAAAGGAATCTGTTCAGGCTGTCATGAGTTAGCCTACAATTTTCAAAACAGACATGGACTCTGTCTGGAACACAAGAGATTCTGCAGATGCTGGAAATCTTGTGCAACATACACAAAATGATGGAGGAACTCAACAAGTCAGGCAGCATCTATGGAGTGAACTGTGCAATTTTCTCAGCTTGAAACATTTACAGTTTACTCCTCTCCACAGATGCTGCCTTACCTGCTGAGTTCCTCCAGAATTTTGTGTGAGTTTTCTCTACATCAATAGTACTCTAATTTATAGGTTCTGTCTGGACTCAACCCTCAGTTTTTTTTTCACGTGTTTTTAATGCTTGCATTCCTTGTGTCATCCAGCAGCACTCTCACATTTGAGGATAACTCGAAGACTGTAACCAATCCTTCCACTCTCTCTGCTTTATTTACCTTAGCTACTTGGAAAAATCCTATATTTTGATCTCTGCTGACTCTAGTGTACTTTCTATGTTTTATAATTTTCTACTGTTACGTACTCGTGACACGTGACAGTGGTACCCTTGTCACGTGACTGGGGTTGAAGCTATACTGGACTTGAGGTAATGGTCTTGTGATGGTGGAGTGATGTCATTTTCCCGCCAGTGGAGATCATGTGACAGGTTTTTTTTACAGGGTATAAAAGGAGGACCCCTCCCTGTGAGGTGGGGCAGTTCGTGGCTGGATTTGCCATGTTGACTTCATGCCACTGCGTGATTTAATGTGATGACGCAGTTTAGTTGAAAGATGAAGTTTTATCTAATGCCTAAAGTTTAAAAGGTCATTGCCAGCAGTTTCTTTACAATACTGCTAGTTGAGAATCAGTGGAGAGTGAAGATCGGAGTTCGGGAGTTAAAGATCGAGGAGAATCGATTTCAACGGTGAAACGGGTTCAACCTTATTTGATCCTTATTCGGAAGGATTTCGTTGACTGTTCTCATGTTAATCTCTGGGAAATACCAGAAAAGATTGAGGACAGTGTGGAAGAAAAGGTCAGTGCCTTTAAGCCGATTTGTTTCATAAAATTCTTTGTGGGAAAAGTTCGACTTCGGGGACTGAAGAAAAACAAAGTGAAAGAGAATTTAAATCGTCTTAAAAAGTCTCTCCTTTTAAATGGACTGTGAGCATTTTGAACATTTGGCAATACTACTTTAAAGAACTGTTTTTGCAACATCGCTTTAAGAACTGTTTAAGCTGCCACACAGCAGCTGATTTCTGGTTACATTAGTGTTTTGTTTACTTTTGGGGGGTTTGTTTTCAGTGTTTAATAAATGTGTTATATATTATAAAAACCCTTGCCTAACTCATATATTTATTGTTGCCTGAATACGTAACATAAATATGGGGGCTGCGTCCGGATTGGATCATTTGAGTTTAAATGCTTGTTAAATTTTTAGTTGGTGTTTTGGAAACGGGGAATACTCGATTCTTTTGGTTGATTGGCTTGTGAGTGGTATTCGGCAACGATGAATATTGATGAGTTTCTGGCTTCGCCAGGTGCGGAGTTGTTAGCGAAGGCGAAAAAAACTGAGGTATCTGAGATAGCTAGTAAATTGCAACTTAAAGGTATTTTGCAGACTACGTCAAAGGCTGTAATACAGAGAAAAATCGCGTCACACTATGTGGATTCAGGTTATTTTGATGAATCGATTTTAGTCGTTTCCAATAAGTAATATAGAGATGCAGTTGCAAATTGAACAAATGAGGTTGGAACAAAGTAAAGCTGAATTGGAGCGTTGTAAGATAGATAGATAGATACTTTATTCATCCCCATGGGGAAATTCAACATTTTTTCCAATGTCCCATACACTTATTGTAGCAAAACTAATTACATACAATACTTAACTCAGTATAAATATGATATACATCTAAAATCACCCTCTCAAAAAGCATTAATAAATAGCTTTTAAAAAGTTCTTAAAAGTTCTTAAGTTAGAAGCTGTTCAAAAGAAGAGGGAGTTTGATTATGCAGTGGAGGAATTAAGGTCTGGGAATCAGTCTGCTGGTTCTAAAAAGCCGTTTGTTGCTTGGCAAGAAATTAAATTGGTCCCTCCATTTAGTGAAACAGAGGTGGAAAGGTATTTCCAACATTTTGAAACTATTGCTCGGAGGTCAGAGTGGCCGAGAGATAAATGGTCAGTGTTGTTACAGAGTGTAATTAAAGGTAAAGCACAACAAGTTTATACAGCTTTAACTGCTGCGCAAGCACTTGATTATGATATTGTGAAAATGCATATTCTAAAAGCGTACAAATTAGTCCCAGAAGCATATAGAGAAAGATTCAGCAGTTTGAAGAAGTCTGTGGAAAAGACTTATGTGGAATTTGCCTATGATAAAGCTGTGTGTTTTGAGAGATGGGTTTCTTCTAAAAATGTAAATGAGGACTGTGATACATTGAAAGAGCTGATTTTAATGGAGGAATTCAAAAGAAGCATTCCTGTTGAAGTAAGGACCTACTTAAATGAGAGGGATACTGATAAATTGCAGGACAGTGCTAGATTAGCTGATGAGTATGTTTTAATCCATAAGAATAAATTTCCTCAGGGCAGAATTTTTAAGAGGAAAAATAACATGGAGACTCAAGGTAAATCAGAAATTAAATCAGATGTTAATGAGAAAGGTAAGGAGGAAGGAAAACCTGTGAAGGAAAGACAGTTTGGTCTTATTTGTAACTATTGTAAGAAGCCTGGCCATGTAATAGCTAACTGTTTCAAATTGAAAAAGAAAGAGAAGGAAGCAGTTCCAGATGCTTGTGTGCAACATACTGAAGGACCTGTAAAATTACAGGGTTTGATAAACACAAATGAGGTTTTGTTAGAGTCTGACCAAGTTAAAAAGGGATATGATCATTTTATAACTGAAGGGTTTGTATCCTTGAAAGAAGGATCTACTCTGGTGCCAATAAAAATCCTTAGGGATACTGGAGCTTCTCAATCACTGATGTTAGACAGTGTGTTGAAGTTTAATGAAGAGAGTGATACTGGTGAGGTAAATTACATAAGAGGTATTGGGAGTGATTTTATGCCTGTACATTTGCATAAAGTAAATTTAAAGTCAGGGTTAGTTACAGGATTTGTTAAAGTAGGATTACAGCATAGCTTACCTGTGAAGGGTATTTCTTTATTGTTAGGTAATGACTTGGCAGGTGGACAAGTTTTTCCTGAAGTGCATTTGACAATGGAGTCAGAGGAACCAGAGATGAATTCTAACACAGATTCTTCCCGTGTTGTGACTAGAGCTATGGCTAAAAAAAATTGATTTGCAGAATGAGGTTGTTACTCATGATTGTTCAACTCAGGATTTGAATTTTGAGGATGTGTCAGAGACTTTCTTACCTTCGTTGTTTGAACAAGATTCTGGGAGTAAGTCTGACTATGAAGATTTATCTCTGTCTCGGAAGGAGATGATAGCAGAGCAGAATTGAGACCCTGAGATTATAAAATTGAGGGAACAAGCTTTACTAGATAGTGAAATTGAGAAGATGCCAGTAGGATATTACTTGGAAAAAGGAGTGTTGATGAGGAGGTGGAGGTCACTTACAATTCCTGCAAGTGAGGAATGGAATGTTGTTTACCAGGTAGTTGTCCCTAAAGTTTATCGGAATGAGATTTTGACTTTAGCTCATAGTGTGCCTTTAGGTGGACATCAAGGGGTAAGGAAAACTGTGGACAAGATTTTAAAACATTTTTACTGGCCTGATCTAAGAAAAGATGTGGCGATGTTTTGTAAAACGTGCCATACTTGTCAAATTGTGGGTAAACCAAATCAAGTTACACCAGTGGCTCCATTACAACCTATTCCAGCATTTGGTGAACCGTTTTCTAAAGTTATTGTAGATTGTGTTGGTCCATTACCAAAGACAAAAACTGGCTATCAGTATTTGTTGACTATCATGTCTAGGTTGACTATCATGTCATTTGTTGACATCTAGGTTTCCAGAGGCAGTACCACTTAGGAATATAAAAGCTAAAACTGTGACAAAGGCTCTTATAAAATTCTTTACTTATTTTGGATTACCTAAGGAAATACAAACTGATCAAGGCAGTAATTTTATGTCTGGATTGTTTCAACAGATAGTTTATAAATTGGGAGCTAAGCAAATCACTTCGTCTGCATACCATCCGGAATCGCAAGGTGCCTTGGAGAGGTTTCATTCTACCCTCAAGAATATGATTAGGACATATTGTGTGGAAAATGAAAGTGACTGGGATGAGGGTATAAACTTACTTTTATTTGCAGTAAGGGAATCGGTACAGGAATCTTTAGGTTTTAGTCCATTTGAACTTGTGTTTGGGCATAGAGTTAGAGGACCTTTAACTTTATTGAAAGAACAGTGGATTAGTAAGGAAGTACACACTAATTTGTTGAACTATGTTTTGAAATTTAAGGACAGGTTACATAGAGCTTGTAGCTTAACCAATGAAAATTTAAAGTTGGCTCAGGAGAAAATGAAAACTTGGTATGATAAAGAAGCTAGGAATAGGATGTTTAAGCCTGGAGATAAGGTGTTGGTTCTTTTCCCAGTGCAGACAAATCCTTTACAAGCTAGATTTTATGGTCCTTATGAAATTGTGTCTAAAATCAATGATGTGGATTACGTAATAAAAACTCCAGATTGTAGAAGGTCAACACAACTTTGCCATATAAATATGATAAAACCATATTTTGGGAAACAATCTGATACTGTGACTGTTGTGGTTAGTGAGAATGAGTTTGATTTAACTAGGAACATGATGATTCATCTGAATTTCATTCTAAATCCAACATTGTTTCTGTTAGGTTACCAAATTCAACCATTCTGGAAAATATTGATGAGAAATTAGCACATTTACAGCTAGAGCAGAAACAACAGATGAAGGAATTAATTTTTAAATATAAGGATTTGTTTCCAGATGTTCTGAGAAGGACTACTATAGCTTCACATGATGTAGATGTTGGAGATGCCAAACCTATTAAACAACACTCATATAGGATGAACATGGAAAAATGTGAACTTGCCGAGAAAGAAATTAAATATATGTTAGAGAATAATATTATTAGACATTCTAACTCGAATTGGAGTTCACCATGTGTTATGGTGCCAAAACCAGATGGTAGTATTAGGTTTTGTACAGACTATAGGAAGGTGAATGCTGTAACGAAAACAGATGCATATCCAATTCCTAGAGTAGATGACTGTGTAGATAAAGTTGGAAAAGCAAAGTTCCTTACAAAGATTGATTTATTGAAAGGGTATTGGTGTGTTCCATTAACGGACAGAGGTAGAGAGATTTCTGCATTTGTAACTCCATCTGAGTTATATGAACATAATGTTCTTCCATTTGGGATGAAGAATGCCCCAGGTACTTTCCAGAGGATGATTAACTCTGTGATTCAGGGATTGAAAGATACTGATGCTTATATTGATGATTTAGTGACAGGAAATGATACTTGGGAAGCACACATTATTGCGGTGGAGAAATTGTTTGAAAGGCTTTCAAAAGCTAACTTAACTATTAATTTAGCTAAGAGTGAATTTGGACATGCCACTGTGACTTACCTTGGTTATGTTGTGGGTCAAGGTAAGGTAGCTCCTGTTCAGGCAAAAGTTCGGGCAATTTTAGAGATTCCCACTCCAACAAGGAAATTAAACTCTCAGAAGATTCTTGGGAATGGTAGGATATTATCAAAAATTTTGTAAGAATTTTGCTAATGTTGCCCTTCCATTAACTAACCTTTTGCAGAAGAATGTGAAGTTTGTGTGGACAGTGCCTTGTCGAAGCATTTGAAAAATTGAAAACAATGATATGTCAACAACCTGTGCTTTAGGCACCTGACTTTGAAAAACCTTTTTCATTAGCTGTAGATGCTAGTGATGAGGCTGCAGGAGCAGTATTAATGCAAAGGAATGAGGGTGATGAGGTTGATCATCCAGTAGCTTTTCTAAGAAATTTAATAAGCATCAAAGAAACTATTCGACAATAGAGAAAGAATTGTTATCTCTTGTTTTAGCTTTGGAATATTTTGAGGTATATGTTGGTACAACTCAAAAACCACTTATTGTTTACACTGATCATAATCCGTTAGTTTTTCTGAGTAAGATGAAAAACAAAAACAGAAGATTATTAAATTGGAGTTTGATGTTACAAGAGTACAATATTGTGATAACACATATTAAAGGTAGAGATAATGTGGTTGCTGATTGTCTATCTCGATGTTGAATGTACAATGTAATTTTTTTTATGGAGTGGTTTTTTTTATTGTAACACTCCTACTGTATTGTGAGTTGTAAGATGTTATATGATGGTATTGTATATTGTGTATGTTATAAAATTTATACATTTGTTTTTCTTGTAAGTAATTGTTAAAAATTTTTGTTCTTGTCAGACCAAAAATGTTTTTTTTGGAGCAAGGTGTTACGTACTCGTGACATGTGACAGTGGTACCCTTGTCACGTGACTGGGGTTGAAGCTATACTGGACTTGAGGTAATGGTCTTGTGATGGTGGAGTGATGTCATTTTCCCGCCAGTGGAGATCATGTGACAGGTTTTTTTTACAGGGTATAAAAGGAGGACCCCTCCCTGTGAGGTGGGGCAGTTCGTGGCTGGATTTGCCATGTTGACTTCATGCCACTGCGTGATTTAATGTGATGACGCAGTTTAGTTAAAAGATGAAGTTTTATCTAATGCCTAAAGTTTAAAAGGTCATTGCCAGCAGTTTCTTTACAATACTGCTAGTTGAGAATCAGTGGAGAGTGAAGATCGGAGTTCGGGAGTTAAAGATCGAGGAGAATTGATTTGATCCTTATTCGGAAGGATTTCGTTGACTGTTCTCGTGTTAATCTCTGGGAAATACCAGAAAAGATTGAGGACAGTGTGGAAGAAAAGGTCAGTGCCTTTAAGCCGTTTTGTTTCATAAAATTCTTTGTGGGAAAAGTTTGACTTCGGGGACCGAAGAAAAACGACGTGAAAGAGAATTTAAATCGTCTTAAAAAGTCTCTCCTTTTAAATGGACTGTGAGCATTTTGAACATTTGGCAATACTACTTTAAAGAACTGTTTTTGCAACATCGCTTTAAGAACTGTTTAAGCTGCCGCACAGCAGCTGATTTCCGGTTACGTTAGTGTTTTGTTTACTTTTGGGGGGTTTGTTTTCAGTGTTTAATAAACGTGTTATATGTTATAAAAACCCTTGCCTAACTCATATATTTATTGTTGCCTGAATACGTAACACTACTATTGCTTACTATACTGTGAGGTATGCGATGTTCAAGTCAAAGTTGGGTTTATTGTCAAATGCACAAGTACCTGTACAATGAAAACATCACAGGTCCATTGAATCACATAAGCAGCTTTCATGAAAAAAACAAATAGCAGCTTTCACAATTAGAACAAAAAGGTCAATTTTAGTACAAAATGATGTAAGTGGTCATAGAGTTGCTAAACTTTAGTGATGAGGGTTGAGTGGGTTGGTCCTTCTCTTTGTGAAGATAATATAGTCAGTATCTTTGTCAATCCTTTTATCTCCATTGAGAGATCCTGCCATTCCCACCTTTCTCCATTTGATACATTATATATTAATTTTACAAACATTTTAGTTCATTTTAATGGTACCTTTTAATGGCTGCATTGGCCTGTCAGGGTCAAACAAAGGTGAAATTGTTTGACTTTAGCTCTTTTTTTATGATCACGAGACACTGCTGGATATCAAGAACATCACGTACTTCAGGTCTACTGTGCTTGTGTGTTGCTCGATAGCGGTGGAGCTGGGTTTGTTGCGTACCGTGTGTTGCCTGCTATAGGGGCAATGAGTGCAGATGATGGTCTTGGATGTATTTCTTCCGATTGAAAGACCCTGTTGGACGTTGATAGGAGAATACTGCAAGTCCAGGGGAAATGTGTGGCCTTGGTTGTTGCACAGACCATTCCCTGATGCCACGGGCTTGTGTGTTGTAGCTGTCCAAGGGAGGAGATACTGGAGGTGGCGTGGCATAGCTGGTGTCCATGCTGGGTTGGGGGACGACACTCCTGTTAGTGCTGCCTTCAGTGTTTGATAGGTGGAAGACAATCTGGATCACATTCATCTGCAGCTGCGCTAACACATGATGATCGGACTGCTACGTGCTTTTTCCTGCCGACAGTGTCTCATGCACCATTAATATATTGGACATGACACTCGGGAATGGGCTATATTATTTTTTTGTGACTGCATGTTTACTGCTATCATTATTATATGTGATATATGAGCTTTGTGCTGTGTTTGACTGCTGGTCCTGTGTTTTGCATCTTGGTCTCGGAGGAACGCTGTTTCATTTGGCTCTATTCATGGGTATTCATGTGTGGTTGAATGACAATTAAACTTGAACTTGAACTTGTGTGTTAAAAAGGCTGCAAACCAGTGTAGCAAAATTTATTAATATAACCAGCAGTTTCAACTAATGCACTTTTCCTTCGCAGTTTTTCACTGACACGCTGACCATAGTGAAATAATCAAGCAAGCAGAAAGATGGTAAAGTTTGACTGCCTTTGTTTAGAAAAGCCACAGTGATACAAACACAGCTGCACATTGTTTAAAACACTTGACACGTGAGTCTATTGCAACCACAATGCATTGAAATGCGTTGTTTGCAAACAGATTGACATTCCCCTTTAAATGGAGTTTGACTGTATATATTTCCACATTGATTAGGCATGTTAGTGTAACATTTCTTGGATTATCTTTTCCCGCTTTTTAAAAAAATTTCTTGTCAGATGGAGCAGCTGTTGGACTATGTTCTTGCTCGTATATAACCCTGTCACCCCTACCCCGTCAAAAGATGATAGAAGCATTTATTTGTGTAGGTCCACGTTGCCATGTTCTACTGCCTAATATCTTGCTACACATCCAATCAAAGCTTGAGAAAGAGAGGTTGACGGATCAGTCAAAATCACAAGGCACACAAAATGTCAATAGGTTAACTGTTGGTTCAGCCTTAGCTCAGGAGTAAAATCTTTCTCAAGTTTAAGTCAGAAGAACCTGAATTCGACACTCTCCAAAGGATTAAACAGCTAATGGGTGCTGGATTTTTACAGGTGCAGGATTTTGAGGTGAATTATAATGCTGTTGTCCTCATAGATTGAAGTAGATGCCATGTTGGTATTCAGAGATCTCTTTCTCTCTGTCTCTGTCTCTCTGTTTTGCTTAAAATGGATCCCTTTGCCAGTGCCTGTTTATGGGTTATTGCTATGCAACAACTGAGCACTGCAGTTCCAGCTTTGCAACGTTTCAGAAAATACATCACTAACTTTGCAGCACTTTGAGATTCTGTGAAGTGCTGTGCAGATGCACGTTCTTTTTTTCCATTGAGGTCCCAGTACCTTTTGTGCAAAGTAGTTCAAATGTTTTATGAGACAAACATGCACCAATAGACCATTGAAAGAAAAGAAATAAACTTGCATTTATGTAGTGCCTTTAATATAGAAGTGTTTTCACAAAAATGAATGCCAGGCTGAAGAAGAACTGAGTTCAAGGAAGATCTAAAGGAAGGGAAGGAAGTGGAAAGCAGGAGAAGGACATGAAGAGGAAGAGGGTATCTTTGTGAGGGCAAATTCACTAATGGCAAAGCTTGACTCGAATCTATTGTAACCACAATGCATTGAAATGCACTGAGCAGGAGGAAATGCAGAGTCTGCAGACAGACCAATGACAAGTATGGACTGAGGGAGGTTACAGAAATAGAGTAAGAGCTGTTGATACAAGAAAGGAATTTAAACATAAAGGTTCAGAATTTTACATTTGAACTGTGTATGAACTAGCAATCTGAAATGGTAAACATGGAGAGGAAAGGCAGAATAGACTTGGAGAGGGCAGGCAAGGATGATGAGATAAGATTTAGAGGAGGTTAAAAAAAGCAAGGCAGTCAGATGGATATTGAAACAGCTGGGTTCTAAACTGGATGATTTGTTGCCATTTTTGGTTCCAAGTGGCTAACTAAAACTCAAAAATGTAACTGAAATACGCACTCATAATTCCACCTGAAAATATCCTGGTAAAGACGCTTAGGTGAGATTGGCTAATTGATTGCTTGTAGTATGCAAATATTGAGATGTTAGCATGCAAAATTTGCAAGCATTTGAACAGTTGAAGCTATCACAGTCATGTTTGAATACCGCACTGCAGTCAATACCTGTTTTTGTCTAGGAAACAACAGAATGAAGGGTGTTCCCATAGCAGCAGACACAAAGTGCTGGAGGAACTCAACAGGCCAGGCAGCATCTATGGAAAAAAAGTATAGTCGACATTTTGGGTCAATGCTCTTTGGCAGGACTGGAGAAAAAAAGATGAGGAATGGATTTAAAAGGTGGGGGATAGGTGAGAGAAACACAAGGAGATAGGTGAAACCTGAAGGGGCAAGGATGAAGTAAAGAGCTGGGAATTGATTGTGAAAGAGATACAGGGCTGGAGAAGGTGGAGTACAATAGGAGAGGGCAGAAGGCCATGGAAGAAAGTAAAGGGGGGAGGAGCACCAGATGGAGGCGATGGGCAGGCAAAGAGATAAGGTGAGAGAGGGAAAAGGGGATGGGAAATGGTGAAGGGGGTGGGGGGCATTATCAGAAGTTTGAGAAATCGATGTTCATGCCATCAGGTTGGAGGCTACCCAGATGGAATGTAAGGTTTTGTTCCTACAACCTAAATGTGGCCTCACCACGGCAGTAGAGGAGGCCATGGACTAACGTATCAGAATGGGAATGGGAAGTATTCTCATAGCCTCTTTTAAAGGGACATACACAAGTTGTCTGCAAGAATATCTCTTTTGGCTCCTGATGCAATTACATGCATTTCCTGTATATGCTTCAAGTTCAAGTACTTCATAGCAACAGTTCTGGCTGACCTTGTAACCTTGTAATATCTCATGGTTGGACAAAATATGTCTCATGGTTGGACAATATAAAAGGGTGGTTACAGGACACTCAGTGCAATGAACAACACATTTGTCTCTTTAATTCTTGCAAGACAGAAGCAGGAAGAGCAAGGGTCGAGTTATCCATGGAATTCAGGTTTCCTCATGATGCAGGGTATCATAAACTGAATGTGTATCACCTCAGATCTCCATTTCTGTCCCTGATAATCAGAAGAGAAGATGCAACTGGAAGGAAGTCAGCAGGTTAGACAGCATCTACGGAGAAGATAAACAGTCCACATTTCAGGCCGAGACTCTTCCTCGGGATTTCCAGCAGTCCTGGATTACCAACATCTGCAGAAACTCTTGTGTGTATGCAGCTGAAAGGTTAAGGTGCAGCCAATTGCCCTTTATCCTGGCAGTAAAAATAACTCCTTCGTCCTGCAGATGGGCAATTTGAAGGAAAGGAATGCCAAGAAAAGCCTTTTCATAATATGGCTCGGCCTCTGATCAGGGAACCATTAATTTGTGTACAATTAACCGATTAAGAGCTGTATCACAAGGAGCACATTATCAGCAACCAATCTGAGCAAGGCCTGCTGTATTTATGAGTGTGCAATTGGTGCTTTCTTTAGACAAAGCTTTGGAAGAGAAACATGAGGAACGGGGAGTAAGAGGAAGAATAAAGAAAATTACAACAGAACAACTTACTACAGGAACTGTATATGATCAGAAGTTTCATGAGCAATACTGGTAAACTTTATTACATCTTTTTATCATTAAATATGTCACACTCATTGGTTCTATCATATGTACTATCCATGCAAAACTATGACCCACTAGAAAATACAAATAACCATCCAGTTTTCTAGGTTTAACCATTGGAATGCACATACCAGAAGAAAACAATCATGCTTGTGAAACCCTTATACCGTCAGCCTTTTCCTTTCTCCTACAAAGCTTTGGCTCTAACAGCCCACAGCATGGGAGGTGCCCGGTTTCAGATATGGGGTGTTGTTGTCATGTTTGTGTTGAATGGCTTTGTTTTTTTCCTCAATATTTAGCTTCCAGATAAAAGTCAGAAAAGAATTTATCAGCACAAAGGCAGAGAGAAAGTCAAAAGGCATGGCAACTAACTAAGAACTGAGTGTCAGCTGCATACACGTGGAAGTTGTGCCGATGTCCGTAGAGTGTGGTACCACGGGAGGGTACACAAGTGAGACGAGCAATCCAAGGATACATCCTTGAGGAATCACCGCAACAATGACATTTTGCCAGGAGTATTTTTTTTGCTGAAGAAGTCGCCTGGCTATTGGGCCACCCTACACTGAGCAAACTGTTGTTCTGGTCACACAGAGAAAATGCAAACTCCACATACACATCACCAGAAGTTGGGATTGAATCCACATTGCTCGAGCTGTGATACAACAGCTCTATCAGTTGCATCACTGAAGTGTCCACACAGTGATATCACCTGAGCCCTCAGGATAAGGACTTTGTCATATTGCAGGGATCTTCCTGAGCTTGTCAGGACACATAATTACAGGCAAGAGAAACACATCAACTACAGCAGATATTGCTAATCTATTCCCTGGCTTTACATAAATCTGGCACGCATTGATACACAAATCATTATCCAAGTATTCTTTCCATCTGTCTCTGTCACCGAACACATTGTAATTTTAATGATCGATCGAGCTCCATTAACTCCTGCCCTGAGTTTCTGACCTTTCTAACGTTTCCCTCCTAATCTACTGCTCTTGCTGCCACTTCATGAGTCTGGATGTTGCATTAAGATGTGTTTTATAAATTATCAACAGTCCAGTTAGGTGTCATGCATTTGTTGTTCTAGTTTCCAAGTCACTTGTGAAAAATGATAGTATCATCTTTTATAAGCTAAGTTTTGAATGTTTAATAACTGCTGATTTAAAATATCTTCTACTCTACCTCCTCCTCTCTCTCCTCCCTTTTTTGGGTGAATCTCCATGGAGGTTGTCGGGGGGATGGTGGGGAGAAAGTATCTGGCTGTCACAAAGAATGACGTTCGCTGACCTGCCACCCTGAGAGTCGTTAACCAGGTTTCTGGTCTCTGCAGTGAAGTTGTATCTGATTGGTGGCTGGGCAGGCATGCAGACCATCTCCACGTTTCATAGAAAAATGTGATCATTTTTCACTGTTCTTCAGCCTAAGTGTGACCTTGAGAAACTTCATGCCGTTGCACAGATTTTTGTCTCTGAAACTTAAAACAGAGGAACCTACATTTCTAAGAGAATGCTGTATGGCTGGGCTTAGCAGACATCTCTCCTGCCACCTTTCAAATGACCCAAGTCACAGGAACAAATTTCTGGAGGAAGTCTGCAGGCCAGACAGCATCTATGGAAAAGAGTAAACAGTCAAAGTTTCGGGCCGAGCCCCTTCATCAGGATTCTGTTGCTTTGGATTTTCTTGCATTTGTGACCCAAGTCATTGTTGATGTTTCAGTGGATGTCTTTATGTGTTTCGTGTTGACCAGGCTGTGAATGTGGGGTGGACATTGAAGTCTCAGCCTGAACTATATGACAGATATGTTCTGTTTTTGCAACACAACTCAATTTAAAGGAAAAACGAGCACAAAAGCAATTTTAGTGACTTGTTCAGTGAATTGAACTTTACAATTAAAAAGCTATCCCAAGCAGACAGAGGTTGCATAACTGGGTTGAATAACTATTCCTTCTAATTGCATTTATTGAAGTAATTGTGAAATGTATTTATTTATATACTTGCAGTGGCAAGGGTAAATAGCACAGGCACTCTTGCAAGGCTTTAATCCATTAGAGGAATTGTGTAAATGACCACTCACAGATAATTGGAAGTCTGCTTCTTGCAAATTTCAATTCATTTAACATATAAGGAAAATTATTTCTGCCATTCATGAATGCAAAATTAAATCTATCATTTGTCCATTATGTAGTATAAAACTTTAGTTTTACCCACAGAAACAAAAACCTCCACATCAAAGTTCAAAGTACAGTAAATTATCAAAGTACAAATATGTTACTGTATGCAACCCCACGATGCATTCACTTGCAGGCATTTACAGGGAAAAGAAATATAATAGAATTTTACAGAAAACTCTCCACAAGCAGGCAAAGATTGACAAATCAGGAATGGCAGTCCATGGCTAAATATAAAGATTAGTTATCCTGTTCCATGAATAAAAGATCTGGAGACATGGATACAAAACCAGAGGAACTGTGAAATTTAATCAATTAGATCTTCTGAAATTCAGCAATGATGACCATGAAAATATAATAAAAACTTATATAGTTAACCATACTTTATGCTGACTACCTGGTTAGGCTTACAGTATGTGTGACGGCAGGCCTAAAATATATTGTGCTTTTTGTTACCTTCCCATCAACCCCCTCTGGTGCTACTCCCTCTCTTCCTTCCGTGGTCTTCTGTCCTCTCCTATCGGATTTCCCATCCTCCAGCCCTTTATCGCTTTCACCAATCAACTTCCTAGTTCCTTACTTCACCCCTCCCCCTCCCAGTTTCACCTGTCACCTATCTCCTTGTACTTCCTCCCCCCCTTACCCCACCTTCTTACTCTGACCTCAACATTTTCCCAGTCCTGATGAAGGGTCTCAGCCTGAATAGTTGACTGTCTATTCGTTTCCATAGTTGTTGCCTCACATGCTGAGTTCCTCCAGCATTTTGTGTGTGTTGCCTTGGATTTCCAGCTTCTGCAGATTTTCTTGTGTTTGTGCTGAGTATTAATTATTGGTTAAAAGTTACAGTAGAAAATGTACTTAGCTACAAAATGAAATGTGCATAATTGTTTAACAAAACCATTGAGTGCCGTTTAAAACAAGACTCATCAGCACCTCGATAGAGCAATTAGCAATGTTGCCTAAACCTGTAAGTCAAACAAAAATCCATATTTATTTCTTTGGCATTAATTTTTAAGCACATTTTACAGTGAAATTAGCATGATATGCATGGAGAAAATAAAACTATTTGTCTGTTTTAATCAGCTTCATATGCAATTGACACAAAAGACTAGGGACTCGACAGGAAGAGTGAAAAGTTTAAATGAGATGTTAAGTTTAAGCTTTATTTTCTTAACTAGGCTAGGCAGCTGTCAACATTTGAGTGTCAACAGTGCTTAACAAAAGACATTTCCAGTTATATTGACCGAAATTATTTATCCCCCTGCCTTCTTTCCTAATGCTCAGATATTTTAACTGGCTGACTGCATTGTTCTGGTGTTCATGAAAATAAAAGTTGAGGGAGGACAGACACTAGATAATGGGAAGTAACTAAACCTTAAGAGAGAGCATCACCATGAACCAGTCAGGGGGTTATATAAACAAGACAATGATTCAGCTCAGAAACAGAGCGCTCAATGGGATACCAAGACAGGAAATTGAACAACAGCATTAATTTGTGTGCCAAAAACAAATTGCATATTTGAAAATGGGAAGTGAACTGAACTGATCTGATTGGATTGCATTATTCATTTTAAAAAATGAAGACTTAACATGCTTTTTAACAAAGCAGATACCAAACCTCAGAGCGCCTATTCACTAAGTAAAAGATAAGTATGTCCAACTAAACTGAATTATTCTTTGTAAAACATCTAGATAACTTAGCTATCTGCCTTCAAATGACTTGAGTGCTCTTTCATTGTACAGTAGTTTTATTACCACGGTGATAGGAAGTATTTTCACTTGTATGAGAACTATGATGAGAGAGCTGACCTATGCCAGAGAATGTTGTAGGAGAGTTGTGCTAATGCACCGTTAAATGCAGCAGTCTAGGTCACATTACTTTCCCATCCCAAGATCCCAACATCTAACAAACACAGGAATGCAGAATACTTTTTGAACAATGAGTGACTGAAAGGAGTGTGTGTTCACAAGCACCAGAATGTCCTTGTATATGATCAGTGAAGCTAAAAAGCAAGAAGACCTAACAATAAGGTAGGAAAAAGGTGTGCCTTCCTTTGTTGTATGAGGGGTTGAGTATAATAGTAGAGACATCTTTTTTCAATTATATAGGGACTACATGAGAAAACATCTAGAACAGGGGTGTCAAACTCATTTTAGGTCACGGGCCGGATTGAGCAAAATGCAGCTTCATGCGGGCCGGATCAGTCGGACGCGTGCGAACGCAGCTTTCGTTGCCTCCATTTTTTCAGCCTGCTCTCATGTGCCTCAGTCTCTGCTACAACTACAAAGTGTTTCACTTTACAAATTCCGTTTCTTATGAAGAAGACTGCCAAGCAAGACTGCCGAATAAACACTAAAAACCCTGAAAACCTGGTACCTGAATAAACTCAGCATTAGCCATATCATACGCCATAGGCACTTCGATTATTGGGGCCAGCTTTAATAGTAATTAGATATTATCTCGCGGGCCAAAGATAATTCCACTGCGGGCCGGATTTGGCCCGCAGGCCTTGAGTTTGACATATATGATCTAGAATGTCTCGTGCAGTCTTGTCTGTCCAATGAAGGTTATATTTGTAATCAGAAGGAATACAGTGGAGGTGGAATTTGTATTGAATGAGAGACATTAACCAGACTAGGTCTGTATCTTTTGAGTTCTGAAGAATGAAAGGTGATTTCATTGAAAAGTTCAAAATCCTTATGAAGTTTCGTAGATGCAGGCTTGGCATCCAGAATCACAGGTTGACAGTCTCAAAGTAATGGGCTGGCCATTCAGGACAAAGGTTATTGAATCTTAGTAATGGAGTATTTCCAAGAATAAACAATACATTGTAAAATCATGCTGGGCAGGAATTAGAACAATCAATTCACAAAGTATACAACACTAAAGCAGGCTTTTCATTCCAACTTATCCCTGCCAACAAGGTTGCCTATCTGCGCTAGTCCCATTTGATTGTATTTGACCCACTCTAAACCTTTCCTATCCATGTAGGTACTTGTCTAAATACCTTTTGTAGTGTAGAAATTATTCCTACTTATCTACCACTTTCACTGGCAGCTTGTCCCACATGCACACCACCCTCTTTGTAAAAAAAAACTTGGCCTTCATGTCTCCTTTAAATATTTCCCTCTCAACTTAAATCTGTGCCCTCTAGTTTTAGATCTCTCTACCCTGGGACAATTAAACACATCCATGACCTTCATGATTTTATATACCATCATAAGGCCACTCTTGAGATTCCACTACTCAATGGGGAGAAAGCCCCAGCCTTTGTCATCTCCCCTTATAATTCAAGCCCTCCAGTCATGGTAACATCCCAGTGAATCTTTTCTTCACACTTTACAGTTTAATGGCATCCTTCCTGTAGTTCAGCAACTAGAGCTCCATGTAGTGCTCCACATATGGTCTCCCCAGTGTCCCATACAATTGCCACATGATTTCCTAACTCTTGTAGTCACATACCTATCCGATGAAGGTGACCATGCTAAATGCAATCTTCACCACCATCACTAATTCTTAACTATTATGTGCAGTTTTGGTCACTAAATTACGGGAAGGATATTAATAAGGTTGAAAGAGTGCAGAGAAGGTTTACAAGGATGTTGCCGGGACTTGAGAAACTGAGTTACAGAGAAAGGTTGAATAAGTTAGGACTTTATTCTCTGGTGTGTAGAAGAATGAGGGAAGATTTGATAGAGGTATATAAAATTATGATGTGTATAGATAAGGTGAATGCAAGCAGGCTTTTTCCACTGAGGCTAGGGGAGAACAAAACCAGAGGACATGGGTTAAGGGTGAAGGGGGAAAATTTTAAAGGGAACATTGGGGGGGGGGGCTTCTTCACACAGAGAGTGGTGGGAGTGTGGAATGAGCTGCCAGATGAAGTTGTAAATGTGGGCTCACTTTTACCATTTAAGAAAAACTTGGACAGATACATGGATGAGAGGTGTATGGAGGGATATGGTCCAGGTGCAGGTCAGTGGGACTAGGCAGAAAAATGGTTCGGCACAGCCAAGAAGGGCCATTAGGCCTGTTTCTATGCTGTCATGTTCTATGGGTATCTGGTTCTATTATCACCATTGCTAGAGAATTGGTATTATGTAAATAAATGGAGCTAATGGCTCATGAGTCATCTGACCAGGATAGTTTGGGTCATCAAATCCTAATAGATTGATAGTCGATGTGTTAGTTATAATATTCTAAAAATCATTGGATACTGGAATAATATTGGAGGATTGGAAAACTGCCAGTGTAACACACCTATTCAAAACTGTAAGGAATCAAAAAGCAGCTTGACATAAACAGTTCATCTAACTTCTATGATTGGAAAGGTGTCAAAACCAACAATTAAGGAAACAATAGTGACAGATTTATAAAATTCTAATCTAATTAGACAGAGGTGGCATGGCTGCATAAAGGGTAAATCATTTCCAACAATTTTTATTTGGGCTTTATTAAGAAGTCTCAACCAGAGTGGATTGAGGGAGATGAATAGATGTATTGTACCTGAACTTCTAAATGACATCCGACAAGATAACCATAAAAGGCTAAATCACAAGATAAGAGTCCTTGGTATTGGAGGTAGCATATTAACATGGGCTGAGTTTTGGCTGACAGGCAGAAAACAGTGAATAGGGATATGGCAGGAAATCTATCACCAATGGACTATCAGAGACATTAGTGCTGGGATCACAAATGTTCACAATTGACATTATTATTGACTTAGAGGAGGGAAGTAGATGTAGTCAAATTAACAGGCTACACACAGTAAGTGGGAAGGCAAGTTGTGAAGTGAATATTAGCAGAGAGGTATTGATAGCTTTGGTGAGTGGGCAGCACCTCTACTAGCTGCACCGCTATGCCACGAATATCATTTGTTTCAGATTTTCTGCAACTTCTGTTCTACAACTTATAAGCTGAGTACATTTTTCTTTTTGCTTTTTTTCTTTTATTTGCTCTCATTCATCTATTAACTGGACAGATCCAAAAACATTATATCGCAAGGACAATAGTGTTCTCACCCTTTCAAAGATATATTCCTTTTGTTCTCATCATCCCTCCTCCTCTCTGCAAGATTTGACACAATTACTTTCTCCCTTTCCTGATGTATGGTCATTTAGATTAAACATTAATTCTGTTTCTCTTTTCACGGATGATAGGTAACTGAGGCAAGGTTCATACGGAAACAGAAATCCCGAGGATTTCAATTTCCATATGAACCTTGCCTCAGTTACTCAGCAGGAAGGGATAGACTCACGAGATCAGTGCCATCATAGCTCTGTCAGACAGGTATGACAAGCAGACATATTTCCTGAAGCAGCAGAAGGTTGAGTTGCACATCTCAATCTCCCCTATTTTGCATTCCTCACGTGAATTCTCCCATGCCCTCATTAGAGCCACTAATCCTACTGTGATGGTCTCTCTGCCTTCTTCAAGGTTCAAAGTTCATAGCAAATTGATTATCTTCACTGGTTCAGGAGCCGTTTGGTTGAAGGATAATAACTGTTCCTGAACCTGGTGTGTGAGCTTTAAAGCTCCAGTACCTCCTTCCCAATGGCAGCAGAGAAAAGAGAGCATGGCCTGGATGGTGTGGGTTGAGGGATGATGCTCTCTTGTGGCAGCACTCCTTATAGATGTGCTCAGGGCAGGGAGGGCTTTTCTTATGATGGATTGAGCTGTAACCACTGTCTTTTGTAGGTTTATCTGTTCTAGACATTGGTGTTTCCGTACCAGGTCATGATGCAATCATTCAGAATGCTCTCCACAGTGCATTACAAAGTTTGTCAAGGTTTAAGCTGACTGGCTAACTCTTCACAACCTTTTAAGAAAGTAGAGATATTGCTGTGCCTTCTTTACGTGCTAGTCCCAGGAAAGATTCTCTGAAATTATAATGTTTCAAACAGTCTGACAGTTTGGTAGAAACCCCAGAGGAAATGTTTAAGTGGCATCTCACAGTTCATATGGGCAGTATATCGGGATGTGGACAGCCAGGTTTTCCAGTGGGGATATGGATTCCTTGCTTGACTATAATCTGACCTGAAAAGATGAACAAACTCAGCAAGTTCCAAGTGCTCCAACAAACTAAGTTCCTCCAGACTGGTTGTAGAAGCTTTTACAAATGATATGGCAACAGAGAGCACTGGAACAGCCCTTTCTGAACATCTAGTCCATGCCAACTGTAACGTCCGTAATATTACAGGGCAAGGTGCATTCAACCATCTGACACTGCAATTACCTGAATCTAGCAGTTATAATGCAACAAATACTCTATTTACAAACAAAACAGCTGATAATACACTGCTTTCTGTTAAAATAACAGCATATTTACACAATGCAAATTTTCAGGTTGCATCATTCTCTGTGTCTATTCCAGCAATACCTTTGTGACTAATACTTCTCCAACATCCATTCCGAATGCGGGCTGGACTGGAAGTGATGCAGAGTAGGTTCAGCAGGATGTTGCCTGAGATGGCAGGCTTCGTTTATGAGGACAGACAGGATTGGCTGGGCTTCTTTTCCTTGGAAAAGATGCTGAGATGGGACCTGATAGTGATTTACAGAATTACGAGAGACATAGGTGGAATTAATAGTAAAACAGATTTCCCTGTGACAGAGGTGTGTTTAAAACTAGAGGGCATAGGTTAAGGTGAAATGTGAGACGGTTGGAGGGGATCTGAGAAAATGTAGGACACCCTACTGGAGAAGGTGATGGAGGCAGGTCATCTCAAAATATCTAAAAAAACATTTGGATAAGCAATAAATAGTCAAAGAAAAGCAGGCAATGGACCAAGAGCTAGTAAATCTGGATAATTATTTGATGGTTAGAACTGGAAATCATGGGCTGAAGGACCTGTTTCTATTCTTTATGACTCAATGACTCTGAATGAAATCTCCCAGGGTTTTGATTGCTCCTTGCTTTGTAGTTTCCTTGTTGTTCTACTGTTACTTCTTATGACTCACGATTCAGTTTGTTATCAATTCTTGCATCTTGGGAATTATGTACAAATAGCAAATGGTCTACAAGGGCCTTCCTGAATTTTCCATTGACGTTCATCAAGTAATTCTTGGCTTCATACATATCAAGACTCACTCCAGATCTCATTTGAATTTCGAAGCAAGGCCAGAACGGCTAAGTATAGAACAGAGAAGGTTGAAGAATATCATTTAGCTCTTTAAACCTGCTCTGTTATTCGTTATGATCATGGCTGATCATTCAAATTCTGTATCCTTTTCCTACCATCCCTCCACATCTCTTCACCTCTTCAGCTCTACATCAAATCTCTTCTTGAACTGCCTTCTGTGGTAGAGATTTTCATTGGTTCATTACTCAGTGGGTGAAGAAATCTTACCATATTTCAGTTATAAATGTCTCACCCCATATCCTCAGGGTGTGACCCCCTGGTTCACAACCTTCCCACTTCCTGCATGTAGTCTATCAAAATTCTGAAGTATTTCATCAATTTCAGTTACATCCCCTCTCTCTCTTGTAATCTCTACTGAATATAAGGCAGAATTGTCCCAATCTCTCTTCAGATGTCAGTCCTGTCATCTCAGTATCAATCTTGCAAAATTTCCCTGAAAAAGCTCCATATTAAAAATGTCTTTTCTCAGAAAGGGAGATACAAAACTGCATTTAGCTATCAAGTGTGGCCTCCTTCATAATTGTAGTAATTCATCCCTACTCAAATCCCTTTCAGTATGCCCAACACTCCTCTTTCCTTCTTAATACCCTGCTTCACTTGTATGCCCAAGGAATCTAGCCATTTGTTGCACTACCCCTTTTCCAATTCATCATCATCAGATAACAATCCGCCTTCTTGTTCTTGTCACTAATGTGGATAATCTCACACATTATATTGTATTTATAATGCACTTGCCAAGCCCCCTTAATCTGTCCAAATCATAGCTGACCCTCCAAATTCTCGGTTAACTTTGCGTCATCCCCAAATGTAGAGAAATTGTAGTTAATTTTCTCCCCTAAATCACTAACATCCATTTTGAATCATTCTAGTCCAAGCTATACCTTCGGTTATCCCTAAGTCCTTGGTAAAGCCTCTGAGTATTCCTACTGAATCTACCTACTTACTCACCAGTTGTCTGTTCACGACAGTACATTAAACCTACTATAATTCTACACTTCATTCTCTGTGGGACCTTATCAAAAGTCTTCTGAAAGTTCAAATACATTTTAATTATTAATCTTCTCCATCCATTTTATGGATTACATCCTCAAAATATTCTAACAAGTTTGACAAGCACATTTTCCTTTTAATAAATCCATGCCGGCTCCGATTCCAAACACTTTAATTGACAATTCTAGCATTTTCAGAATCAAAATCAGATCAGATTCAGGTTTATTATCGCTGACATATGTTGTGAAATTTGTTGTTTTCTAGTAGCAGTACAGTGTAATGCATAAACGATTACTATAAGTTACAACAAAAATACAGTATATAATAAATAAATGGGCAGTGCAAAAAGAGAGCAAAATAATGAGGCAATGTTCACGGGCTTACAGACTGTTCAGAAATCTTATGGCAGACGGGGAGAAGCAGCTCCTAAGATGTTGAATGTACAACTTCAGACTCCTGCACCTCTTCCCTGATGGTAGTAATGAGAAGAGGGTACTTCCTGGATGACAAGGGGCCCTAATTATGGATGCTGCCTTTTGAAGATGTCCTCGATGGTGTGGAGGCTAGTGCCCATGATGAAGCTGGCTGAGTTTACAGCCAGCGGCTTTTTTTATGCTCTGCATTGGAACCTCCATACCAGGTGATGATACAACTGGTCAATAGGCTTTCTCCCTCTCCCCAATGAAGAGAAGTGCCCCCTTTCATGGTGAGAGAGGAGACGTACCAAAAGCAATTTGCTGATTTGCAGTGATGAAGTCTGCCACATCACTTCCTTCCGAGTTCTTCAGCTCAAGAGTCGGCAACAAACTCTCCCCCACCAATGAGAGAGAGAAAGAGAGTGATTTGTTGAGTACAGACCCCCCAACAGCTGATCCGCTGTTCCTATTATTCCGTCTTCTTCTGCGACGCTTCAGTCGGTGGCATGGGCTTAGCAGGAGCATGAAGCCTCGGAACCCCGAAGGCATAATCATCTTCTAGGCTGTGTCCTTGGGATTTTGAAAAGCGGCCTGTCATAAGCCCCCAGCAGTGGGTCCTACCACCGCAAAGACCCAAAGCTTGAACATAATTCCAGATCAGAGTCTTCAACAGGACCCCATCCACCTGAAAGAGGAAAAAGAGAGACATCAAAGGTAGAAATTAAGCTGTTTCCACAGATAAGTTTGAAGGAGTCATTAAGTACCATCGTAGCTCTGCCCATAGTCAGAATGCTCTCCGTCACGTATCTAGAGTCCTTGGTGACATACCAGATCTTCTCAAACTGCTAATGAGTAGAGCTGCTGCCATGATTGCATCAATATGATGGGCCCAAGATAGATCTTTAGTGGTGTCACTGACTGAAGATGCCGTTATAAATGCCGTTTAAGCTATGATTAGCTACACAGTAATGATCATAGAGAAAGTATACTTAGCAGTAGGCTAAGTAACTATTTACCTCATTAACAGTATCAGGCTAACTAGTCTATAATGCTACATTTCCTCTTTCCCTGTTTTTCAATATTCTCTTGCATGTTGTCAACTAATTGAAACAGTCCTTCTTTCTTGGCTGGAAATACCTTTATTGGCTCTACTTTCTCTTCTTCAGTCTGCCTTCAAAGTTTGATTGTATCAGCTCTACCCAGCTCCTTAGTATTGGAGTGTGATGTTGTTCTTGCTGCATAGACCTATCCAACTTGTTACCCATCAATTATTTCTGGATTGATTCTTTAAATTCTGACTTTTAATTCACATGGCCTTGGCCCATTGAAGAGCTTTCTATCACTGCCGCACCCATTGGCTTATACACAATGTGTGCATAGACATTCTTTACTGAACGGAATTCCCTCGCACCCATCAACTCCATTTCCATTGCAAAAACAATCTTTCATGTTTTATGGAATGTGAACTCCAGAGTATTTGTTCAACATGAATATGCTCCTTTGTAAGCCCTCTCTCATATTGATCTCTCTGTTAGAAAATCCTAAAATTACTTTGACAAATACTCCTACTCAGTGGTCTTGCCTGCAAGCACCGAATCTATTGCTCTGAAGGTTTTCTGATGGTGAAGGTTTAGAATATTACAAACTCATTTCAACAGTCTTACTGAATTGTGTTTCTTTTGGGTTCTTTCTGTTAAAGATTGGGTAGATTTTATTTTCAAGTTTTGTTCCCTTGTGATTGTTGGTCTTATGATCCTTGTGTCTGTGATTCCTTTGCAAGAAAGATTTTTATTCCACCTGTGCATAAATATACTCAAGTTTATGACAATAAACTTGACTTTGACATTTATTGTCCTTTAAAGTGTCAGTACTTTGTAGTTGTGTAGAAGCATCATGTAGGATCTGGGCTTATTTCTACTAGAACATTAGCTTTCTTCTGCTCATGATAGCTTTTTGCTAGTTCTATATTATTGGTATAAAGAAATGTCTTTATTTACTCCAAGCATACACTAAGCACTTTCCATGTCTTCATCAGAGCTAGCTAATCTTCCAATATACCCAGCCTTGCACTGGTCTACCATTATCCCCAAGCTCTGCATTCACAACTTTCCAAGCTGAAGTCCATAGAGTACCCAAATTCACTCCATCTCACTTCATATAACCTGAATCCCCTCAGTCTTTAACCCTCAAAATCAGTGTCATAACTGAGTTCTCTGACGATCATGGGAACAAACTCCTCAACAGCAAGGAACACCAGTGTGGTGAACTACATATACCTGTCTGGACTGCTCCTGCGGCTCCTCCCACAGACCCCTGTATAAAGGCGATTGAGGCCTGAGCCCGGCCTCATTCTCCAGGATGTAGTGTTGTTCATTCTTCCAGTCAATAAAAACCGATATCTCATTTCTTACGTCTCAGAGAGAGTTATTGATGGTGCATCAACCAGTGAAAATGAAACTTTATTCTAACAGCTCCCCCAGTCTGATTGAACACTTTTGTAAACAAAGCCCAGATAACAATCACCTGAAAATGAATTTAAAATGGTAAGAGCCTTAGAGAAACAATTTTATATAAGCCCCTTTTATAGTCAATGCAATATTACAACTCTTCCTCTGAACTATAGATTCAAGTCTGTAAATTAGTAGGTCTGATATCCCCACTTCTGCAAAGATTTGCATACAGGCCCAAACTAATCCCAAAATTTGGAACTCAGTCTATAATGAAAACAGACACTTCAAGCCCTGGATCAAAATCTGCAATTCCATTCATTGTTGTTTGTTCTCTGACAGAACCCAAGCAGTCTGAATCAGCTCATAGTATAAGCATTACACATTCATGTTAAAATATATCCATTTAAAAAATAAGAGCTTCTTTTAACTCTGCCAGGATTTTTTTTTTGTCTTCAAGTTCATCGTTTTTCTTTCAAAGGAGAAGCTCTCACAATGTTAGTTCTAAGATGGATTTATACTTTTAAAATTGGCCTGCTGGTTAGGCACTAAAATAAATGTAGCTGAATTTTTCATCTTTGTTCGTCTTCTCTTTTCTTTGAGATCTGAAAGCCCATTCTCTATAATATTGTGTTCATACAAATTGCACCCTGTAATGTGTTTCACAGCATTGCTGATATATTACTGGTAAGTTTAAGTGTTTCAGTGTAATTCTGTACTAGAATTAGCCTTGTGTTTCATTGCAGTGACAGCCTTTGAGCCAGACATGAAATAAAACAGAAGCTGAAGCAGTAATTGAAACTTTAGGATAATATCACCATCCACAGCCAACTTCCCTTCCGATATAATGCAAAGATATCCATATGCTGATTAGCACACATATGAACATGCAGATTAAAGTGACAAACATGACATAAGTGACCTGATATTGTCAGCAGCATTGCATGTTACTAAAATCACCCCTCCTCTGCTCTTCTAAAGTCTCAGGTAATGACATTCCTGTTACCTCATCCAAACAGGCATATTTGAGCCGAAACAACTTGCCAAAGTTTCCATCTGGGACTAGCTGAGTTTAATCCAAGCAGGCACTTACTGGCAGAGGGGAGGAAACAATCAGGAATGAGAAGCCTTGCTAATACTTTTCAGACCCTATTGCAAATACATTGCAGCGCCCCCACTTCCATCCCTACTAAAATCAATTCAGCCCTGTTATTTAACTCAAGTCTCCCTTTGTCTGCATGATTTTGGGGAATTAATTTATTAGTTCTAGGGGCAAATCTTGGGATTTATTCAAAACTTATGAAATATTGAAGTCCAGAAGCGTTAAAATGATAACACAATTTCACAACAACCCGATTTTTTTCCTTATCCAGTTTCTTTATCTGATTTTAGTAGCCATTTTTGCCATGAATTCTTCATGGTCGGCTGGGTTAAATTTACTGAAGATAGTAAAAATCTCCTCCTATAAAGGTTGTGCTACCAATAAATCCCTTGCAAGTAGGTGCAAAATCAGCTCATGAAGGGCAGCATTTAAATAGATTTATCTGAGTTGTTTGCAAGAAGAGTAACCCTGTTCTGCTCAGGGTAATTCTCTGGTGTTTGCCTGCCACATACTGTACACAATTTCACATTAACTTATATACTAACTAAGGTCTCTTATCATATTAAGTTGCAAATAACTTAACTTAATAGTCCTATCAGGTGCCCATGATTTGATATATTGTAACGATCCATTTTTCTGCATATTATCTTAATTTAAATTTGAAACAAAATATTATAACCGGTCATTGCAGATAATTTTGTATGCTAAATGGACCAGGACAAATTTTTAAGTGCAGTTCAAAACATTTATTTCTGTCTCTAAATGTCATCTAAATCTTGCTTTTAAAAAAGCATTGAAGAGATAGGTTTTAGATAGGAGATAGCATTGTAAAGTTTTAGTATAAAGTACATGGCTGCATGTACTTAAACTTTATTTTTGTTCAGACTCTAAATACAAATCAGTGATATCTTTTTTCACTGAGATAATAAAGTTTATTTTTAACTTTGATCTTATGAAACAGATCATGTCTGACTAATTCTGATGAATTGTGGTTCATAATGTGAAATTGTTCAATCTGATCAGGTAGAAGTTGAGCCAATTTGCGCTTTGAGAAAGACGAAAATGTTATTCAAGACATTTTCTCACATCATTCAGGTCACTTTGTCACAATTAACTATTTTTCATGTCGATAGATATACCAGCTGATTCCAATATATTAAACTTGGAAGCTCCATGCTCTTAAAGTATTTACTCTATCAGGTTCATTTTAAGCAGAAGTCTATTCCATGTCTCCTATTTAAAGTGCAAACAGAACTAAAGTGTGGCATGATTATTCAATTAATTAACCATTGATCAACTGACAAATTTTCTGAAAAACGTTTGGTGTTCAATTAGTCAGGAGAACATTCTGATGTAACCTTTCACTTTGGCCTTACATCATTCTGAATGCTTCATTGTTTTCCCTCATGAGTCACGAGCTGTTGAACTGCAGATAACATTTCAATTTACAGTCAATTACCTGGAAGCTTGCTATTTCTCTAACTCTGGTTTTGAAGTAGGGAAAAATATTTTAGGAAATTATTAATCATTTAATGCAATGATTTATGAAAGGATGGGTTGAGCCTTGCCAATCTGTTATGCACTTTTGCATGTACAGCCCGATAAATTTTAACCCCAAGAGAATATGTCTTGTGGGAAGATGATTCCACAATGAATTTGGTACATTTCCAGCCATGTCTTCAAAATTTAAAGCAGAAGTAGCTAATTTCTAGCCGAAATCTGGCGAAAGTTCTTAAAGTCCATGGCTTGCTAGCCAGTAGTTGAGATAACACAACAGACCATGCTTCTCAGCAAAGCAATTAGTTCTGAAAAAAAGTCTGTTTATCGCAGCAGCAATGTTCTGGCGGAATTTCCATCATGGAAGCATTTACATCATGCACATATAGTTATTTCATGTTTCACAAGTGATGCATTAAAATGAGAATAACATCTTAAATGTTGGAGGAACACAGCAGGTCAGGCAGCAGCTATGGAAATGAATAAACAGCTGACATTTCGGTCCGAGTCCCTTCTTTAGGATTGGAATGGAAGGGGGAAGAAGACAGAATAAGAAGGTGGAGGGAGGGAATGAAGACAAGCTAGAAGGTGATAGCTGAAGCCAGGTGGGTGGAGGATGTAAGAAGCTGGGAAGTGATAGATGTAAAAGGTAAAGGGCTGGAGAAGGGATCTGATAGGAGAGGAGAGTGGATCATGGGAAAAAGAGAAGGAGGAGGGAAAATCAGGGGGAGGTGATAGGTGGCTGAGGAGAAGTGAAGAGCTACGAGGGGGTAGAGTTGGGGAATTGAAGAAGAAAAAAGGGGGAGGGAGAAAATGTACCGGAAGTTGGAAAAATCAATATTCATGCCATCAGATGAAATTTGAGATGTTGTTCTTCCAACCTGAGAATGGTCTCATCACAGCAGCACAGGAGACCATGTCGGAATAGGAATGGGGATTAAAATTAAAATGCGCGACCACCAGTTCCAATTCCTTTTTCCATTCCAACATGCTTTTTACATGTGTTGCTCAGTGATATTATTTCATGTTGAGAAATATTGCTATGTAGCAACTGTAAATAGTAAGCATCACTTGGGACTGACTAAAACGTGTTCTACTGTTGGCTCATATTGCTCTCTGGTGAGGGACAACCTAACTGACTAACACCTCAGTATTTGCAAAATTAATGTTAGCTGTGTTAAGGGTGTGAAGGTGAAATGATCCCACATGTGTCTTCAGACAAGATGACGGAACGCAAGTGTAGTGATTTCATACTGAATTACACAATACTAAGTTTACATTGGCATCAAGCCAAACCCACTTTGTATCGATATAATTCTGTTGAGCTGAGTTTTGGAGCAACTCCATCTGGAGCATAACATTAACTTACAGACATTACATGGCAGAAAGGACACACTGGCCGAGAAGGAGTTTCAGTCAGGTTTTGGTAGATTGATACCTGTCTTCAGGGGAATCAGGGTGCTAAAACTTAGCTTCAGCCTGTAAGATTGAAGGGTGATTTGATTAACACATTTAAAAACATTCATAGGAAAGTTACATGTGATTTTAATATTTCTCTATATGAGACATGGTGAAATATTTTTAGAGCTCAGCCTGATATCAAGAAGGATTTTTGAGAAATAAACGCAAGCAGTTACTTCACCAAAAGTTGCTGATGTTAAGAACCAATTGGATTGTTCAGGGAAAAGGTTAGCAGCTAACATTTATGGCAATTGCTCATTCAAGGCAGAAATTTGTGGGTTTAATACCCAGACTAGTGGCTTAGCACAACATTTGCATTGCAGAGTAATATAAAACAATAGTGAGAGATGGTTGAACTGTCAGAGGTGACATCTTGTAGATTGGGTTTTAAACAGAGGTTCAATGCATCATCTTAACTGGAGGTAAAAGATAAAAAAGGAACTCCTCAGTGCCGTACTTAACATTATCAGTACATAGACATTATCTAGTTATTATGAGATTTGCTGTATGTAGGTCCTTGCTGTACACAGGTGGCTGTCACAGTTACTGCATTACAAAATATTATAAAAATGGAATTCATTGGAACTGAAGCACATTAGAGATGCCCTGAGCCTTGAAAATATGTGTACTTGCATATGCAAAAGTATCAGAATACACTCAGTGGCCACTTTATTAGGTACACAGTATACTCATTAATGCAAATATCTAATCAGCCAATCAGTAACTCAATGCAGAAGAGTGTGCAGACATGGTCAAGAGGTTCAGTTGTTCAGACTAAACATCGGAATGGGGATGAAATACAATCTAAGTGGCTTTGACCATGGAATAATTGTTGGTGCCAGATGGGGTGGTTTGAGTATCTCAGAAACTGCTGATCTCCAGGGATTTTTATGTACACTAATCTGTGGAGCTTCTAAAGAATGGTGCAATAAACAAAAAAAAAATCCAGTGAGCAGCAGTTCTGTGGGTGAAAACACCTTGTCAATTAGATAGTTCAGAGGAGAATGGCCTGATTGGTTCAAGCTGACAGGAAGGCAACAGTAATTCTAATAACCACATGTTACAACAGAGGTGTGCAGAAGAGCATTTCTGAATGCACAACATGGCAAACTCTGAAGTGGACAGGCTACAGCAGCTGAAGACCACAAAAGTGCTCAACGGGCACTTTATTAGGTACAGGAGGTAGCTAATAAATGGCAACTGAGTGTATGAAGATAAGCAGTGAACCTAAAATGAAGCATAGATCAGCCATGATTTAATTGATTTCTAGTGCAGAATCAAGCAATTCCTTGATAATGATACAAACTAGAGCAGAAGCAATGGATGTAAACCTGCTCCACCAGTCAATGAGACTGTGATGGTCCACTGTGTTAACACTATTTCCCACCCAATCTCCATTCACAATTTCCTTTGGATTTTGGGAATCTTATAACTGAGCATGTATTGTACTCTAGGTTAGAGAATTCCACTGTCTTAATCCTATTGAAGTTTCTCTTCAGTGCTAAACCCATTGCTGTGAGGCTAGACTACTCTTTTCAGAATCTTCCTTTAAATTTCCTTTGAAACCCCTTTTTGCCGGGGGTCTGTAGAGACAGGGCTGGTTAGCCCCTTGCTAAGAGCCACTGGACTCAGCGGTGAATAAACCACCTTTCTCAAAACACCGTATGTCTAGGGTTGGCATTACTTGGATCCTACTAAGACTAGGAAGTTGGGATGTCTTGACCACCTGAACCCAGATCTGTGGGAATACTGTGTAAATACTGCCTTGTGCAATTAGCCTTTGTTAAGAAATTACAGATTGTACACTGCACACAATTGTAAAGAAAGTACATTTACAGATGTCAGCTTTATTGAACAGTTAGTAGGAAAAAAAAGGAAAAAACAAACTTAAAAGGCCCAGTCCAAATGTGCACATAAGTTGGAGCTTATCTTGAAGTTGTCTTTAACTCATGCACTGGGCCCATGGTCTGCGTGAAAGCACATACCACCTTCCAAATGTCACTCGAATTCCACCTCGAAGAAATGGGCTCCCCCACGGGAGTATTATTTCTTCTTCCTTGAAGCCATTCATCAGCACAAAGCACTTTGTGCAACAGGGTCAGCATCCTCGGCCACTGTCCCTCTGTCTTCTTCCAGCTCCGGCCAAATAGACCTCAACCTACACCAGTGTCTGTCATCAAAACCTCTCCGTGCCGTGTTCTCTAGAACCTTCTGCAAATTTTACCATCCTGATTGGCTGACGCAACATTCCTGAGTTGAACAACGTAGTCCCTTATCTTTAGCTCAATTTCAAAAATGCTAAAAGCAGAACAGACTGCTCTTACAGAACTACTAAAATGAAATACCTTCACCTTTTTCAATGATTAATTTAAACTCCAGTGAATCAAGGATAATCCTAATCCGTTCTTCCTTGTACAATAATCTTCTCATTCCAGGAATCAATCTTGTCACCCTACATCCTGCACTGTTTCAACACATGAAATGCAAAGCTCACGTTTTACATAATTGCAGCAAGATTTCCTTACTTTTGTAATTCGACTCCCAAACAGCCAACACATCCTTTGGTTTCCCAAATACTTATTTTGTGTTTTGCATAATGGATGCCTAAATCCTGAATAACATCGAATATTTTCTCACCATTCAGAATTTTGTATTTCTTTTTGCATAATGACGAACTTCACGTTCCGGCAGAAATGTGCCATCCATCACTTCATCCTACTCACTCACTTAGTCAGCTTTTAGCATCTTCACAACACACTTCTCCAACTAGCTCTACGTTGCCAACCAACTTGACTTATCAATCCATCAGTTAAGATTAAGATTAACTTTCGTGTGACATGCATATTGAAACATACAGTGAAATGCATTGATTGTGTCAGATCAATTTAGCAGGGATTGTGTGAGGGTCAGCATGCTTCTGCTGCCAGCAGGAACTGAACCCTGAGTATACAGCATGTGTACTCTAAAGCATTGTGCTCCTACACTACCATGCCACTCCTGTTAAATTAGACCTCAGCTGCAGTGATTAATTTATTCTTAATTTCTTTTTCTCTCCTTTAACTAATCGTGTATCTAATCATGTATTACGTACAGTCCATGCTATTAATTGCATTGAATTATATTTTACCAAATGCCACACTTAGATGACATTCTATTTCATGCCAATTAACACAGGTGTTAACTTATTTTTCTTTAAATGGAGCGAGAAGTTTTACCATACAGACTTACAAGATCCAAGCTAATAGCAGATCCCTTTCTAAATTGTGGGACACAAAGCTATTGCCCATAACAAACTAGACAATTAATAGTGGGAGGGATATGGATGATGTGACATTTTCAGTGTTTTTGGTAGTCCTACACTTTGATCAGATGAATGATACGGTCATGGTTGGAGCTGAAGAAAAGAGAGTTGTAATGTCTTTTTGCTATTATTTCAAAGTTCAAAGTAAATTTATGATCAGAGTGCATATATGTCACTATATACTCTCCTGAGATTCATTTTCTTGCGGGCATTCTCAGTAGCACTGAAGTTCAATAGAATCAATGAAAAAGTCAAATAAAAAAAGACCAATATGCAAAAAAGTAAAGCTGTGCAAATACACCAAATAAATAACTGAATAAACAAATAAACAAAAAAAAACTAAATAAATAACACTGAGAACATGAGTTATAGAGGCCTTGAAAGTGAATCCATAGGTTGTGGACTCATTTCAGTGTTGAGCTGAGTGAAGTTATCCACGCTGGTTCAGGAGCCTGATGATAGAAGGGTAATACCTTATTATTATTTATATCTGACCCAAAAGGGACGTTTATTTGGGCTAGGGAAATCAATGCTTCCATTAAATGCCGCCGCATTTTATACTAAATATCCAGAGTATACTAAATCTACCATATGCAATAAATACTGTGCTGCTAGTACTCTGTGCAACAGTAATTCAGACATTAGTCAAACAAGTTGATCTGACTCTTTAATTATTGCCAGGATTAATGACTATAGTTTTCAGTAAAACATCCAGATATTTACTCCAACATGCTATTCCTCCTGATTTTGCACTCCGAATAGAATGACACTGATGTTGATACTAATATTGAACACATTTTAAGTATGATTGGCTGAATAGTGTTCTATCAGAATGCAGAGGAAGTTAAGTGGAGCACCATCACTATTTGAACTGCCAGTTTATAACTGTATTTACAAAGGGGCTCATTTGAATTAAGATTTTCTCACTATGAGATTAACTGCATGTTTCATTAGTGAATGTCATTTGTGATGTTTTAGCAATAAGTGTAAGATTTATGCATGTATTTTGATTTAGCAGTAAAGGAATTATTGCAAGCACAGAATGTTCTTCCTGTCACATAACCTGCTTGACCGTGCTTTCTAGATGTGAGCAGCTCTCTGGGAAATACTCTAAAGGGATTGGGAATTAAACTCACGAGAACAATGCACCTATCGCCAGTGCTGGTATATTTCATGAGTCAGTATGAGGACAATATATTAAAATAGACATTCAGATTTGCTACAAAACTGGCAGGAAATGAATTGCTGTATCCATTCTGTAAAGTGCTATTGTGGACCTAATCTTCCAGTAGTCTCCTCCTCACTGTAAATTCCATAATTTTATAAATCAGTTGTTTCTCTTTAGACATGGGTTTCAGCATCGAAGCAAGCATATGATGAGAAATTATTAGATCTGATTCAGTTTCCAAATTGCTCTCTATCTACTAATAGTGGAGCACTTTGCTTTCAAAAAACATTCAACAACATCGGAATAGCTGGAATAATGTACAAGGGAGCTGAAAGAACTCAGTGGGTCAGGCAGCATCTATGGAGGGAAATGGATAGTTGATGTTTTTAGCTGAGGCCTTTCACCAGGACTGGAAAGAAAGAGGGGAGTTCACCAGTATATATTTAATATTAGGCACATATCAAGTAATACAAAGCTTGGTTCTGGTCTAGAAAATCAAATTAACTGCAAACTCCAAAAATATGAAATAAAAATAGAGTACACAGGGGACAGTCAAACAGATATCAAGAGATAAATTACAGCACATAATGTAATCATTTAGCACAACAAATAAGAGTTAATGCACATGAATGTGCGTACATCATAATATAGATGCACATATTAATGAAGTTTCATAGGAAGTGATCATCACTAATATACTAATGTATACAAATTGTATTGTAATATATAACACTTCTGTGCACCATAGTGTAACACCTGTGTAGCACCTTTCTTATCACATGTGACTAGTCACCACGCTTGTTGAGAAAATTCAAATTACATAGTACAGTACTACACTAGACACTAGTACGCCATCAGAAGGTTCTATGTATCAGAAGGAGGCAATGAATAGAAATCACACATTTCTGGAGATAAGTTTTGTTTATAAGAAAAAAAATATGTACAAAATATTTACAAGAGCAAGAACAATTCAAAATTCCAACATTCTGTTTAGGTTCCAAATCTTAGATATCAACAAAAGCCAAATTCTTGTTTAGTTTGTATCAGTGATATTCATGAGAATAACCTTTATTACTCCGATTCCTCTAACTAATTAGATCTAGTGTTATTCCCTATTTAAAAGTTTACAGAATAAACTTTCCTTTTTACTTTCCTAGTTAGTTGGAAAACCAAATATAATTCATATTCTCAAGTATTATAGTTAACTTCAGTTTCAGTTCTAGGCAGTATATCTACAAGTTTAAATTCAATTTCAAACATTACGTGTATATATATATATATATATTTACAGTTTAACTCCTTTCACAACAATTCTCCAGCATCACAACTTTTAAACAAAGTAAATCTCATTTAGTAACTTATCAATACCTTTGCAAAAATAATCAGTTCTTGCAGAAAATCCAATATGGATTATTTGAAAGAAAATACATGAATACATCCAAGTGTATTAAATCCTCTGCATCATTACATATTTCATTCCTGTGCTGGTTTATTGACTTGGATAGCTCACCATCTTGTTTCTTGGTTCATTGGAATGAAATAGTTTAACATCTACAGTGAGTCAGTTCACAAACTTGTACAAAACTTGACCAACTCCTTTGGTATGGTTTTACAGAACTAGTTCCAGACTACACGGCAGGGATTTTGGACACTGGTCTCTGCCGATATTGTCTCATTGCGGCTGCATGTTAAAGCCGTGGCTTCAATAAATCTTTTATTGCCATTGTCTCTCCTCCAGGGGTTTTCAAGTTAGTCGGGTAAAGATACTCACTACTAATTCCACCATTAACAGTTCATGTCTTCAGCTTCTAATCGTTGCTGCATTTTTCTCCTTGTCTGTTCTGCGTCAGCCATGCCTTCACTCACATAGCGTTTTTCTCAAATTCTCTTTTTTTTAATTGGCAAACCTCATTTTCATCCCTCTGCAGGTGGAGCTTTCTAACATTACATCTTTGGGTTTAATTAACCTGAGTTACACCAACAGAACAGAAACAGACTGAATTAAATCACATTTGATTCCAACTACCTCCCAGGTTTCTATCTCTATTTTCTCTCCCTACGTCTGCACTAATTAGCTATGCTACATGGATCCAGTCATCCTGGCTTCCTAATCCAAGGATGCAGGGAAACATCAGTGGCATCTAGGTCTCAGGTAGGGTAGGTCTGACCTCCTTTTCTGGATGCACTCCTGAGGGGACTGGGAGGATCTATGGAGCTCTGAAAAGTTTTTAAATAACTGACAACTCTGACATCAAAAAACCATCAAAGTTGCTAAAATAATTAAAAAAAAATAAAAATCCAATAAAGATTATTATTACACTAATAAATAGGAGAAAACAAAATAATTTGGCATCAACTAAAAATTACTGAATTTATCGTTTTCTCAATCTCCAAAATGGGATTATTCATTCAAGTAAATAGGGACATATTTCACATCTGGAAATATGACTCATCATTTTAAGTTTATTTGTAGCAATCAAAGAAGTGGCGTTTTCATTAGTATGTAACGAAGAGCATAGGTTTAGCTGATTAAACAGATCATCCACTTGCTTCATTTCGTTTAAAAGAATGCTTATTTGGTTTGCAATTTGAAAATTCCTGTGTAAACAGTAGATACCTTTAACTCTAGATCTTCAATGTTGTCAGTATTACCTTGATATTGGAAATTTTAACTACCCACCTGCCTGATTTCACCAAGCCAATTTTTTATAGCTCTTTTATATACTGTTCATGTGAAGTATCTGTGATGGGTTCGTAGGTTGTCCAGGGGTTTCAGGAGTGAAAATTTCCTTCAACTAAAGGGGGCAGCATTGCAGTGAGCACAACTTTGTTACATCACCAGCGACCCGGGTTTAATTCCCGCTGCTGTCTGTAAGTAGTTTGCACGTTCTCCCTATGACCACATTGGTTTCCTCTAGATGCTCTGGTTTCCTCCCATATTCCAGAGATGTATGGGTTAGTAAGTTAATTGATCCCACATGGGTGTAATTGGGTGATGCAGGCTCGTTAGGCCTAAAGGTCTTATTACCATGTTGTTTATCTAAATAAAAATAAAATAATTAATAAAAATAAATGTGAGAACTGAAGCCATTGTCTTCTAACCCCATCATAATTTCATCCTTCCAACTGTCTGAGGCTAAACAAATATTCCTGCATTAGGTTATAATTATGGCTCTGTAACGTTGCTCATCCCTGACTCTTCTGATCTATGCCTTTGCTACTGTTAGATTTGACTGCTCCAATGGTCTCTTCACCAGCTTTAACATAATAAAACCTCCCAAGACTAAGCAGAGGAGGATTGTCCTGCCTCTATAAATTTGAGTTTATCTAAAACTATGCAATTTATTTCCTAATGCCAATCTTCACTAGAGCTGGCAGTTGTATTGTGATAAAAAAGATATTGGACCATGATTTAGTCAATGCTGGGTAAGTGGTATACTTTGGCATTGAGGGCTAAACAATTATGGTGGGGGGGGGGTTGCTGTGGGAATTTGACATCATATCACAATAACGAAGGGCAAAGGGATCGAAAGCTCTTCTACCACACAATACCCTGTGCAGATACCTCAACCCACTTTTCTGATGTTAGGAACCATTTTCATGGGTCCTCTCCTGCTTCTGGATGTCCTGCATTGCCTATTGGTCGAAGACCAGTTCATTCAGTAGCCTCACCTGAGATTGTGGAAACGTGGCCAACAAGTTCAGATGGGCTCGATGTCTGTTTTAAGAACAAGCAAGCAGAGTTGACTTGCAGACAACCCTAGACTCTCAGGCTGAATAAAAACAAAGGCTACGGTGTCAATTACTGTGGCTGATTTTGTTTTTCAATTGGTATAAAGTACCAGAAATAGTAACTCAACAAATATATTAAAGCACAGAAATGTGACAACAGATGGGCAGGAATCTGATGAGCTCACCACCCTCTGGGATTGTCTCTCGGAACTTTTAAAAGCCCATGATCCCCATTTTAAAAGAAAACTATTAAAATCATTGCCATAATATTTCATGTTCAAGATTTTCTGGACATTGGGCAATGCTCAAAATACATTCAAAGTCAGACTAAACAAGATATTGTCTGACACCTAGTTGGGGGAGAGGGGAAATACTTTACCTATTTAAAAATAGCCTGACATTGAGGAACTTAACAACTCCCTCACATGCATCTGTATCATATTTTACTGTTAGTCTGACAACTCCTCTGTGGATGATTTTCATTATTTTTCACCACTATACTGATACTGTCCTATATCTTGAAGGCATAAATATTTTTCCCTAAATTCTATTATTATTTAATGGTCATCCATAAATCTCCAATAAATTGTTCATTAGGAGTTATTACATGTATCAGTTTCCTGTTTGTCATTACTAATTCAAACTCTCAGATGTAAGTACAGCCCATACATTCTGACCCAAGTTCAGCGCATACAGATTCTGCAGAGTGTCTATACAGAAAGGATAAACAACATCCCTGCCGTCTCAGAGAACAGATGTTCACTTTCATTTCCAAAAAAGATCACTTCTAATGGTGAGGTCAACTTATATGTGAGAATCTTCAAAACAGTTAGGAACATCTTCTCATTTGCCACTTTTCATAAATTAAGCATACACTGGAAATGTAGTGCATTATAGGGTGGTACAACACAGAGAAAAGGGTGGTTTATCTCCAAGAGAATTTAATTGATTTGTCTATAACAAAAATACTCAGGCATTCAGGCAACATCTGTGGATCATTTGTGGCAGTATCTGTAAGGTGCTTTGTGACAGAGGCAAAGTTAGCATATAAATATAAACCTTTCAATCATTTTAAAAAGTACTTCTCCACCTTTTCTTCTAGATTAGGATTGGGAAAATCAAATGCCTTCACAATAAATATATACAGTACCTTGAAAAAGTATTCAGCACCCACATTATTTTCACATTTTACTATCTCATTTCCTAAATTTAAATCATATTGAATGAGGATTTTTTTCAGCTAATCTACAAAACATTGTGCATCATGTCAAATTAAAAGAAAAATTCCAAAACCTGTCAACAATTTACTAAAAATTAAAAACCAAAAATTGTGAGGCCGAAAATATATTCATCCGGTTTGTGATGACTACACTAATTTTCCTCAGTGCCTTACCAACTCATCCAGTTTGTTGATGTAGAAAATTGGAGAATCACCTGTATAAATACCCCTCTCTCTAGAAGGTCCAACAGTATGGTGGATTTTCAACAGACTAAACCGAAATGATGTCGAAAGAGCATTCAAGACGAATCATGGACATTTTATTAGAGAAACACAAATCTGGGGAAAAGTACAAGACCGTCTCAAAGGTAATGAATATACCTTGGAGGTCAGTGCAGTCCATAGCGAAAAAGTGGAAAAAAAAAGAAACCATGGCCTCACTGCCTGGGTCAGGCCGCTGCTCTAAACTTAGTGGCTGGAAAAGAATGGCACTTGTAAGAGAGGCTACTGTGACACACAAACAGTCACTGACTGAGCTGCAGAAGTTAATAGCTGCAACTGGAGATGAAGTCCATGGCTCCACAATTTCTAAGTACTTACACAAAAAGGGTATTTATGGAAGAGTGGCAATGAAGAAGCCCTGGCTAAAAAAAATGCATATCCTTGCCCATAAAGATTTTGCAAAGCATCACTTAGAAGGTATTGTAAAGATGAGGCACAAGGTTTTATGATTGGAAGAGACTACAGTGGAACTCTTTAGCTTCAACACTAAACAATATCTGTGGCATAAATTTAATACTGTGCATAAGCTAGGTGGCACCACCCCAACTGTACAGTATGGTGGAGGTAGCATCATGCAATGGGGATGTTCTTCAGCAGCAGTGACTGGAAATCTGATCAGGCTGCTAAATACAGAGAGATCCTGGATAAAAACCTGCTAGCCTCTGTTACAAAGCTTAAACTGGGGAGGACATTAGTCCTTTAGCAGGGAAATGACCCTAATCACACCACCAGAGTGACCATAGAGTGGCTTCAAATGAAGGAAATTGATGTTCTTAAGCACCCCAGTCAAAGTCATGACTATAACCCAATTGAACTTCTCTGGCAAGACCTCAAGATTGCTGTCCTCCGCCGCTCCTCATCCAACCTGGCACAGCTTGAGCAATTTTGCAAGGAGGAATGGGCAAATCTTTCTCCATTACATTGTGGAGAGCTAATGGAGGCTTAGCCAAAAAGACAACTGGCTGTAATACCTGTGAGAGGTGGTACAACTGAGTACTGAGCAAATGGGGATGACTACTTCCAAACTACTGACACTTCAGTTTTTGAATTTTTAGTTTTTTATGCTTTAGAAATTTCTGTTTTTTGAGGCTCTACTGTGGAAAAAAACAGAGCATGTGATTCACAAATAAAAATTCTCAGTTAATTTGATCAAAATCCCTGGTTGTAAAACCCATTTATGTGAACAAAAGGTTGGCGGCCGAATACTTTTACAGGGCACTGTAAATGTATAAATGCTCTGATTTCAGTCTCTGTAGGTTTTTGACTTCCTTCAAGCTGAGGCTCGTGATGACTTTCACGCACCCAAACGAACATGAAAACCAGCAAACTGTCGGTGTGGATCAAGTTTACTAAATCAGTACTATTGTTGTCTTCAGCCCCCATTTTCTTCCAGAGAATTGTACAGTATGAAGGGCTTCCCAAGCCTCTGCTCCGTAGTTTATTGCCCAGAATTCCCACTGACAAATGTAGTTCGCCTGATACATTAATCCACCTTTCCTTATTGTGGATGCTTTTGGCTGGTCCTGTTCTATATTTTCACCATCTATTATTTTTCCTTTTCAATTGTTAATCATGTTCCAGAAAAAAATATATTTTAGTCTTTTTATTGAATTAAATAGTTTTTGTTTAATACACCAACAAAATTTTCATTAGGCTGAGTATTGCCCTGTGTTGTATTACATTTTAATTCTGTTGATTGTTTGATTTTAATCCAATTACCACTTTAGTGCCTCTCAGACTGGTTTTGGCAGGATATTATATAGATTTTATCTTGATTTTATGGATCGGCTTAGTTCCCTAGGATTTATGAAGAGGTACAAGAAGTGCTGTGTACAGTAGACTTCCAGCACCATCCTTTGGCTGGTTGTTCAAATACCATAGTTGTGTCTGTTGGCGAGCTAAATCCTGATACACTCTTTTCCCAGGAAATGTTATGTTATGCTTGGATTATGGTTTCTGTACACACATTAATGTCTAATAAGTTTTACCTTAGCCTATTTAAGAATGAATTCCCCCGTTTAATCTAAATCAAAACACCAAATATTGTAATGGCTGGGCATAATTATGTAATCTGTTCATTTATTTTACTTTGGTCATGAACTTGAACCATATCTATGGGTATCAGGTTGCTTGTTACAAAGTAATTTCAATACTCATTTTTGTATCTCCCTTCCTTCTGCTGCTAACTATTTTGAATTTATTTGACCTCACAATGACATTTAATGTCTAAGAATGCAAGTCATGCTTGCATTCGTGGTCTGGAAGAAGTAGGTCAAAGGAAGGAGGTGAAACAGGTATCAATAAAATTGATACATCACTCCATATCTATATATACTCTTCTGAACTTGGCAGTTTAGAAGAGCCAGTTTTCTGTTTTTGCTCTGAACACTGAGATAGGACTTGAACTTGAACTTTAATTTTCCTGCATATTTTTGGCAGGCCCTTATTGTAAAAGCCAACATATGCTGGCCATTCAGTAAAGTAATTTATTTACATACAGGTCAAAATGTATCCTTTAAAACTTAACTACTGTGAAACTTATGCCATCCACCAAAGAGCCGGGTTTGGTTTATAAATTCACATGGACAACAGCCGTCTTATCCAGAAGCAAAGGAATAACTCTAGGAGCCAAATGGTTTTGTTCACACAGTAGGATACACTGACACACCACACTCAGCCAGAAGACATACCGTGTCAGCTTCCCTCTTTCTTCCCCCAACTCTTAGAGATTTGCAAGTCCAAGCTATCAATGTGCTAGCCTTCCTTAAAATAGATGTAACTAACTCAGCTCATGAACTTCAACTACGTTTTGTAAATATCACAGATCCCAGGAGATAAGACGCTCGTGTTATTCCAAACCTTACTAGTTGCTCCAGTGAAAATAATGAAGATGTGTGTGCTGATTCAGAAATAATTCACTTCAAAGCGAGACGACATTCTTTCAGGAACAGATATGTTACATCCATCATGGTTTTATGAGTAATAGGTACTGTTATTAGTGCTGCAGATAACAAAAGTGTATCACAATTACAATACATTATGTGGAATGTGAACAAAAGAGATTCCAGCTCTTGGCTCTTGGGATATTTCATGAGATATAACAAATGAGGGAAGCAAAACTGTTTGACTTGGCAGTGAGCAGCAGATACTGGATTTTATTATCATCACCAAGAAAAGCAAAGGAAAACAGGCCTAATGTTCTCTAAAGTTCATAATTTAGTAATGGATTTTTGAGTTCAGAACACATTTAACAACAAATCAACAGACATGTTAGACTTAAAGTTGGATAAAAAATACGCCAAACATTTCTCAATCCTTGCCAAGCTTCTGCAAGACTGAAGTAGAGGGGGGTTTGTTTCCAGGAAGTTGAACCAAGCAGAAATTTATCTTGAATATGATTTCTTTAATTTAGAGTGAAAGAGTTCATGAACAATAAGGTTGTCAAGGACATTTGAACCTTCTACCTTGTAAAGACCAAAGTCAATAGGTGCCTATGTATTGGAAGGCTTGCTCTGTAGCCCTAAAGCTAAATACTACTGATATGCAAATCCAGTGATAAACTGAGGTCTGAACATAGATCAAAATAACATATCTCAATATGTTATAATACATTATAAAGGAGATATTGTTGAGGCTTTATAAGACACCAGTCAGGTCGCACTTGGAGTATTGTCAACAGTTTTGTGCCCCATATCTCAGATAGGAGGTGTTGTCATTGAGGGGAGTCCAGAGGAGGTTTACGAGGATGATTCCGGGAATGAAAGGGTTAACATATGAGGTATGTTTGGCAGCTTATATTCACTGGAATTTAGAAGAATGTGAGGAGGTTTCATTGAAACCTACCGAACATTGAAAGGACTAGATAAGGTGGATGTGGAGAGGGTGGTTCCTATGGTTCCTCAAAATTGAGGGGTGAACTTTTAGAACTGAGGTAAGGAGGAATTTTTTTAGTCAGAGGGTCATGAATCTGTGGAATGCTCTGCCACAGACTGTGATGGAGGCCATGTCCGTGGGTGTATTTAAGACAGATGTTGATAGTTCTCTGATCGGTCTGTCAACCTTATGGTGCGGACGTGGCCCAAGTGCAGAGTGAGAGACACTGAAGCAAGTTGCTAGTTCACAGACTTTAATGCGAACAGCTTAAAGGGAAACGAAAACAATAAACGCTAGGCCAAACAGGGCCGTTAACTAAAACTCTCAAATAGAAGAATGAAGCCTACACTACAGCTGAAAAGAACAACTAAAATATAAAACGAATACCGCTAATCTTCAGAGTCAGTTGACTCAACAGTCCAATTTCTCAGGCAAGGCCAAATGCAAGCAGGCAGTGAAGTGTTGCTGTGTCCAAGTCTCAGCAAATACTGTGGCGGAATGAATGGAGTTAAATACCATCACAATGAAATAATAATTAGCTGACATGGGCATATTCACAATCGCAATTGCCGCAGCTGTTGCGCTGCCGAATCCATGGTTGTAACGCAGTCAGGGATATGGTAAGAGGGCAGTGTATGGGGTCTAGGATCAGCCATGATGGTGCAGTGGATTCGATGGGCTGTATGTCCTAGTTCTGCTCTTATGTCTTATGGTCTTGTGATCTAAATTGAATTTTCAAAACACCATTCCATTTTGTCCCATAAACATGATAAATGGAAATCATAAATTATGGTCTTATATTCTAAATACTAACGTTACATGGCAAACTAATGTGTTCCCTGTGAAGTTGAAACCTCAGAGAAGCAGACACCTCAAGCCTGGATATCTGACCAGGCATTTTTCAAAGGTCATTAAATGATATGCCTCTAATTTAAACATTTTGCACTTCGACTGAGCGTACAATTGGATTTTTGGCAAATGAATGCTCAAGGTGTCAAGATTTTTTACATCATGGCTACTTCGATTTCAATGATGGGAATTGTCTTCATCTTAAGTTAACTTTCTGTTGACAGACAGAGCTCCTTCTTTAGAGGTTCAGCTCGTCTCCTGGTAGAGTTGTCAGGGTCGAATAGAAAGCTCAAATACTGCTCCAAATGTGCGAGTGTGTGATAGAGTATGGAATTGGCTTTGGAATTGGTTTATTATTGTCACATGTACTGATATAGAGTGAAAAGACTTGTCCTGCATACTGTTCACATTATTACGGTGCATTGAGGTACAAGGTAAAACAGTAACAATGCAGAATAAAGTGTAACAACTCCTGAGAAAGGGCAGCACAGGTAAACAATGATGTATGATCATTTGATATCATGGTGTATGTGGAGCTTGGCAATTAGCTTGCAGATGTTTCATTACCAGTCAAGCTGATATCCTTGGTGCGCAGTTGTTGGTGTTTTTTGTCTGGGAGTGTTCGCAATTATATATCTCCTTGTTCACTTGCCTTAGTCCTGATTGGCTACTCCTTCAGTTGACCTATGAATTCTATTGGTTCACGTTCCTTTGGCTCTTAGGGTTCATAGATTGCATCTTTTTTGATATGTTTGCTTAAGGAGTAATCAGAAGATAACCACGCTTCTGAAAGTTCTCATGCCTGCCTCATGTTTGCCTGCACCAGAACCGCCACGGTGTCCCAGTTAAAGTGTTGCCCTTCTTGGTCTTCATGTAGTGAGATTAGCAACAATGGATCATGTCTCCATGAGATCATAATGAGGTAAATTTTCAAGTCATGATCCAATTTATTGTATAAGGGAATTAATTAATAGTTTTATAACACTGGATAGAAACTGCCCTTGAGGCAGGTGTTACATGCTTTGCGGACTGGTCACTGCTGTTTGTGCATCCTTCAGATATCATCAGCTAATGTTAAATGCTGCTCAAAACAAGGAACTTGTGACTCTCATAAACATTCACATCAGGGTGCCTACTTCACAAGCAGATGATTTACTATGATTAATCTACACGATACACAAGCTGGTGTATTGTGTAGTTTGATCTCATGCTGTAGTTGTCAACAAGGCCTATGCAGTGGTCCCATTTCTATGCTTCTACATCCAGCTCTTTAAACCAGATATTCACTTCACTTAGGTTAGGGATTCTCAACCTTTGTTATGCCATGGACCAATACCGTTAAGCAAGGGGTCTGTGGCCCAGGATGAGAACCCTTGATTTAAATTACGTAAGAGCTCAAATTTTCCTGTGCGTATCACTAACTACAGATACAGGAGACTGCAGATGCTGGTATCTAGAGACCATAAGACCGTAAGATATAGGACCAGAAGTAGGCCATTCAGCCCATTGAGTCTGCTCCGCCATTCAGTCATGGGCTAATCCAATTCTTCCAGTCATCCCCACTCCCATTCCTTCTCCTCATACCCTTTGATGCCCTGGCTAATCAAGAATTTACCTGTCGCTGTCTTAAATAAACCCAATGATTTGGCTCCACAGCCTCTTGAACAACAGATTCCACAGATTTACCACCCTCTGACTAAAGTAATTTCTCCGCATCTCTTTTCTAAATAAACGTCCTTCAATCCTGAAGTCATGCCCTCTTGTCGTGGACTCCACTACTTTGCCATATCTAATTTGTTCAGGCCTTTTAACATTTAGAATGTTTCTATGAGATCCCTCCTCATTCTCCTGAACTCCAGGGAATATGGTCCAAGTGCTGCCAGATATTCCTCATACAGTAACCCTTTCATTTCTGGAATCATTCTTGTGAATCTTCTCTGAACCCTCTCCAATGTCAGTATATCCTTTTTGAAATAAGAAGTCCAAAACTGCACACAATACTCCAAGTGTGTTCTCATGAGTACTTATACAGCCTCAATATCACATCCCTGCTCTTATATTCTGTAACTCTAGAAATGAATGCTTACATTGCATTCGCCTTCTTCATCACCGACTCAACCTGGAGGTTAACCTTTAGGGTGTCCTGCACAAGGACTCCCAAGTTCCTTTGCATCTCTGCATTTTGAATTTTCTCCTGATCTAAATAATAGTCTGCCAGTTTATTTCTTTCACCAAAATGCATGACCAAACACTTGCCAACATTGTATTTCATTTGCTACTTCTTTGCCCATTTCCCTAAACTATTTAAATCTCACTGCAGGCTCTCTGTTTCCTCAACACTACTCGCTCTTCCACCTATCTTTGTGTCATCCGCAAATTTAGCCACAAATCCACTAATCCCATTGTCCAAATCATTGACATACATGGTAAAAAGCAGTGGTCCCAACACCAACCCCTGTGGAATTCCACTGGTAACTGGCAGCCAGCCAGAATAGGATTCCTTTATTCCCACTCTCTGCTTTCTGTTGACCAGCCAGTGTTCCACCCATGCTAGTAACTTCCCTGGAACTCCATGGGCTCTTATCTTGCTAAGCAGCCTCATGTGCGGCACCTTGTCAAAGGCCTTCTGAAAGTCCAAGTACACCACATCTACTGCACCTCCTTTGTCTACCCTGCTTGTAATTTCCTCAAAAAATTGCGGTAGATTGTCAGACAGGATTTTCCTTTGAGGAAACCATGCTGGCTTTGACCTATCCTGTCATGTGCTTCCAGGTACTCCGTAATATCATCCCTAACAATCAATTCCAACAACTTCCCAACCACTGATGTCAGGCAAACAGGTCTATAGTTTCCTTTCTGCTGCCTCCCACTCTTCTTAAATAGTGGAGTAACATTTGCAATTTTCCAGTAATCCAGTACAATTCTAGAATCTACTGATTCCTGAAAAATCATTGTTAATGCCCTCTGCAAACTCTCCAGCCACTTCCTTCAGAACCCAAGGATGCATTCCATCAGGTCCAGGAGATTTATCCACCCTCAGCCTATTAAGCTTCCTGAGCACCTTCTCAGTCGTTATTTTTACTGCACATTCTTCACTTGCCTGACAACTTGAATGTCTGGAATACTGCAGATGTCTTCCACTGTAAAGATTGATACAAAATACGCATTCAGTTCCTCTGTCATCTCTGCGTCTGTCATTACAATATCTCCAGTGTCATTTTCTATTGGTCCTATATCTACCCTCGACTCTCTTTTACCCTTTATATACTTAAAAAAAGCTTTTAGTATCTTCTTTGATGTTAGTCACCAGCTTCTTTTCATAATTCATCTTTTTCCTTCCTAATGACCTTCTTAATTTTGTTCTGCAAGTTTTTAAAAGCTTCCCAATCTATCTTCCCACTGGCTTTGTCTTCTTTGTATGCCCTCTCTTTTGCTTTTACTTTAGCCCTGGCTTCACTTGTCAGCCATGGTAGTGTCCTTCTTCTAGTCAGAAATTTCTTCTTATTTGGAATATATCTGTGTTGCACTTCCTTCATTTTTCACAGAAACTCCAGACATTGCAGCTCTGCTGTCCTTTTTGCTAATGTCCCTTTCCAGTTGTAATTTCCTTTATTCCACTGAAATACCGACACATTGGATTTTAGTTTCTCCTTCTCAAATTTCAGGGTGAACTCGGAATCATATTATGATCACTGCTCCCTAAAGGTCCCTTAACCTTAAGCTCTCTTACCACCTCCAGATGACCACAAATGACCAAACGATAAGAGTATCAAACAATTTGCTGGAGGAACGCAACATATCAAGCAGCATTTGTAGGAGGAAAAGAATTGTTGATGTTTCGGTTAAAGCACTGCATTAGGACCATGAGATATAACTCAATGTTTGGAACTTCAGAATATTGTGTAGTTAATACTCCACCAATCTGTTGTTGCCTGACAGCAACATCAGATTGATGTATGATGGTATCAAGAAGGCCTCTGGCCCATCGCAGAGCAAGGCAGCACCCCTGAAGTTATCCAGCAGTGAAACAATCACTGATAAAAGCAAGCAGATGGAATGCTGGGTAGAACACTACTCTGAGCTCTACTTGAGGGAAAATGTTGTTGTTAGCTGAGCCATTGATGCCATCGATTGTCTACCAGTCATGGATGAACTTGCCTCCGAACCAACCATTGAGGACCTCAGCAAGGCTCCTCAATGCTTCTGGCAATGATGGGATTCCTCTAGACCTGATCACTCCTCCAACCTTTACATGAGGTCCTCCGTCAGTGCTGGAAGGAAGGAGCCGTACCACAGGATATGTGCAACTCCAAAATTGTCACTTTGTACAAGAACAAGGGTGACAGGAGCGACTGCAACAACTACAGGGGAATCTCCCTCCAAAGTATTGTCAGCAAAGTCTTTGTTCGTATAACTCTGGCATGTCTACAAACTCTGGCAGAACGGGTCTACCCTGAGTCCCAATGTGGTTTTGGCGCAAGGAGGTTAACTGTTGACATGATATACTCACTCCGTCAACTCCAGGAGAAGTGCAGGGAACAACAGAAAACCCTCTATGTCGCTTTCATTGACTTGACCAAGGCCTTTGACCTTGTCAGCAGGGATGGGCTCTTTCAGATCCTCCTCAAGATCGGCTGTCCTCTGAAACTCCAAAGTATAATCAAGTCATTCCCTGACAACATGAGGGCTATTGTTCAGTATGATGGCAACTCATCTGAACCCTTCACTATTCCTAGTGGAGTCAAACAAGGATGCATGTTGGCCCCAACATTATTCGGCATCTTCTTCTCTCTGCTATTGAAGTACGTGGTTGGGACGTCGACAGAAGGCATCTACATGCACACCAGGTCTGATGGGCGGCTGTTCAACCCTGCACGCCTGAGAGCAAGAACAAAGGTGCAAAAGAACTTAATACATGACATGCCCTTTGCAGATGACTCTGCTATAACCTCGTATGCCAAACAGCAACTACAAACTCTCATGGACCGCTTCTCTAAGGCAAGCAAGGACTTCGGGCTTACTATTAGCCTAAAGAAAACAAATGTCCTTGCCCAGAATGTAGTGGAGGCACCAGTCACTATCATCGACAATTACAATCTAGAAGTGGTCCATGAGTTCACATACACTCTCTTCCTCGATGCTGAAATCAATAGGCGTATCGGCAAAGCAGCATCGATCCTTTCTTGACTGTCTTCACGGGTCTAAGAGAATCTGAAACTCGCTACAAAGACCAAGACTGCTGTGTACAATGCATGTGTTATCAGCACTCTCCTGTATGTAGCAAGGCTTGGACCATCTCCAAACAGGAGCGGAAACTCAATAGTTTTCACCTGCGCAGCCTTCCTTGGTGTCACCTGTAGAGACAAAGTCCCAAACTCTGAGGTCCTCTCCCGTGCGGGACTTCCAACAACATTCACACTTTTAAGACAATGCAGACTACGCTGGCTGGGCCATGTCCGTCGTATGAAGACTGCCAAAGGACATCCTCTACGGAGGACCAGCAACAGGCAAGAGGAATGTTAGTAGACCCCAGTTTCACTTCAAGGACCTCTGCAAGCACAACATGAAAGCCTTAAAAATCAACGCAGAGTGCTGGGAGGATACAGCAGATGACCACAACAAATGGCGAGGTACTCTTCAGCAACACCTAGAGCAAGGTGAAAGAGTGATCCTGAGTCAGTTTGAGGAGTGGAGAGCTAAATGGAAGGCATAGAGGACAGTGGACAACTATTCCACGACCCCCGACACATGCAGCGACTGTGGCAGAGCCTGCCGTTCCAGGATCGGTCTCAATAGCCACAGTCGATGCTGCTGGACAAACCAGTGACTACCAGAGGCGCAGTACCCATGGATGACCATGACTGACGGAGACCACACTCACAATCCTCCAGTAATATTTGAGCAATATTGTAAATATATTGTTTGATTAAGCATTCTTGTGTGTTTAAATAATTCAATTTGTGTTATATGTAAAAGTATACGCATGGCATATGTCACCAGGCCACAACATCATATACGTGCGCGCTCTGCTTAAAGTAAAATCAAGGTTAGATACACGTTCCGGATTCACTTTTTTTTTGGATTAGTTTTATGATTCGGAGATACAAAACCTAACATTGTCAATGATATAGCTTTAAATGAACCAGAGATGAATACTTACCTGTTGAAGTGCAGCGAGATATTTGAGTAAAAACATACGCAGCATTCTTTCTTCACAAAAGGAGAATATGTTAGAGCTTTAAAAAGGCAGAAAATAGACTAAATTCATGGATTCATAAACAGTGAATAGGAAGTGATAATAATAATAAATAAACAAAACAGAAATGGCTGGCTACATCAGAAAGATTGATGTGTTCAATTGCACAAGAGAAAACTAGGATATCCGTACTGAGCTAATTGAGCAGTATTTTCAAGTAAATAAAACAGTCAATTAGATGTGGTTTTGCTCGGTATAATATGTTGGAAAACAAACAGTTTGCTTAGAGGTTTGACTGCTCCAAAATGAACCAAGCCAATCAAAATAAACTTTGCAGATATCCTGAAAGTAATGAAGGAACATTTAGAACAGAAACCATTGTTGATTGCAGAACACTTTAGGTTTCATAAACAGAATCAAATAGAAGAGGAGTCCATTTCAATGTACATGGCTGAACTGGAGAGATTGTTTGAGAATTGTCAGTTCAGTGATAGGCTAAATGATGCACTGAGATGTTGTTTAGTTCATGGAATTTTACAAAAAAACATTAAAAACCGCTCCTAACTGAATCACTATTCACATTTATAACAGCAGTTGAAATTGCTGTATCAATGAAAACTGCAAAGAGACACAATTGAGTTGCAGTCAGGTATGAAAGTTAGTGTGAACAAAATTGCAATATCCTGGCCTGGCTGAACTGTGGTAGGGGCTCACATAAAATAGACCAATGCAGATTTAAAGGCAAATCTTCCAGAAAGTTCAACAAAGTGGGACACATACAAAGAACATGTCAGGCAGACAAAAATAGACTGCACAGGGAAGAGAAGAAGATAAAAAGTTAAGTTACAGTTTCAAAAAGAGCACTAATCTGCATGCTGTTGATGAGAAATCCGTTAACGATGAGAGTGGCACAGGACTTAGTAGCCTTGAGATTTACAAAGTGAAAAGTAACAATAGAAAAGCAATGTGGATTACACCAGAACTGAATGGAAAATTGATAAAAATGGAATTAGACACTAGCTTAACTGTTTCAGTCATTCCACAAAATGAGTTAGAAAGGCATTTGAAATATACTGAACTGAAGACTGCATATATCCAACTAAGAACTTATACTGGAGAAAAAATAACTCCCGTGGGAATTACATTTGTAACAGTGAAATACAACAATTAACAAGCCACATTGGGCTTGTATGTGGTAAAACAGTGTGGCCAGCACTGTGGGGACATGAGTAGCTGAGACAATTACAACTTGATTGGAGAACCTTCCACAATTTGCATGCCACATCCCCTGTAATAGAATCCACCGAAAGCAAATTGAGAAGGGTACTGGATGATGCCACAGCAGTGTTCAAGGATGACATTAAAAAACTCAAACATATCAAGGGTAAAATAGTGTTAAATGAAAATGCCACATCCAAGTTTTGCAACCCTGTCCAATTCCTTAGACTATCTGTGAGAAAGTAGCCAGTGAGCTGGATCACGTGGAGGCTGAAGAACTCTTTCCAAAGTTCAGTGGCAATGCCATTGGTCCCATTAGCTAAGAAGAAATGGTCTGTCAGGATCTGTGGTGACTTTAAAGTCCACCATCAACCCACTACTGAAAGTAGATCAATACCCTCTTCCCAGGATAGAGGATTTCGTTGCAAACCTTTGTGGAGGGAAACACTTCAGCAAAGTGGACTTACCTGAGGCTTACCTTCAGATGGAGATGAAAGAAGAGTCCAAAGTGTTTCTCAGCTCAAACACTCAAAAAAGGCTTTATCACTATAATAGCCCTTTGTTGGGGAAGTATCTACACCTGCATTGTGGCAAAACGCTATGGACCACTGCTGCAAGGTTCAGTGTAACCTGGATGGCATCATTGTTACCAGGAAGGATGACAAGGAACATCTCCAAAATATCAAGACGGTGTTAAAACTATTAGAAGATTATGGGTTCAGATCATGATGAAGCTAATGTGAATTCTTTAAACTTACTGCTGTCATACTTCTGAGAAAATTCAAGCAGAGGTGAATACCTCAAACCCAAAGAATGTGTCACATTTCCAGTGCTTTTTCAGATTTGTCAACAACTTTAACCAGTTCCTGACAAACCTGGCTACTGAGCTCCACCTCTTGAACTCATTACTACAGATCGGGAAGGAATGGCGATGGACAAAGCAGCGTGAGGTGGCTTTCTAAAAGGCAAAGGAAATGGTGACATCAGACACTCTATTCACACATTATGCCCTATTCACTCTATTCACACATCTCACCTTATGGTATAGGTGCAGTCATGTCATGTTATGCGTGATGGGAGTGAATGCCCTATAACCTTTGCATCACATTCTCTTATCACTGCAGAGAAAAAAATATGCACAGATTGAGAGAGAGGCTTTGAAACTAGCTTAGAGTCTAAAATGTTTCAACCAGTACTTGTATCATTACTGATCATCAACCACTCGTGTCCATTTTCAATCCATAGAAAGGTGTTCCACGAACAGCAATAGCACAAATGCAGAATTAAGCTCTGTTCATTGGAGGACACAATTACAAGATCGAATTCAAGAGGATGACTAATCATGGAAATACTAGTGGATTGTCTCATTTAACCTTGGAAAAGGAAATAATAGAAGAGGACACTTTTAGCCTCTCAGGTGGTAAATCTGTGGAATTTGTTGCCACGAATGGCTGTGAAGGCCAAGTCATTGGGTGCACTTAAGGCAGAGATAGATAGGTTCTTGATTAGACAGGGCATCAAAGGATATGGGGAGAAGGCAGGGGAATGGGGATGACTGGAAGAATTGGATTTGCCTATGCTTGAATGGCGGTATAGACTCGATGGGCCAAATGGCCTACATCTGCTCCTATATTTTAAGATCTTATGGTCTTGATGTATTCTTCCTAATGTGTATTGGAAGTCTGCCTATTAAGGCAGAGATGATCCAAAGCAAAACCAGGAAAAACCCCACACTGTCTCAGGTTTACATGGCAACCCAAATTTGCTGGAATGCGCAGCAGAAATTCTAGTTCCCTCATTTTTATCAGCACAGGGATGAACTTGACAGGGGTTGCCATATGGGGGATTGAAAGTTGGTATTACCATCCAAGCTGAGAGCTCAAGTGTTGGATGATCTACATGTCAGTCATCTAGGCAAGGTCAGAATGAAAGTGTGTGATGGAAGCTTTGTCTGGTGGCCTGGGATACACCAGCAAATCGAGCAGCTTGTTATGCACTGTTTGGGATGCCAACACATCCAGAAGATGCCAAGGGAAGTGCCTCTCCATCTCTGGGAATGGCCTGCATTGCCCTAGCGAAGGATTCGTACAGGTTTTGCCGGACCATTGATGTGCACAAATTTCTTGGTAGTAGTGGATGCAGATACAAAGTGGCCAGAAGAGGCATTACACTTACACAAACAGTTACTCTGATGAGAAGCCTCTTCTCAAGGACTAATGTTCCAGGACACTTAGTCAGTGACAATGGAGCACAATTTGTTGTAGAACAGTTTCAGTCATTCCTGAAAAGGAATGGAATAAGACATCGACATCGTACCAGCCAGCTACAAATGGCTTGATGAAAAGTTTTGTCCATAGTCTAAAGAACACTCCGGGAGCAATGTCAGCAGAACACACTGACTTCACCGACACTGAAGCAGAAGCTTGCCAATCTCCTCCTTGCATATCAGAGTGCAGCACACCCCACAACCAGCAACTCACCAGCTGTACTGTTCATGGGTTGCCCTTTGCTTTCATGATGAGATCTTCTCAAACCTTATCTCAGAAGGAGAATGCAGGACAAATACCTGAGACAAGTTGAAGGCTCCTCAAACAAGGAGATATGATGTTTCACTCTTGGACAAACAGTTCTGGTGAAGGATGACATGGGTGATAAAAAGTGGGTACTCAGAAAGATAAAGGACAGAACTGGGACACTCTCCTACACAGCGGACGTGGAGATTGCATCTGATATCATTTTGAGACAATGCATTGATTGTTTGAAGAGAGCAAAGTCAAGAGGTAGCCTGAGCTGTTGGAACCACTTTCTGCATTCTCAGAGTCAACTCCTACAACCACCACAGAAGAGGTCCCAAAATCTGAAATGCTTCACAAGCCCCAGAACCTGAGATTGTTTCACAGCCACAAGTCTCACCGGCCAAGCAGAGTGATCCCCTTTATCAAGAAACTTATTTTATTAGAGTAAGAAAGCCTCCACAGCTATTAAATCTTTAAACTTAAATGGGACTGTTAAAAATATACTATGCTGTGGATGTCTGTACAGCAGTTGTATTTTATAATATATACGTGTGTGTGTGTGTGTGTGTGTGTGTGTGTGTGTGTGTGTTTATATTTTGTGACTTCAAAACATTAAACTAATTCAAAGGAAGACATGGGAGTCTGAAATACCCATTTAACTTTGTTTTTATTTTAAGAGGCACACACATGTCACGTGGTAGTGTGATAACATATTTATACATATAACTCGTAATGAATTATTTAAAAGAAAAAGAATGCTTAATCAACCAATATACATAAATACAAGATTACTTAAATATTAAATACACAAGAACTCCCTGCTTGACTATAAACTCCAACTCAACAGAGAATGCACCTCAACTATATACGCAGTATGTTATATAACATAACTACTATACAGATATCCACAGCAGAGTAAATGTTAAATTGTCCTATTAAAGCCCATGGAGGCTTTCTTGGTCTTGTGGTAAAATGTCTTTCATGACAAGGGAGGTCACTCTGCTTAGCAGGTGAGACTTGTGGCTGTGAAAACAGTCTCAGTTTCTGGGATCTCCTCCATGTGACTGTAGGAGTTGACTCTGAGATGGCAGAAAGTGATTCTGACAGCTCTGAACAACTTCCCTCTCCTTTTCTCTCTCTGGATCTACTTCAGCCCCTTTCTTTCTCTTCCTCACATTCCTTCTCTCTTTCACACCATTCTTTTTCTTGTTTACATTCCTTCTCTCCATCTCTCCCTTTTTTTGTTCTAGTTTGTGCATCTTGATCTTGCAGAGATCCATTTAGTTCACTGGAGTATTCTCTTACTAATCCTTCTATGGCTTCCTTTATGGTCTGATCTCTACTCTTGGGTTCCTCATCCACAACATCATCTGATGAATAGACTCCATTCTTTTTGACCTTTTATTCATTCAGCTGGACTTCTGTCTTTGCATCCACTTTTATAAGCAGATCTTTGTCTCCCACTTCAATAACGTTCCTGTAGTTGTAGCCAATCACGTCCCTGCATTCCTGGCCCTCCTGTTTTTTTTTACCACATTCAAGTTCAATGTGGTTTGTTGGTTGTTGTATTTCGCTGTCACAAACTTATTTTCCACAAGAGTTATCTTTTCTCCAGTATATCTTCTTAGTAGATATCTGCAGGCTTCTGTTCAGTATCTTTGAAATGCCATTCAGCTCATTTTGTGGAATGACTGAAACAGCTGAGCTAGAGTCCAGTTCCATTTTAATTAATTTGTCATTCATTAATGGTGTAAGCCATATTGCTTGTCTCAAGTTATGTTTCATATTGATTTTGATTTACTGCTGACCTCTCTTTCTTCTTCTACAGGTCATGGCTCTTTGTAGAATCAGAATAAGGTTTAATATCACCGGCATATGTTTTTGAAACTTGGTAACTTCGAGGCAGAAGTACAATGCAATTGATGTTAATATAGAAAAAAAGGTTAATTACAGTATGTGTGTGTATATATATATATATATATAAAAAATAGTTTTAAAAAGTATGAAATTGAATAGTATACAATTGATTTTTGAATTGCATTATAAATACCTGTTAAATTTTACACATTTTTAATATATAGATTACCACTTTTTTGTGTATTTTTGTGTGTGTTGTCTTGTTTGTTGTGTTAATACAGCAACTTCTGTATTTTCTGAATAATATAAGAAAGTTTAGGAAGGTAAAAGCTGTATTTCATGGTATTAAAATGCAAATAAACATACTGTGGAAAAAAATAGTATGAAAACAGAAGTAATACTTTAAAAAAGTGAGATGGTGTTTGTGGGTTAAATGTCCATTTAGGAATCACATGGCAGAGGGAAAAGCTGTTCTTGAATCACTGAGTGTATGCCTTGAAGCTTCTTTACCTCCTTCCTGACACTGACAATGAGAATATGACATGTCCTAGGTGATGAGGATACTAATAATGGACGCCGCCTTTCTGAGGCATGGCTCCTTGAAGACGTGTTGGCTACTACAGAGGCTAGTACCTAAGATGGAGCTGACTAATTTTACAACTTTCTTTAGCTTCTTTTGATCCTGTGCAATAGTGTTCCCCCCACCACTAGTCAGTGACACAGCCTGTCAGAATGCTCTCCATGGTACATTTGTAGATGTTTTCGAGTATTTTAGGTGACAAACCAAATCTCCTCAAACTCCTAATGAAATATAACCACTGCTTTGCCTTCTTTATTGCTGCATCAATATGTTAGGACCAGGTTAGGTCCTCAGAGATCTTGACACCTAGGAACTTGAAATTGCTCACTCTCTCCACTTCTGATCCCTCTATGAGGATTGGTTTGTGTTGCTTCATCTTACCCTTCCTGAAGTCCACAATCAGCTCTTTGGTCTTATTGACTTGAGTGCCAGGTTGTTACTTTGACACTATTCAACTAGCTGGTATATCTCGCTCCAGTATGCCCTTTCATCTCCATCTGAGATTCTACCAACAATGGTTGTATCAGCAAATTTATAGATGGCATTTGAGCTATACCTAGCCGCACAGTCAATAGTATAGAGGGGGTAGAGCAGTGGGCTAAGCACACATCTCTGAGTGCGCCAGTGTTTATCATCAGCAAGGAGGAGATATTATTACCAATCTGTACAGATTGTGGCCTTCCAATTGGAAGTCGAGGATCCGGTTGCAGAGGGAGGTACAGGTTCTGCTGCTTATCAATCAGGACTGTGGGACTGATAGTGTTAACACTGAGCTATAGTCAACAAACAGCATCCTGACATAGGTGTGTGTAGGTGATCTAGGGCTGTGTGAAGAGCCATTGAGATTGCACCTGCTGTAGATCTACTGTGGTGATAGGCAAATTGCAATGGGTCCAAGTTCCTGCTGAGGCAAGATTTGATTTTAGCTATGACCAACCTCTCAAAGCATTTCATCATTGTAGAAGATAGCGCTACTGGACAATAGTCATTAAGGCAGCTCACCCCTCTCTTCTTGGGCACTGGTGTAATTTTTGCCCTTTTGAAGCAGGTGGGAACTTCTAACTGTAGCAGTGAGAGGCTGAAAATGTCCTTGAATACTCCTGCCATTGGTTGGCACGTTTTCAGAGCCTTAGCAGGTACTCTATCAGGGCTTGCCATCTTGCGAAGCTTCACTCTCCTGAAAGACAAACTGACATTGGCCTCTGAGATGGAGATTACAGGGTCTGCGAGTGCGGCAGGGACTTTCACAGCTGAAGTTACGTTCTCCCTTTCAAAGTGGGCATAGAAGACGTAGAGCTCATCTGGTAGTGAAGCACCGCTGCCATTCATGCTATTGGGTTTCACTTTGTAGGAAGTAATGTCCTGCAAACCCTGCCAGAGTGGTCGTGCATCCAATATTGCCTCCAACCTTGCTCAGAATTGTCTCTTCACTCTTGAAATAGCCCTCTGCATCATACCTAGTTTTCTTGATTAGGCTTGGGTCACCAAACTTAAATGACACACATCTATCCTTCAGCAGATGACAAACCTCCTGGTTCATCCATGGCTTTTGGTTTGGTACAGCAATTTTAAGTCTAAAATCTAGCCAGTCCTGTGTCACTCATATCATTTTCAGATTTTTCATCAACAGCGTGCAGATTAGTGTTCTTGAAATTGCATTTTGGCTTTTTATCTTTTCTCTTCCCTGTGCAGTTCACTTATTTTTGTCTACCCGACACACTCATTGTGCGAGTCCTACTTTGTTGCATTTTCTGAAAGTTTCGCCTTTAGATCTGCAGTGATCTGGTGTATGTGAGACCCTGTCACAATGGTAACACAATTTATTCAGCCAGGCCAGTTTCTGTTTAGATGTTGCAACTTTGTTCATGCTCACTTTCATTCCTGACTGCAACTCAGTTGTATCTCTGTCTGCTGTTTCCACTGAAACAGCGATTTCAACTGCTCTTTTAAATGTAAGCTACGCTTCAGTTAGGAGCCATTTTTGAATATTTTCTCATAAGATTCCAAAAACTAAACAAGCTCTCAGTGCATCATTAGCTGCATGGCCTAAGTGACCATCTCTTCAATTCAGCCACATACGCTGAAGTGGACCCCTTCGTTTTGATTCTGCTTATGAAACCTAAATCATTCTGTAATTAATAATGGCTTTGGTTCTAAGTGTTCCTGCATTTCTTTGACAATATTAGCAAATCTCATTTCTGCTGGTTTGGTTGGAGCAGTTAAATGTCAAAGCAAACTGTATGCCTTTAAACCCTATGTACTCAGCTATTTCTTAGGCTATTTCATTTGCTTCAAAATATTGTTGCATTAGCTCAGAATACATAAACCAATTACCCATTTTATAATCAAACTCGTCAATCTTTCCATTGTAGCTAGCCATTTCTGATTTTTTAATGATTATTTCTGTTCGAGGTTGTGAATTGTTCCCTTTTCTGCCTTTAAAAAAAATTTAATCATGTTTTTCCTTCAAAAGTACATGTGCTGCATTGTTTTGCAGTTCGTTGCTGTGTTTTTAAAAAAACGTTAATGTCTCAATGCACTTGAAAAGGTTGGTAGCCATCTCCGATTGTTTTAAAAATACCTCAATACCGACATTATGTTTTGTAGCTTCAAAACATAAAACTAATTCAAAGGAAGACACAGAGTCCAAAATGCAGGTCTAATTCTGTGTTTGCTTTAATCAAGGCATGTATGTATCATATGGTAACATGATGGCATATACAACTCACCTATTTATAAATATATTTGTAATGAATTATTTAAATGAACAAGAATGCCTAACAAGCCAATCAAAACACAAGATTACTCAAATATTACTTAAATATTAAATACACAACAGTATGTATACGAGTTGATCTGCATTCTATATTGAATTGGAGTTTATAGCTAAGCAGGGAGGAGTGTTGTGTATGTCATCATGCTACCATGTTATATACATGTGCACCTCACTTCAACTAAAAACGAAGTTAGACATGCATTCTGGATTTCATTGTTTTTCTTTCAATTAGTTTTATGGTTTGGAGTTAAAACCATAACACTAGAGGAGAACATTAATCACACGTTTAGAAGGATAGTAGTCAAGCAGCTAAGGTTTTGGACAAGCATTCAGAAACCTGGACTACAGGTCCAGAAAAAAGAGCTTCAATTCTGCTCATATGGATGGCGAGTTTAAGTATGATATTAAAAAAAAGGAAACTAGCTTTGGTCATTGTGAATCATTAGGGGAAAAATCATTTACTATAGCCAGTGTGATATAATCTAATTAATTCTTAATTACCTCCTCAGTTCAGGTCATTTAACGATGGGAAATAAATGTTGGTGTTGCACTCACATCCAAATATTTTGAACAAAGTTTTACAAAGCGAGTGTTAAAGAAGGTTGTACCATTGGTTTTTCAGTAAGAGATGATGCAAAACCATATGTAGAACCGCAGTCCCTTATCTATACCTTTTTGAAGAAACTCCCAGTGTGGATTTGGAGTCACAAAGCGATTGCTCATAATAATAATGCTTCCTGAGTAGGCAGAGAGATCAATCTGAGTTCATGGCTGACTTTAAGCAGGATGCCCTGCCTTATCAGTCTACAATTAGACCAAATGGGTAACTGGTACATTGCTTGCTAGAATCAGGGTTGTCATCACATTGCCTGTGGAAAGATGCCAGAATCTGGTTCAACATTTTGATAGGACTCTTACAGCTGCACCAGATCACTACGACATTATTTAAACATCTATAGGGTCTCTTGAGAATAAAGGATTTTGAAAATAAAGGATTAACCCAGAGAATTCCCATCTTCGAGAATTGTCTGTCACTACGAAACAGAAGACTGCAGTGTGCTAAAATGTTGCAAGGTATGCTTATGTATTCATGAAAGAATCATCAACTAAAGAGAAAATAATACAAAGCAATGATGCAGAACATGAGCTTGAACAAAGTTTCTGATTTTGGTCTTACTGGCCGTTCTTTTGTTCCTATGTTTATCTCCGTACCCATAAGCACAGTGGCTCACTCCACATTAACAAATGCGAAGACTGTTGCAGTTTTGGGCTTGCCACCCTGGTCAGCAACTGCTGAAAACCTGTAATTATTAGTCCCGACAGTAAACTGAAGGAATGGTGGGGCATTCTGATATGTACTGTATGTCAGCTACCTTGTATGGTGGTGTCTGGTGAATTCAATGCAGAGATCTTGGGTTGCTTTCCATGGAGTTACCAAATAATAATGGGTTTATCTTTAGATAAAGAAAAACGGGGTAATGAAATATGCAAGGCAAGATCAGTTTTTATTTACTAAGGACTTGTTGAAACCAAATCGTGAAAAGTGTGTTTGAAATTGTTTACACTCCAAGTAAGAAGCTTCAACTGAAGGACTGCGGATTGGAAATTCAAGGTGGGAGGAGTTCTGTGCCTAAGCGTTGAGTCCTAAAATTAACTGGCTTTAAAGCCATGCACATTGAATCCCTAATGTACTCACAGTATCAGGGGATTAGTCAGCTGAATGCTTCTCATTCAAATTGTGCTTTTAATGTATAAGATATTTGCCATTACATAAACATCCAATTTAGCATAGACAGCTATTAAAACATCGGAACAAAATCAGTTTCTGCACCTGGTTGGGAATTACTCTCACATTGTGAGATAGGAAGGACTTTGTCAAATTGGAATTCACATCATCAATCAGTTCCACTTTTATTTAGTTCTTTCTGTAGATAACACATAACACTACCAATATCATTGCCTTGATTTATTCTGATGTTATGAGGCATGTGTTGCTTTCACATCAACATTCAAAAGCCTTCATACAGAAAAGAGAGGATTAACCAATCGTTACTATGATCACATGCAATTTTGAAGCTCTATTACTTCTTGCACAAAAGAAAAATCATGAAAATTGATATTCAGTTGTGAAATAGAAATTGTTTTGGACAGTAGTTATCACTGAATACTCAGCCATTTAAACCAAAAAATATAATCTAAGTTGTACCTTAACCTGACATCATTAGTAAACTAAGGAACAAGCTACTGTTAAATTTCTAGTAATCTATGTTGCCACTGTCTTGGTAGGTGAATTTTTGTCTTGATGATTTGAGAGAGAGGGATTGTTTGCAATGTGGAAATAAGGGTTCATCATTGTAAAAAGTAGGGACATAAACAGTGAACGGAAATACTGTTTCCTTCTAACTGTAAATGTCAGAGCTAAATAGTGTTCTAATAAAAGCTCATGGACCTGAAATATTAACTCTTTTTCTTCATATATATATGTTGAAAATCTCCATTATTCTTTGGCTGATTCCTGTTTGGCGTGCTGGTTGCTGCTTGAAGGGAAAAATGAGGAGTATGTAAAAATTTTGAAGGAAATGTAGAACTCACATTTTATACTTTAACCAGTGTTGCAGGTGCACATATGATTCAAGTCCTAAATGAAAGAATTCTAGGAGCAAGAAGCACAATTAAAAGACAACACTTCAATGCCTGGAGATCACAAATACTGGGACGCAAGCCTTGCACATTTTAGCAAAAAAAATTGCTTTCTATTTTGGAGTCAAGATCTTAGTTCAAACCATTACAAAGCCAATTTATAGATGTGGCGTGAGTTTCATCTTAGTCCTAAGGTCACAGCTTGTTTTTCTACTCACCAGTCTCCCCAGCTCTCTATGACCAAGCCGAGATGAAGTTGGCCAGGTGATTGAATTGCTTGTGAAAGCAAATAAACTTTCAATGATGCGGGCTTCTGCTAGCATCATTAAATTTTATCCCACCAACCACACACACCTGAATAAGGTCAAAATGTAAGTATCCAAAAATCTATCAATCTCACATCTATCAACCTTCAGAGTTCGCCAGTGGGAAACGTTCCAAGGATGCATTAGGCTCAGACTGAATTTCAGATCTTAACGTCCCTGCACTTTTACTTGAGAATGCGAGCTGTATTTGTAGACTCCTTAACCATCCTCCCCAGGTCTAATCCATCGAGATTTTTAAGTCAAAAATAGAAATGCTGCAGGAACTCAGCCAGTCAAGCAGCATCTGTTGAAAGAGGAACCAGTTAACATTTCAAGTCAGGAACTCTTCCACAGACCTCAGGCTTTCAGTTTTCAAAGCTAGTGGTGGGGGTGGGCATGGAGGAGGGAGAAGTGAGGAGTAACACAAAAGATTATAAGGAGTTTGGTTAAGACATCAGATGAGAAGGAGCATTAGTGGAGGATCTTATAGAAACAAGTTGAGAAAGGGATACACAGTAAGCATGGTAATAGAAAATGGTGGGGGAGAGTAAGAGCAGAAATATGAGAAATGGAGGAAACATCCACTATGGCAGAGGGGAAGTCACACTTCTGAAAGAAAGAGGAAAATTCTGAGGCACCAGAGAGGAAAGCCTCATCATTAAAACAAGTAAAATGGAGACAAGGAAATTGAGCAGTAACACAAGAGGATGCATGGTCAAGGTAATTATTTAAGTCTATGGGCCTGCAAAAGATGTTAATCACTAGTCTATCTCTTAAGTTGTTAACCAAGATGTCCAGAAAGTGTCAAAGATGGACACTCAAAATGACTGGAGACAAAAACTGGATCTCTCGCAGGTTGAATGAGGGCTTTCTGTACAATGGTCATTTGTGTTTGGTGTTTCTATTAAAGAGAGAACAAATCAGGAGCAACAAGTACAGTTATACCATCTTTTCCGAAATGGAAGTAAATTGCAAATTCACCAGTAAATAACATCGGTGTTTTGAATAGTGGGAAGGCAGGAGGTGAAAGGGAAGTTTTGTGTACCACTGTTTATTTGTTGCCTCATTGAAAATTAAAGCCAAGTTCTTTGAGCCTTAACTAATCGTCAGTGGAACAATGTATGAAGACAAGTATAGAGTGAAAGTGAATGGTAAAATAAATCTCCACTCGCACAGCCAGTTTCCTGGCCAAATTGAAAATGTGACTTTATTTCCATGAGCTTCAGCTTTAGCTTTTAATCTCCTTCAAGAAGCTTTCTCATTTGTTTTCTCTAAGTCCACAGACATAATATCCAAAGTCATACTTCAGTTATCTTATTAAAATGTTCAATGTTTATCAAGGTATGACCTGACTTCAAATCTCCATGGCAGGTCTGTAGATACAAGAGACTTTAGATGGTGGAATCTGGAGCAAATATTAAACTAACATACACAAAATGCTGGCGGAATTCCGCAGGCCAGACAGCATCTGTAGAAAAGAGAAAACAGTCGACATTTCAGATTGAGACCCATCATCAGTCCTGATGAAGGGTCTCAGCCTGAAACATCGACTGATTACTCTTTTTGTGTGGCTGCTTGGATTTCCAGCATCTGCAGATTTTCTCTTGTCTGCGAATCAAATATTAAACTGTTAAAAGAACTCAATGTATCAAGCAACATTTATAGAGGCAAAGGGATAGTTAATGTTTCAGTTCGAGACTCTGCATCAAGAGCGTGTAAGGGGGAAGGTGGTCAGTGCACAGAAGTGAGAGGAGGATGAGGGACAGAGACTGACACATGATAGATGGAAACAAGAGAAAATCTGCAGATGCTGGAAATCCAAGCAACACACATAAAATGCTGGAGGAACTCAGCAGGACAGGCAGCATCCCTGTTGAGCTCCTCCTGATAAATGGAATCAGATTGGGGGGGATCGAAGGGTCCTACCAGGATCCATCTGCCCATCATCAATAATTTACTAGTTTCCCCTCATATCTTTTGAGATAGTTGATCAACAAATGCATTAATTTCCTTGGAATGTCCAGGGTGATTTTCTTCTGTGGTAAATACTGATAAAATGGAATTATTTGAAATATTTTCCTTTTCCTTATTTTAATTCACAATAATTCTTAATTATTGTTAACTTAATTCCTTAATTCTTAAGGGTGCCATATTGCTACTGACAATTTTTTTCTGTACAATTTTGTTGTAACAATTTTCTTGCATTGATTTTAATATCTATTACAAGTTTCCTTTGCCCGCTTCCTACCGGCGAATTTCATCATCTTAATACCTGTTGCATCACAATTGTTGTTCTTTGGTTTTCTTTGGCTTGATATGATCAACTTTAACTTTCTTCATTTGACTGCTCTTTCTTTGAGCATATTTTGTGGGTCCTTGCCTTTACTTGCCCATGTTTCCTTTCACAACTAGTATCTTTGCCCTATAATGGAAACACCCGGGCCACTAACATATCCCATTTTAATCTACTGTTGTTTTACTCCTTCACAGATCTACCCAATAGCTGCTAACTCAATTTCATTGAATGGAGGTCACCCTTGCCCAAATCACTGAACTCTTTGTACTTCTCCCTACTCAGCACTTGGTTTTGAATTTGGTCATATTCCTATTATTATTAAATAAGAAGCAGGTTTATTATCACTGAAATATCTTGTGAAATGTGCTGTTTTGTGACAGCAGTAAAGTGCAAGATGTAAGAATTAATATAATTTACATTAAAAAAATAAAATAAATATATAGTGCAATAAAGGAATGGTGAGGTCATGTTCATGTTCATAAATCTGATGGCGGAGGGGTAGAAGCTGTTCCTAAAATATTGAGTGTGCATTTTCAAACTCCTATAACTCCTCCCTAATGAGAGTAATGAGAAGATGGCATATCACAGATGGTGAGGGTCCTTAATGATGGATGCTATCTTCTCCAGTTACCACATTTTGAAGATATCATCGACAGTGAGGAGGGTTGTGCCTGTAGTGGAGCTGGCTGAGTCCACAACTTTCTGCAGCCTCTTTCAATCCTGTGCATTAGAGCCTCCATATTAGGAGATGATGCAACCTTTCAGAAAGTTCTCCACTGATAAATTTGCCAGAGTCTTTGGTGACATGCCAAGTCTCCTCAAGCTCCCAATGGCCACCGGCATGCCTTTTTCATGATTACAATATGTTGGACTCAGGTTAGATTCTCTGAGATATTGACACCCATGAACTTGAAACTGCTCACACTTTCCACTGCTGACTCCACAAAAATGGCTGGTGTTTGATCTCCTGACTTCCCATTCCTGAAGTCCACAATTAATTCCTTAATCTTGCTGACCTTGAGTGCAAGGTTGACGTTGTAACACCACTCAACGATCTGACCTATCTCACTCCTGTGTGCCTCCTTGTTGCTGTCTGAGATTCTGCCAACAACAGTTATGTCATCGGTGTATTTATGGATGGCATTTGAGCTGTGCCTAGCCACACAGTCATGAGTGTACACAGATTAGAGCAGTGGGCTAACCATGATCCTCGAGGTGTGCTGCACTGAAGGGATGCTATTATTGTTCCACACTGACTGTGGTCTTTCATTGGCTTTCACTGAATAATTTAGAAGTCTCAATCTGCATGGTTTAAGATATGGTTTAAACTTAAACAACAATGAAAACCTAGATGGCTGAAGAACTTGACCTTGATCTTATTACTCAGCCAATGCATCTTGAAAAGAGAAATGGCACTTAGTGGTAAAGCAATGCTGAAATCCAGTGAATGGGGTGAGGAGAAGGTCATCTGTAAAGTTTAACTGCTGAGCCTTTTCAGAAGGAAGTGCTGCAAAAAATATTCACACTTGTTTCATCCATTTGACAAACAGTTGGTGAATCTCCACATTGTTTGCACAGTTTTAGACAAAATTAAATTTAGTCCATTTAAACTGTACATTAATGCCAACAATCAATGAGCAAACCTCTTAAAAATCCAAGTCTGAGCAAGTTCATATTTACATGAAGAATATTTATCATAAGTTTCCATCTGGTGATTTAGACAATGTATTTCCTTCTCTGCCCCATGATCACATAGATTCAAAAATAAATAAAGTGCTATCACTTACAAAATACCACAATGTATTTTAATTTTGAATAAGGGGACAGTAAACAACAAATATTTGAAAAGCAGTTGCTTATTTTAGTCCTCATTTTTTGTATACAGAACAACCATTGCAATAGTATTTCCTTGAGCTAAACTGATCCTGGCAGAATGATCATTGTTAGCAATAGGGCAAGAAGACCTTTAATCTGCCAGAAGACATCTAGCAAAAGCTGATTTATCTCTCTGCTAGTTACACAGTGTCACAGTCCAAAACTTAAATTGAAAAAGGAAACAATGCCGGCAGAATATTTCCAGCTGCCGTTCTCAGTCACCAGCAGGTTCCCATCAGTAGACAGGCAAATAGGCCTATGCACATGCAGCAATGGAAGGTCATCCTCAACATTTGCTCTCAGTGCACAGTAGCCAAGGTTCTGTTGGACAGCAATTAACACCAGCACAAATAAGATGAATTGTTCTATATACAACCTACACAAATTCTGTGGATGAAAAGATGTTGGTAGTCTACATCCAAAAGCCACTGCATCAGCTCAGGAGAGCTTCTCATCCGAACCACTTGAGCTTTACGTTCAGCCGAATAAACACTACAGTCCTAATGAAGCATTGCCAGATTTATAATGTACTCTTCACTTTAATTAAATCAGCAGTTGAAGTATTCAGAATCAGGGTTAGAATTGCCTGATTCTGGGTCAGAATCAGGTTTATTATCACTGCCTTAGACAGTACGATGTGAAATATATTGTTTTGCCGCAGCAGTACAATGCAAAGACATAAAATGTCTATAAATTATAAATGAAATGGTGCAAATAAAGGAATAAAGAGGTAGTGTTCATGGGTTCATCGAGGGTTCAGAAATCTCACGGCGGAAGGGAAGAAGCTGTTGCTAAAACATTGAGTGTCGGTCTTCAGGCTCCTGTACCTTCTCCCTGATCGTAATAATAATAAGAAAATAGGTCCAAGATGGTGAGGATCATTAATGATGGATGCAGCCTTCCTGAGGCACTGCCTCTTGAAGATATTCTCAATTTTCTAATTAGATTTTCACATGCTGGAGGAAAAAAATCTAATTTTTCCTGTTGTGCATCCCAATGAACTCTTGGTGGCAAAAACTAAATGTCCCCCTGTTGCTCAGAGTCATAAAACTGATTTTGACAATGCAGAACGGGGCTACTAGTGGTTGTGAGAGTTATTTAATTATGACAAGTCTTATTGCTGTACCTTGGGTCTGTACACTTTCTTTGTTGTTAAGAAGGTTTGCACCATGTATTTTTTGGAGAGGGAGTAACAGATCACAAGTACTGAGAGATACGTCAGGAGCTCATCACCCATCCAGCATTTCAAGTTCTTAGAAACACCTCTGAGAACTTTCAACAAGAGCTTTACTTGCAGATTCCCAAAGCTCTGGTGGTTAAAGCAAATCTGTATAAACACAGCTTTGACTTACAAGAGGTGGTACAGATTCTGAGAGGAATGGATGCTATAGCGAAACAAAGTCATACAGCACAGAAAATGACTCTTTGGCCAGCCAAAGCACAATTACCAGCACTTGGTGCACAGCAGGACATCCCTTTGTGATTCTTGTTCTTGTCTAGACACTTCTAAAATAGTGTGGGAGTATCTGCCTCACCGGCCACTGGGGCAGTGTCCCAGATTACAACCACCCTCTGGATTAAAATTGTAGATTTTTGCAAATAAAATGGCAGAAGTGTTATATGTTTCAGAAAAGCCACAGCAACTGATTTATTGAACACCAAAAACTGAACACAAAGTGTGCTGAAAACCCTTTATGCAATGATGTCATCACGTCAGACCAGCCTCCTAAAATGAAACCCCAACTCAATGTCGGTGGTTGTAATTTATGTACATTTCCACCAATTACGCTACCTTACACAGGCCCCTTCCTCCAGAATTCATTAAAGCCTGTCTGGAGCTCGATTGAGCCTCTCGGCCTGGGCCCTGTGTTCCAAGGGTGGAGGAACAGCAGGAACCTCTGGCTCATTCAGAGGAGCGTTGACATGCTTGTGGTCGTGTCGTGTCGGCAGTGGAATCCTCAAAATCTTGGTGGGTCAGTTTAAGGCAATCTATCAAAATACGTTCAGGTTTACCCCTCTAATCTACGATAAAAGTCTTTTCTCCCCATTCCAAAACACAGAACAGGCCATCGTAAGAGGGCCTAAAGGGATGCTAGTTTGTATCATGTGGAATAAAACAAGTGAGGCAGAACGTAGGTCAACAGGAATGTGAGAGTGCTGTACGCTATGATGGGGGGAGGGGTAGGAATAGGTAAAAAGGAATTTAATTTATTGAGGAGTGTGGAACGCTGCTAAAAGGCTGACCAGGCGGCCATGGCATCAGGAATGTAATCTCCTGACGTTGTAACGGCTGCCTGTATACCAATTCAGCCACGGATGACTCCAGGTCCTCTTTTGAAGCTGCAGTGAGCCCCAGCAGGACCTATGGGAGATGATCATGCCAACACTCATCAGTCGGGGAAGACCCCCAGAGCAGCCTTTAAGGAGCAATGATATGGTGTGATGTGGCCTAATGCCAAGGTTCTGGGCCATTGCTTCGCAGGGGTTTGATATGAACTGGGGACCGCACTCAGAGGAAATATCAGATGGAGTGCTAAATGAAGCAAGCCAGGTGCTGATGAACACCCAAGCCACGTCTGCGGACGTCATTGATGCTAGGGGGGACAACCTCTGGCCACCTGGTGGCACAGTCCACCACGGTAAGGAGGTGCAAGAAACCACTGGAGGTGGAAAGAGGACCAACATTTCCACATTGACATGGTCAAACCAACATTCACGGACCTCAAAAGGTGCCAATAGCCATCTGGCACTCCCACACACTGCGGTCCAATCACACACGTCCTTACGAAGGCCGTGCCACACAAACTTCAGTTCAAGCAGTTTCTGTGGGGCCTTCCAGCCCGGATGCAAGAGGCCATGTATGGAGTCCAAAACAGTCCGTCTCCAGTTTGTGGGTATGATGGGGCGAGGACAACCAGTTGAGACATGGCACAGGAGAGAAATCCCAGCTTCCCTGAACTTAGTGTCAGCCAGTTTCAGGCCTGTGACTGTTCAGTAAGCCTGGACCTCACAGTCAGTAGCTTGGTCAGCTGCCATGCCAGCATAGCCAATCCCTATGTGTACGGCCTCAGTGGCTAACTGTAAGGCAGTATCTTGAGATGTTGTATATCAGTTGTGAACTTGGATACGTAGGCCAGGTGCTGTTGCTTCCGTGCAGACCAAGGATCTGTCCATCGCTTTTCGAGGGGATTGTGGTCAACGAACGCTGTGAAATGGTGACTCTCTAAAAGAAAATGAAAATGGCAGACAGCCAGAAAGGGACCAAGAAGCTCACAGTCAAATGTACTGTACTTCTTTTTGCAGGGAGAGCAGAGCTGCTGGCTGAAGAAGGCGAGTAGCTGCTGCATGTCTCCAACCAGCTGTTTGTGCAGAAGTCAGTAGTAATGGTTGTAGGTGCATTGGGGAATGGGTGCACCAGTAGGATTGTGTTGGAAAGAGCTTCTTTACTGTCATCAAATCCCCTGGTCATGTTCTTGACCAGTCAAGCTCTTGATTCAGGGTATTGCCTTTGTGCACACTATACAGATGGAGTATAGGTTCACCAGCTCGCAGAATGAAGCAGTGACAGAAATTCACCATACCTAAAATCTCCTGTAGTTTTTTAGTAGTTGGGGCTGGTGGAAAATCCATCACTTTTGATGGGACAGGTTTCACACCTTCTACGAAGATGCGATGGCTGAGGAAGTCAGTGGTTGACAACCCAAACTGGCATTTAGCAGGGTTATTAACAACTTGTGTTGGCTTAAGCACTCAAAAAACTGTGCAAAGATAAGATTTGTGTTTGGATTTGGGTACACTGCTGACAAGAATGTCATCCAGGTAAACAGAAAGAAAATCTAAGTCTTTTAAAACAGAGTCCATTAGCCATTGGAAAGTCTGTGCTGCATTTTTCAGCACAAATGGCATGCACACAGACTCAAAGAGGCCAAATGGAGTTATTGCAGCTGGTTTGGGAATGACCTTCGAACACACAGGCACATGGTGGTAGCCCCTAACTAAATCCACTTTGGAAAAAATTGAGTTCCCAGCTAAAAGTGTTGAAAAGTCTTGAATGTGTGGGACCAGGTAATGACCAGGGGTGGTGACCCCCATGTCGGCAATCACCATATGGACACCAACCACCATTGGACTTGGGGACCATAAAGAGGGGCAAAGCCCAGGGGCTGTTTGACTGGCATATTCGCATTGGCCAGCTTTTTTGGGTCCAGTCTATGTGCATGGGCATGGACTAACGGGCAAGTTGGGGAAGTATGGTCCATGACCCCATGTTTTGTGACTGTCATGGAGAATGTGGGCTTGGTGAGGTTTGGCAATTCGCCCAGCGACGGTGCACGTGCTTGACGGAGTCTTAGTGTGGAATTCAGTGGGGAGCAGAATTACAATGCAAGGTCCTTGACATCTACAATCTGGTACTTCTGAAGATCAACCAACAGTCCTTGGGCACATTGGAATTCTGCATTGCGAGGAGGTCTTGCCACTTTAGCCAGGAGGAAGTGCCATGTGTAACGTCGCCCACTGAAGTAGAGCATCACCCACATGTCTTGTAAGTTTGGATCTTGCTATCTTTGGCGGCCTCCAGTGAGGTTTCTCATCAGTAGGCAATGAAGGCAGTTCACTCACTTGAGCACCCGTGTCACTCAAGAAGTGTTACCCTGAAAGATTTAAATATCTCTATCAGAGCTGCAGCAGTCTCCTCCCCAGCCACCCAGAGCATCCTTGGGTAAATCTTATTAAGGCTCTTGTGATTTACCCTCCCATCAGCCTGCTAAGCCACCTGAGAACTCTTCATTTTAGGTCGTACTATTCTCTTTCTCCTTGGCATGCTCCTCTGTTTCCTAGTGAGACAATTCTGTGGAACTGAGGCAAGATTGCCACCTTCCCCACTTGCATTCTGTGTAGCACCAAATCCATATCATTCACCAAATAATTGCTTAGAGCATGACCTAGCTCTAGAAATAGGTCATGTGTTTATTGTCCTGCCTCTTAATTGCCTTAGCAGCAATTCTTATCTTTTGCAAAGGCTAAAATGTGCAGTGAAAATATTAGAAGTCTATGTCAAGATCAACAACGTATTGTTCCTTTTTGTAGCTTTTACCTTAAAAGCTTGCATTCATTTAATTTTACCTATTCACTGTAAATAGACTTTGCTCTCTGCGAAGAGACCAAGCAAACAGTGAGTTGACCTAGGAAGACCCAATTACACCCACCAGGCTAACGTGTGCCCACTTGTCTTCCAAACCTTCTTTTTTGTCTCCTTACTTGAGGTATCATAATTGGATAAATACTAAATAACAACTCTTGTCAGGTTTTTTTTAAAGAAAACTCCCCATGTAAACACAATGAAATGCAATACTTTCCAGGCTGTAGAAGCTCCACAGCCAGCTGTTACGAAGTTAAAGCAACCATTCAAAGCTCATTATCATCACGATCTGGCACTTCAGCAAAATAGCAAATGTGGCTTTTGGCACAGATAACACAATCCATCCAATAATCCAGACTTGCTGACTGGAAACTTACAAATTGCATCTGTAAGAGACAAAGTTGTGCCTCACAGAAATGAAAATGTTCTACAAGAGGATGATGATTCCAGTCCAGGACTGATCCAGCATACAGATGCCGGGAAGTATTATCCAGGCAGAAATAGTGACAACCAGTATACAGTAAATGGAACTTGTTTTTTGAAGGTTTTTCTGGAAATATCAGCCTGCTCTTAGTCTTTCATTTGTAGTGAACACACAGAAAAGAATTAGGAATTATTGGAAAGGTCACAGCTTGGAGTTCTGGAAATTGCTTACCTCATCACAGAAACCTAATGCTTGAACGATGATAGGAAGAAACACAACAGATAATGGTTAAAAGGAAGATCACACTAAAACAACATGGATTAGAGAAACAAGTGGCAAAGTGTGGGATGTTATGGGAAAGAATATATTCTATAGCATGACAGTGCCAAAGTCAAGATTAAATTTGAGCTTATTGTCATTATGTTGAAAGAAATGTATACGCAAGTGTAATGAAAAACTTGCTTGCAGCAGTATCACAACAAATTATTTACAAATTATACACAATGTTTACAAGAAAGAAAATAATGAAAACGAAAAACAAGGTCCATTGCAATGAAAAATGACCAAAGTGGTCATGGTGTTGCTATACTAAGGTAGTTATTAGGATTCTGCAACTGGGTTCAAGAACTAAATGGTTGAAGGGAAGCAACTGTTCTTGAAACTGGTGGTGTAGGGCTTCAGACTCCTGTAGCTCCTGCCTGATGATAGCTGTAGGAAGATGGAATGGCCCAAATGATAGAGATGTTTGTTGATGGATGTTGCCTTCTTGAGGCAGTGTCCATGATGAAGAGGGATGTGCCTGTGATATATTGGGTTGAGTTCACGACTCTCTGCAGTTTCTAATGTTTTTGCACATTCAAATTGCCATACCAGACCATGGTGCAACCTTCCTAGAGGTTACATCTATGTTCAGAACCCAGAACAAATCAACTATATGTTAATGCTTAGGAATTTAAAGCTGCTGACTCTTTCCACTGCCGGTCCCCTAATGTAGACTGGTGCATGTTTATTCCCCTTCTCCTCTGGAAGTGAAAAATCAGCTCTCTGGTCTTGCTGATGTTGACTGAGGGGTTATTGTGGCTTCCCTATGTGCCTAGTCCTGAAGATCACCAGCCTTCCCTACCTCCTCCATTGTGTACTAAATTCCCTCCATGATACTTTCTGATCACTACAGACGTTATGATCCTGACTCCCAGAGTTCCCTTGAGTGCTGCCACATGCTGGGATATAGCAAATCAGGGCAGCGTAGAAATCCTAAAGTTGCCATCAGTGATATGGCACCCCTGCAGGCTGCACTGGCTTGTGGCCAACTGTACCTAATCAGTGCAATCAAAGCTTCTGCTTTAAACTTCTGAAGTAGTTCCTAATTCTAGTTCATACTCTTTTTAGAAAACATTATACATTGACTCGTGATGATTAGCTGTGTATGAAAATGCTACAAGTCGGCCATTCAGCTGCTATAACAGACACCAGAGAACCTTTCCCCCATGTCTGACAGCAACTGATCTTGCTAAAGGACAACTGTGCTGCATATATCACTTGTACAGCAGCATTCTTGGAGGTCAGTGCTGACGACCATCATTTTGCTGCTGGCTGAAAAATCCAAATCAGTACCTCCATACTAGACAGATCCTGGTCATGCAGAAGTACCAGAAGCAAATTGCAGCATCTGTGCTGCAACTCCCCACTGCTCTAAGCTGAAGGTGAATTCAATGTAGTTACTCAGCAAGTACTTTGCAATTTGGGTAAGACTGTGAAAGAAAAAAACGAGATTAGTTCTGCAGTCCCTCTCTCACTAGCTTGCCTTCTAATATTATGGTATTCATGCTGAATTAACAACAGACCTCTCCTTATTTTCCTAGCAGTGTCCTTTACATTGAGAATGCCATTAGTAGCCTTCTGTACACATATGATGTGACTTGATACATAGAAATTAGTCAGAGAGAAGGCAGATACAAATAGATTCATGGAAGTCCATTCCAAACTGCAGAACTTGTTTAATGATTAACAGTGAATTATCCAAGTCAACATCTGAATCTCATCTGTTCCCTCAGAACATCGCAACACAGCCAAAAGAGTACAACAGCACCTCCATTTCCCGAGGAGACTGAGGCAAGCGAGTCTCTCCCCTCCTCCATTCTCACCACATTCTACAAGAGCAACTTTGACAGTACCCTGACCAGTCACCTCACTGTCTAGTATGGGAATTGCAATGCATCAGGTCACAAGACTCTTCAGTAGTTAGCGAGGACTGCTGAAATGATTATTCGGGTCTCTCTCCTTCCCATTCAGGATATATATCAGAAATGCTGCATACACAGTGCCTCCAACAATATCAAAGACCCCTCCCATGCCTCCAACAATCTCATTAACCTCCTGCCATCAGGCAGAAGGTAGCACAGCATAAGAACCAGATCTGTCTTGCTGGGTAACAGCTGCCAGACTTCATAACATATTGCTGCCACCTAGCACACATATATACCCTGTATAAATGCCCTGCTGCCCCCACCCTTTCCCTCTACCCTCCAACTCATGGACACACTCTCAACCTGCACTGGGCACTTTTCATCTTTTATTGCTGCTGTTTCTCATATTCCCTTACTGATAAACTTACGGTAAGATAGCATTGTGTTTGGATGCAGCAGCCTTGGGAGCTAACCAAAGGTGTTTTTATCTTTTTTATGATCACAGGACAATGCTGGACATTAAGGACTTCAGGTGCTGTAGGTCTACCCCAACATTGACGGGGAAGCTGTAGTCAGTGCCTCCTACAGGAAGGCATCGGAGTTGGTGATGAAGGCTATGTGTAGTCGAACAGCAACTGCTTGTCTTGGATGTTTCCCTTGCAATTACAAAACCCAGTTGGCATTGATAATGTGAAATGCTGCAAGTCCATTTTCCTTGTTTATTGGCAAGACAGATGGCAAGTGAGCTGTGTGGCCTCAGCTGTAGCGTGGACTGGGCCCCAAGTCGTGGGCTAACCTGTCGCAGAAGTCCAAGAGAGGAGTGGCCAGAGGAAGTGTAGCATGGCATCCACACTTGGTTGTGGGCTGGCCCTTTCCTGTTGGTGCTGCACTCCAGTCCCGATCAATGGATTGACAAGCTGGGTTCTGCATGTCTGTGTACATTCAGCTGTGCACTGCTGAAATCTGGGTATTCTTGCCAATAGTACCATCAATTTACATGACATCTCACTCAAGGGTTTGGACTCTCTCTCTCTCTCTCTCTCTCTCTCTCTCTCTCTCTCTCTCTCTCTCTCTCTCTCTCGCTCTCTCTCTCTCTCTCTCTCTCTCTCGCTCTCTCTCTCTCTCTCTCTCTCTCTCTCTCTATACATATATATATATATAGTGATTGCATTTTATTTGCTACCTTATATGTGCTATATGTGCCTTGTACTGTGTGTGACTGTTGGTAATATATTTTGCACCTTGGCCCCGGAGGAACACTGTTTCATTTGGCTGTATTCATGGGTATTCATGTATGGTAGAATGATAATTAAACTTGAACTGAACTTGATATTTATACTGCTGTTTGTTTTATTACATTAGTGCCAGTAACATTATAATGTCTTAAATAAACATAGACCTCACACTTCATGTCAACTTGTCAGACGTCAAGCCAAGCTACTCAGAGACTTTTGCTGTCATCATTTTGTAACTGTATGTGCTGAGTTGTAACTATGTGTGCTGTGTGTGACCATATGTATTGTGTTTTGCACCTTGTCCCCAGAGCAACAGTGTGTCAATTTGCTGTATACGTGTGTATGGTTGAAAGACAACAAACTTGAACTTGAACGCAGAATTGAACATGCCTTCCTGGACCAACGCTTCTAAAAACAGATTGACCTGCTGTTCATCTCACTGACTGTTTGAGGGACCATTCTGAGCAGCTAAGACTTCATGATAGCTAAGACCCTAAGAGTCATGATAACATTATGCATTTTTTTAAACTAACTTGTCTCAAAACAACCTCTCAGCAATGTGCAAAGTGCTGGATCTATGGTGTACTTGGAGACACATTACAGCAGCTGTAATGATATTGCAAGTTCATTAAGTATTTACATATAAATAGTGAATACGTTTGTCTGTCCCCATATTATCATGGTTTGTTTGCAATATATTCAGAAATGCTTTCATCTTTTGACTGGTTTCTTTTGTAAAATCTAAATCTCTCAGCTATTACCAGTGGTTTAGGGTTCTTGAGATTTTGTAAAATTGTAATAAGTTCATTGATCGTCATACTTGCTGGCTTTTCAGGGGTTACTATGTTGTATAAGAGACTATACATTCTTGGGCCCATTGATCTAAGAAATCTAGGGGCTTTCTTTTGCTCCTCCACATTGTTCGTATTACAATACAGTTCAACCTTCTCGCTATATGACTCCCAGCCTTCATTAGCGCTATCAAATTCATCAACTTCCCTGACTGAAGCCATCACCATGTTATTTTCACTTTAAATTCAGTGTGCCTTTCCCTGTGTACCCTCACCTTGGCTAACATCCGTGACAGCTTTCTTGTGCCGTTTAGCTCTCGCTGTTTTGTCCCGTAACTGTTGGTGCAGTTTCTGATATTTTCTGACATTCAGGTTTGCCAATTTGCTGTGTATGTGCACAGCTACATATACATTAAATAAAGACACACATGCGGGAGATGACTTTAACTGGAGTATTCATATTGCATCAAGAAAGAGCAAGAAAGGTGAATCAGCCTAGACAACAGCACATGCCCCAGAGACAACAGATCAATATGTGGTGTGGTGGAGGGGGAGGGGGTGTTTGATCATTGTTCTAAAAGAAATAGATCCATACATTACAACAGTGGCTATATTTCATTAGCAGTTTGAGGAGAATTGGTATGTCACCAAACACACTCGCAAATTTCTACAGATTTACGTGGAGAGCATTCTAACCGGCTATATCACCATCTGGAATGGAGGAGTCTCTGCACAGGATTAGAAAAAAAGCTGCAGAGAGTTATAACTCAGCCAACTAGCCTCCTCAGCTTCCAAGACATCTTCAAAAGGTGACGCCTCATAAAGATGGCATCCATCATTAAGGATCCCCATCATCCAGGACATGCCCTCTTCTCATTTCTGCCACCAAGGAAGTACAGGAACCTAAAGACACACACTCAAGGTATAAGGAGCAGCTTCTTCCCCTCTGCCATCAGATTTCTGACTGGACATTGAACTCATGAACACTACTTCAATATTTCCCTCTCTCGTCTTGCACTACTTATTTAATTTTCTTTTTAATATACAATACACTTCTCATTGTAATTTAGTTTTTATTATGTATTGCAATGCACTGCAGCCACAAAACAACAAATTTCATGACATATGGCTTTGATATGAAACTGGATGTTGGTTCTGATTGATTGTCACCTCCCTCTATCCCTGTCACAACCCCTGTCGCTATCTTCACCCTACCTTCTCACATCCAGCCCCATGTGCCAATTACTCCCTCCTCCCCTGTATGCACTTGTCCCTCACATCCAGCTCAGTTCCAATTTATCCCTCCCTGCTTGTATCCACTTGCTGCCGTTATCTACACCCTACCTTCTCACATCCAACTCCATATACCAACTAATCCCTCCTCATCTGCCATCTTGCCAGCTCTTGTCTTACCCCTCCCCTCTCAACAATTCATTTTAATTTCCTTCTACAATTTCGATCCAGACAAAGGGTTTTGACCTGAAACGCCTCTACGTGGCCTGCGACATTCCTTCAGCATCTTGTGGTTTGCTTCAGTGCTGAATTGTTGACATCAACTTAGCTGAAAGGAAAATTTAGCTGGGTGTAAAATTAGTGGCCAACTCGTTCTATTGAAGAAGTTACACAATACTGCAACATTAATAAAGGTATTCCCACCTACTGCCACTGTTCTACCTAAGGACAAATTAGGATGCATTCTGTATCAGCCTTAATCAATAGAAGTAAACATTTTAATGTGCATTGGTTAATGGTTATTTTTTATTCAAAAGATTATATAACGTCAACTTTGTCCTCCCCAAATAAATTACCTTAGCAGTATAGAGATTAATATTATTGAAACATCGTTGTAGCAGAAATCATGCCATATCAGTGAGAATACATTCTAATTCCAATTCTGCATTTTCCATTGAACATCTCTTAGTATGGGCCAAAGCATTAAGCCTTGAATTCAGTGACTTGGCTCAGTTGCACCAATAGTGTTCAGTCAAGACAGGTAGTATGGAAGTTGAGGGGGTCATAAAGAGTTCACAAGGCATAAAACAATCCTATTGATTGTTCTCCCAGGAAAGTAAACTGATTCCACTCACCCATCCAGATTCAGTGGGTTGTCACTGATATTCCCTGAGTGTTCGTGATGTGTCTTTCTTCTCTCCCCTCCCATGCTGAAAATACAGCGACATATTCCCATTACTTCATTCCTAAAACTACGGAGACACAAGAGATTCTCTCGAGACTGAAGAATCTGAGCAACACATGGAAAATGCTGGAGAAGCTCAGCAGGTCAGGCAGCATCTATGGATGGAATCTATAGATACCCCCTCTACACTCACCCAACTTCACCCTCACCTGGTCTCACCTATTACTTGCCAGCTTGTACTCCTTCCCCTCCCCCACCGTCTTACTCTGCCTTCTGACCCTTCCTTTTCTGTCCTGATGAAGGGGTTCAGCCTTAAATGTTTATTTCCTTCCATAGATGTTGCCTGGCCTGCTGAGTTCTTCCAGCATTTTGTGTGTGTTTTATCCTAACATTCAGCAGATTTACACCTGGTTTTACAGCTGGAATCCTACTCTATGAATTTCCCTTTATTGTGTTAATTAGGCACCAACATTCTTGATTAGTTATTGCAAATATACTCATAATGGCCACTTTGTTAGGTCCAACTGTACAGCAGCTTATTAATGCAAATATCTAATCGGCCAATCAGAATCTCAATGTATAAAACCAGGCAGATATGGTCAAGAGAATCAGTTATTGTTCAGACTAAACATATTCATGGGGAAGAAATGTGATCTAAGTGACTTTTACTGTGGAATGACTTTTGGTGGAAACGACTGATCTCCTTGGATTTTCACACTCAGCAGTTTCTAGAGTTTACAAAGACTAATGTGAGAAACAAAAAAAACACCAAATGAGTGATGTTTCTGTGGGTGATAATGCTTTTGCAATGAGAGAGGTCAGAGGAGAACGGCTAGACTAGTTCAAACTGACAACAGTAACTCAAATAACTACACATTACAACAATGGTGTGCAGAAGAGCATCTCTGAATGCGAAACATGTTGGAACTTTGAAGTGTTTGGGCTACAGCAGCAGAAAGCTATGAACATACACTCAGTAGCCACTTTGTTAGGTACAGGAGGTAACTAATAAAATGGCCTCTGTGTCTATCATAATTGTGCTTTTAACTCCAAAACTTGGAAGCAGAATAACTGATACCTGCTATGTGTAGACGACAATGATTAACTGCAACTGCTCAGAAAGACTTGGCTTCCCAAAGCAAGCAACAACATTCCCATTCAAGAGAAATTACTGGGCTTTTAGGAGTGTGAAAGAATGTATTAATAACCATTAGCAAGGTAGGACATAGCAGTGACAAATTATGTGGCTTGGGACCAAGATTCAAGCTCAACTTATCTGTTACATAAAGAATGTGTGACAGGAAAATATATAGACTGAAGGACCAATCAAAGGAAAAGACCAAGCATTTCCTCCTACTGCCCAGATAGACATGATGCTCCTAATGTGTTTTTAAATTCATCTCAGACTGAACAAAAGTTACAGGAATAATTTTTAAAAAATCAACACAAGACAGCCTGAAGCAACTTTTACAGGATAAGAGAGAATGGCTATTTCCATGTCAAGTTATTTATTATTTTTTGTGGAACAGAGCAAGCAAGGCTTACCCTTAATCCAAGAACATCTTCCATCTGTGTATTTTTAGGAGGATAATGTGTTTTGGTGAATGCATCATTAAATTATATATTTATTCTGAAAAGGAATTCAGATCAAAGTGCAGTTATTTACACAAAAGATTAAACAGCAACATTTGCACTGAACTCCTCAAGTCTAACATTTGTCAGATAGTATTTATGTCACTGGATTAACAAACTAGAAGTTGAAAAATAATAACGAACAAAAAAATTCTAATAAACCAAAGGGTTTCACTGATTAAAGCACTCCTTCAAAATCAGGCCCTTACTATTATTAATAGCCAAAGGGTTGCCGACTGTTTGTTAGTCATGACATTGTCAACCCTGACAAACCCCATTTATTCAGAGCAGCTTGACTATGCAATAATTAGCTCATAATCCTGTGGAGTTTGGTCATAGTGATAACACTGTACGTTGAAATCGTGTCTCCTTAGATCACCCATCACTTCTTCCACCATTTAGCTGTCAGATAACACTAAAATTTATCACTCACTTCATTTTGCAAGGCAGCAATATTAACTAATGCACATTTTATTTATGGGTCTGGAACCTTTCAGTTCTTCACTTTGATGAATCATTGCCATTAATTTTTAATCAATTTAATTCACTTGCTTCAAGTTTTTTATATTTAAGTACATCCCTTTCACCTCACAAAGTATGTATTCTTTTACTTTTAGAAACCTTTGGAACTGAAATAGTACTTGTGGTCACAATTTTTATAAGTTTATGTTGTAACATAACATTTTCAATATAGAATTTCTAACATTACACTTCCATTGGGGTAGCTCATTCACTAATGGCTCAAATTGTGAAACAGCGCATATTCATATCTGCAATGCCCATGAAAAAGTAAAATTCAAAGAAAAATCAGATCTACATTCCAATTCTGTCACTTCAGAATCAAGCTAGCCATGTGTTACAGCTCCCAAATTATTAATACAGTTTAAACATTATATAACAGATAAGATATTCTAGGTGCTGTATTGTTTTTATTCTGAGACGTGTTTGCTCACTGTTTGAGTTTACATTGGATCTAGTGATATCTCTTGATTAAGTTGGTGAAAACTGATTAAGCACAGCCTTCAGAGGAGTTCTGAATTACTGCAGTAACTTTAGGATTTCTATATTCAACTCTGCATGCATAAAATGAAAACATTTCTCTCTTTACTGAATAATGATTATACCAATGTTAACTGCATGATCATGACTGCTTCAGAATCTGAGCCACACAACTTTTATTTTGCAATAGTTCAAAGCTGAAAGCTGCACAGTGGTTTATGTTAATGTAAATGTTAAGCAGTAAGGTAATAACACAAAATTATTTAATTTCAAGTCTCTGTGTGGCAAATCTGCCTATGTAAATTAAGATGATCCATACTGCACCTTTTTGCCAACAACAGACTCACATAAATTAGGCATAAAAGGTTTCAAATGTACTGTATCTTACAGGTATCTTAAAAGAAAATAATGGAACAGAGTATATAAGATGTAAAGTATTGACACAGATAGAAGTAATAAAGGCTGAATGGACAATGATAAAATATTGTACTCAGGCAATGCAATAGGGTTCTTCTAGAAGACTATAACTCAGCAACAAGCTCCTTGTCCCACCCAGGCCCTTCAGCTCACCAAAAGCCTAGGGCCCACTACTGCATTGAAGTATTAGGGCAGAATAACTACAATATTACCAGATAATTATACTTATAATTATTACCATATATTTATATTATATTATATTACCATATAATTACGTTTTCTCAATTCTTCTTAATTCTATTTTTTAAAAACTGAAGATTTTTCATTGATGAATGCACTTAATAAAGTTATTTAGGGAGTTTCGATCATCAAATTACATAGGAATTCAATCTAATTCTGATGAAGTTACATTGACCTGAAGTGCTAACTCTTTTGTTCTCTCCAGATGTATTATCTGACCTGCCGAATATGTCCAAAATCCTCTGATTTTATTTTAGATTTCCAGCATCTTCAGTACTTTGTGTTTTAATTAAATAGAAGTCTCCCTTGATCACTTTATGCATGAACAGCAACATTACTTTTATAAATTGACTCTGCACCATGCCTCTGCTTTACCTCTAAAGTTGATTCAGCTAGTTGGCTTCCATAGATAGATAGATAGATAGATACTTTATTCATCCCCATGGGGAAATTCAACTTTTTTCCAATGTCCCATACACTTGTTGTAGCAAAACTAATTACATACAATACTTAACTCAGTAAAGAATATGATATGCATCTAAATCACTATCTCAAAAAGCATTAATAATAGCTTTTAAAAAAAAGTTCTTAAGTCCTGGCAGTAGAATTGTAAAGCCTAATGGCATTGGGGAGTATTGACCTCTTCATCCTGTCTGAGGAGCATTGCATCGATAGTAACCTGTCGCTGAAACTGCTCCTCTGTCTCTGGATGGTGCTATGTAGAGGATGTTCAGAGTTATCCATAATTGACCGTAGCCTACTCAGCGCCCTTCGCTCAGCTACCGATGTTAAACTCTCCAGTACTTTGCCCACGACAGAGCCCGCCTTCCTTACCAGCTTATTAAGATGTGAGGCGTCCCTCTTCTTAATGCTTCCTCCCCAACACGCCACCACAAAGAAGAGGGCGCTCTCCACAACTGACCTATAGAACATCTTCAGCATCTCACTACAGACATTGAATGACGCCAACCTTCTTAGGAAGTACAGTCAACTCTGTGCCTTCCTGCACAAGGCATCTGTGTTGGCAGTCCAGTCTAGCTTCTCGTCTAACTGTACTCCCAGATACTTGTAGGTCTTAACCTACTCCACACATTCTCCATTAATGATCACTGGCTCCATATGAGGCCTAGATCTCCTAAAGTCCACCACCATCTCCTTGGTCTTGGTGATATTGAGACGCAGGTAGTTTGAGTTGCACCATATCACAAAGTCCTGTATCAGTTTCCTATACTCCTCCTCCTGTCCATTCCTGACACACCCCACTATGGCCGTGTCATCAGCGAACTTCTGCACATGGCAGGACTCCGAGTTATATTGGAAGTCTGATGTGTACAGGGTGAACAGGACCGGAGAGAGTACGGTTCCCTGCGGCGCCCCTGTGCTGCTGACCACCGTGTCAGACCTACAGTCTCCCAACCGCACATACTGAGGCCTATCTGTCAAGTAGTCCACTATCCAATCCACCATGTGAGAGTCTACTCCCATCTCTGTTAGTTTGTGCCTTAAGATCTTGGGCTGGATGGTGTTAAAGGCACTAGAGAAGTCAAGGAATGTAATCCTCACAGCACAACTGGCCCCATCTAGGTGAGAGAGTGATTTGTGCAGCAAATACATGATAGCATCCTCCACTCCCACCTTCTCCTTATACGCAAACTGAAGAGGATCCTGGGCGTGCCCGGTTTGTGGCCTCAGATTCTGTATTATAGCTTGGTTCTTTCTCAACCAATTTCCATCAAAATTGAACACTTTCTGGAATTGAGAAATACATTTCGATTCTTTCATTATTATTGGGTCAAAAACCTGGGAATTTTCTATCTAAAATTTGGGATTACCTTCCATAGAAGTGGAGCTTTCTAGATAGTAGCTCACCATTCCCCATGTAAGAGCAATTAGAGACGGACATTAAATGTTGGTCTTGGGACATGAATAAGAAAAATATATCAGCTTCAAGGAGCTCGAGTAGGTTTTGCATGTGGTATGAATGAGTGATCCATTCATATGTACCAAAAGAGGTGAAATCTAGAGGACCCTACTGAATGCGCCCAAGTGCATATGCAGATAAAGCTTTCAGAAGGCTCAGAAAGAGAAGACTGAAATCCATGAAGCAGAGCCCCAATATTTGTTAATACTGTTTTTTTAATAGAAGTTGAAAGACATAGCATACTGAAGAATGAAGAATTTCAAAGATTCTCTCTTTTCTCTTCCCCACAATCATTCCATTTGTTTAGGCAACATACATGAAATGCTGGAGGAACTCAGCAGTCCTGACAATATCTATGGTAAAGAGCCAACAGTCATTATTTTGGGCCGAGACCCTTCATCAGGTTCGGGTCTCAGCCCGAAATGCCAGTTGTTTACTCATTTCCACAGATGCTGCCTGGCTTGCTGAGTTCCTCCAGGATTTTGTGTGTATTGCTTTGAACTTCTAGCATCTGTAGGTTTACTCATGTTTGTGGTTTCTCCATTTTACAAGCTGTTTTTGAAATTTTTGAATATCTTATTATAGAGCAGTTTTAGTCCTGTGCACGTGAATTCCCTTTACAAACTACTCTGTAGTTATTAAGCCGGCATATATTTGCTTGGTCAAGTGACTTCCTTTTGAATGATAGCTATTTTCTCATTCCATTATTTAAAAGTTATTCTTGTGAACAATAAAATTTTACTGGGTCAACAGACCACATTTGTATAATCAGTTCCGGTGGCTTGATTGTAAATGATGTAATTAGTGTCTGATGTATGAACTAATGAACCAGAAATTCCAACTCTACTGAAAAAGCAGCAAACTGACCTTTTTTAAAGTGATTAATAGACAATGTCTAGCAAGTCACACATTTTCAGTAAAGTTGCACTAATTGGGTCTTGCTTCTTTTCAACTTGTTGCTTTGCGTAACTCACAGAGCTACACAGAGCATTACAGATTTATTGCATCTGTGATTCAGTTCACATAACGAAGTAAGAATCCAGGTGCATTGTCCAACTCCGGGTGAAATTTGAAATATATTTGTAGTTGCCAAAGTGTGTCTGAAGTGAAAATCACTTCTTACAGGTGCTGATTTTTAGCAACTCCAGAATTTTCACCAAGATCATTATGCTAAAACTTTTTTTGATGTCACCATTTTAAGCTCAGTCAAAAATACAGAACGATATATTTAAATCTCTTTAGATCTTGCATTTTTTCATTAACATAATCTTTCTTACCACTATCACAAATGCACATTCAAAATTACTAGAGATGTTGAAAATCTGAAATATAAAAGGAAAATAATCTAGGAATATGACAGGTTGGCAGATCTTCAAAGAGAGAAGAGTTAAATATTCTATGATGATGACTTAAAAGGCTAGGATGAAAAGTTATTAAAGTGAAGCATTTATTCTATTTCTCTGTTTACAGTTGCTGTCTGATCTGGTGAATATTTCCAGCATTATGTCTAGAAATAGATACTTAACTAATAGTGCTGACACATTACATAGTTATATCAGCACTTTGCTTTCTGCCTCTGGAATACATTGCATTGACATCATTGAATTGATTTGATTATATACACTCAGTATATATTATATACCCATTTTATTGGGTATCTTCTGTATCTAATAAAATGACCACTGAGTCTATGTTCATGGTCTTCTGTTGATGTAATCCATTCACTTCAAGGTTTGACAGTTGTGCATTCAGAGTTGCTCTTTTGCACACGACTGTCGTACATGTGGTTATTTGAGTTACTGTCTCCTTCTTGTCAGCTGTACCAGTCTGCCCATTTTCCCTTGACCTCTCTAATTAACAAGGTGTCTTGCCCACAGAACTGCCACTCACTGGATGTTTTCTCATTTCTTACACCCTTCTCGGGAAACTCTAGAGACTGTTGTGCATGAAAATCCCTGGCGATCAGCAGTATCTGAGGTTATCAAAACACCCATCTAGCACTCATGATCATTCCACAGTCAAAGTCACATAGATCACATGTCTTCTTCGTTCTGAACAACAACTGAGCCTCTTGACCATGTCTGCATGCTTTTACGCATTGAGTTGCTACCATATAATTGGCAGATTAGATATTTGCATTATCGAGTAGGCGTACCTTAAAGTGGCCACTGAGTGTAGAACCATTAGTGCTATTGACCAGCAATGAATGCCTAGGTAACAATAATTTCTTCAAGTGAACTTATAATACTTTCATGTCTACAATATCTCTCATATAATTAGATCAAATTACAAGCAATACTATTCATGGGCATATTAGCATAGCGGTTAGTGGAACAGTATGAAGTTTGAGGTGTCAAAGTTCGGAGTTCAATTCCATTGTCCTCTGTAAGAAAAGTTGCACGTTCTTCCCATGAAAGTGTGGGTTTCTCGCAGATGTTCCTATTTCCTCCTGCAGTCCAACGACATACATATTAATAGGCTAATTGGTCATTGTAAATTGTCCTGTGATTAGGCTCAGATTAACTCAGTGGATTGCTGGCAGTGCAGTTCATTGGGTCGGAAGGGCCTGTTTTGCATGGTATCTCTAAATTATTAAACAGCCAGTATCTGTGCAGGAATTGATTCTGTGCACAGGAATTTTCCTGCTTTTACATTCAGTAATAGTAAAAATACAAACTACTTTCCCTTCCACTTTGAACAACATTGCAATGATTTATCACATGACAAATTAAAGTTTTAATTAAAAGCAATATTTTTGCATGAAGAAAGCAATATTCAGCATTCTTTCACACGTCCATTGACTTTGACATGTGAAGCCCACCTTCCACTGAAAACCTCTTAAGGATCTGCAATATATGTTACTCCAGTATTTCTTCCCCTGATAATTCCTTACAATATTCAAAGGGTCGAAGCACCTTAGTTGCTATATCATGGTAAGTGTATGGTATCATGCAATTGAACAATTTGGTGAAAAAAATGAATTTAAAATGATTCTCTCCTACTACACTTTAACTCTGCTTCCATTGTTTACTTATTTTCTTCAATTAGTGTTTTTACATAATTTAAATGCTGTGGTTTATATCTTCTGTCAATTACAACATTACCTGCACAACAGAAATACTTCAATGGATTTAAGGTGTTTTGGGATGTCGTTAAAGATGTTAGGTAAATGTAAGTTCTCAATATTGTATTTTAAAATAATTGCATATTTCTTTGCTTGCTGCTATAGGTTTCTCCCTGCAGTTAGTCAAGTATTCTCCCCAGGTCTGAACCATTGTCTAATATAGCCTTGTCAGAAATTCATGGACCTCTTTCCTTATACCTTATTTTATTTTCCCACCACAAAGTTAATAATTCATTTCATCTGCCAGAACAATTATTAATTAATCCCCATTGGGCATTCCAGCCATTTAGGTAACTGGCACCCCATGGGCTATTCAAGCTTCTTTTACTGCTTTAAAAGAAAAATACTGCAATGGCTGCAATCATGAAATGAAAGAAAGAAAATACTGGAAATACTCAGCAGGTCCAACAGCATCTGTGGAGAGACAAAGTTCAAAATTCAATGGCAGATCTGAGACGAGAGCATGGCCGAGATGGTGGGGTCCTTGGTGATAAATGCTGCTTTCTGACGACAGCATTCCATGTAGTTGTGCTCAGTGGTGGGGAGGGCTTGGACTGTATCCACTACATTTTGTAGGAGTTTCCATTCAAGGGTATTGGATTTTTCAAACCAGGCTGTGATGCAACCAGTCAATATACTCTCCACTGCATACCTATAGAGGTTGGTCAAAGTTTTTGATGACATGCCAAGTCTTTGCAGATATCTGAGAAAGCAGAAGTGCTGCTGTGCTTGTTTTGTGGTGGATCTTAGGAATTGGACCCCGAACTGATCCTCAGATAACACCGAGGAATTTAAAGTTGCTGACCCTCTCATGAACTTCCAGCTTCCTCCTCCTGTAGTCAATAATTAGCCCCTTGGTTTTGCTAACATTGATGAGAGGTTCGTGCTGTAGCACCACTCAGCCAAACTTTCAATGCTGATTCTTCTATAATCAGACCTTCTATATGCTGATTTGCCACCACCTTTGACACGGCCAATGGCAGTGGTGCCATCAGCAAACTTAAATATGGCTTTGGCACTGTGCTTAGCCTCACAGTCATAAGTGTAAAGCATGTAGAGCAGTGGGCTAAGTACCACGGCCTTATGGGCACCCTGTTGTTGCATGAACAAAGCCACAGGACAGACTAGCTGGTAGCTATGAACTGGTCTCTTTATTCGATAAAATGAGACCCAGCAGGCTTCATGTTGAGACTCTTTAGGAGGAAGAGGCCTGCTCAACCCAAAGATGGATGACATTTTATATGTTAAAGATCAAAGGACAATTCTATCTTTACAATGTATTTACAATACTTCCTTTGAATTACATATAACTTCCACACCCCTTTCTTCGCACCAACACTACAGACACCCAACTCAGTATTGTGTGGTTTTCCAATTAAACTGTGGTTCACAGCTTTTTGGAACCCATTGTGCAGAACTGCCTTTTTAAATTTAAACTACAGTCCATATTCAGAATGTGGCTGAATTTAGTTGCTGACATTGATAGTTAATATTTCACTATATGTCCTAACCTCAAAAAAGCCCTAAAACATCTGTGCTGATGGTGATTGTGGAGGAGATGTTGTTGCCAATACTAATTGACTGGGGTTTGCAAATGAGGAAATCGAGGACCCAGTTGCAGAAGGAGGTATTGAGGCCAAGGTCTTGCAGCTTACTGAGTAGTTTTGAGGGGATGATGGTATTGAATGCTGAGCTGTAGTCAATGAAGAGCATTCTGATGTGCATGTGAATCTTCACCTTACTAATGTTCCAGGGTTGAGTGAAGAGCAAAAGAAATTGCATCTGTTGTTGACCTGTTGTCACGGCAGGCAAATTGGAATGGATCCAAGTTGCTCCTCCGACAGGAGTTGATATGTTTCATCACTGATCTCTCAAAACACCTCACCACAGAGGGTGAAAATACTGCTCATTGGACAGGTTACCATGTTCTTCTTAGGAACAAGAATATTTGAAGCCTGCTTGAAGAGATGGGCACCTCAGACTGTTGAATTGAGAGGTTAAAGATTTTGGTGAATGCTACAGCCAGTTGATCAGCACAGGTCTTTAGGGCTTGGCCAGGTACTCCATCTGGGTCAAATGTTTTCTATGGGTTCACCCTTCTGAAGCCTGCTCTCAGAGTTAATTTTAACATTTATTTCTTTATTCTTTCACAGTATGTAAGTGTCACTGACAATGTCACCATTTATTATTTGTCTCTATTGCCCTGAAATGAGGAGGCAATTAACAATCTCCCGTGCTCTGCCGACATACTGGGTAATGAAGGCAGATTACTGGGTAATGAAGGATAGTCATAAACCAGAAGAGTAGTTTCATGGTTACCCTAACTAAGATCAACATGTTTTTATTAATTCAAAATTACTTGAATTCATATTCTTCATCTGCTATGGTGAAATGAGACCCTAAATCAGTGGTCCAGAACGGTAGCTACTAGTCCAGGAAGTTAAATGCTTCGCCACTACACTCCACGTCCCTTAACAGCGAGAAAATCGGCTGGATTTGCACTCCAGCATACCCCTATTTCATTAATATATTTCATGGGATTGTCCCACATTTATCTCCTTCAATTCAGCTGAACAAGGAATTTTAGTAAATTCCTCAGCTCTGGCCTATAAATAACTCCCTTAAAAATTATCTTCAAATGTCAAATTTTACTTAGAGTCAATATTTTCATTCCATTATCATAAATATTTAAGAGTAAGAAGAAATGTCTATTTGCTACATCATACCATAAGAACCTAGGGATTGCATCTAGGACCTATGCCTCATATCTTAGTAACCTGCGCTTAGGTTTTCAATGGTTAAATATTCCGATGAAGAACCACTATGAATAAATATCTATACTCTAGACATATCTATACTTCCTGTAGATGGACTCCATTGTTGTCTGGCGGAGGGATTTTGAGAATAATTTTTGCTCTTTGAAGATTCTGCTCATATTCTCTTTTACTGCTATTACAGGCCTCTTGAGTCACACACTGAACCCCATCCGTGCCCTTTAACTATCTCCCATTCAATGGACAAGAACAATGTTCGAACACCTCTAACATGATGGTTTTACAGATATCCCGTGCAATCTGACAATTCACAAAAACAACGTTTTCTATTGTAAAACTTGATATACTCAAGTTTCTATGATGTTATCTTAATTGTGCAGATAATTAAGTGCAAAATAACTATAGCATTCAATGCAATAAATGAAAATCACATAGCAAAACAATTTCTATTAATGTAGATTAAGCAAGCTTTTAGAACAGAGGAAATACTGAAATGTAGAATCTTCATCATTTCCAATGGAGTGCTGGTATGTCCTCATTTAGTTAGTGGTTCTTCTGTTTAAATTAAGTTAGAGTCAAAGGGTCATAGAGTCATAGAGAAGTACAGTACAGAAACAGCCCTTTCAGCCCATCTAGTCTATGCTGAAACCATTTAAACTGCCTACTGCCATCAAACTGCACTTGGAATAGCCCTCCATACCCCTACAATTAATGTACCCATCCAAACTTCTCTTAAATGTTGAAATTGAGCTCACAAGCACCACTTGTGCTGGAAACTCATTCCACACTCTCACGACCCTCTGAGTAAAGAAGCTTCCTCTCATGTTCCCCTTAAACTTCTCACCTTTCACCCTTAACCCATGACCTCTGATTGTAGTCCCACCTAACCTTAGTGGAAAAAGCAGGCTTGCATTTATCCTACCTATACCCCTCATAATTTTGCATGCTTCTATCTAATCTCCTGTCAATCTTCTACATTCTAAAGAATACCGTCCTAACCTATTCAGTCTTTCCTTATAACTCAGGGCCTCCAGACCTGGCAACATCCTTGCAAATTTTCTCCATACTCTTTCAACTTTGTTTACATCTTTCCTGTAGACTGGTGACCAAAATTGCACACAATACCCCAAATTAAGCCTCACCAATGTCTTACAATGTCCTCACAATTTCAACATAGCATCCCAACACTTGCACTCAATACATTGATTTATGAATGCCAATATGCCAAAAGCTTTCTTTCTGACCAGTACCTACTTATGATGGCACCTTCAATGAATTATAGACCTGTATTCCCAGATCCCTTTGTTCTACCGCATTCCTCAGTGCAGTACTATTCACTGTGTAAGACACTTGTCCCACTGATGTGCTAAATCTGGCACTTGACTACATTAAATTCTATCTGCCATTTATCAGCACATTTTTCCAGCTGATGCAAATCCCTCTGCAAGCCATGATAGCCTTCTTTACAGTCCACTACAGCCCCAATCTTGGCATCATCTACAGATTTGCTGAGCCAGCTAACCACAGTATTATCCAGATCATTTTTATAGATGACAAACAACAATGGACCCAGCACCGATCCCTGCAGCACACCAGTAGTCACAGGCCTCCAGTCAGAGAGGCAACCAACTAGTACCACTCTCTGGCTTGGCCCACAAAGTCAATGTCTAATCCAATTTCCTACCTCATCCTGCATGCCAAGCAACTGAACTTTCTTGACCAGCTTCCCATGCAGGACCTTGTCAAGTGCCTCACTAAAGTCCATGTAGACTTCCACTGCCTTGTCTTCAATCACATTCCTGGTAACTTCCTCGAAAAACTCTATAAGATTGGTTCGATATGACCTACCACACACAAAGCTGTATTGACTATCCTTAATCAGTCTGTGTCTATTCAAGTACTATATATCCAGTCCCTTAGAATACCTTCCAATAACTTTCCCACAACTGATGGCAGACTCGCTGGCCTGTAATTTCCTGGTTTCTGTTTAGAGCCTTTTTTTAAACATTGGAACAACATTGGCTGTCCTCCAATCCTCTGGTACCTCTCCTGTTGCTAAGGATATTTTAAATATCTCTGCTAGGGCCCGGGCAGTTTCTATACTGGCCTTCCATAGAGTCTGAGGGACCATCTTGTCAGGCCCTGGAGATTTATCAACCCTGATTTCCCTCAGGGTAGCAAACACCTCCTCCTCTGTAATCTGCCACTTTGCCTCTCCTCTATAGGCACTCTGTCCATCTCCTGAGCAAATACAGATGCAAAGAATGCATTTAAGATCTCCCCCATCTCTTTTGGCTCCACACATGGATTACCATTCTGATCTTCCACAGGGTGAACTTTACCCCCCTTGCAATCCTTTTGCTCTTAACGTCTCTGTAGAATCCCTTAGAATTCTTCTTCATCTTTTCTGATAGAGCAACTTCATGCCTTCCTGATTTCTTCCTTAAGTGCTCTGTTGCATTTTTTATACTCCCTAAGCGCCTCATTTGTTCCTACCTGCCTATACTTGCTATGCACCACCTTTTTGTTCTTAACCAAGGCCTCAATATCTCTTGAAAACAAAGGTTCCCTGCACTTGTTATCTTTACCTTTTATTCTGACAGGCTTTGTACTCACAAAATTTCATTTCTGAAGGCCTCCCACTTACCAGGTACACCTTTGCTGGAAATCACTTGCAGATCATTTCTGTTACCATCAAAATTGGCCTTTCTTCAAATTAGAATCTCAACCTGCGGACCAGACCTACCTTTTTGCATAGTTACTTTGAAACTAACGGCATTGGGGTCCCTAGATGCCAAGTGTTCCCCTTCACAAACTTCTGTCACCTTCCTTGTCTCATTCCCAAACAGCAACTCTAGCATTGCACGCTCTCTTGTTGGACTGTTGGGTGGTCTGTAATATAGCCCCATTAGCATGGTCACACCTTTCTTCTTTCTCGGTTCCACGCATAATGCCTCACTAGTCGAATTCTGCAGTCTGTCGTAACATTTTGCTCCTCCTTTAATCCCTTCCTCTCCGCAACGTCTAAAACAATGGAACTCCAGAATATTGAGCTGCCAGTCCTGCCTCCCCAGCAACCAAGTCTCACTAATGGCTACAACATCATATTTCCAGGTGTTGGTCCATGCTCTAAGTTCATCTGCCTTTCTTAAGCTACTTCTTGCATTGAAATATATGCAGCTCAGGACACTAGTCACCATGCTCAACGTTTTGATTCCTGACTTTGTCTGTCTTACCAACACCTGCCTCCACAACCTCTCCATTAAGAGGTGAGCCCTTCTTCATCTACCCCATGGGCTAGACTATCTCAAGCTTAAACGCAAATGATAATTGTGGTGACATGAAAGATCATTAATGATACCATGCTTGTATTATTCATTAGTCGAGATCAAAGGGACTGCTGTTATAAATACTTGGATATTCAAAATAATCCAAGAACTGTCCTTGTATACTTGAAATAAATAAAGTACTCCTACTTCTTAAATGCCTTCCTGTCCAAATAGAATGTTATTTGGCATTGAATAATAATGCAATATATAAAAACTTTAATCATGAAAGCTAAGAAACTACATTATTTAAGTACCTGGCTAGTTTCCAACCTATTAATCTTTCAAAAGCCAACTTTAGCAAAAGGACAATGAAATCATTGTAAAAGGAGCAGCAACTAATTATATTGAAATTCTTAAAATGCAAATCCAGTTAAAAAGAAATTGCCAATGTAATAAAATGATATGTTTTTTTCCATCTCCCATGAAACCTCTTATACCTTGAGTAGTGTCAATATCTTCTCCCAAAGATAACTTACTCCTGCCTTTGGATGCAAAATGTCACCTGGATGACATAGAAGACATGATTAATTTGTTACGGCGGCACAATGATATCCAGTTGCAGCAAACTTTGTAGGGTCCAGTTTCATTGACCTTGGGCAGTGAGTGGTGCAGCAACCAGCAAAGTAAGTTAGGTTCAGCTTTCCTTCATCTTGACTAGTAACTCACTTCATAATGACCCATGCTAGAGTGCTAAGTTTCTTTGCAAAAATCTCAACACAGAACGTTCTTTCCATTACAATTCCTTCTGCTTCTATATATCAGCCGTTGTTTCTCTATAATGTAGAATCAATTTACATTTCTATGCACTGTTTATTTTTCTGGTACTTCCTGGAAACATTCACTACATGCAGGAAAATTGATGAATAGCAGTAACTCTCAAGGCTGTAATTCAACTGAGTAATTCTGATAATATCATAAACTGTGGGAAGGAAGATGAAACAGTTTGAGAATGTCAGCAAAGACCCAAGAGACTTGACTGCAGCTTTAAACTTGCTGCCAATATTTTTTTTTTGTATTCTTCACGGTAATTCATTGTAGTTTTTTTCAGAAATATTTATTTTCCACTTTCATTGCTATTAGGTGGTAGATACACTTAGAATAATCTATGTAATAATTTGCAAATGTATGACAAATAAAGTTGTTAATAGCATAGGAATGATAGATAGCCAAATAGTAATAGATTACCTGAGAGCAATAAATTGTAATGAACAACTGGTAATAATATTCAGATTTTTTGAGGTCTTTCTTGGAGCTAGGTGTCATAGACAAGGCCAGCAATTATCATTCATTTCCTTTGAGATGCTGGCCAGCTGTTCTCTTGAAATGAATAGTTCTCCCATATGCTGTTGGGTATGGTAGGATATTGACACAGTGATAAGAAAATCCAGCTCTGTATTTCTAAATTATCCTGGTCTGTGATCCATATGCTTGCTGCCCATGTCTTACCTGCTGGTGGAGGTTGCAGGACAGGGAGATACTGCCGAGTAGTCTGATTAAGTAACTGCACACTGCTTTTTGTAGATTGTACATGCTTTGTGCTAATGGTAGAGCGAGCATTTATAATGGTTGGCCAGTACTGATCAAGTGGGGTACTTAGTTCTGGATGGTGCTGAACTTTCAAAGTGTTGTAGGAGCTGCACTTATCCAGTCAAATGAAAAATATTCCATCATTCTCCCAACTTGCTTTTGTAGTTGGTGGAAAGGATAATTAGCAAATGAGTCACTGACTGCAGGATACACAGCCTCTGTCCTGGTCTTGCATCCGTGATATTTGTGTGTTTGATGCAGATGTATCCCTCGTCAATGTTGACTGCAGGATATTGAAGGTGGGTGACTCCACGATGACAATGCCATGGAAAGTCTTATGTAGTTTTCATCCACATCTTTTGAATGACTTCTTTAAAGAAGTTGATTCATTTAATAGCTCGTTCTAAAAGTGTGGATGTTAGATTCGCTCTTGTTAAAGGCAATGAACAAATAGTTTTTTTAAATGTGAATTTTACAAGCCATTCCTGAATGATCTCGAAGTCATTTTGCATGTAAAGATGAAGTGTTTTACATGTTGATACTTCCAAATGGAAATGAACATAGTCCACTAAAGCAGATGAGCTGAAAGCATGGGAATATAACAATGTTGCTATCACACAGTTAAGGGTAGAATGGCAAGATTTACAACTCAACATTCCAGGGTATAAAACCTTCAGCTGTGATGAGGGAGATATAAAAAAGGAGACAGCACTGTCAATATTAATATATAATTACAACAGTAATGAGGAAGGATATCCAAGAAGGTTTTTCTACTGAGGTTATGTAGATAGAAATGTAAAAAAATTATCTCTGCTGGGTGTGCGTTACAGTCATCTCAGCAGTCAGCTGGAGGCAGAGAGGCAAACCTGCAAATAACAGAGGAATATAGGAACAGAGTTCTTGTTTTAGCGGATTTCAGCTTCTGCAATGTTATTGGGATTAACTCACTGTAAAATGTGTTGTGAGTCTGGAACTTTTAAAACATGTCCAGGAGCCAATACAAAGATAGCTCTAGCTAAGCACCCAATATTAAAAAATGTGGCTGGGCAAGTAGTTAGAGAACCAATGAGAAAACCTTTTGGAGATTATGGTCATCCTTCTGTAAGCTTCAAGGTAGTTATGGAAATGGATAATGATAGATTGGAGGTTAAAGTTCTGGTGGGTGGGGGTAGGGGGCTGATTTGAATAGCTTAAGGCAGGACCCAATTAAAATTAGACTGGGAGCAATTACTTATAGAGTTCAAGACCAATATGTCCCTGTAAGAGTATAAGGACAGAAAATTCAAGGAAGCTTGGATGTGAAGAGAGATCAAGGGTTGAGTATGGAAAAAAAAAGGAAGAGTAATGGCAGCTCTAAATGGAAGGAACAACAGGAGCATAGAAATTGTAAAGGAGCGCTTTAAAAAGATATCAGGAGAGCAAAGAGAGGGCGTGACTTATCACTGATGATTTAGTGCAATCATCAGGCTCTTGAATAAAAAAGATAAACTACACTCAATTGCCCATCATTGAGATTTTTCCTACAACCAATGATCTCACTTCAAGGACTCTTTATCTTACTATCTCATGTTCTCATTATTTATTGCTATTTATTTATATTTGCATTTGCAGTTTGCTGTCTTCTGCACTCTGGTTGATCTTTCATTGATCCTGTTATAGTTACTAATCTATAGATTTGCTGAGTATGCCCACAGGAAAATGAATCTCGGGGTTATGCGTATATGGTTGACATATACAGTCTGTACTTTAAAAACGAAATTTACTTTGACTTTGACTTTAAGGTTAAAGAAAATCACAAAGCATTTTGTAAGTATATTAAGGAGAAGAAGGCAAACAAAAAGTTGCTGGGCTCTTTAAGGGCAAAAGGAGCAATTTGCATGTGGAGCCAAAGATCATAGTGAAGTCCTTTTTCACTGATGTGACATTACAATTGATGAATTCAGGGAGGGAGATGGTGAACATCTAAAGCAATTTACCATTAAACAGGATGAGGTATTTGATTTCTTAGTGGGCTTAAAATTGATAAAACTGCAAGGCCTGATTAGATGTGGTACAGGCTGCTATGGGTAATAGAGGAGAGAATTTGGGGTTCCAAGAGAGATTTTTAAATCCTCACTGGCCTCAGGTGAGGTGCCAGAAAGTAATCCCAAAGGTGCAGTGTTATTCTACACCTGTGAGTACAGGAATGAATCAAAAATAGTCAACCTAGCTTTTTTACAGGGAGATACTATCTGACCAGGTTTTGGACACTGGAACCCCTCCTTAAGGAGTGTTTACGAAAGACACTCTCACAACATATATAAAATAACTAGATGCATACTTGAATAACTAAGAAGTACAAATCAATGGACCAAGTGGTTGAAAAGCACAGATGGATACTGGCCTGAAGGATTTGTTTCTGTGCTGTCTGATTCTGTAATTCCCCCTGAAGAGAACTTAGCAAAGTTGTTTGCTTTGAATGAATTTTAATGCAGAAGTCAATGTTAGTTCTACTTCCTGTTTGAACAGAATGATAATAGCACAAATCGGTGGTTTATGGGGCTATCTCAGTTGATAGTAAATTTCACTGAATAATTTTATAATTTCACTGAAAGTGGAGTAAGAACGTATAAACTAACAGTGGGTTGTTTGTATTACTGGGCAATTGCTCTCTGGGTTTGGTTTTGGACAGTAAGAATCAACATCTCAATTAGCTAGGGTTTATAACCCACAACACTAGTTTGGTTTCTCTTTTTACAGATGTTGCTGAGTACTTCCAGAATTTTCAAAGGGATGATTTTCCAACGTGCTGTACTTGTCATCTGCAGTTTCTTCAATGGAACAGATACAAATGGTTTGTGGGGGGTGAGGGGGAGGGGGAGCAGCAAACACATCTGTGCAGTTTTAAGCATCCTTTATTCCTTTCACTCAACATTAGAATAAGCACAAACAATTTTTAAAATATTTCTTATACTCTATACTAATGGTCTTCTGTGTATAGTTATGTATTGTCTGAATCCACATGCCTATGATGGAGCTGCATACAAGTTTTTCATTGTACTTGTGAACTTGACTTGATTCGGTATTTGATCACTTACCTGAATACCTCTGTGAAATAACTATTCACAATTTTATTAACTCCTGAATAGCTAATTAGAGGCTCCAAATTTCCTCCCTCATACCTACCCCAACTATGCTGCAAATGAAAACTATGCTAAATAAGTTGACGGAACTCAAGGAATCCGAATACTGGACAGACCCGAGTCTCAGGTCTCTACACTTTTGTCCTAGTGCAACAGTAGGGTAAATTCACCTCTGTGGCATGATCATGTTGAGAAAATAATGACACCCACAAAAATAGAACCTGTTATTTTGTTACTGGGGTGGCGGGATGGGGATACATCTCTACAAAAGCAGGTGCAAGGCACTCCTTCCCCCCACTAGACTGCAGGTCACCCCTGGGCAGGGTGTAACACCTGTTTAGCCCCCCCCCCACCCCAATCAGGGTCACATGTAACAATCAGGAGGTGGATGCTCGTATGAGCAGCTGGTGTATATCACAAATCCTGGTTATGTGACCACTGACACTATGCACACAATCTCCAAAGAGTATTGACAATGGCTGGGGTCACTTGTCTTGTATAGACACTGCCCAACAGAAGACAATGAAAAACAACTTCTGCCAAAAAATATGCCAAGAACAATCATGGTCAAAGACCATGATTGCCCACGTCATACGACACGGCACATAATGATAATGATGATGATCAACTTTGTTACTAGCTTATGACATGAAAAATATTAAATAATATCTTGCTACATTCAAGATACTAGAGATGTGGGTTGTATAATATGCACTGCTTTAAATCAAACAATTCAAAATATATTTACAGTAATTGATAAAAATAATGTGACAACTTAAAATGTGAATTTTATTTGGAGTTTGGTGAAGGTATCTAAGATGGTTTCAGAGTGTGTGTGTGTGTGTGTGTGTGTGTGTGTGTGTGTGTGTGTGTGTGTGTGTGTGTGTGTGTGTGTGTGTGTGTGTGTGTGTGTGTGTGAGTGTGTGTGTGTGTGTGTGTGTGTGTGTGTGTGTGTGTGTGTGTGAGGCCTCCATCAGTCAGAGAGTTAACCATGGATATGGAGCCCTAACTGTCTAGATACACAAGGCTGGACAGGATGATATGCAGAGCAAGCTGTTGCCCGTGTAGCAAGCTCTCCCCCTTCCACACATCTGATGAACCCAAAGGAATGGCAGTGACCGATACAGTTCAGTACCAGCAGCGTCGCAAGAGTTGCCAGTCAGCATTGAACTCAATGTAGAACTACCTTAGGGACTCCAGCTCTGGATTCTATCTTGGGGTTCACTCCCAAAGCCTTTCCCATGAGTGGGTATAGCCACAAGGCAACAGAGGTTTGACATCAGAGTTTTCCTTCTCCTAGATGAGCCCCATCTGTCTGAAGTGACTGGTTTTAAGGTGCCAGTAACCCTTCTCCCGTCAGTAGAAGTGACTTCACCTGGCTTAGTAGCTAAGCCACACATGGAGACCAGGAGCTAGACTTGGTTGTCAGAAGCTATTTGAGGCGCACGCTATTGGGAACATTTAATAAGTAGTGGGAGCTTGTCCCCACTACCACTCCTGGCTATAACAACCCTAACCAACCAGTTTGAGATTATAATTCTACATAAAACGATCAGTATGTTTGTATCACCATTAGAATGTGTATACATGCATTTCAAAGCTCATCATTTTTGTTATCTGCACATCTTGTAAAGCACAGTCAAACAAACACGTATTCACGTATCAATGGACCCAGAGGTTTGAAAATATATGCATGTGATGTATTAGTGAATATTTTATTGAGAAGCAAATGGAATGAATTTTGAAGGCAGAGTAGGATGCACTAAAGCTCCTATTTAATATGTTTAGAGCTGCTGAAGAGAAAACAATTCTGGGCAATCCTGTATGGGTACTGTCCCTGGACACAGTAAGTCTCAACTTTACACATCGCCAGCGTCTTCTACCTGAAGCACCAGTTCTCTTCTTATTCAGCTTGATAGCATCCAACAATTTTTATTTTTTTTATCACACTCAGCTGTCCCAATTAAACAAATACTGTGGACTTTGCTTGGAAAGTTTGTGCAACGTTGTGAGCATTAATAATTTGGAACACATGGAATTTAAATTCAGAATTATTTGTATCTATAAAAGACTGCATTGCAAGACTGACACGTATACCAGACATTGTATGGATCTGTACCAAACATCAAATTAAACTGTGCATTGTTCAGCTATGAATCATGTTACAACAAATCACTTTGTTAGGATATCAAAAATCAGTGACAACTCTTCCGCTACCCACGCTATGACACTTACGCTGTTGCCAATTCCTGTTCCAGCCAGACCCTGCTCTTTATTAAGCTGTTAAGCCAGAATTCTTCTCAAAGTGATGTGAACCAAAAGTTAAACTTGCTCCAATCATTTTTATATGTCTTAGAGAATATAAAGTTCTTCACAATGTGTTTCAAGACTATAAGACATCCAGCAGGTCAGATGCTTCCTTCCTGTTTTCTCAATTTATGATTTGAAATGAACTCAATGAGTTCTATCCTCTGAATCTTGCTTAAACATACATTATTCCTTTCACCCAATAAGTTTTAAACAAGTACAAAGAAATTAAGTTGCCTTTTGCAATGCATGTATTTTAATAATAGCCCCTGGGATTTGAACACTGGTTTGAACCTTTTCCGTAAAATACTTATTCACATTTATTTTATAGATTAGACAACTCTTCAGTTACTAATGAGAAGCTCCAAATTTGATGAGGAAATTTTTCCTGGAATATTTCAAGGGGCCTGTAACCTTTGGCTGACACCCAACAAGGCTATTAATTCAGCCATGAGAGACACTACAAAAAAAATAGAAGAGTCAGCAATTCATTTCAGTGGACCAGCTCGTAACCATCACCAAGAACTCGTTGGAACATGGGAAGAAAGGATAAAATAGAAGACAAGTCCGGAGAATTACTTTAACAACTTCCGATGGCTGGCACAGAATCAGCCCCCACATTTTCCATGGACATGGTAAGTATAACAACTCGGATCCTTGCTCTCTGCTCAATAAACATGTATCATTCATCACTAAATATTTATATTTGAACTGTTAGGACTAAGGTCTTTGCCAAGGGTGGGGGGATTTGTTCCATCCGAAGATTTTATGGTTGATGGATTTCCCAGTGAAGTAAACATCCCAGAAAGGGTCAGGCTGAGGCAGACAACATGTGAGCAAGAAACTTATTTTATGTTAAATACTATTCGGAACACTCAGAACAGTAGCTAATACTGGATATGAATTAAATACTATATGCATATTACATGAAAGTTTAATGCAGCAATCATCCTAAGAGTAATATCTAAAGTATTTCCAGACTCACGAAGAAACTGGGATAAAGGTCACGGGATAATTTAAGTGCACTGACCACTGGGTATAGTATCCTGGTTTATTGCTGCCTCCAATATAGTCCACACTGTTTACCTCCAAAATTAAATTTAATTACTTCCTGCTTTGATGATGTGAATTTTGTTGAACTCTCAAAGATGGTGCTTTGAAATAGGGCTCTGGCCACCTACAACAATTTCAGGAATAATCATGCTATTTGACGGTGTCATAGTAGCATAGTGGTTAACTCAATGCTGTCACAGCTAGACGTGTCAAAGTTTGGAGTACAATTCCAATGCCATCTGTAAGGAGTTTGTATCTTCTCCCAGTGAATGCACTCTTTCCTCCGGGTGCTCCAGTTACCTCCCGCATTTTGTAGTAGGTTAACTGGCCACTGTAAATTGTTCTGTGATTAGGCTAGTGTTCAATAAGTGGGTGTCTGGGGACTGTGGCTCATTGGGTCAAAAGGGCCTGCTCCCCCCACATATCTAAATAAAAATAAAATAATCATCACACAATGAATATTCCAGTGCATCCCGATTCCACACACACAGACATTGATTCCTGGCCTGAAATCCTTTTCACTGAATGGAAGCTGTTCAAGAGTTCACAAAGTTGCAGGATTTTGATGCAATTTCAAACTTTTATAGTTCTTTTAAAATACACGGATTTCAGGGAAATGTTAATTCTGATGTGTGATCTCATCAGTAACATGCAGAACCACAATCTACAGTGGCTGCAGTTCCTAGGCAACACTTTGCCACAATTGTGATGAAACCACACCAGTGGCTCCACTTCATTAGGAGTTTGAGGAGATTCGACATGTCACTGAAGACTCTAGCAAATTTCTACAGGTGTGTGATGGAGAATATTCAATCTGCTTGTGTCACCTACAAACTGTAAGACAAAAGGAAATGCATCATTGTTGAGAGGTAGAAATTTCAATGGCTGTAGTGCAGGGGTGGTGAGGTCCGATTGTTTCTAACATTGGTCCTCTGGTAAACTTGCTGACTCTGTCTTGATCTATTTTTGCCAACTACATCACCTGATCTCCTGCTTCCATCAATCACAGTGTCAGGAAATGTAGAGGGGGCTTAACCCAAAATCAGAGTAGCGGAAACAATTCAGTGGTGTACGAAAATTTCAATAATAGTCCACAAAATAACAAGCCACAATGGCCACGAAACAAGACAGAACAGAAACTAAACACAACAGTCAACAAGGTAGTGAGACTGAAGGATAAGACGAACTGGTTGAGGTTGGTGGGTTTGATAAGTGATCAGGGACTGTGGATGAAAAAAGGGGTTAAATAGGCTGCAGGTGATAAGTCTGGAATGAGCAACTGGTGAATCCTGTTAGCTGGGTGGAGACTGGGAGGTGCCTGCTTGTGCAGGCTGGGAGGAATCAGCAGGAGCAGTCCTGATAGAACCCCTGACCGCCCACAATAATCCAGATGGGTCCGATGGAACTCACCGATGAGGGATGTATCCAAGTTGCAACTGGATGGCACTGGAGAGCTCCCCTCCAGGCCATACCCTCCCAGTTAACCAAACACTGTCTGCGTTGTTCGCAGTGATGTGAATTCACCAACCAGCAAACCGGGTACACTGGACCCTTCCACCATCCTAGGTTGTGGAGGTGCAGGCTCAGTCGGATTGAGTGGTCCACAGACAATGGGCTTGGGGCAGGACACGTGGAAGGTAGGTGTGATCCTGAGGGATGGCGGCAGTTGTAGAAGTTAAGTGACTGTATTGATGTGGTGAGTGATCTTGAAGGGGGTCAATGAACAAGGGCAAGAGATTGCGGGAGCTGGTGCACAGGGAAGATCTCAGGTGGACAGCCAGACCGTTCCCCAGGCCAGAGTAGTCTGGCTGGGTGCCGATGGTGTTTAGCTTGGTAGCAGTAGACATGGTTGGCATCTAGGATGGTCCTCCATGCCCACCTCCAAGCAATCTGGCAGTGGTGAACCAAGGCCCTAGCAGATGGGAGCTTTACCATGGGGAACATGAGGGTTAATAGCCATGAAGTACTTTACAGGGTGACAAACCCTTGGCAGAGGAGTTGTGTAAATTGTGGGACAGCTAAGACCAGAGCAATTGCTTCTTCCATGTTGAAGGATTAAGGACAGCAGAGCACCACAGAAACCTCCTCTTCCTGACTGACTGTAACTGTCCATAGGTCTGTGGATGATAGTCAAAGAACAAATTCACTGAGGTGTGGAGGAAGAAGGAGAAGACTCGCCAGGAGTGGGTTCTGGTCCAACACAATGTCCTGAGGGAAACCATGGAGGTGAACTACATGTTTGAGAATGAAGTCTGCCACCTCAGTGGCTTTTGGAAGCTTGGGAAGGGCAATAAATTGGACCAACGTGGAGAACTGGTCTGCCACTGTCATGGTCACCTTGACCCTGTTGGAAGGTGGCAAACCCTTGATGAAATCCATGGCAGTATGAACCATGGGCATCAAGGGCTGGTTAGGACTGCAGGAGCCCAGAGGGCTGCTGCTTGCTGGAATTAGACTGGGCATACAGAGGTCTGGGTGGTGGGGTGAAGGTACATCTCTACCAAAGGATGTGTAAGACGCTTCTTCCCTCCGTTGGTCTGCAGGGTGTAATACCTGCTTAGTCCCCTGATCAGTATGAGCAGCTGGTGCATATTGTAAGTCTTGGTTAGGTGACCACTGACACCAGGCAGGCAGTCTCTAAAGAGTATTGATGATGGCTGTGGTCACCTGTCTTGTAAAGACATCACCCAGAAGAAGACAATGACAAAACACTTCTGTAGAAAGATTTGCCAACAGCAGTCATGGTCAGAAGACCATGATCAACCTTGACATTTAATACGGCACATAATGATGACCATGATGACACTGAGGCCAGGCAGCGATGAACTGATGTAAAGCTGCGATCATGGCGGGTCACCGGAACTGACCTTGCAGAAAATCCAGTCTGCCGTGTGTCTAAATGGCCAGAGAGAGATGAGCAGTGGGATAACTGGAGTGTGCCAGAGTACATTGCCAGTGGCACGTTTACATTGTTGTCAGGTTTGTTGGCTGGAGCAGGCTCAAGCTACAGGGCCTGATGGATCTGGTTTTCAAGGTCCCAGATGATCAGGCTGAGGATCTGTGTGGATGGAATAACAGGCTGAGTGTTGGTTCTGTTTCAGCCTGGTCAAACTGTCATGACATGGCGTCCGCCTTTGCGTTCTTGGAAGCGGGTCTGTAGGAGATGGTGAAGTTCAATTGATTGAAAAAGAGGGCCCAGCAAGCCTGACATGGGTTGAGTTGGCAGGTTTGTTCATGGATACGAGGCTCTGCTGGTCAGTCCAGATCAGGAGGGCACAGTGTTTCTGTGGTAAACCATGTACATCTGTCTGGACACGCCCCTCTGCTGACTGCTCCTGTGGCTCCTCCCACAGACCCCTGGATAAAGGTGATTGTGTCACTGCTCCTCCCACAGTCCAGGGCAGTCATCCGGCATGGACGTGGTCCGTTTTACTGCTAATAAAAGCCTTTCAGAATTTACTCTACTTCCAGTCTTTTGGAGTTATTGATAGTGCATCAGTTTCCCAGCAGGCAAAATCTCCATTCCTCCATGGCCCATTTAATATAGCAAGCGGCTCCCAGTCTCTTTCAGCACTGTGTAGGGTTGAACTTCTGTGAGAAGAAGGCACAAGGGTATGACTTCCTGTCCACACCTTGTTGGGAGAGGATCATGCTGGTGCCCATGTCAGTTGCATCCACCCTTACCATAAAATGTCTGGAGAGGAACAGGCCTGGCACCCAAACCAACTCTCATCCAACCTATCTATCACATAGCACATATCTTCCCTATGTATCTTTGGAAAGGATGGGACTCCTTATTACACATTTGATGATTCTTTCCTCTCAGTAAAACAGCTTTTTTTTTGATATTTTTAGTCTGTCTTTTAGAATCAAGTGTGAATTGACTACTCGAGTTTAGTAGTACTTTTGGGCTCACGGATGAGAGTATTGTGGGATACACAGACTCTGGCAAAGTAGGGATAGGCTTTGACAGAGCGGAAAGTGTGAGAGACAGTGACCTCTGTCCGATGGTTATGCTTGCGTAGATATGAGGTTCTCAGTGCCATCCGCATGCTGCTACTTTTTAATCTGTCAAGGGTCTAGACTTCTGAGAAACTGATGAGGATGTTATACTTTTCAACACTTTGAAACTGTTCTAGAATCTTTTCCTTTTTGCATTTAGTAATCTTTTGGCACGATGAAACACAGAATAGATTGTTAGTTTTGGATGTCTGGTGTCACCTACGCATTGGGTCTGCTTGAGTGTAAGCAGGCCCTCAGTGCCGGAGATACTGTGCTGATAGAGGGTGATAAGGGCTTGTTATTCCTGCCAGCACATTTGGAGGATTTCGTGTAAATAGCATTGCTGGCTTCATTCCTGCACTTTGAAGTATAGCATAAGTAAACATGTAGATGCAGGAAATTTGGAGTAACACACAAAAGTTGCTTGAAGAGCTCAGCAGAGCAGGCAGCATCCATGAAGGGAAAGGAACAGTCGAAGTTTTGGGCTGAGACCCTTCCTGGGTGGTTATCATACACCAGGACTCAATAACGTAAGCTGAAGTACATGTTGCCCTAAATGGAGATGAGGTATGCGGAACACTTACAACAGCATGGGAAAAGCCAAATAATAAGGGAAAATGTGAGATTTAGGTTGGACTATGAGAAATGTGGAACATTTTTTAAATGGAGAGATACTGGGAAATACTTGTAAGGATCTGGGTATCGTTGTGCACAAGTCACTGAAAGGTAACTTACAATATATATGCAGCGGAGAATCAGAAAGGTAAATGATACGTTGCCCTTTATTGTAAAATATATTTTAAAAAGTTTTTAGAACAGAAGATCAGCAAGGAGAAAGAAACAGAAAATTTAAGATAAATGCAGTAATCCCTCCCTAGCAGCCCTGTGGGTGTACCTACACCTCAGGGACTGCAGCGATTCAGGAAGGCAGCTCATCACCACCTTCTCAAGGGCAACTAGGGATGGGCAATAAATGCTGGCTTAGCTGGTGATGCCCACATCCCATAAATGAATAAGTATCAATATACATTCAGTGGCCACGTTATGTCTGTTCGGTAATGCTAACATCTAATCAGCCAAACAAATGGCAGCAACACAATGCATAAAAGTACATAGGCATGATCAAGAGGTTCAGTTGTTGCTCAGGCCAAACATCAGAATGGGGAAGAAATGTGCTCTAATTGACTTTGATCGTGGAATAATGGTTGATGCCAGACCGGGTGGTCTAAGCACCTCAGAAACTGCTGATCTCCATGAGATCATAAGACACAGGAGCAGAATTAGGCCATTAGGCCCATCGAGTCTACTTCTCCATTCAATCATGGCTGGTTTATTATCACTCTCAACTCCATTCCCCTGTCTTCTCCCCATAACCTTTGATGCCCTGACTAATCAAGAACCTATCAACTTCTGCCTTAAAGCTACCCAAGAACCTAGCCTTCACAGCTGTCTGTGGCAATAAATTCCACAGATTCACCATCACCTGGCTAAATAAATTCCTCCTAATCTCTGTTCTAAATGGATGTTCCTCTATTTTGAGGCTGTGCCCTCTGATCCTAGACTCACCTACTTTAAGGATACATCCTGTACACATCCATTCTGTCTAGGCCTTTCATTATCTGATAGTTTTCAGTGATATCCCTCCTCATTCTTCAAAACTCAAGAAAGTACAAGCCCAGAGCCATCAACCATATATTAACCCTTCCATTCTAACATCCTCATATATTAACCCTTCCATTCCCAGAATCATTCTCCTGAACATCCTCTGCAACCTCTTCTATGCCAGCACATCTTTTCCAAGAAAAGGGGCTCCAAACTGTTCACAATGCTTCAAGTGCAGTCTGACCAGTATCTTATAAAGCATCAGCATTACATCCTTGCTTTTATATTCTAGTCCTCTCAAAACAAATGCATTTGCCTTCCTTACCACAGACTCAACCTGCAAGTTAACCTTTATGGAATCCTGCATGAGGACTCCCACTCTATTTGCACCTCTGATTTTTGTATACTCTCTCTGTTTAGAAAATAGTCTGCATCTTTATTCCCTTTACCAAAGTGCATGACCATACACTTCCATAAGCTACATTCCATCTGCTAATTCTTTGCCCATTCTCCCAATCTACTTAAGTCCTTTTGCAGGTACCTTGCTTCCTCAATACCACTTGCCACTCCACTCACTTTTGTATCATCTACAAATTTGGCCACAAAGCTATCAATTCTATTATCCGGATCATGGACATGATGTGAAAAGAAGTGGTCCCAAACATGAACCCCTGTGGAACATTATGGGCAGCCTATCAGAAAAGCCCCCTTTATTTGCACTCTTTTGCATCATGCTAGTCAGCCAATCTTCTATCCAGCCTGGTATCTTTCCTGTAATACCATGGACTCTTAACTTTAAAACAGCCTTATGGGCAGCACCTTGTCAAAGGCCTTCTAAAAATCTAAGTAAAGAACATCCACTGACTCTCCTTTGTCTCTCCTGTTATTTCCTCCAAGAATTCCAACAGATCAGTCAGGCAAGAATTCTCTTTAAGGAAACCATGCTGACTTTGGCCTATTTTATCAATTGCTTCCAAGTACCCTGAAACCTCATCCTTAGTAATACTCTCCAACATCTTCCCAACCACTTAAGTCAGGCTAATTGGCCTATTTCCTTTCTTCTGCCTCCTTCCCCTCTTCAAAAGTGGAGTGATATTTGAAACTTTCCAGTCCTCTGGAACCATTCCAAAGTCCAGCGATTCTTCAAAGATCACTACTAATACCTCCACAACCTCTTCAGCCTCTTTCAGAACCCTGGGATGTAAATTCATCTAGTCCAGGTGACTTATTTAGCTACAGACCTTTCAGCTTGCAAAATACCTTCTCTTTAGTAACAGAAACTATACCCTCTTCTGTTATTCTCAAGCACAACACTCTCTAGAATTTATGTAGAATGGGTGAAAAGTGAAAAAAAATCCAGAGAGTAGTAGTTCTATAGGTGAAGACACTTTGCTAATGAGAGAGGTCAGAGGAGAATGGCCAGAATGGTTCAAACTGACAGGAAGGTGGTAGTAATTCAAATAACCATGCATTACAATGGTGGTATGCAGAAAAGCATCTCTAAATGCTCAACACATCAAACCTTGATGTGTTTGGGCTACAGTAGCAGAAGACCATGAACATACACTCAGTGGCCACTTTCTTAGGTAGAGGAGGTACGTAATAATGTAGCCATTGAGTGTGGATTGAAAATATGAATGGTAGCTGTTAAGATATTTGCAATGCAACATATCCTGAATAAACTGGCATCTTCCTCATATAGATGACTATAAGTCCATAAGACATAGGCAAAGAATTAGGCCATTCAGCCCATCAATGTAGCCATACAGGCTTAATGCCACCGACTACATCAACTATTGGTGAACGTTGCATGCCTGGTCTTATCCAAAGTATCTCCTTTGATATTATGCCAGTAAAGAAGGCACTCATGATGCAGGCACTCATCAGCTCCTATACAGTTGAATAATTTTTGTAAAAATATCAGCATCCACCCAATACAACATAAAAAAGTCTGGGTTCCAGCATTACTGAGTTTCAGTCTTCATTCTGCCTTTCTTCTGAATCTTCTTAAGGATCTCCGTTGACAGTATGGCCAGAGCACATCAGAAGACAGGCAGAGTTGTTGAATATAGAGCATTCCAGGTAAAGGCACAAATGAGAACAGGGTGAAAAATTGCAACTGAAGGACACTTGGCATACTTATGGAAAAGACATGAGAACAGTGAGAAAATAATTGTAGACAGACAAACAGGACGAGGAAATTTTCCTTATACGCTGATAGAGAGAAAGGAGAAAGTGTGAAATGAAAGCAGAGCAAATCAAAATTTAAAGAACAAAAGACAAGGAAAGCAACAGTTAACAGGATGAAAGGGAGGTAATATTTGTTCCATCAGAATAATAGCAATATACTGTACCTGTAGACCAACGATTCAAACTCAAAAGGTGAGTTACTCCATTAATATACCTAACCCCACTGCTCTACATTACACAGGAAAGTCCCAGTAATCCTGTCCCTTGTGATTTTGGTGATGCCAGACAGGTAGATTTTTCAGACTATTGGACACACTGAAATGTATAGTGACACTTGTGGACTGCCCCCAGCACATCCTTGTATGTGCTACTTGTTAACACAAACAATGCATTTCACTGGAAGATTTGATGTGCATGTGGTAAGTAAATCTGAATCTGAAAAACATTTACCGTAATTCTTGTTTTTAATATGTAGTAAATTCTTCAACTTCTCCTGCTACACTTCTAAATATGATTAGTGCTTGACAGTATAATTACATGGTTCATTTCAAATATACTGTAATTATTACTAATTGCATAGTACATGCTAGTACTTTGAATTGGAAATCTGTCTGTTCAAGTATGAATAGGCAATAAGTAATAAATTACCCATTTGTGTTATTTTTCTCTTTTTCAACCTAGAAGCTTTTATGCATTGTTGCAGAAAGTTTGTAAATGTAGCTTGGACTGACTATCTGTGTACTTCCTTTGAAAACTAATGCTAATGTTCTCCAAAAGCTATGAACCAGTTTTTATTCACATTAACTATTATTATGAAAGTTAATTGGCAAATTGTGTCTAGTAGCCAGTAACTATAAACACAAAAGCAATTCTGGGGAAATTACTTGATGTAACAGATAATGTAAATTCAACACATTGCTGGTTGGAAAGGTTATGGATAGATCATCTTGCATGACTGATTATATGAGGTTAATGAATAATATGGCAAAAACTTGAAGATTATATATTTCAAAGAATTGCCTGGACAATTTCATGAAGTAATTCTGTATCTCATAGCTACAATATTAGGCAAAATACTTTTGTAATGTTCTTTATTAAACAAAAAAAATCCAGACATGCTTTATGACAGTTATATAAAAGAATTCATTGCAAAACTAAAAGGATTAGTGATGGAGGCTTAGTAAAAAAAAATTTTAAACTGCACATATTTATTGTTTCTGTCCATGAAAATATTCCCATACCTTAAGTACTGATTTTACTTGGCTATGCATTTAGGCAACACTGACACAGCCAGCAGAGTGTAAAGCAATAACTACTTTTCCACATCATTGACATCTCTACAATTAAATATACTTCTGAGGATTTTCTTCAATCACTTCACATGGAACTGGTACAAGCGTTATAGTCATATGTAAGTGGTAATAGAAATAACATTTCTGCAGTTCCTTTTCTAAATTATCAGTGGTGGAAGCTCACTGAATAGATGCTTTCTGCAGGTGAAATTTATTTCTTGTGCTAGCCTGCATAGTATAGAATTCTGAGAGACAAAGGAAGCTAGATATTAAAGTGAGACTTTCCTGGTGCCATCTGAAAGTTGGGTGAAGACAGAGAATCTCTGTCTCGTGTGTTTGAAGATCAGCTGGACAGCTCACAGACAGCGGCCATGAACTGAAACTGCCGAGTTTTGACGCTTGTGAGCATGGTAGATTTTACTTCCTAAAGCTAATGGTATAGGAAAATCTGTTTGAAAAGAATGGCTGGAGTTACTGGGCAGACATCAGGGACTGGGAATCTTTGGGAATATACTAATATTCTTCAACTTAACCATAATCAGTGATGATATCTCAGGAGAATGAAGCTGAACACTTAACTTAAATGCACCTCTTACAAACAAATGAGACATCTTGTAAATATCACTATTTTATATTCAATATGATGGTCTACATATGACTTACTAAGCACAATCAGTTGAATATTCATCATTGCACAATGCTCTCCATTGCAAATCATCTGTGACTCCTTCATCTAGAAAGCAACAAAATATTCTAGATAACAAGGGTTTTTTTTCAGTCAAAGGCTGTTCCACCATTCAGTAATATCAATTGTTCTGCAATTTAGCATCATCCCTTAAGCACCTACTAAACAAACAACTACTATTCTCAGGTTTAAAAGTATAATGATAATGATCTGGGTATCTGTTTGGTGCCCATCTAATATAGAACCCAAACCACCTGGTCTGAGTGATTTGTCCCTTCTTAGTGCTTCTGAGAAGGACCATATGGAAACCAGCCTGTGCCTGGCATCTGATACCCATAGGTGATTTTCCTGGTATACTTACCCTTTACCGTCACACATCTTCCAATATCCCCTTTCTGCTTCTGATATAGTATTTCTATAACATCAAGCAACAGGACTGCAGATTACAGAAGATAGTTGGACAGTCTTGATAGTCCCCTAGCAGTTTGTGCTGCTAAAAATTACTTTTCACTGTTTCCAAATTTTAAAAAATCTAAACTAAATGATAAATTAACTAAAAACTATTATATAATTGGATTCCAAGTCTGATGTACCGGTACATGAAAGAAAGCAAGCTGAGAATGAGAGGTTACTTCAACCTCCACTTCAACATGGCGGCACGCGACGCAGTTTGCAGCGGCCTCTCCGCAGTTGATATCTGTTATTTGTCAAGCGGGGTGCCATGCACAATCCTAATCCGATGAAAAACGGATGTGGGAGCACGGAGGTACATCTGGAAATCTCCAGGAAGGACTTCTTCATTGCTGCTACTGTTGTGTGGTCCAGGTCTCTGCTGGGCAGAACAGGCCCCCAGTCCTCGGGGTCGCATTGCTGGTGGCCAGTCATGGGGGCGTCATAGTGCGCTCAGCAGAAGATGGTGCTCAGAGAGGCTGTGCCGGAGGGGATGGTCAGAGGCTCGGAGGTTCGACAGACTCGTAGTCTGCTGCAGTTGGGGCGCTTTCACTGTGTGCTGCGTCTGCGAGGCTGGGTCCGGCAGCACCATGGAAGTCCATAGCGGGGGTATTCCCTTCTGCCGCCTGCGTGGGATGACAAGTCTGTCGGGACCCTGAGGACTTGTGGAAACTGTGTGGTGGTTTCTTTCAAACTTATAGTCTTTTAACATTTTTGGACTATTTTTACTGTGCCCATGGTCTTTTTTTTTAATCAATTATGGTATTGTCTGCACTGTTGTAAATATATGTTGTAACTATGTGGTTTTGTTTAGGTCTTGTAGCTTTAGCTTTTGGTTTGTTGGGTGGTAGAGTTGGTCTCCTGACTTGGTGTGTCTGGGTAGTCTTGTTTTGTCTGGTGGATTTGGAGTTCCTTTCCGGGGGAATGCGCTAAGATGGTAGCACGTTATTAATACACAGCAGCCTCTCCGGACTCTGGATTTTGGGATTGCCAAACGTTATGTGGATTTTCTGGTGTAGTCTGTTTTGTCGTATGCTTTTGTGATATCATTCTGGAAGAACGTTGTTTAATTTTTTAACTGCATTGCAGTTGTGGTTTCTAAATGAAAATAAACCGAAATTCAATTCAATTCAATTCAATTAATGGAAATAATGAGTTGAGTTTCCTGCAGCAGTCTCTGATTCCAATATTCAGTGCTATGAACAGTTGAAGTGCACAAACTACAGCTGGAGATTGGGCAATGGATAAACAAAACACTTTAAAAAATATTTAAAATTGTGTTTGAAAAACCTGCTTTAATTGTACCACATTTATTAGAGTGATCAAACTGTCCCTGACATCTTGTAATAAACGAAGGAGCTGACAAACAACTTTCTGTACTCATGCCACCAGCTTCAGTGGATGGACTGCCAATGTTTCATGTTGAGACCATTCCTCTGGACCCATCACCTGTCCAAGTAAAGAGTCTTAGCCTGAAAGATTGACTGTACACATTTCCCTCTATAGTTGGTAGCTGACCTGTGGAGTTCCTCCAGTGGTGTGTTTTTTGCTCTGGAATCCAGCTCTGTCAACATTAGTATTCTGTCATTGAGCAGAATCATGAAACTCCATGGGAACATCATTACAAGAATATCTTTATCGAAAAGTCTGCTGTAGTTCAACTACTTAAAAATTGGTAATTGGTTTATTATTGTCACATGCACTGAGACAGAGCAAGAAATTTGTTCTACATGTTATACATACAGATAATTCCAAACATAAATACATTGAGGTAGTACAAGTGGAAAAGTTATACCAGAATGCAAATTATAGTATTACAGTTACAAAGGAAGTGCCGTGCAGTTAGAAAAATAAGGTGCAAGGGTCATGATGAGGTAGATGAGAGATCGAGGTCCATCAAAGAGTCTTATAACAAGGTCAAAGTGAAGTATATTGTCATACTTCACTTGTGCTTCTATGCAAAAATAAACTTGCTTTCAATAGCATGACAAGCATATAGCATCTATGAGCAGCATTCCTGAGAAAAGATAAATATAATTTATTCACAATTTTTACAAGAAGAACACATTTAAATGAACAATTAGAACAAAAAAAGACCATTTTAGTGTAAAATGATCGAAGTGGTCATAATGTTAGAATGTAGAACATGGAACAGTGCATCCCAGGAACAGGCCCTTCGACCCACAAAGTTATGCTGAACTGAATAAATTAGTAAACAAATAACCACCCATCCACTATCTATATCCCATATGCCTACACAGTGTCCATATCCCTTCATTTTCCTCACATTTCTGTACCTATCTGAATGTCTTTTAAAAGTCCCTAATGTATCTGCCTCTACCACCACAGGCAGAGCATTCCAGTCACCTACCGTGTAAAAAACGTGCCACTGACACCTTCTTTAAAATTGCCCACTCTCACTTTAATGAACACCGCTAAACACAGACCCCCTGCTGGAGTAACTCTCTTCAACCACCACTCTCTGATTTCTATCGGCAAGCTAGTTCTGAATCCAAATGGCCAATTCACCATTGAATCCATGCATCATAATCTTCTGGATGAGCTTCCCTTGAGGAACCATGTCAAATGCCTTATTAAAATCCATGTAGACAACATCCACAGCTCTACTTTCATCAATCACCCTCATTACCTCATCAAAAATGCTGTCAAGTTAGTAAGACAGAACTTGCCCCACACAAAGCTGTGCTGGCTCGCCCTAATTAGGCCATGTTTTTCCAAATGCTCACAATTCTACCCCTAAGAATTCTCTCCAGTAACTTCCCTGCAAATGACATGAGACTCACTGGTCTATGGTTTCCAAGTCTATCCCTAGTTCCCTTCTTGAACAATGTAACATTAGTTACTTGCCAGTCCTCCGAGACCTCACCTCCAGCTAAGAAGATACAAAGATATCTGTTAAGGCCCCAGAAATCCTCACTTGCTTCTCTTAGTAACCTAGGGTATTTCCCATCAGACCCTGTGGACTTATCCACCTAAATGCTCCTTAAGAGATTCAACACTACCTCCACTTGGCACAAATCTCCCCGTCTTCCATGTCACTCTCCTTGGTAAATAATGATGAGAAGTACTCATTAAGGACCTCAGCCACATACTTCACATCCAAGCAAACATTTCCCCATTCTTCCTAGGCAAATCTTCTTCCTAGTTATCCTCTTGCTTCTGAAGTGTATATATAGAATTCCTTGTGATTCTCTCTAAACCTCCTTGCCAGGGACTTTTCATGCCCCCACCTCTTCTCCTTTCCTAATACCCTTTTTGAGTTTTTATTTTGGCTTCTTTATAATCTTCCAGGGTTCTTTTGATTCTAGCTTCCTAATATTTCAAACTTTTCCTTTTCCTTTGTAGCTAAATTCATCACCTCCCCGACGTCCAAGGTTCTCTTACCTTGCCATCCTTATCCTTCTTTCGGACTGGAACATACAAACATACAGAGTACTGGATCATGTACTCTGTACAATTGATCTTTAAAATCTCTCCACATGTCAGATACGAACTTGCCCCAGAACAGCTGTCCCCAATTCACTCTCCCTAGCTCCTGCATAATTTGCCCTGCTTCAGATTAATTCTCTCCCACATGGTCTATGTTTATCCTTATCTATATGTAACTATCTTAAAATTTCAGGAGTTGTAGTCACTGTTCCCTAACTACTCACCCATTGATAGGCTGGTCACCTAGCCTGGCTCATTACCCAACACTAGTCCCTCCAGTGCAGTCCCTCCTCTTGTTGGACTATTTACATATTGATTTAAGAAACCCTCATCAATACAGGTACAAATTCTGCCCCATCTAAACCACTTGCAGTAAAATGCCCCAGTTTATATTAGGGAAGTTGAAGATCCCCCATGACAACAACCCTATTGTTCTTTATTATACCTGATCTTAATCTGCCGGCATACGCACTCCTCAATGTCCCAATGGCTGTTAAGGGTTTTGTAGTAACCATCAGAAAGATTGCACCCTTCCTATTTTTGAGTTCTACTCTTATAGACTCAGTGGATTGTCCTTCCATTATGTCCCCTCTGAGTGCAGCTGTGATATTGCCCTTGATTAGCAGTGCAACTCCCCCACCCCTCTTTTACCCCTCTCTCTCTATATTTGCTCTAAAGCATCAAAGCCCTGGGATACTAAACACTATTCCTGAGAGGGAGAGGGGGAGGTGCAGTGATCCCCATTGTCCTGCCAAACTAGTTTCAATGCTTCTGAGTAGAATTTGTGTACCTCCTGGTCAGGATATTGGTTCCCTTTCAGTTTAAGTGCAAACCACCCCTCTTGTACAGGCCATTTCTGCCCTAGAAGAGGTTTCAATGATCCAAAGACCTGAAACTGTGTACCCTGCACTAGTTCTTCATTCACTCATTCATCTGTACTATTACCCTATCTCTACCCTGACTAGCATGTGACACGGGAAGTAATCCAGAGATGACTACCTTGGAGGCCCTGCTCTTCAGTCTCTTACGTAACTCCCTATACTCTCTATGCAGGACCTCGTTCGCCTTTCTGCCTATGTCACTGATGCCAATATGTACCAAGATCTCTGGCTGTTCACCCTCCCCCTTGAGAATATCCTGGACCCTAGCATCTGGGAGACAACACACCATCCTGGAGTATCCTTCTTGGCCACTGAGTCTCATGTCCATCTCCCTTACTATTGAATCACCTATCGCCATTGCTCTGCCTGACTTCACCCTTTCCTGGTGAGCCTCAGAGCCTACCACAGTGCCACTGTCCTGACTGCTGCTGCTGTACCCTGCATCTCCCCAGCAGTATCCAAGGTGTATACTTGTTGATGAGGGGAATGGCCAGAGAGGCACCTGGCACTGACTGATTACTCCCCTTATTTCTCCTACTGGTCACCCATCCACTATCTGAAGCCTGCACTCTGGGTATGACCACCTCAGTGAAGGTCTTAACTATGAGGGTATCAGCATCCTGAACGATCCTGAGTACATCCAGCTTCAGCTCCAGTTCCTTGACCTTGTCAGTCAGGAGCTGAAGTTGGGTGCTCTTCCTGCAAATGCAGTCATCAGGAAGACAGTCAGCCACCCTGAAATCCCACATTCCATGGGAGGAGCATTCCACTGTCTTAACCATCCTGCCTACACCGAACTAAGGTCTAAGGACTTACAGACAAAAGAAAAGTTTACCAGTTCCTACCAGTGTTTTCTCTTCGAAACCTTTGGGTTTGCACTTATCTAGGGTCCTTGCTCAACCTCCTCTCACTAAGCTTGTATACCTTTGTGTCATGATCTGTGCTGGCAATATCAAGACCTAAGTGCCAAAGAGAAACAGACTCTGATGAAGAGATGGTGACTGGAGTTTATTGATAATAAATCCAAAAGTAACATTCTCAAAACCAGGACTCTGTGATTAGTACTAATCACCCATCCACTTAAATAACACATGTAACACGGAATTCCCAAGCCTATCAAAACAAACTTTACAAGCTTAAGCAGAAAGCACTAGAAGACTGCATTACAACGAGCAAGTTGCTTGAGAAAAATACAAAGAACTCTAAATGATTAACGACTCTCATTAAACAACAATTAACCAATCCAGGTGCCCTAAAAACCTTGGAACACAATGCTCTCTCACACACAGGCCCAAAGAGCTCATCACAGAACCCTCTTCCCTATGGCCAGCACTTGAGACTCCAGGGAAACAAAAAAAAACTCGAGGTCCAGGGATGACTCAAGATAGAGAGACCTGGGGAGCTTCGAGAGGCAAATTTTGGAGGTCTTGATACAGAGAGACATTGAAAGGTCCTTGAGAAACTTTGAGGGCCATAGGAGATCTTGAGAACCTTGAGGACCAGGACACTTAGACCCAGAAAAAGCCTTGAGACCCAGAAAAAACCTTAAAAACATGAAAATCAAAACTTAAGGAAGGATCCTGGAAGAAACTTGCTCACAATGCTTTACTCTTCACAATTCTTCCCGAGGCAATTAGGATACAGAAGACTACTCTCAATTTTGCAGATTGAGGCAGTCTTATCACTGAGCTAGCTGGCTCTCTGTTCATCTGTTTCATTTGTTACACGAAAGTTCAATTTTCACAGTCTATACCATGATTTTCATCAAGAGGTTAAATATAAGGTAGCTTACTCTTGATAGGGTTAATTTACTTGTGTGTTGGCACACCAGCCAGAGATCAGACTTTGGAGCAAGGCTCTTCAAGATTGCAAACTCAAAATACTTTTTCAGGAGATACTTGTATGCTGGAACATTTGCTACCATTACTTAAGAACATAAGAAATAGGAGCAGGAGTAGGCCATCCGGCCCATCGAACTTGCCCGCCATTCAATAAGATCATGGCTGATCTGTCCATAAATTCAGCTCCATCTATCTGCCTTTTCCCCATAACCCTTAATTCCCCTACTATGTAAAAAGCTATTAAACTGTATCTTAAATATATTTAGTGAAGAAGCCCCAACTGTTTCCCTGGGCAGAGAATTCCACAGATTCACTACTGTCTGGGAAAAACAGTTTCTCCTCATCTCCGCCCTAAATTTTCTCCCCTGAATCTTGAGGCAATGTCCCCTAGTACTTGTAAGTACTACTTACTTGTAAAGAACAACATCAGGAAAGGGCAAGTTCTTCCAAAATTGGTGAATAAAATCGATGATCTCAGAGCCAGGGTGCTGAATCAGAGAGACATTAGGACTGGATATGTCCTTCATTTCATGGAATCCTGGTCAACCCCTTCTGTACCGGATGCAGCGATCCAGATCGATGAGTTTACTATACACCGTCAGGATAGATCTATAGAGTCTCTCAAAAGCAGAGGTGGAGGAGTATGCCTCATGATCAACTCTTCTTGGTGCACAAATATATCAGTGCTGTCCCAATTCTGCTCACCAGACCTGGAATATCTAGCAGTAAAGTGTTGTCCTTTTTACTTACCACAGGAGTTCTCTGGGGTCATTCTGGTAGCAGTTTACATTCCAGCTCAGGCCAATGTTAAGCAGGCTTTAGATGATCTGAGTAATGGGATGAATATGCACAAAACAGCGCACCCAAATGTCTTCACCATTGTTTGGGAGATTTTAACCACTCCAGTCTGAAAAAATCACTAAGGAAATACCATCAACAGATTACTCGCACTACCAGAGGAAACAACACACTACACCACCATCAAGAATGCCTTCCGTGCCATTCCACGCCCTCGCTTTGGAATTCTGATCACCTAGCTGTCTTCTACTCCCTGAGTACAGGCAGAGACTGAAGACTCCAGCACCAGTATTGAGGACCAAGAAGATATGGACAAGGGAAGCACAGGAGCGTCTGCAGGACTGCTTTGAATCGGTGGACTGGACTGTATTCAGGGGTTCATCTTCAAACCTGGATGAGTATGCTGTGGTTGTTACCGATTTCATTAAAACCTGTGTGGATGAGTGTGTGCCCACAAAGACTTACTGTACATTCCCAAACCAAGAACAGTGGATGAACCAGGATGTACATCATCTGCTGAAGGCTAGATCTGTGGCATTCAAGTCTGGCGATCCAGGCCTGTACCAGAAAACCAGGTATGGTTTGTGGAAGGCCATTTCAAGGGTGAAGAGACAATTTCAAATGAGATTGAAGGCGATATTGGATGCAGGGCAACTCTGGCAGAGCTTGCAAGACATTACTTCCTACAAAGCAAAACCCAATAGCATGAATGGCAGCGATGCTTCACTACCAGATAAACTCAGCACCTTCTATACACACTTTGAAAGGGAGAATACAACTACAGCTGTGAAGCTCCCTACTACACCTGATGAACCTGTGATCTCTGTCTTAGAGACCGATATTAGGCTGTCTTTAAAGAGTGTGAACCCTTGCAAGGTAGAAGGTCCCAGTGAAGTACCTGGTAAGGCTCTGAAAACCTGTGCCAACCAACTAGCAGGAGTATTCAGGGACATTTTCAGCCTCTCACTGCTATGGGCAGAAGTTCCCACTTGCTTCAAAAAGGCAATAATTATACCAGTGCCTAAGAAGAATAATGTGAGCTGCCTTAATGACTATTGCCCAGTAGCACTCACATCTACAGTGATGAAATGCTTTGAGAGGTTGGTCATGACTAGACTGAACTCCTGCCTCAGTAAGGACCTGGACCCATTGCAATTTGCCTGTCACCACAATAGGTCAACGGCAGACGCAATCTCAATGGCTCTCCACACGGCTTTAGAGCACCTGGACAACACAAACACCTATGTCAGCATTTAATACCATCAGTCCTACAACCCTGATTGAGAAGTTGCAGAACCTCCCTCTGCAATTAGATCCTCAACTTCCTAACTGGAAGACCACAGTCTATGAGGATTGGTGATAACATATTCTCCTCACTGACGATCAACACTGGTGCACCTCAGGGGTGTGTGCTTAGCCCACTGCTCTACTCTCTCTATACACATGACTGTGTGTCTAGGCATAGCTCAAATGCCATCTGTAAATTTGCTGACGATACAACCATTGTTGGTAGAATCTCAGGTGGTGACGAGGGGGCGTACAGGAGTGAGATATGCCAACTAGTAGAGTGGTGCCGCAGCAACAACCTGGCACTCAACATCAGTAAGACAAAAGAGCTGATTGTGGACTTCAGGAAGGATAAGACGAAGGAACACATACCAAACCTCATAGAGGGATCAGAAATGGAGAGGGTGAGCAGCTTCAAGTTCAAGATCTGGGTGTCAAGATCTCTGAGGATCTAACCTGGTCCCAACATATCAACTCAAGAAGGCAAGACTGTGGCTATACCTTATTAGGAGTTTGAAGCGATTTGGCATGTCAACAAATATACTTAGAAACTTCTATAGTTGTACCGTGGAGAGCATTTTGACAGGCTGCATCACTGTCTGGTATGGAGGGGCTACTGCACAGGACCAAAAAAAACTGCAGAAGGTTGTAAATCTAGTCAGTTCCATCTTGGGCACTAGCCTATAAAGTACCCAGGACATCTTTAGGGAGCAGTGTCTCAGAAAGACAGCATCCATTATTAAGGACCTCCAGCACCCAGGGCATGCCCTTTTCTCACTGTTACCATCAGATAGGAGGTACAGAAGCCTGAAGGCACACACTCAGCGATTCAGGAACAGCTTCTTCCCCTCTGCCATCCGATTCCTGAATGGACGTTGAATCTTTGGACACTACCTCACTTTTTTTTAATATTCAATATTTCTGTTTTTGCATGTTTTAAAAATCTATTCATTATATGTAATTGATTTACTTGTTTTTTATTTTATTTATATATTTTTTCTCTCTGCTGGATTATGTACTGCATTGAACTGCTGCTGCTAAGTTAACAAATTTCACATCACATGCCAGTGATAATAAACCTGATTCTGATTCTGAATTTACACTAATTACTTCAATGCTGATCTTTTGAATCAAACAAACTTTTATAGATAAACTTGTTTGAAGCACTCAATTATTATGCAGACCGGAGTCACGGGAGCCCACAGCTGAGAACCTGGGTACTTACAACTTGAAAAGCTCAAACCAGAGACTGAAGAAAGACGAATGTAGAGAAGCATGAATGTAAACTTCAGAAACTCAGAATCTGGCATTCTCACCTAAATGTCAAAATGCTCAGTTGAATCTCCGCTGGGTCCATTACTTGGCAGGGTCATTCTGTCTCGATGAATGCTGAAAATATCAGAACCCAGGTGCAGAGGAAAGACAGAATCCGATATAGAGATGATGACTACAGTTTATTGATAGCAATTCCAAAAGAACATCGGTGGCTTGGCCGAGTGATACTACGAGTGGTAGCATTATCAAAACTAGGACCCCATGATTAACACTAATCAAGCATCTGTTTAAATAATACAAGTAACATGGAATCCGTGAGCCTTTCAAAATAAACCTCATGAGCTTAAACAGAAAGCACCAGGAGACCGCATTACAAAGAATGAGTCGCTCAAGAAAAACACAAAGAACGCTAAACGATTAACGACTCCTGTTAAACAGCAATTTACAAATTCAGATGCTCTAAAAACCTTGGAGCCCAACTCTCTCTGGTGCCCATGCATAGGCCCAAGGAGCTCATTACACATTTGGCTCCAACTTCTCAAATTTTGCAATCAAATCAAATTATTTCATCTGGCCAAGATGGCGACAGCGAGCAACGATTCCTTGGGCGACATCTTTCAGATAGCACATCTTTTAAATGATGTCACTTTTTCTATGCCTTCTGCTTGTTCGTTTTGTATTGTTTGTGTTAGGGAAACTGTTGGTACATGTGATGTACAATCTGGATCCAATGCTCTGCCATGTCCAGACACCTGCCTCATGGAGATCAGAGATGAGAACCCAAAAGTGACCCAGAACACGAGCTGACTTGTGGAAAAAATCAAGGATGGGACACGTAGTCATGAATGACTCCATCTTTAAGTGGCAAGGAAGTTTGAAGCATCAAGATAAAGGCATTGGGACCCGGTCAGCGATCGCTCCCAATGGAGGCCAGAGGGTGAGAAATCACTTCCAGAGGGATCAGAGTGTCAGCAATCGCTTCCTATAGAGGCCAAAGGGTGAGTGATCGACCCCAAATAGATCAGAGTGTCAGCGATCATTCCCGATGGGGGCCAGAGGGTCAGCGATCACTCCCAATGGAGGCCAGAGGGTCAGTGATCAATCCCAAAGGAGCTCAGAGGGTCAGCAATTGCTCCCGACAGAGGCCACAGGATGAATGATCGCTTCCAAAGGGACCAGAGGGTCAGCGATCATTCCCAATGGGGACCCCAGTGGATCCCAATGATCATTCCCAATGATCGATCCCAGTGGAGGCCAGAGGGTCACTGATCAATCCCAGTGGAGACCATAGGTGGGTACGGCATTTTTGATGCTACTATCACTGTTCTTTTTTGTGAGTGAGGGGAGCGGATGCTGTTTTTTTTGTGGGGAGAGGTTGGGGATGTGTTGCTATTGTTGATGACTTTTTTTCTGTGAGTGAGGGGTTCTAAGATTGTATTGTTGCTGTTTTTTCTGCAGGGGAGGTGTCAGGGATTGTTATTGTCACTGTTATTTTTCTGTGTGGAGGGGGTGGGGGTTTCTGAGATCTGCAAGTTTTGTTGTTTTACTTTTTCATGTGTATTTCTTGGCTGTCTGGAGAAGACAAATATCAGAGTTGAATTGTACATGCATACTTTGACAATAAAAATGAACCTTGAACCTTGAAATGATAACAGACTTTATATGCAACTTGGCAAAAGTTGTGATGATTAAAGTTATGCCAGTCGGTTCAAGAACCAAGAGGTTGAAGGGAAATAATATCTGTGAGAAGATCACATGGCCCAGATGGTGTGAATCTTTGAAGACAGATGTTGCCTCCTTAAGGCAGTGCCTCCTGTAGGTACTACCCAATGGTAGGAGGGAATGTGCACATGATGTGTTAGGCAGAGTTCATTACTCCCTGCAGCTTCTTATGGTCCTCATATTGAAATTACCATACCGCACCGATGAAACAACCAGTCAGGATACTTTCAAAAGTACATCTGTAGAGGTTTGTTAGAGTGCTTGCTGACAAGCTGAACCTCCTTAACCTTCTAAAAAAGCAAAGAAGCCAGTGTAATTTCCTTGTGATTTCATCTTTGAGCTGAGCCTAGGAAAGGTCATGTGATCTGTTACCGCCCAGGAGTTTAATGCCACTGACTCAGTCCACTAACAGGGACTGGTACATTTCACCCTCCTTCCCCTTCCTGAAGTTCACAATCAGCTGCTTCGTTGTATTGATGTTGAGTGAGAGATTGCCACTGCAGCAGCACTCAGCCAGGTGTTCTACCTCACTCTTGTACACTAACTCATCACCACCAGTCATCTGTCCGGTAGCGTCACTGAGGAAAGGTGGGGTGGAAGTTGTTGTGTGTTTTCAAACTTTTGTATCTTCTGCCCATTAGCAGGAAATCCATTTCTTCCTCGCTTGTGAAAAAAGATACAAGGAATAAATATGTTCTAGCTAGCATTGTGTCTACTCCAATTGAAGCAATTTGACATATTCAAGCAAACTTCAACTTCAATGCATGCTCCACTCTTTTGAAGTTTTAGTTCAATGAAGATAGCAATTGGATTGGTGACTTTGGGTGACAAGTTATTCAAATTTTTTATTTGCAGTGCTGCTAGCTTTTTTAAAAAAATTTTTACAGTAATCTAAGAAACAAGGACTTTACAGGTGTGTTACATTTTAAGAGGTTAAAAAATCAAAAATATGTAAGAGAGATTTTAATCTATCGCTATGGAAGTTGATGCTGCTGTGCCAACTTTGCACTGTAACTCATGATCCAATTGGAATAGGAGCAGTTCCCTGCAGAGAAATGTACTCCAGTGACTAAGGCTGCCAGAAAACTCCAGACCATAATGACATCCCTGTATGATAGTGTATGAATGGCCTGAAAAGGTAATGACTACATTTGATGTTCTAATCTCTTAACATAATGGAGCATAGTAGTTGTATTGCCTGCCAGAATGAAATTGATTTTCTCCTTCCTTAGAAAACTGCAGAACAGCTGATGTCATCAATGATGTCACTGCCAGCACAAGAATGAACTGTGCTGTATATTCTGTTGCAACATAAGAATATAATAAATGAGCAGGAATCAGCTAAACTGCTCTCCAGCCTGATATGCCATTTTAGAAGATCATGGCCAATCTAGTTTTGGCCTCAATGCCACTTTTCCACATTTTTCTGATATTTGCTGACTCTCGCCCGGTTTCATCAGCCTGTAGCTTGAATATATTCAGTGACTCCACCTCCAGAGCTCATCAGAGTATAGAATTCTAAAGTGCCTGAGAAAAGTAATTCCTCTTTATCTATGCCGTAAATGGCTAGCCTCCTAATCTGAAATTATAACCCAGAGTCATACAGCACAGAAACAGACTCTTTGGCTAACTGCATGCATGGCAATAACCAAGGACTCATCTATACCATTTCTATTTCTCAGCATTTGTTCCATATCCTTTTATGCCTGGGTAATTCAAAACTATACACAACACTCAAGGTGTTGCCTTGCCAGAACCATGTAAATTTGTATTAAAACTTCCTTCTTTGGTACTCCATACCCTTTACATGGGCACCCAGGAGAGGTTTCAAAGTCATTTACTGCAGAATCAGATGACCCATATATCATCAAAGAGGTGGAATTGGAGTTAGACAGAATGGGAGCAAGTGGGCACCAAGTAAAAATGCAGCAAATAGTGAGCAGTGTCCCTTACCCATGTTACACGATCTACATACAAGTGGAGAGGTGCACACGCCAGCTCTGGAAGGGAGCCAAACTTAATGTGCTAGGTACAACCCCAATTTGGACTCACCCTATCAGAGAAAACCCCTTTATCCTAACTTTCCATCTACCACCTTCTTTCTTTTTGAAAAGCAACTTATTTAATTTCTTTCCCAGTTCAGTTAAACATTAATAATTTCTCCTGTTCCCTGACCTGTTGAACGTTTCGAGTATTTTTAAATTTTATTTCAGATTTCCATCCACTCTTAGTTTTCCACATAAAATGATACAAACAGTGTCAAGCCAAATCCAAAGTTGCAGAAGTAGTCGTATGTGTTGGCCTGAAGTGATCAAGGATGGTCTCACTCCTAACACAGCCACCTTGAGATAGCACAGAGACTGTCTATTCATAAAGGACCTGACAAAGCAGGCCCTTCACCAGCTATACAAGATCAATTGCTCACTACAGCTGCCGGCACACAATCACTGAATTCCATTTCATAGTTGGAGAGCAAGATTTTCCTCTCCTCACCAGCAAATAGATTGCCTCCTACTGCAGCAGGACAGTCCATCGTGCAGCAAGATGCTGTAAGGTAAAATATCCAAAGCTTGATTTTTTCTGAGCAAATGCATCAAAGTGCTACTGAGGCATTTGCTTGGTCTTTGCCCTTACTTGTTATTTTTAGAAAGCTTTCTTGAAGGAGACTGTAGGAGGAAGACAATCCATGGAACATTGCAAATTTCTGCCGATGATGTTATTAAAGATTCAGATGGATTTTTTTGTATGGTTGCCAGTTAGTGATTTCTGATTTGTTTCATTTCAAGGTCAAGTAAATAAATTTCATGCAGTGCAGAGATAACACCTTTTTTATTACTTCAATTTTATTCCTTCATTTTCTGACAAGGGTAATAAATGATGCAACAAGTACCATGTTTAAACCCTGACTGATAATCCCTCCTGTTGAATTGTAATGTTCCATCATCAGCACTATCATTATACATTAGTTTAATAGAGCTCTTAATGCATTCCCTAACCTCAAAAGCTGTCGGATGTCAATAATCTATAACAGAAGCTTTTAAAATATGGACAGTGACTTATTTTTAATTTTCAGTTTCCAATTCTGCCTTTTCTATGTTTCAGCTCATAGACTCTTCATTTTTCAGTTCTGCCTTTTATCATCAACAAGTAAAAATTAAAATTTTAGGGCAAAAAGAATAGTTGGAAGAATTCATTTATGCTTCTTAAAACATTTTAGTCAGAGTCCTTAATCTATCAATCCTGATCACACCCTATGATATTTCTTTTGTTTTACCCTTTCCTCTGTGCAATTTAAAAATAACTTCTTTTCTCTCTTTCACAGTTCTTATGAGGAGGCTATGATTTGAAACATGATCTGTTTCTCTGTTTTATAGATAGCGCCTGACTTGCTGAGAATATCCAGCATTCTCTATTAATTTCAGATTTCCAAATCTGCAGCTTTTTGATTTTCAAAGACTGAGAAGGCATTCAAGATCATAAAAAGATAAGTGAGAATATACAAAGCATAACTTATAAATAGAAAATTAGTTCAAGTTCTTCCACTTAAAAGCATTCTGGTTGTACTAGCAAACTCAGTCAATAGCTGTGAGGTGACTTAAGTATTTTTCAATCACTATTTTAATAACCTTTTAAAATGTATGTTTCCTGTGCTTTATTCCAATACACAAGTTAGATGCTGACCAAAGATGTGAAAAGAAAAGAAATAGATATTTTTCCATAACCAATATAAAAGGAATCTTCCGATCATTTTCTTGTAGGAGTGGATATCACATTGAACTAGTGGCCCCCATATTTATAAGGAAGTTGAGGGGCCGCCAGAAAGCAATGAAGGAAATTGGCATGATCAGAGCTGCAGAGGTCTCATCAGTCCTAGTGATGTCACTGGCATGTTTTAATTCCAACTCCCAAATTGCATGTACCTTAATCAATCCTCCCTCAATCTTTTACGCACTGTACAAAACCAGTCTATATAGCCTCTCTCCAGAGATTAAATGTTCCATTCCTGGCAATATCTTGATTGTAGCATAATCTCTCTATATTTACTTTATATTCCATGCCTTGATAAAGAAGCATCCTGTATGCCTTCTTAACAAGCACATTTACATGTGCCGCTGGTTTCATTGGTGTGTGGACGTGAACTTCAACGACCCTCTGCTCCACACTACCTCCAAGGATTCTTGAATATATCCTAGCCTTATCAGTTCTGCCAGAATGCATTCTGGCACATTTTGGGGGATTAAATTCTTACTGTCATTTCACTGTTGATCTTACTAATTAGCAATATCATTTGATTTGTCTAAAGTACAGAAGAACACATCATGGACAGAAAATGCAGTGCACTAAATTAGAAGAAGTGCCGTATATAATTGATTTACCTGTAAACAGTGTTTTAGGAAATAAGTTATTACAGATGACCTTCTGTCTTTGTAAATAAAACAGTGCACTTATGATGTAGGCACAGAATGGCAATCTTCTATCACTAAATGTCTATCTTCTGGAATATATTTTATTTGTTAATCTTTTTGTAGTAATATCACTTTATGTATTGTGTGTGAGTTAAATGCACTGTCTTTTGCACCTTGGTCTGGAGGAACATTGCTTCATTTAGTGGTATACATGTATAGAGTTGAATGACAATAAACTTGAACTTGACTTAATGATGCATCAAAGGTGGGACACCACGATTACCAATTATATATAAGTTTGATGATTATTGTTTCAGTGCTGTGACAGTTTGGAAACCTGATAATGAGAAGTTTAAACACGAAGCTGTGGGACAGGTGGTCAATGTCTTGGGAAGCAACAACATGCTTTACAGCATTTAATGGTATTTAGACAGGAACATGGATATGAAAGACTTAGAGGAAAATGGATCAAACATGAGCAAATGGGACTAGCTCAAGTAGTGAACTCAATGAGTCCATGTTTAGGAACTAGAATTGGAAAATATATGCAAATTGGACAGTGGTTCACAAGAATAGAAAAGTCAAATACCATTCATTTTATAAGTGTTTCCTTGAAGTATCCGATGATGACAGAAACCTGTGCGGAAGAGTTTTAAAGGGGCAGTTCCACCTCTCAACCAGTGGTACATGTAGTCATTACAAACTGGGGTCTTCTTTGGATGCAGTGGATAACCATGACTTCTTCTGTGTCCTATCATATCCTTCACTCTCCACAAAGCATTGCAGGACCGCCTTCCTGGCTGTCGGATCTCACTGTTGATCTCATCTGTCCAATCCGCCGCAGATGACTTCTCACACTAGAACAGGTACATCCCTATCTCATCAGGTAACGAGGCCTGCTGGCTACCTTTACCTCATTTAACCCACCTGTCGAAGTGGTGTACCGGCGTGCAAACAGCTACTTGGAGCTGCAGGTGAGAGCTGAGTGTCCGGTGGGGCTGAAAGGGGAGTGAGCTGTCCCGGAATGGATGCGAGAAGCCCCTTCACCGAAAGTGCTACCCCTCCTTGGGCACCCCATATACCCCTTAAATTGGCAGTAAAATGAGATAATGCTGGAAACACTCAGCAGTTTAACAACACTAGTGGAAAGAGAAAGAATTAATTTTTCAGGTCTGAAACCCTTTGTTAAACAGAAAGTAGAGATAAAATATTAGTCTGCAGTAGCAGAAAAGGTGGAGGAGGGAAGGATAGTGGAGAAGTATTTCTGATAGTGTGATGCCAAATGAGTTGATATAGTAGTTTAGAAGCTTCTTTTTCTGTGTTTTATGTTGCCAATGCAAGACTGTGAGATACACCCAACAATCTAGACTATGCTAATGAAGAGAGATTTCCAGAATTTTTCTTCAGATTTTCTGCAGCTGTGATTTTAAATTTTTTTATTTCCACAGATGCTGCCTACCGTGATAAGTGTTTCCAACGTTTTCTACATTTCATTCAGAATTCCAACATCTCTTCCTCTGTGCGTGACTTGTTTTGGAGGTAATAGGGCAAAGATGGTAAGTGGTTGAACTCATGGCCTTGGTCATCTCAGAGTTAGAATGCATGTGGAGATAAGATAGAAACCAAAGGAAAGTACGAGCTCAGGCAGTCACAAAGGTCAGAGTGAACATGATGTGTAGAAGGGCCCATTTCTGTTCTGTGTGACTCAATGACCATGACCCTTCCCTCTGCTGTAAAAACAGTGATATTTCTATGTATGATTTACCTGTCACAATGAATGTACATGCCACAACTGTCTCTGCAAGTCCTTAAAAACATTAAGCTGTAAAACCAGCATCACTTAAGTCAGAAATTCCAGAAAATTTATGATATTTTGATGAAAATTAAATCAGTTCCAGGTGAAATGATCTCTTCAATAACATTTTCTTATAAATCTCAATTTTAAGATCTCTGACTTTCCTTCAACATTATATATTTATAAACCCACCACCCTCACTCCCCACTCCCATCCTCACCCATCCCTAAAATCAACCACCTTTTGCTAGCTTGTCCTGTCAAACTATTAATGCCGATTAATGAAAATTGCTTTGGAAATTGCTTAGAAAAATAGAGGGCTATGAGCTACGGAAATTCAAGTCAGCTTGTAGTGTATGGTTGGCACAACATTGTGGGCCGAATGGCCTGTAATGTGCTGTAGATTTTCTATGTTCTAACTATGATTTATTTATTTATTTATTTATTTAATTTGCTATCCTCATGTTTCACCTTTAGTATTGCTGGGTAATTTGCATCTGGGCATTTTGCAAACCTTAATGCAAAGGTTTTCAACACCAAAACACAGGTTGATAACCTGCCCACAATGCAGCAAGTCCACCTCCAGAAGCTGAGGACCAGTAACATGCACCTACAGTTTATTTTCTGGTTTCCCTTCCCTCTCATGTTCATTTTGTACTCCAGTTTTCTTCCTGAGAATGCACTGAACATTTCAAGGTCCTAACACATGCTAGTATCCAAATTAAAGATAATACACAGGTTGAATAGTTTTATAAACTCTGAATTACTCCCTAAATATAAATGTATGCGAAGCTATATTTATATAGTGGGTCAGACAGACAAGGAGACTTTGGAGTGTAATTTCAATCATTTGAATTAGTCTGCAGTTCTTTAAAAAATAGATCTACAGAGTTAGAGTGTAATTATTGAGAACTTAACACAATTCATTGATTACAATACTTACTCCTAATCAAAATGTTTAAATAAATACAGTATAGGGCATATTCTCAGCAAAACTTTGTGTTCATGTTTTAGTTAACATGTACTTCTCATATCAGCTTGGTTACTTTGCTAAAATTATGACAATACCGAAATTACAATAATCCAATTTGTCCAGATGTTTCATCCATTTATTCTACAACTGTTTATTTCCATCACTGTCAAAACAAGGAAAAAAATACTAATTGGAGTATAAAATAAGGTGCTTGTTTGGCTTCTAGTGAAATCCCAAAATAATTGAAGCAATATGAGTTTACAAAGCAAAGCCACAGGTTTGGAAAATGCAAACAATCAATGTGCCATTCTGACTGAGTGTTTGTTATAATTATTAACACATAATTTGTAACAATTTATCTCAGTGTTGTGACTTGTTAACCTCTGGAGTCTTAGCCAGCAATTAGTTTATGAATATCAGTAAATAAGCATGTCACAGTATTCAGTACAGTACAGAGGAAAACAGAACAAAGACTGTTTACAAATACATTTCCAAGCACTAGGAAAGAAACTAATGTCATTATCACAATAAAATTATAAAATTTGCTGTGGCACATGACATAATGGAATCAGTGCTAAAGCAGCGTATTGGCACCGCTAGAGGAAATGCCAGAGACCTGGTTTTAATCCAGATCTCAGAATCCTGTGATGGTTCTAGTAAGCGTTGAATCAATGAAGTTTCAAAACTACATCCATTGGTTTAGTATTTAGTGTAGGTCTGCATGTTTTGTAGAAATAACCTACAAGTGATGAAAATAATTTAACAATTAATGGCATAGACAGTTCTGTAGACTGTAGAATATATAAGTTTGTACACTCAGCCAAACAAAGAAGTTTGCAGTTTATATCTCTATCTTGACAGATTTCACTAATTCGCAGTTGTTAAATGAGATGAAGTCTTTAATGAGAGAAGACATCACAACTCTGAGAAGTTTCAGACTTTCTTTAGAATGGTGCAATATCAAAATAGGTTTGACATATCTAATAAAGGGACCCCAAATGAAATCATGATCAGCAAAAATTGGTGCTATCCAGTAGACACAATATAATTTGTAACTGAAGCGTCACAGTAGAAAACAGAATATTGGGGATAGCGGATCAGGGGTCGGAGGTCTTGGTACTCGGTGAATCTCAATCTCTCTCTCTCTCTCTCTCTCTCTCTTTCTTTCTTGTTGGGGAGGGAGAGTTTGTTGCTGTTTCTGGAGTCGGAGAACTCGAGAAAAGTGACACAGCAGACATTAACACCATAAAACATCGAGTTGCTTTGTTTTTATTGGTCTCCCCTCTTGCTGTGTGCCATCTCTCTGCTCCTTTATTAGGGGAAGAGATAGAGAGCCTGTAGAATGCTGAGCTGGTCAAGCGAACGATTAGTTTTTCTGTACTGCAGATCATGGTCTCTTGGGGCTTTGCTATTGCTTGCTTGGCGAGTGGTAGGTGCTGATGTTATTTCTGCTGAAATGAGTGTGGGGAGAGTTGATGCTTTGCTGTGTTATGCGTGGGAGGGGGAGAAGGAGGCTTTGGGGTTCTAACATTTTTACTGTTTGTTTTTGTGGATGTCTGTGAAGAGCAGGAATTTCAGTTTGCATATTCTATACATTCTCCAATATTAAATGGAACTATTGAACTATAATTTGTAATTAAAAATAATTTCTTGGAACTAGGAACTGTCCAATGAAGGGGTGAGGAGGGTGAGAGTCATTGAAGAGATGCCATAACTAGGCAGAACAGAATTAAGTGTTTAGTTATTTGTGCAAATGACTAAGGTAGCAAAGTGAGGTTTGCCTTAAACTAGATTGAAAGAATTGTGGAAACAAAGTGGAGACTTCAGTCACTGAGGTTCCCATTGAGACTACCAAGCCAAGAAATGATAGGCGAGATTATATTTGGAAAATGTCAGATGCTGGGAGATAGATTAAAGAATATAACACATGATGAGTAGCGTTATAATCTCTGGATTATTCTTAACAGAATAGATAAATGGAGAGGTATTTAGTGGTGTGGAGCAACAGAAAGCCTTGGGCTGTTGGCCTACGTACACTGATAGGTAGCTGTAATATCATCAGAAATGCATATAAGATGCTTTCTTGCACGATGAGGACTGAGAAGATGCTCAGAGGACATAAAAAAGTTTAAAAGATTTTGGAAATTCATGGCAGGCATAGTTTAAGGTAGAAAGTGGAAAGTGCAAATAAAAGCCAGCAGCACAATAGAGCCCATGGTGATGGTGACATTCGACATGGGTAAAGATACAGCTGGGCTACTGCAAACACTTCTGGTCTCCCATTACATGGAAGATGGAGATGATGTAGAGGAGACCAACAAAGTTGTTATCAGGAGTGGAAATTGTACCTTAAACAAAAAACTGAATAATCAAAACTGAGGAAGCTGAGAGGAAACTTAATTGAGGTGTTCTGATGTGAGTAATTAGAAAGGAATTATTTGGAAATATCTAAATTAGTAGAAAGATTGGAAAGGAGATAGAAACATAGAAAACCTACAGCACAATACAGGCCCTTCGGCCCACAAAGTTGTGCTGAACATGTCCCTACCCTAGAAATTTCTAGGCTTATCCATAGCCCTCTATTTTACTAAGCTCCGTGTACCTATCCAAAAGTCTCTTAAAAGACCCTATTGTATCTGCCTCCACCACCATTGCTGGCAGCCCATTCCATGTACTTATCACTCTCTGTGTAAAAAACTTACCCCTGACATCTCCTCTGTACCTACTCCCCAGCACCTTAAACTTGTGTCCTCTTGTGGCAACCATCTCAGCCCTGGGAAAAAGCCTCTGACTATCCACACGATCAATGCCTCTCATCATCTCATACACCTCTATCAAGTCACCTCTCATCCTCTGTGTGCTAAGTTTTTCACTCAAAGGAAGGTCAGGGTCTGAAACTTCCATTTTGAAAGTGTAGCAGAGACAAAATACTCGTCACATTGAAATAATACTTGGATACGTTCTTGGGGGAGCCTTGACATGCAGGGATATCTGACCCTCAATACAGGAGTTCCTCAGGACTGTGTCCTGAGCCCTTTCCCCTACTCCCTATACACCCACAACTGTGTTGCCATGCACAGGTCCAATCTGCTGAACAAATTTGCAGATGTCAATGACATTGATAGGCCTTATTTCCAACAATGATGAGTCAGCATACAGAGGAGAAGTCAATGCCCTGACTCAGTGGACTCGCAATTTTGAAAAGAAAAATGAAACGGAGACAGGCTGGCCCCTATTGACATCAATGGGACTGTAGTTGAGAGGGTGAGTAGTTTCAAGTTCCTCGGTATATACATCTCTGAGGACCTCATATGGACTGTACATACTGGCTGTGTGGTGAAAAAAGCACAGCAGTGCCTCTTTCACCTCAGGTGGCTGAAGATGAGTCTCCAGATCCTCAGGACTTTCTACAGGGAAACCATTGAGAGCATCCTTACTGGCTGTGTCGTCGCGTGGCACAGGTACTGACCTACCCTCAATCGCAGGGCACTACAGAGAGTGGTATGGACAGCCCAGTGCATCTGTGGATGTGAACTTCCCTCTATTCAGGACATTTACAGCAGCAGGTGCATAAAAAAGGGCCCAGAAGATCATCAGGGACTCCAGACACCCCAACTACAAACAAACTGTTTCAGCTGCTTCTGTCTGGCAAACGGTACTGCAGCGTTAAGGCCAGGACCGACAGGCACCGGAACAGCTTTTACCGCCAGCCATCAGACTTATCGATACACATTGATCTGATTGCGTGTCTGACTGTACACACATGTACACAAAACAATTATCTGTACAATCTTAGTGTTTGGGCAATACCCTCCCACATTTCCCCTCTTTAATGCTTGTACATTGCAATGGAGACGCAACATAAAGGTTTTTACTCCCTTAGGTGTAAGAAATAAAAATAAATACAAATATAAATACAAGTGCTTGAAGGTTAGTTTAGGTTAGAGGACTGGCACATGTAGATTAGGTTAGAACATGTAGAATATGTAGATTAGGTTAGAACACATAGAATACGTAGATTAGGTTAGAACACGTTGAATATGTAGATTAGGTTAGGGAACTGCCACAGGTAACATGGAGCCCTTCTATGATTCTATAATTTCTCAGAATACAACTTCAAATACAGGTATCAGGGCTGTTGAACAGGATTATTGAAGACATGAAATCATGGCTGAAGGAATGGGAAATTCAGGTTTTACCTCTTACCACACTAACACTGGTATTGAGACAAGAACAGCAACATGGGAATCAGCCCGAGCTGAACAAGCTAGGGTCCGGTATCCTAGTAAGAAATGTAAAAGGGTGGACACACCCTGTTTGAACTGGAAAGGAAGTGGCCAAAGGAGAAAACTGTATCATTAATACTTTAAAAATAAGTGAAGAGAGATATCCAAGTCAATAAACACTATTGGTACTAAGTAAAAACTTAATGCCTGCCTGGATCTATTGATCTAGAGATAATACATTTGAGTTTCAGAAAATTAATTTTAAACAACAGATATGTGGTAGATTAGCTAAGTCACATATACATTGAAACATCAAAACATACAGTAAAATGTGAAATTGCATCAAATCAGATTAGCACGGATGGTGCTGGGGGCAGCCTGCAAGCGTCGCCTGGCTCCCGGTGCCAATATAGCATGCTCACAACTTACTACTCTGAGTCTAACTGTACATCTTTGGAATGAGGGAGAAAATCAAGGCAACCTGTCATGGGGTCTACAAATTCAGACAGTGGTAGGAATCAAACGGGGATGGATAATTACTGGCACTGTAAAGTGATTGCGCTGCCGTGGCCATTATGAATAATAGTCATCATGAAACTATGGATTTCTGTACTTGTCCGGTTCACTACGGTTGTTAAGGGGAAGAAATCTATTTCCTTTATCCAGTCCAACTCAAGTGTGACTCAAAGTGGAACTGGGGTGGGTTTGACTCTTAAATGTCCTCTAAAAGAGCCACTAGAGCCAGTCAGTTTAGGACTAATTTGGAATGTGCAATTATTGCTGCTTTTGCCAGTGATGCCCACATCCTGTGATAAATCTTTTCTTTTTCTGGACATCGTCAAATCAAGGACAACCAAAGTTACTTCTAATGAAATAACTGAAATGATGAAAGTAATGGCACAAAAGAATGATGAATACCCAGGACTATTCTGAAGTCTGTCTATTTTGCTTTTAAGTGCTCATTCCCCCAAAGCAAGAACTAAGCTTTTGGTCCCTTTGGAATTAATGCTGATATCAGCTTCTGCCCGAAACCTAGAAGATCTGGAAATGTGTATAAATGATTTTGTTAACATGTGTCACTTTATATATTCTGCATACGTGGACCATTTTCAGAATGTAAGGTTGCACAAATGGGATTTCTTCCCCCCCACAAACAACATGAATCTTTCCAACATGTAAAGAAACTTCTCCACTTGTGGGCCTCACAGGGAGTTGCTTTAAGCAGATGGAAAATTTCCAATTCCCACTAAGTTATTCAGTACTCCATTGAAAATTTGATAGATTTATTTAATTTTAAACTTACAGAGTAAATGTTACGGCTCAACCATTGATTTAGATATTTTTAACTTGTAAGCTGCTACATATGATGAATGGGCAATATCTCACTCAATGAATATAAAAATGTTTACATTTGGTGAAAACAGCTACATTTTTAAAATCCTATGGATTACTGACAAACATTGGTTAAAAGATATTAATTAAAAAGCTCTTGGAAATTGCTTTAATTTTATCTTCATTCAGTTAATGAACTAAGTCGGACAGGGATGCAATCATTCAAGGTGAAGTAAGTCCCTAACTTAATTGCATTCATGTTATGAGTCTAGAAGACACAAGAGACTGCAGATGCAGGAATCTGGAGCAACAAGCAATCTGCAGGAGGAACTCATCAAGTACTTTAGGGGGGCGTTGGAAGAGGTAAGGAATTATTGACATTTTGGGTCAAAGCCCTGCATCAGGACTTGTTAGATTCTGGGAATGAGTCTGTCAGTTTCCCCATCATTGGACTCCAAATGGAATCCAGTCACATTCTTGCTGTGATTCCTGTGCATTGTGTCTCTCAGAGCTTGAAGCAGGTCAAACTATGAAGAATCTGAAATGTCAAATGCTAACTTTACTATTGGTGTTTTTATACAAGGCCTTTTCTCACTTTTTTGATTCTTTATCTTACTACGTTCATATATTATTCTTTACTTACAGCTATATTTTCAAACTTAGTTTATCTCTTCTTGTCTTTCCAATGTTTTAATTCATGATTCAATTATTTGTTAATCATTACTGAAATAAGCATTCTAAAAGCAAATTAGAACATGATTCACTTGCAAAAATATATTTAAAGCATAGCAAGTACAAGTTTCAACCATCATTATGACATTCAGCAGATTTCATCGAGCAGAAGGTACAGAAGCTTGAAGTCTCACATCAGAAGTTTCAAGAACAGCTACTTTCCTTCAATCATTTGTTTCTTGAATCAACCAGCAAAATCCAAAACAGCACAGTTTAGTAATACTTTGACTACATTGCATTAAAATTGACTTTTATTTGTTCAAAGTGTGCTCTTTCTTATAAAAATCATGTGTAACATGTTTAAATAGTAGTTTTCAGGTGAAAGCTGCTCATATGATAGCATATGTCTGTAATTCTGCTGTGAATAAGCTTTTCAATGCACCTGAACATATATGTGCTTGTACATATGACAATAAACTCTTTATAACTGGTGACATAACATTATGCAAATTCTGCTATGCCTCCTTGGTAACTGTGTTGGCGCGTGGCCTAGTGGGCAAGTCATCAGACTAGTAACCTGAAGGTCACTGGTTCAAGCCTCAGCTGAGGCAGCATGTTTGTGTCCTTGAGCAAGGCACTTAACAACACATTGCTCTGCGACATCACCGGTGCCAAGCTGCATGGGTCCTAGTGCCCTTCCCTTGGACAACATCGGTGGCATGGAGAGGGGAAGGCCTGTAGCTTGGGCAACTGCCGGTCTCCCATACAACCCTGCCCAGGCCTGCGCCCTGGAAACTCCAGGCGCAGCGCAGATCCATGGTCTCTCGAGACTGACGGATGCCACCATCACCACCTTGGTAACTGTGGTGATCAGGAATTTGATAATGACGAGGAAGTTCAAAAAACATCAAAGTAAATTTATTATCTAAGTACATACTGTATATGTCACCATATGTCAATCCTAAGATTCATTTTCTTGTAGGCATTCACAATAAGTATAAAGAAACAACAAAAAAACAAGCAAATGATAATAATAATAAATAAACAATAAATATCGGGAACATGAGATGAACCGTCCTTCAAAGTAAGTCCATAGATTGTGGAAACAGTTCAGAGTTGGGGTGAGTGAAGGTGAGTGAAGTTATCATACTCTGGTTCAAGAGGTGATGGTTGAGGGAAATAACTGCTTCTGAACCTGAGGGAGTGAGTTGTGAGGCTTTGGTATCTCTTTCTGATGGCAGCTGCGAGATGGGGGGAGCCCCTGATGATGGGTGCGACAGTGCTCCCTGTAGATGTGCAAATAGCACAATGAGAAAAACTACAGCCTGCTCAGTTTTGTGAACCAAGGTAAAACTGAAGCAGAGACAGCCAACAACATACTGCATTCCAGGCCGCAGAAACACAAGATTCTATGAAAGAGACATAATGTACACTTCAGGGATGCATGGTGGAAGTGTAGGCCAGGAACCTGTTATAATTAAAACAGAACATGCATGGACATGTTGCTTTCTTTTATTTTTATTCACCCATAGATACAGAATACATTGATTTCAAAGATGCTGTTAAGAATATAAGAGCAAAATTAGGCCATTTCACCCATCGAGGCTGTTCTGCCATGGAAGATCCACTCGTCTCTCAACCCAATCTCCTGGCTTCTCCCCATAACATTCCATGCCCTGGCTAATCATGAATCTATCAACCTCTGCTTTTAATATACCCAATGACATAGCTTCCATAGCCAGCTATGGCAATGAACTTCACGGATTTACCACCCTCTGGCTGAAGAAATTCCTCCTCATCTCTATTCTAAATTTACATCCCTCTACTCTGAGGCTGTATTCTCTGGTCCTAGGCTCCCCCGCCATAGGAAACTGCTCTCCACATCCACTCTATTGAGGCCTTGCAACATTTGATATGTTTTAATGAGGTCCCTCCTCATTCCACTGAGTACGTGCTCAGAGCATCCAACACTCTTCACCTGATAAGCCTTTCATTCCCACAATATTTTTCATGAACCTTCTCCACATTCTTTCTTAGATAAGGGTCCCAAAACCGCTCACAATACTCTGAGTGAGGCCTCACCTCTACCTTATAAGGCCTCAACATTACATTCTTGCTTTTATATTCTAGTCCTCTCAAAATGAATGTTAACATTGTATTTACCTTCCTCACCACCAACTCAACCTGCAAACTAACCATAAGAGAATCCTGCACAAGGACTCTCAAGTCCCTTTGCATCTCAGATTTTTGAATTTTCCCTCCATTTAGAATATAGAATATGTTTTTATTTCTTCTAACAAGGTACATGACCACACGCTTCCCAACAGTGTATTCCATCTGCCACTTCTTTGCCCATTCTCCTAAACTGTTTGCAGCCTCTCTGTTTCCTCAATGCTACCTGCCCCTCCAGCTATCTTTGGAACATCTACAAACTTGTTCACAAAGCCATTACAGTAATTCCATCTTCCATATCATTGACAAATAACGTAAAAAGAAGTGATCCCAACACAAACCCTGTGGAACAGCACTAGGTCACTGACAACCAACCAGAAAAGGCTCCCTTTACTCCCACTCTTTGCCTCCTGCCAATCAGCTAATGCTCTATCTATGCTAATATCTTTCATGTAATACCATGGGCTCTTAACTTGTTAAGCAGCTTCATGTGGGGCACTTTGTCAAAAGCCTTACAAAAATCGAAGTACACCACCAATTCTTCTTTGTGTTTCCTGCTTGTTCTTACTTCAAAGGATTCCAACAGATTTGTCTGGCAATATTTTCTCTTAAGGAAACAATGCTGACCTCTGCCTATTTTATCATATGCCTCCAAGTACCCCCAAACCACATCCTTAACAATGGACTCCAACATTTTCCAATTCATTGAAATCGGACTAACTGGCCTATACTTTCCATTCTTCTGCCTCTCTCTTTTTGAAGAGTGGGTTGACACTTGCAATCTTCTAGAACGTTCAGAACTCTAGAATCTTCAGAGTCTAGTGATTCTTGAAAGATAATTACTGATGCCTTCACAATCTCTTCAGCTACCTCTTTCAGATCCTTGGGATGAACACCGTCTGGTCCAGGTGACTTATCTATCTTCAGACCTTTCAGTTTTCGAAGAACCTTCTCTTTAGTTATGGCAACTTCATGCACTTCATGGCCCCTGACACCTGGAACTTCCACCATACTGCTAGTGTCTTCTACAGCGAAGAATAATACAGAATACTTATTCAGTTCACCCACAATTTACTTATCCCCCAATACCTCCCCAGCATCATTTTCCACTGGTCTGATATCTACTCTCACCTTTCTTTTACTCTTTATATATCTGAAGAAACTTTTGGTATCTTCTTTATGATTGGCTAGGTTACCTTTATATTCCATTTTTCCATCTTTATGACTTTTTATTTGCCTTCTGTTGATTTTTAAAAGCTTCCCCAATCCATTAACTTCCTACTAATTTTTGCTCTTTCTTTGCCCTCTCTTTGGCCTTTATGTTGGCTTTGACTTCCCTTGTCAGCCAAGGTTGCACCATCCTGTCTTCAGATTACTTCCTCATTGGAATGTGTCTATCCTGCACCTTGCAAAGTGCTCCCAGAAACTCCAGCCATTGCTGCTCTATTATCATCCTTGCTGATGTCCACTTCCAATCAACTTTGGTCAACTCCTCCTTCAAGCCTCTGTTATCCCCTTTACTCTACTCTAATACTTATACATCTGACTTTAGCTTCTCCCTCTCAAATTGCAGGGTGAGTTCTATCATATTACGATCACTTTCCCCATTAGGATTTCTTTACCTTAAACTTTCTAAACAATTCTGGTACATTGAACAGCACCCAATCCAAAATAGTTAATCCCTTATTGGGCTCAACCACAAGCTGCTCTAAAAAGCCATCTTGTAGGCATTCTACAAATTTCCCCTCTTGGGGTCCAGCACCAACCTGATTTTTTTTTCCCAATCTACCTGCATATTGAAATCCCCCATGACTATTGTAACATTGTTCTTTTGACATGCATTTTCTATCTCCCATTGTAATTTGTTTGGCTCTCTGTATATGACTCCCATCAGTGTTTGCTCTTGCAGTTTCTTAGCCCTGCTCACAATGATTCTACTCCTTCCGATTCTATGTCACCTTTCTAATTATTTGATTTAATTTTTTACCAACAGAGCCACCCCATTCCCTCTGCCTACCTGCCTGTCCTTTCAATACAAAGTGTATCCTTGGGCGTTAAGCTTCCAGCTATAATCTTCTTTCAGCCTCAACTCAGAGATTCCCTCAATGTCATACCGGCCATTCTCTAACTGCTACAAGATCATCTTATTTCATGTACTATGTGCATTCAAATATAACATCTTTAGTCCCGTATTCATCGCCCTTTTCTACTTTGTCCCCCTTTTAATTTGCAACCCTGCAATTTTGCCCTATCATCAGCCTGTTGTTGCTAGCAGTCTCACTACACATTGCCTCTGTTTGTAAACCAACTACCCCATCCTCAGCCCTATCACTCTTTCTTACCATCTCCCTGCCAAATTAGTTTAAACCCTCCAGAGCAGCTCTACCAAACCTGCCCGCAAGGATATTAGTCCCCATCAGATTCAAATGTAACCCATCCCTTTTGTACAGCTTGTACAGGTCCTATTCTTACACTAAACACCAGAAAATCTGCAGATGCTGGAAATCTAAAGCAACACACACAAAATACTGGAGGAACTCAGCAGGCCAGGCAGCACCTATGGAAATGATTAAACAGTCAGCCTTTCGAGCTGTGACCCTTCCTCCAGCATTTTATATGGGTTCCTGTTCTTAGCCTCATGGGCACTTGGTACAGGCAGCAATCCAGAGATTAGTACCCTCAGGTTCCTATTTTTCAGCTTTCTACCTAGCTCCCTAAAATCTCTCTTCAGGACCTCCTCACCTTTCCTACCTAAGTCATTGATGCCAATATGTACTAAGACTTCTGGCTGCTCACCCTAGCCCTTCAGAATGGCATGGACCCAGTCTGAGATATCATTGACCTGGCACCTGGGAGGCAATGTACTGTACCATCTAGTTGACTCTCATTTCCACAGATTCTCATCTCAAATCCTTTAACAGGGAATCTTCTATCACTACTGCAGTTCTGTTCATCCTTCTTCTCTTGTGAGCCACAGCACCAGGCTCACTACCAGAGGCCTAAACGATGTGGCTCCCCTCTGGTAGTTCATCCCCCTCAACAGTATCCAAATGGTATACATTGTTGAGGAGAATGGCCATAGGAGTACTCTGTACTGGCTACCCATTTTCCTTTATTCCCCTGACAGTCACCCAGTTACCTACCTCCAGCAACCTAGGAGTGACTACCTCACTGCAGCTACTTTATAACATTTCCTCAGCCTCCTGTACTAACCGAAGGTCATTGAGTTGCAGTTCCAATTCCTTAATATGTTCTCTGAGGAGCTGCAGCTTGATGCACCTGGTGAACATGTGGTTATCCAGGAGGCTGGAGGACTTCCAGAATTGCCACATCTCACTCAGGCCATGGAGAAAATTTCACAGCTCTAACTGTGCACTAACAGATGAGGAATGAAGAGTAAAGAAGAAGAAGAAACTTATCAGATACTTACCTCGCTCAAGCCTGATGAGCCAGAGCCCCCCCACTCTAACAGTGGCCAACTCACACAATGACCTCTCTTATACACTTCATGTATCTGAAGAAACCTATGTATCCTCTTTAATAGCATACTTTCAGATTCCATCTTTACATTCTTAGTTACTTTTTAGTTGCCTTCTGTTTGTTTTTAAAAGCTTCTCAATCCTCTAACTTCCCATTAATTTTTGCTCTATTATATGCCCTCTCTTTGGCTTTTATGTTCGATTTGACTTCTCTTGTTAACTATGGTTGTGCCATCTTTCCTTTAGAATATTTCTTCCTCTTTGGGATGTGTATATACCTTGTGCCTTCTGAATTGCTTCCAGAAATTCCAGCCATTGCTATTCTGCCATCACCCCTGCCAGTGTTCTTTTTCAATGAAGTCTGGTCAACTTCTCTCTCATGCCTCCGTAATTCCCATTACTCCACTGTAATACTGATACATATGACTTTAGCTTTTCCTTCTCAAATTTCAGGGTGAATTTGATCATATTATTATGATCACATTCCCCTAAGGGTTCTTTTACTTTAAGCTCCCTAATCAATTCTGGTTCATTGCACAACACCTAAAAAGACCTGTGTGAAGTCATCTCTTCTTCTTGTGTTCTCATTCACTGATAGGTTGCTTGTCATTGCAAAGGTTCAAGGATGAAGTGAGTTGCTTTGGTTCTTACACAGAGTGTTGCCTGAAACTTGGTGACTGGATTTTGCATCTGACTTCTTACAGGATTATCGCACTAGTCCTTTTAAAGACATTCACTGCTTTAATAAAGGGGGTAAAAGCTGCCAATATGGAAACAAAGGGACTAAAATCATGCATGTCTGTATACAAATCAAATTCAGCTAATTTCTATAGCATGGCAATCCACATATAGCAAAATTAATTGACAATTTTGGTGCTGCTTCTACCAACCATATACCATGCCTCACATGTCCTGATTAAGGGTCTTGGCCTGAAATGTTGACTGCATTCTTTTCCATAGATGCTGCCTTGCCTACTGAGTTCCTTCAGCACTTTGAGTGATTTACAGCATCTGCAGATTTTCTCTTGTTTGAGTGGACACACCATGCCTCTTTACTTCATAGACAATTCCATGAGTAGGAAGGCTTTATAATCTATTTACACCAGGGAACAGTCAAAAATGCAACTGTAACCAAAACTGAGGCAAATAAAACAATAATCATGTTATTGGCCAAGAAGATCAATTTAATTGAAAATTAATAAAACTACAAATGCTGGAAATATGAAACGGTACAAAGAAAGGTGGAAACACTCAGCAGACAAGACAGATGGATAGATAGATACTTTATTGATCCCAAAAGAATTTACAGTGTCACAGTAGCATTACCAGTGCACAGATATAAATGTTAGAAGACAGTAGAAAGAATAAAAGATATGTTACCACAAACTGTCTAACAGGAGGGGATCATCATGTCCCCTTCTACAGGTTGACTCATTAGGTATCAGATAATACAGAAAGATAGGAAGGCAAAGGAAGTGGGTGGCACTCTTAATTAAGGAAGAGATCAGGGCGATTGTGAGAGATGATATAAGATCTATGGAGCAGAATGTTGAGGCCTTCTGGGTAGAGATTAAGAAAAGTAAAGGGAAAAAAATCACTGGTGGGAGTTGTCTATTGGCCACCTAATAAATATATTGCAGTGGCAGAGGTGATTAACCAAGAAATAACTGAGGCTTGTAAGAATGGAACAGCAGTTGTCATGGGGGATTTTAACTTCCATGTAGATTGGGTGAATCAGGTTGGTCAAGGAAGTCTTGAGGAGGACTTCATAGAATGCATCCGTGATGGCTTTCTTGAGCAGTATGTTAGTGAACCTACAAGGGAAAATACGATCTTAGATCTAGTCCTGTCCAATGAGACAGGTAAGGTTAACGATCTTGTAGTCAGGGATCCTCTTGGAAAGAGTGTTCATAGTATGATTGAATTTTGCATTCAGATGGAGGATGAAATAGTTAGATCTAAAACTATTGTATTATGTTTGAACAAGGGAGACCACAACAGGATGAGTGAGGAGTTGGTTAATGTGGATTGGGAACATAGACTATTTGGTAGGACAGTTGAGGAACAGTGGAATACTTTCAAAGAGATTTTCCACAGTGCTCAACAAAAGTATATTCCAGTCAAAAGTAAGGACAATAAGTGTGGGGAGAGCCCGCCTTGAATAACTAAGGAAATAAAAGATAGTATCAAATTAAAAGCTCGTGTACAAAGTTGCAAAGAGTGGTGGGAGACTGGAGGATTGGGAGAACTTTAAAAAGCAACAAAGAACAACTAAGCAAGAAATAAGTAAAGGGAAGATAGAGTATGAAAGTAAATGAGTGCAATAAAAACAGCAAAAGTTTTTATAAATATATAAAGTGGAAGAGGGTGGCTAAAGTCAATGTAGGTCCCTTGGAAGACGAGAAGGAGAAATTAATATTGTGTGATAAGGAAATGGCTGAGGCATTGAATGACTATTTTGTGTCGGTCTTCACGGTGGAGGACACATCTAAAATGCCAAAGAATGATGTTACAGATGAAATGGGAGGTGACGACCTCGATAAAATCACTGTCGCTAAAGAGATAGTGATGAGCAAACTAGAGGGTCTGAAGGTAGATAAGTCCCCTGGTCCTGATGGAATGCATCCCAGGGTGCTGAGGGAATTGGCAGAGGTTATAGTAGATCAACTATAGTAGATAGTTGGTAATGATTTACCAAAACTCTAGACTCTGGGCGGGTCCCGGCGGATTGGAAGACAGCAAACGTCACGCCACTTTTTAAAAAAGGACGTAGGCAAAAGATGGACAACTATAGGCCAGTTAGCTTAACATCTGTAGTCCGGAAAATGCTTGAAGCTGTAATTAAGGAAGAAATAGCAAAATATTTAGAAAAGAATGGTTCCATTAGACAGACACACATGGATTCAGAAAGGGCAGGTCCTGTTTGACAAACTAACTGGAGTTCTTTGAGGACATAATGAGTGCAGTGGATAGAGGGGAACAGGTGGATGTCGTATACTTGGATTTCCAGAAGTTGTTCGATAAGGTGCCGCACAAGAGACTTATAAATAAGATACGGATGCATGGAGTCAGAGGAAGTGTATTGGCATGGATAGTGGATTGGTTAACCGATAGAAGACAGAGTTGGTATAAATGGGTGTTTCTCTGGTTGGCAGTCAGGCTTCTCTGTGTTAAAATACGTTTGCCTGTCATTGTTTGTTTTTGTCGTCTCATGTCCAGATGAATGGGTCCGGCCGTTCTTGCCGCTGCTCCGAGCCAGGATGCGAGTGGTCTGTCATTGTTTTTTTTAGTCGTCTCGTTTTCTAGCTGAGTAGATCTGGCCATTTGCCACTACTCAGAATTGGGTATTCTGTCTCCTCGTGTCCCAGTCCCAGTCCAGGCTCCAAGTATCCAGTCAAATCCAAGTCCAGGCTCTGTGTTCCAGTCCAGTCAAGTCCGAGCCCAAGTCTAGTTCCGAGTCCAAGTCAAGACCCATTCCAGGTCCTTGCTCCGAGTCCAAGTCATGTCCAAGTCCATCTCTGTGTCAAGTCTCCGTGCCTGTGTCCTGCACTTAGGTCCACTCCAGCCACACGTTGTAACATTTACAGACAGATCAGCCATGATCTTATTGAATGGCAGGGCAGGGTCGATGGGCCGGATGGCCTACTCCTGCTCCTATTTCTTATGTACTTAGTATGCTCTTATTATAGAGCCTAATGGCTGAGGGTAATAATGACCTCATATAGCACTCTTTGAAGCAGCGCAATTGTCTTAGTCTATTACTAAAAGTCTTCCTCTGTTCAGCCAAGGTGGCATGCAGAGGGTGAGAAACATTGTCTAGAATTACCAGAATTTTCTGTAGGGTCCTTTGTTCTACCACAGCACCCAGTGTGTCCAGATAGACTTGTATAACAGAGCCAGCCTTTCTAATCAGTGTATTGAGTCTGCTGGCATCACCCATGTTGATGCCATTGCCCCAGCACACCACCGCATAGAAGATTATATTGGCGACAATAGACAGGTGGAACATGTGAAAGAAAGGCCTGCGTACTCCAAAGGACCTCAGTCTCCTCAGGAAGTAGAGGCAACTCTAGCCCTTCTTGTACACAACCTCTCAAGTCTATCCTGCAAGTACACCAATACTAACAGGGAGCAATGCAGGCTTCGTCTTAAAGACCACTACCATCTCCTTTGTCTTACTAATCTTAACTTGCAGGTGATTCACCTTGTACCATTTGACAAAGTCCTCCACCAGACCCCTGTATTCATCCTCCCGTCCTCCCTTTATACACCCAACTATTGCTGAGTCATCAGAATTTCTGCAGATGACATGACACAGTGTTGTACCTAAAGTCCGAGGTATACAGGGTAAATTGAAAGGGAGCCAATACAGTCCCCAGTGGGGCCCCAGTACTGTTTATAGACATGTCTGACATACAGATCTGTTGTCTGCCAGTCAAATGGTCCATTATGTAAGATGCAATGCAAATGCCAATCTGCATTGAATGAAGCTTTCCCCCAGCAATGAGAGCTGTATGGTATTGAAGGTACTTGAGAAATCAAAAAACATGATCCTCACAATGCTGCCATGCTTATCCCTAGTAGGCAAATTGCAGGGGATCGAGGGCTGATCTGACCAGAGCTAGGATCAGCCACTCTATGGTCTTCATGACAACCACCATTGTCCCTGTACCTAAAAAAAACCAAGGTAACATGTCTGAACAACTGGTGTCCTGTCATACTCACCTCAATAATAAGCAAATACATTGAGAGCCAGCTTGCTACCACCGACAAGGACCCTTACAATTCGCCTTCCGACAGAACTGATCGACAGATGGTGCAATAGCCACAGCTCTACACATCGTCCTTACACACCTGGATAGGAGGGATACTTATGTGAGAATGGTGATCTTGAACTACAGTTTAGCATTCAACACCATAATTCCCTCCAGGCTTGACAAGAAGCTCAGAGACCTTGGCCTTCACCCTTCCTTGTGCAGCTGGATCCTGGACTTCCTGTCAGATCACCAGTAGGTGGTAAGAGTGGGCCCCCTCACCTCTGCCCCTCTGACCCTCAACACAGGAGCCCCCCAGGGCTGTGTCCTAAGGCCCCTCCTTTACTCTCCGTACACCCATGACTGTGTCGCCACTCACAGCTCCAATCTGCTAATTAAATTTGCAGATGATATCAAATTGATTGGCCTTATCTCAAATAATATTGAAGCAGCCCACAGAGAAGAAGTCATCACCCTGACACAGTGGTGTCAAGTAAACAACCTCCCTCTCAATGTCGCAAGAATGAAGGAGCTGGTTGTGGACTACAGTAGGAATAGAAACAGGCTCACCCCTATTGACATTCGAGAGGGTGAACAGCTTTAAGTTCCTCGGTATACACATCACAGAGGATCTCACTTGGTCTGTACATAGTGGCTGTGTGGTGAAAAAAAGCACAACAGCACCTCTTTCTCTTCAAACGATTGAAGAAGTTCGGCATGAGTCCCCAAATCCTATGGACTTTCTACAGGGGCATAATTGAGAGCATCCTTACTGGCTGCATCACTGTCTGGTATGGAAACTATACTTCCCTCATTGCAGGGCTCTGCAGAGAGTGATGCAGATAGCCCAACACATCTGTGGATGTGAACTCCCACTATTCAGGACATTTACAGTGACAGGTGAGTAAAAAAGTCTGAAGAATCATTGGGGACTTGAGTCACCCCAACCACAATCTGTTCCAGCTGCTACTATCTGGAAAACAATACCACAGCATAAAAGCCAGGACCAGCAGGCTCCAGGACAGCTTCTTCCACCAGGCCACCAGACTGATTAATTCATAACGAGACAATTGTATTTCTAAGCTATATTGACTGTTCCATTGTATATCTTACTGTACATACTACATTTTACAAGTTACTATAATTTGCACATTGCACATTCAGATGGAGATATAACGTATGTGAAGGATGTAAGAAATAAAGTCAAATAAAAAAACAGTATATTGTCTGTCCTGTTTACATATTATTTATTACAAATTATTATAAATTGCACGTTGCACATTTAGACAGAGATGTAGCATAAAAGTTTTTACTCCTCATGTATATGAAGTATGTTAGTAATAAAGTAAATTCAATTCAATTCAATTCATGATGGGTGAGGTCAGGGCCACTGGATGGTAGTCATTCAAGACTTTCAGTTGGCCCTTCTTGAGTACTGGGATAACACATGATGTTTTCCACACAGTCAAGACTCTTTCCAGGCTGAGACTCAGAGTGAAAATGTGCTGAAGAACTCCACACAGCTGCTCAGCACAATCCTTCAGGACCTCGGGGTTCACATCATCCGGTCCCAATACTTTGCCGTGTCTGAGTTTCCCCAGAGCCCTTCTCACCTGCTCAGTAGTGAAGGTGAGTCCACAATGACTGGGGAGTTGCTGTAAGGTGGGGGCTGGGGGAGGTGAAGATTGCAGTTGTTATGTGGAGGAGTGGATGGTAGGTGCAGGGCAAGGTATGGATGTAGACAGTGGTAGTCTGTGTTGTTCATCCATGTGTTGAATTGGAGGGGGGAGCAGGAAGGAGGGGAGGTGATAGTGCTGAGGGAGCATTGGGTGCCTTAGCACCTGGACTGGTGTTCTGAGAGGGGCTGAGGACAGGAGGCCAATTGTCAAACCTATTGAAGAATTGGTTTAACTCTTTAACCCATCCACCGCTGCATTTCAAAGCTCTACAGCCTGGTTGATTGAAGCCAGTGATGTTCTTCTCCACACTTCTGGTGTGCTACTCTGCCTAAGCTTGTTCTCCAGCTCTCTCCTTTATTCCTCCTTAGCCACCTTGATCTTCTCCTTTAGCTGCACGTTTCAATTCTTCTCTGCCTCCTGATCTAAAGGCTCTCTTTTTCTGGTTGAGAAAAGTCTTTAGATCACTGGTGACCCATATTTTGTTGTTAGGGAAGCAGCGAACAGTCCTGATGGTATTACAGTGCCCACACCAAAGGCAGCATCTGAAGAAGGATACCTTTTGTCAAAACTAAGAATGAGGGGAAAGTAGGTAAGTTTTCACGAGGACAAAAGTTGGGTGAGGGGAGAAGTAAGACAGAACAGAGGAAATGATTTTGATAGGGCAAATCCAAATGAGTTAATGGGTACAGCTGCAAGCACATTAAACTTATCTGAGTAGTGGCCTGTTAATGGTGAGGCTGTCCAATTGACCCAATAGGCCAGAGCTTACAAGAAGAGAAAAAGACGAGCCAAGATGATGAGATACGAAAATGGTCACTTCTGATACAGAGTAAGGATAGAAATTTGATATTGAGTCCAGAAAGCTGCAGTGTTCCCAGGCTTCAAGCTTACATTGAGCCTTATAACAATGCAAGAGGCTAAAGACACAAATTCAGAGTGTGAATGGGATGGTGAACTAAAGTGAAAAGCAACTGGAAGCTAGCTCAGTGTGACTTCTGCATATTTAACGCAGGTGTGCTGCAAAGTAGTCATCTAGACTGTATTTCATTTCTCCAATGTAGAGTCCCACACGTAAACATTGAATTCAGTACACTGGACTGGACAAAGTGCAAGTGAATGGAAGAAGCAAGAGGATATTCAATGCAGTTGTAACTCAAACTACATTTATCTGCTGCTTCTACATTGTGATTTTTCCTTACTCGTTAGTGACATCTGTTGGCCACTACTCTGAATTTCATTCTATTCGGTTTACTAGGGATTTGGAATAACTAGCTTCCACACTTGTTTTATGAGTTCTGAGGAGGCTGATGAAGCCAATATGTGAACTTCAAATCTTTCAACAGATGGAACAAAATGTGCCTGGAAGAACAGATGGATGGGTAACTTATAAAGTGGTATGCTCCTTCCATTGCTGATTTTGGGTTTTTGTGTGCTCCCAATAAATGGACTTAAGTTTAAATGCCATTCCAAATGCTCTTTCTCCACTTTATGTAGTTAAGGGTCATAAAACAAAGATGCTACATTTCATAAAGGATGCTTTGAATTCTTTCTATTGTCCATCTAGTGGTATCTTCCCATAACAGCTTAAAATATAGTGTCAGTTTCAAAAGTTGGAGTTGGACATGCAATCAATATGGCCTGTCCAATGCTGCCTGCAGGGTATGTTCTGCAATGTTCTGTAAGATAGCAACGTCAGTTACTGCCAAGACTACAGAAAATATAAGTGTCAGTTTTGTAGCATTAAAACTGCCACTATCCTTTTAATTATTTATGTTAATATTAGTGGAAGAGACCTTAGAACTGCAGATATAATTTATGGCCAAAAGTTGAACATATGAAGCTTCACTTTCCAAAATAAGAGAACAGTGGCTTGAGCACTCCATTTGTCAGTTCTATTGAAGAATCCAGACAGCTGGAGGAAGTAACAATAAAATCCCTCATGAGAAGTGCTACAAAGAATCACCACTTTCAGTCAGGAGCGCGAGCAGCATCAATGAGGCTCAGAGAATGCCTAAACAACTTTCAGGTTACACAAGTTACAGACCTAACAATATTCAAGAAACTCAACCCAACAGGATAAAGCAATCAGGTACCTTCTCCATCCTTCCTTCCTCAAACACCACTGTGTATGGGATTGTGGCAAGGAGAGTTGGAACAGATGAGCTACAGTTTCTGTACCAACCTCTCCAACAATCACCACCACTATTCTTTATGCTACAGAGCTTGTGTAAACCCTATTGCCCCAATAATAACCCGCAGTACCTGTTCCACTTTCTCCTTTGTAACTGTGTGGGGTGCAATGTAATGTGTCTGGGTGATGAATTGCTTTGGAAGTGAATGGGGGATGTAGGATGTTGGTATGAGTCTAAGAGTACTGATAACTCTTTTGTGGTATAGTGGCGCATATGATTGTAATGTATGAGGTGAGTAATACAACAGCTTGTTGACTTGGTTATTATTAGATGGAATTTGGTTCTGCTTACACTGGCCCTTACTATGTAGATGGATGCACTTTTTATATCATTGCATTCATGTACTTGATAATTTTGTCATGGAGTAGTCTTTATCAGCTAGTCCTGCCATATACTGGATTTATATATGTGAGTTCTGGATCTCCAAGTTCTTGCATATTATCATTTAACTTATCCTCTTCATTCTTCTGACTGAAATGAATTACTTTGTATTTCTTTGTAACAAATTACTTTGCCTTATATCTGTTTATTTCATGAGTTCATGTCCCACCGAGGCTGGTGCTATTCTCTCCTACATTTCTAAGCATTCTACTCTCTGCTAACATTAAAATTAAGCATTGTATACTTTTGTCTCAGTTATTAATATGACACAAAGAAAATAGCCTCAAGCAAGATTAACACAGAACAAACCACAATGTATATTGCTCTCTGTTCTGAACAACAAAAATTCTTTACTGCTCTCTGCTTTCTTTCTCTCTGCCATATTGCTGCTTACATGTTAATCCCTTAAGCTTCAGTGTGGTTATGCATCTATTATGTGGCACATTATGCAATTCCTGTTATAAATTAATCTAGATAAAATCATCATCCAGACCAGCTGCTTTTGTTAACTTATCAGAGCTTATTCAAGTTAGTCAGGCACAACTCAACAAATTCCATGCACAGACAAGTGGCAATTAAACTTATATCAGATAATCGCCTCTATTCCCTCCGCTGGTGTTAGGCTGACTGATCCAGAGTCACCTGGATTACTTTTTTTGACTTTTTCAATTGCTTTGTATTATCTTTCAGGGCCTGTTTCCTTTTGGTGTATCTATGACTCTATTTCCGCCATTTATCTGTCAGTGACCAAGGATCCTTTTCAACCACGTGGAGTAGTTTATCATCTGGAACATTTGAGTTCCAATACTTCAGTTCAAAATAAATTTATTATCAAAGTATATACTGTATATGTCACCATATACTACTGAGATTCATTTTCTTGCAGGCATTCACAGTAAATACAAAGATGCACAACAGAACCAGTGAAAGACTGCTTACAACCAAAGATGGGCAAACAACCATTGTGCAAAAGAAAAATTACACCAAAACAAAAAATAAAAAAACAAAATAGTAATAATAAATACATATTGAGAACATTAATGGTAGAGTCACTGAGACTGAGCCCATTGGTTGGAGAATCAGTTCATTGTTGGGGTGAGTAAAATACTTCATCCTATCCAATTTCTCCATATTTTCCTTATTTGTATCAGCAAAACACATTATATAAATCGATAATACAATGAAGAGTGTATATAGTATTGTGAGTGCTGGCACCTAATCTAGAAGAATAAGACAACTAAGAGCAGTTGTTGTTTTAGTGGGTTATAAGGAATGGTCATTGATCTGAAATGTTGACTGGTTTCTCTTTCCATGCATTTCTTGACTGGCTGAATTCTTCCAGCATTTCTGCCTTTGTTTCCAATTCCACCATCTGCAGTTTCACTTGTTTTCCAAGAGCCAGGATTATTACTCAAAGAAGATCAGTTATGCCACATTACAAAGTTAACATGGTTTTCTTAAGGGAAAATCTTGCCTGTTGGAATTCTTTGAGGAGATTACAAGTAGGGTAGATAAAGGGGATGCAGTGGATATAGTATATTTGTGCTTTCAGAAGGCCCTTGACAAAGTGCCACACTTGAGGCTGCTTATGAAGTTAAGTATTACAGGAAAGTTGCTAACATGTTTAGAGCATTGACTGATTAGTAGGAGGCAGTGAGTGGGAATAAAAGGACCCTTGTCTGGTTGGCTGCCAGTGACTTGTGGTGTTCTGCAAGGGTCGGTGTTGGGAATGCTTCTTTTCATGCTGTATATCAATGATTTAGATAATGGAATAAGTGGCTTTGTTGCCAAGTTTTCAGATAATAAAGGATTGGTGGAGGGGCAGGTAGTATTGTGGAAACAGGTAGGATGAAGAAGGACTTAGATTAGGAGAATGGGCAAGGAAGTGGCAGATGAAATACAATGTTGGAAAATGTATGATCATGCACGTTGGTAGTAGAAATAATTGTGCAAACTATTTTCTAAATGACGAGAAAATCCAAAAATCTGAGATGCAAACGGACTTGGGAATCCTTGTGCAGAACACCATAAAGGTTAGCTTGCAGGTTGAGTTGGTGGTGAGGAAGACAAATGCAATGTTAGCATTAATTTCAAATGGTCTAGAATACAAGAGCAGGGATGTGATACTGAGGCTTTATCAGATACTTCTGAGGCCGCACCTTGTGTATTGTGAACAGCTTTAGGCTCCTCATCTAAGATGTGCTGGCATAGGAAAGGGGCCAGAGGCAGTTAAAAGAGATGGTTCCATGAATGAAAGGGTTATCATATGAGGAACATTTGATGGCTCTAAGTCTGTACTTGCTGGAATTTAAAAGGATGAGGGGAGATCTCATTGAAACCTTTTGAATATTGAAAGGCCTAGACAGAATAGATGTGGAAAGGGTGCTTCCCATGGCGGGGGAGTCTAGGACAAGAGGGCACAGCCTCAGGATAGAGGGATGCCATTTAAGACAGAAAAGCAGAGAAATTTCCACTTGATAGGCTCTTGGTTGGACACAGCATCAAAGGTTATGGGGAGAAGGCCGGAGAATGGAGTTGAAGAAGGGAAAAAAGGATCAGCCATTATTGAAAGGTGGAGCAGACTCGATGGGCCAAATGGCCTAATTCTGCTCCTATGTCTTATGGTCTTACTCAATAATTAATTACTTAAACAAGTTTTTAAAGCAGTGAGTGTTACAGCCTGCCTTGCATATTGATGACAAGTATCACCAAGACCCTCAAAATAGTTATCTAAGTTGCAGAAAAGAATACTAAATAACTGCAGATGTCTTCAGCAATCATGGATTCAGACCCTGAGTATTTTTTGGCATGGTTGTGTTTTTCTGATATCTTATATGTGCTTGCTGTCATGTATGTGTGAGGACTAGGCCTCCACCCCAGTGTCGCCTGGTTACAGCTGCCAGGAGCTAGTGCGCTCCACTGGGGGTGGTGTGGCACAGCATCCGGGCTGGAGTCTGTCCTGCCTCCCCAGTATTCGCTTGGCGAAAGACAAGCTGCAGTGTGATCGAATGCACATTTCTGCGGCATTCATGGACTCAGGGACTCAAGCCGTGCTGATGCTTGTTTGCATCTGTCAGGAGAGAGGCGCTGGAGCCGGTGTGATGCATTGGGGTAGTGTGGCATGGCGTCCAGGCTGAAGTCGGTGCTGCCTGCCAGTGTTCACTTGGCAGAAGACAAGTTATATTGTAGTCAACTGCAGATTTCTGTGGCATTCACTTTTTTTTGCGTGGCTGTACCTTACTGATATCTTTTTATGGTTTCTACCTTGTAGGTGCTATGTGTGCTATGTGACTGTTGGTACTGTGTTTTGCACCTTGGGCTCAGAGTAACACTTTCTCATTTGGCTGTATTCATGGGTATTCATGTATGGTTGAAAGACAATTAAACTTGAATTGAAAGTGCAGAAACAACATATTTAGAAAGGAGAGATCAAACTTGGCACATAGACACTCTTATTTCCGGAGGAAATCAAAAGACGTGATGATATAGATGTTTGAAGTTATAGTTGTTTGATAGGGGAACCCCCGAGTGTCCACCCTGATATCAGTAGACTTCAGGTCACGTTTACAAACGTCCCTGTAATGCAGCAGTGGGCGCCCTATGGGCCGGGATCCTGCGGCAATTTCTCCGTATAGGATATCCTTGGGGATACGGCCATCCTGCATGGGGCAGACAAAATCAGGAATCAAAAGGTTGAGCATGGGGTGATTAGTGTCCTGAGCAGTGTATATTTCAATGCCATTAGTATCGTAGCAAAGGCAGATGAGTTCAGGGCACAGATCAACACATGGAATTAAGATATTTTAGTCATTAGTGAGACTTGATTGCAGGAGGGGTAGCACTGGCATCTCAATATTTCGGAGTTCCGTTGCTTTAGAATTGACAGAGTGGGAGGGATCAAAGGCAGAGTGGTGATTTTACTGGTTAAGGAAAATGTCATGACAGTGCTCAATCAGACTGGAGAACTCCAGTAAAGCATTATGGGTGGAACTGAGAAATAAGAAATGTATGACCACATTAAAGAAGCTATATTATAGATCACCCAACAACCCGAAGGGTTTAGAGGAACAAATTTGCTGAGAGATTGCAGATTCTTGCAAGAAACATAACGTTGTTATAGTAGGTTATTTCAACTTTCCACATAATACCTAGGACTCCTATACTGTAAAGGGACTAGATGGGATAGAGTTTGTCAAATGTGTACAGGAGAGTTTCCTTAATCAGTACATAGAAGTCCCAATGAAAGAGTGTGCGGTACTTGATCTGCTATTAGGGAATGAGACAGGGCAGGTGTTGGAAGTTTGTATAAGGGAGCACTTTGCAACTAGTGATCACAATGCCATTAGTTTCAAAAGAAATATGCAACATTTCTGATCTGCTGAGTTGAGATTTTAAACTGGAGAAAGACCAATTTTGGTGGTATCGGAAATGATCTGGCAAGTGTGGATAAGGATAGGCTGTTTTCTGACAAAGGTGTACTTGTTAAGTGGGAGGCCTTCAAAAGTGAAATTTTGAGAGTAGAAATCTTGCATGTGCTGGATAGCATAAAAGGTAACAACAACAGGTTTTTGGGAACCATAGTTTTCAAGAGATATTGAGATACTTGTTAGGAAAAAAATAGGAGCTGCATTTCTGGTACAGGCAGGTTGGAGCAATTGAGGTGCTGGCAGAGTATAAAAGATGGGAGAGAGCACTTAAGACGGAAATCAGGGAGGCTAAAAGAAGGCATGAGGTTTTCCTAGCAGACAAGGTGAAGGAGAATCCCAAGGGATTTTACAGATATGTTAAGAGCAAAAGGATTACAAGGGATAGAATTGGCCCTCTGGAAGATCAGAATGGTTTAATCCATGTGTGGAGACAAAGAGATGGGGGAAATCGTAAATAAATTTTTTGCATTTGTATTTACTCAGGAGATGGACACAGTCAATAGAAGTGAGGCAAAGTGGCATCGTCCTCAAGGACCCTATACCGATGGAGGAGGTGTTTGCTGTCCTGAGGCAAATCAGTGTGAATAAATCCTCAGGGGCTCTCAGGTGTTCTGTCAGATCCTATGGGAGACAAGTACATAAAATACTGGGATCCCAGCAGAGATATTTAAATCATCCTTAGAGACACGAGAGGTACCAGAGGATTGGAGGATAGCCAATGTTGTTCTGCTATTTAAGAAAGGCTGTAGACATAAACCAGGAAATTATAGGCCAGTGAGCCTGACATCAGGAGTGGGAAAGTTGTTGGAAGGCATTCTAAAGGACCAGATATATAAGTATTTGGATAGACATAGTACGATTAAGAATAGTCAGTATGGCTTTGTGCGTGGTAGGTCATGTCTAGCTGATTCTCCAGAGCTTTTTCAAGAAGCTACCAGGAAACTGGATGAAGGCAAGGCAATGGATGTTCTCTTTGTGGACATTATCAAGGCATGGGAGGTTGGTCAAGAAGGTGCAGACACTCGGCATTCAAGATGAGTATTAAATTGGATTAGACATTGGGAGAAGCCAGAGAGTGGTAGTAGATGGTTGTCTCTCTGATTGGAGGCCTGTGACTAGTGGAGTACTACAGGGATCGGTGCTAGGTCTGTTGTTATTTGTCATCTACATCAACAATCTGGATGATAATGTAGTTAACTGGATCAGCAAGTTTGTGGATGATACCAAGATTGGAAGTGTAGTGGACAGTGACAAAGACTATCATAGCCTGCAGAGGAATCTGAATCATCTGTAGAAATCAGCTGAAAAATGGCAGATGGAATTTAATGTGTGGAGTGTTGCACTTTAGTAGGACAAACCAGGGTAGGTACCCACAGTGAACAGTAGGGAACTGAGGAATGTGTTAGAACCAAGGAATCTGGATATACAGGTCCATATTTTGTTGAAAGTGGCGGCACAGGTAGATAGGGTCATACAAAAGCTTTTAGCACATTAGCCTTCATAAATCAAATTATTGTGTACAGGAGATGGAATGTTATGTTTAAGTTGTAAAGACATTGGTGAAGCCTAATTTGGAACAGAGTATGCAGTTTTGGTCACCTACCAACAGGAAATATGTAAATAAGCTTGAAAGAGTAGAGAAATTTTACAAGGGTGTTGCAGGTCTGGATGACCTGAGTTATATGGAAAGATTAAATAGGTTAGGACTTTATTCCTTGGGACGTAGAAGATTGAGAGAAGATTTGATAGAAGTATACAAAATGATGATGGGCATAGATTGGGTCAATGCCAGCAGGCTTTTTCCACTGAAGTTGGGTGGGACTACAATCAGAGTTGAAAGGTGAAATGTTGAAATGTTTAAGAGGAACATGAGGGTTGTGAGAGTGTGAAATGAGCAGCCCGCACAAGTGGTGGTTGCAAGTTCGAGTTCAAAGTTTAAGCGGTTTGAATTGAATTGACTTTATTTCTTACAGATACATGAGGAGTAAAAATCTTTACATTATGTCTCCATCTAAATGTGCAATCATAGTAATTTATAATAAATAGAACAGCCAATATAATATAGAGTACACTCAAATCAGCGTGAGTTGTTATCAGTCTGATGGCCTGGTATAAGAAGCTGTTCCGGGGCCTGTTGGTCCTGACTTTTATGCTGTGGTACCGTTTCCTGGACGGTAGCAGCTGGAATAGATTGTGGTTGGGATAGCTTGGGTCCCCAATGATCCTACAGGCCCTTTCTACACACCTGTCCTTGTAAATGTCCTGAATCATGGAAAGTTCACAACTATAGATGTGCTGGGCTGTCCACACCACTCTCTGCAGAGTCCTGCAATTAAGGGAGGTACAGTTCCCATATCAGGTAGTGATGCAGCTAGTCAAAATGCTCTTAATTGTGCCCCAGTAGAACATTCTTAGGATTTGGGGGCCCATACCAAACTTCTTCATCTGTCTGAGGTGAAAGAAGCGCTGCTGTGCCTTTTTCATCACACAGCTGGTGTGCACCGACTAGTGAGGTCCTTGGTGATGTGGATGCCGAGGATGTTTACCCTTTCAACCCCAGATCCATTGATGTCAATAGGAGTTAGCCCGTCTCCATTCCTCCTGTATTCCACAACCAGCTCCTTTGATTTTTCAACATTGAAGGAGCAGTTGTTTTCTTGACACCACTGTGTCAGAGAGGTGACTTCTTCCCTGTAGGCCACCTCGAGATAAGGCCAATCAATGTGTCGTCAACAAACTTAATTAGCAGATTGAAGCCGTGAGTGGTGATACAGTCATGGGTATACAGGGAGTAAAGGAGGGGACTCAGTATGCAGCCCTGAGAGGCTCCTGTATTGAGAATCATAGGGTTGGAGGTGAGGGAGCCCACCCTTACAACCTGCTGGCGATCTGACAGGAAGTCCAAGATCCAATTGCACAGGGCAGGGTTGAGGCTGAGGTCTCTGAGCTTCTTGTTGAGCCTGGATGGAACTATGGTGTTGAATGCTGAACTGTTTGTTTGTAAGTGTATTTGGATAGGTACATGGATGGTAGGGACATGGTATTGAGAGTAGGCCAGTGTAAATGGTTTCAGCATGAACTGAAGGGCCTGTTTCTGTGATGTACTTTCAGATAATCAATTATTATTACATGCAACAAGATAGCTTTGTTTTAAATGCCACTCACACAGATTGCGCCCAACATAAATAACTCAAGAAAGTACAAAGGGAAAATAACAGATGTAGAACACAGTACAAGTTACAGAGAAAATGCAGTGGCATAGACTAATACGTCACAAGGACCACAAGAATGTAGATTAAAGCATATAGTGGCACAAGTTGAGGAAACAATTAATTCCAGAGAAACACACATAAAATGCTTAAGGATCTCAGTAAGTTAGGCAGCATTTATGTATGGGAATAAACTTGGTACTATTTGATATCAGTATATAAGGCAGATTGCAACACACTGTCAGTGTTTTCAAAACGGGTTTAGGATAATGAATCAGGTCTCAGCCCAAAATGTCAATTGTTTATTCCCCCCCATAGATGCTGCCGAACTTGCTGAGTTGCTCCAGTATTTTATGCGTATTGCTCAAGACTTCCAGTATCTGCAGAATCTGTGTTTATAATTCCAGAGAAATCTGTTTCATGCTGAGCAAATTAAACTTGGCACTTGGAATAGATTGAACAAATTACATTGATGCATTAAGAAAAGATTTTACATCAGAAACAAGCACAGAGTTAAAATTTTGGAGCAAGAGTCAGACTTGAGGAAATATTTTTTCCTGTATAGAGCAGTTATCAAGAATATACCCCCTGACCTTAAGGATGATGAAAATAGGATCAGTAAAGGTGCTTAAAAGCGAATTGGTTAAATATTTGAAACAGAAGCCTTTGGAGATAGAGAAGTAGATGGGTACAGATGTGGTTACGTTCAGAGATAAGTGGGACCTGTTTCTATGCTGTATAACTGTAAGACTCTTCAGGCTCCAAGTATTCAGAGCTAAAGTATAGGCGCAAAGGAGGAATGAATGCTTAATTGGACTTTGTAAGTTTAGAACTGTGGAATTAGTGGCATTTTTTAAGTAATTCAAATTGTAACTCATACTTTGAAAAGTAAAGACACTCCAGGGATGTATCTTAAAATCTGACTAAAATCTACTGGTAACCCCTACTGCTATTTCCCAGTAAAATTAATTGAAACTAAAGCTTTATAAATATACCAGTAAGCGAGGGACAACATGATATGATCTAGAGAGAATGCTTGTCCGGAACATAAATGTGTACCGAACTGAAAATTCTTTATGATCAATAATTAGTTTAATTTTCATGCAGTTACTTGCCAGAATTGCGAAATAAAACCACCAAAATTACTTAGCACTTCTGAGTTACTTCCACTTAAATTTTGTGGGTTTAAACGACGTGACCAATAAAACTAGTATGGGGCCCACGGTCTGCCTTACACCGAAGGGGTAGGGTCTCTCCTTTGGGTGATAAACAAGGTGAAGTGTTACTTCTGCTGTGCTCCCATCACATCACTCGACGAGCTCACTGCCTCTCCAAGTGCTCATTCACCCATGGAGCAGAAAGGGGGAAGAGGTTCTCACTCGCTGAAGTTCGAGCAGGTTGTGAATATACATTGAGTTCTTTCCCTTCCTCAGCTAATGACCTCTTTTGCTGTAACAGCCAAAGAACACGATGCGAGGACAAACATCGCTACCTCCGCCGGTAGATCGCGCCCACTGGATCGAACACCAACCCCCCCTCCGGTCCCTGAGGCGGAAATCCCGCCCACCCAAGCACTCTCATTGGCTCCGTGTCTCAGCAGCCTTGCTCCGACTGGCGAGCCGCGCTGTCGGTCCAGCGAGTAGGCGTCGCGGTTCCGGGGTCCGGCTGCGTGCTGGAAGTCGGAACGCTGGCTCTTTCGGACCGTTAAACGGTCGAGCGATCGTCTCTCGACTGTAGGCTAGCAGCAGCGGGAGAGAGGTCAGGCTGAGCGACGCTACTCACTGGTCCGCCCAGTACTCCATCATCCTGCCTCCCGAGCCCGGCTGGTTCAGGCCGAGAGCTGGGAAAGGCCTTCCTTAGTTCCTCCGGTACTTTGTGTCAGAAGCTGGCCGCCTGCGATCCGGGCCTCGGGTCGAGAGTTGCGGTCGTGCAGACCTCGCACGGGCTGAAGGAGAAGACTGGCACCGAGACCTCCAGGTGGAGTAGGTACGGGGGCCTGGTGAACCTGATCTCTTTCTTCTCTCCTCTATGTCCCTTCTCCATCGGCGAGGACTCTGGCAGGGCTCCCGCCTCCCCACTCGGGTAATTACCGGGGGCTGCGATGTTTCTTCGAACTTGCTCACTAATCTGTTGGTTCTTTACCATGGGCCGTTGGACCCTGCCTTCACTCGCGCCGCACGGTGCACGTTGTATCTGCACTGACTAGGCCTCTTTGTTGTGGTCCGTGCTTCCCGTCGCTAATTGTTTAGCATGCGATCCTGGGGTAAATACATGAGGTGCTTCTTTCGAGGAGCAAATATTTTCCTATTGAACATTTAGTGGCGGGGTGTGGAATGAATTGATAGTTTAGGTGCGTTTCTACTTAATGAATCAGGTAACCGAGGAAGCCTGTAATTGGTTGTATTGTAATTCAGCCCAAGTTGCTTCACCTCTACGGTGTTAAGTTGAGGGCAAAATTGCTTCGTGGAGTTGTGACACTAAACTGGTTTGTTTTCAAATTATTCTGTGATGCAACAAGATCAATGGTGCGAAATGTCAATTTGGTGATAACTAAATGGCAAAAAGTACACCGAGGACAATTCTTACTTAGGCTGCATGTAATTCAAGCAAGTTAAATTGATCAGTTTATAATTTTGTGAATTATTCAGTAACAAGGGAAAACTAAGTTGTATGGTCGGAAAGCCCTTTATTTTGCGATGATTGAGAGCGGTTTGATGTATACTTCGGAGCGAAAGGCAATTGATCAGGTAACTCAAATCATCTCGTAACTGGGCAAAGTTCAAGATAGTTTGAGTTGTTAGGTTGTTGCAATGACATTTTTGTTTCATCTGGTCAGTTTGGAAAGGTATTTATGAAATACCTTGTTGAATGGTTTGGTGTTGAGTTTCATGTTGTATCTGCATTGTTTACTTGTCTACCACAGAGGAATAGTTGTTTAGAAATACGCCTGATATATAATAGAATATGACATGACTGCTTTGGTTTTGTTGCTGTGCAAGTATGGGTGATTGTTACTGAATTTTGAACATGTGGCATGTTAATTGTTTTGTAATGGGCCTTCAACAGCCATTTCAAAGATGTTGCTCTATGCGTGCGTGCATACATACATGCATGTCTTCTATTCCTGTTCATATACAATAGTGGTCAGCTACCAAGATAGTATAAATTGACATGTGGCAGACATATAAAGATTGCAACAATGGTCAAATTTAACTTTTAAGTGTATGAGAAGCCAAATGAAACTTTTGATGCTGGAAATCTGAAATTAAGAACAATGTTTGAAACGACAGTGCATCTTTGTAGAGAGAAAAACAACTTTAAGTATTTCAGATCAATTATCTTTCTTTGCTTTTGTTTTGGGGAAAATGATCCACCCATCTCATTCTATGTTAAGCAGTTGGAGCTGGAACTGGATAAACTCTGGGTCATTTGGGAGGCTGAAGGGGTCAAGATAGGATATACAGAGAGGTAGTTACACCCAAGGTGTAGGATACAGGAAACTGAGTGACAGGAAGTGGAAAGGGGTTAAGGAGCTAGTGCAGCATACCTCTGTGGCCATCCCCCTCAGCAACAGGTATATCACTCTGGATACTGTTGGGGGTTGGGGCAGAATTGACCTAGTAGAGGAAGGTCACAGTGGTCGGGTCTCTGGCACTGATTATGGCTCTGTGACTCGGAAAGGAAGGGAGGAGAATAGGTGAGCTGTGTGAATTGGGGATTTGCTAGTTAGGGGAACAGACAGGAGGCTCTGTGAGCAAGAACAAGAGCATAGATAGTATGTTGCCTCCCAGATGCTGGGGTCTGGCATATCTCAGATCGAGTTCTCAGCATTCTTAAGTGGGAGGGTGAACAGCCATAAGTTGTGTTCCATGTAGATAACAGTGATATAGGTAGGATAAGTGACAAGGTTCTGCAAAGGGAGTTCAGTGCTAAGTTAAAGGGCAAGACCTCCAGGGTTGTGATCTCTGGATTGCTATGTGTGCCATGTGCTGGTGAGGCCAGGACTAGGAAGATTATACAATTTAATACATGGCTAACGAGTGGGTGTAGGAGGGAGGACATAAGATTTTTGGATCATAGGGCTCTCTTCCAGGGAAGGCGGGAACTGTACAGAAGGGACGGTTTCACCTGAGCTGGAGAGGGACTAATGTTGTAGCTGGAATGTTTGTTAATGTTGCACAGTGGGTTTAATGTAGAGTTTCAGGGAAATAGCAACCAGAGTAGCAGAACAGTTAGTGGAGAGATGGTGGAGGCAGATCAGAGTTAAAAATCGAAAGGTTGATCATGGTGTGAGCTGCTTGTATTTCAAAGCAAGAACTATTGTACCAAAAGCGGATGATAGTGTTGAAGATGAGGTAGCTGGTTTACAAACCAAGTCAATATTTAGAGAGAAGAGGCTGTTGATGGGGTGAAATTACAGTCAACAGGATGAGTTGCAATGTAAAAGGCGGACAAAATCGAAAAGCATGAATACAGGACTAAAGATGTTATATTTGAATATGTGCAATAAAGGGAATGACACAGACGAGCTTGTAGTACAGTTGCAGATTGGCATGTATGATGTATGCATCACTGAATCATAGCTGGGAGCTTAACATCCAAGGATACATTGTATCAAAAGGACAGGCAGGAAGGCAGAGGGAGCAGCTTTGCTCTTAGTAAAAATTGAAACCAAATCATTGGAAAGAGGTGATATAGGGTCAGAAGGTATCGAATCATTGTGGATAGAGTTAAGGCACTGGAATGGAATAAAGACCCTGCTCAGTGTTATACACAGATCCCCAAACCGATAATAGAAAATGAACATTATAAGGGCAATGTTATAATTGTCATGGAGATTTCAATATGCGGGTAGATTGGGAAAATCAAGTTGATACTGGGGAGTTTCTAGAGTGTCTATGAGATGGCTTTTTAGACAACTAATGGTTAAACCCACTAGGGGATCAGCTAATCAGGATTGCATGTTGTGCAATGAATCAGAATTGATTAGAGAGCTTAAGGAAAAAGAACCCTTGGGGGCAAGTGAGCATTATTATATGATTGAGTTAACTCAAATTTGATAAGGAGAAGCTATAAAGTCAGATGTATCAGTATTACAGTGCAGTAAAGGGAATTGCGGAGGCATGAGAGAAGAGGCCCGAATTGATTGGAAAAGTACATTGGCAGGGGTGATGGCAGAGCAAGAATGGCTGCAATTTCTGGGAGCAGTTCAAGAAGCACAGGATATATACATCCCAAAGAGGAAGAATATTCTAAAGGAAAGATGACATAACCATGGCTAATGAGAAATCAAAGTCAACATAAAAGCCAAAATAGAGCAAAAATTAGTAGGAAGTTAGAAGATTGGGAAGCTTTTAAATACCAACAGAAGACAATTTTAAAAAAAAACATTAAGAAAGTAAAGATGGAATATGAAAGTAAGCTAGCCAAAGGTATTAAAGAGGGTACCAAAATTTTCTTCAAACACTTAAAGTAAAAGAAAGGCAAGAGTGGATGTCGGACTGTTGGAGAGGTAGTAATAGGGGACAAGAAAATGGCGGGCAAACTAAATTATTTTGTATCATTCTTCACTGTGGAAGACATTAGCAATATGGTGGAGTTTCCAGCTGTCAGTGTGTGACTAGAAAAGGTTCTTAGCAAACTGAGAGGTCTGAAGTTAGATAAGTCACCTGAACCAGATGGCATTACAGGGGAGATTCTAGCATGGATAAAGCAGTGGCTGATTGACAGGACACAAAGAGTGGGAATAATGGGAGGCTTTACTGGTTGGCTGGTGTTCCACAGGGGTTTGTGTTGGGACAGATACTTTTTACATTATATGTCAATGATTTGGATGATGAAATTGATGGCTTTGCAGATTAGCAGACGTCAATGAGTTAGACCGGCGGGAAGGATTTAAAAGAAGACAGTTTTATAGAACGGGCGACAGAATAGAGGTAGTAGACAAAGTATCAGGGCTTTGGCTCAACAGGGCTTCGGCGATAACAAGTTGAGATGAGGCAAATTACTTGTGTAGAATAGAAACAAGAAGTATATCTGTGAGGCCGGTGTTTTGTACTGCGTGGCAGATGTGGGATGTCCGGGAGACTCCCAGCATCATAGACGACCAATTCTGCGCCGTGCATCAAGCTGCAGCTCCTTAGGGACCGTGTTAGGAAACTAGAGATGCAGCTCAGTGACCTTAGCCTGGTCAGGGAAAGTGGGGAAGTGATAGAGAGGAGCTATAGGCAAGTAGTCACCAGGGCCTCAGGAGACAGATAAGTGGGTAACAGTCAGGAGAGGGAAGGGCAAGAGTCAGATACTAGAGAGTACCCCTGTGGCTGTCCCCCTTAACAATAAGTACTCCTGTTTGAGTACTGTTGGGTTGGGTGACCTACCTGGGGGAAGCAACAGTGGCTGTGCCTCTGGCACAGAGTCTGGTCCTGTGGCTCAGAAGGGTAGGGAAAGGAAGAGGATGGCAGCAGTGATAGGAGACTCTATAGTTAGGGGGTCAGAAAGGCGATTCTGTGGACGCAGGAAAGAAACACGGATGGTAGTTTGCCTCCCAGATGCCGGGGTCCAGGATGTTCCTGATTGCGTCCACGGTATCCTGAAGTGGAAGGTGAACAACAAGGCGTTGTGGTACATATTGGTGCCAACAATAAAAGTAGGAAAAGGGAGGAGATCCTGAAAACAGACTACAGGGAGTTAGGAAGGAAGTTGAGAAGCAGGACCTCAAAGGTAGTAATCTCGGGATTATTGCCCTTGTATAGAAACAGAGTGAGGTGAAGATAAATGTGTGGCTGAGGGATTGGAGCAGGGGGCAGGAATTCAGATTTCTGGATCATTGGGACCTCTTTTGGGGCAAGTGTGACCTGTGCAAAAAGAATGGGTTGTACTTGAATCCGAGGGGCACCAATATCTTGGCAGGGAGGTTTGCCAAGGCTATTGGGGAGAGTTTAAACTAGAATTGCTGGGGGGAGGGAACCAAACTGAAGAGACAGAGGTAGGGGCAGTTGGCTCACAAATAGAGAAAGCTTGTAGGCAGTGTGAGAGGGAGGATAGGCAGGTGATAGAGAAGGGATGTGCTCAGACTGATGGTTTGAGATGTATCTATTTTAATGCAAGAAGCATCATGAACAAAACTGATGAGCTTTGAGCGTGGATCAGTCCTTGGAACAATGATGTTGTGACCATTACAGAGACTTGGATGGCTCAAGAGCTGGAATGGTTACTTAGAGTGCCAGGCTTTAGATGTTTAAGAAAGGACAAGGATGGAGGCAAAACAGGTGGGTGCGTGGCACTGCTGATCTGAGATAGTGTCACAGCTGCAAAAAAGGAGGAAGTCATGGAGGGATTGTCTGCTGAATCTCTGCGGTTGGAAGTTAGAAAAAGGAAGAGGTCAATAACTCTACTGGGTGTTTTTTATAGACCACCCAATAGCAATAGGGAGCAGATAGGGAGACAGATTCTGGAAGGGTGTAATACTAACAGGGTTGTTGTGATGGGAGATTTTAATCTCCCCAGTATTGATTGGCATGGGGTGGAGTTTATTAGGTGTGTTCAGGAAGGTTTCCTGACACAACATGTAGGTAAGCCTACAAGAGGAGAGGCTGTACTTAATCTGGTGTTGGGAAATGAACCTGGTCAGGTGTCTCAGTGGGAGAGCATTTTGGAGGTAGTGATCATAATTCTATCTCCTTTACCATAGCATTGGAGAGGGATAGAGACAGACAAGTTAGGAAAGCACTTAATTGGAAGAAGGGGAAATATGAAGCTACCAAGCAGGAGCTTGGAAGCATAAACTGGGAACAGATGTTCTCAGGGAAATGTACGGCAGAAATGTGGCAAATGTTCAGGGGATATTTGCATGGAGTTCTGCATAGGTACATTCCAATGAGACAGGATGGTAGGGTACAGGAACCGTGGTGTACAAAGGCTGTTGAAAACCTAGTCAAGAAGAAAAGCTTACGAAAGGTTCAAAAAAACTAGGTAGTGATAGAGATCTAGAAAATTATAAAGCTAGCAGACAGGATTTAAGAAAACCCCAAGGAATTCTACAAGTATGTGAAAAGCAAGAGGATAAGAAATGGTAGAATAGGATCAGTCAACTGTGACAGTGGAAAAGTGTGTATGGAACTAGAGGAAATATTGGAGAGATACTTAGTGAATACTGAAGCAAAGTATTCATTATGGAAAAGGACCTTGCAGATTGTAGGGATGACTTACAGCAGATTGAAAAGTTTGAGCATATAGACATTAAGGAAGATGATGTGCTAGAGCTTTTGGAAAGCATCAAGTTTGATAAGTCACTGGGACCGGATGAGATGTACCCCAGGCTACTGTGGAAGGTGAGGAGGGAGATTGCTGATCCTCTGGCAATGATCTTTGTATCATCAATGAAGACGGGAGAGGTTCCGGAGGATTGGAGGGTTGCGGATGTTGTTCACTTATTCAAGAAAAGAAGTAGAGATAGCCCAGGAAATTATAGACCAGTGAGTCTTACTTCAGTCTTTGGTAGGTTGATGGAGAAGATCCTGAGAGGCAGGATTTATGAACATTTGGAGAGGCATGATAAGATTAGGAATAGTCAGCATGGCTTTATCTAAGGCAGGTCGTGCCTTACGAGCCTGATTGAGTTTTTTGAGGATGTGACTAAACACATTGATGAAGGTAGAGCTGCAGGTGTAATGTATATGGATTTCAGCAAGGTATTTGATAAGGTACCTCATCCAAGGCTTATTGAGAAAAGGAGGCATGGGATCTAAGGGGACTTTGTTTTGTGGATCCAGAATTGGCTTGCCTACAGAAGGCAAAGAGTGGTTGTAGACAGGTCATACTCTGCATTGAGGTCGGTGACTAGTGGTATGCTTCAGGGATCTGTTCTGGGACCCTTCTCTTTGTGATTTTTATAAATGACCTGGATGAGGAAGTGGGAGAGATGGGTTAGTAAATTTGCTGATGACTGGTTGGGGGTGTTGTGGATAGTGTGGAGGGCTGTCAGAGGTGACAGCGGGACATTGATTGCATGCAAAACTGGGCGGAGATGTGGCAGTTGGAGTTCAACACAGATAGTAGTTCATTTTGGTAGGTCAAATATGATGGCAGAATATAAATTGGGAACAGATGTTCTCAGGGAAATGTACGGCAGAAATGTGGCAAATGTTCAGGGGATATTTGCATGGTAAGACTCTTGGCAGTATGGAGGATCAGGGGGATCTTGGGGTCCGAGTCCATAGGACACTCAAAGCTGCTGCGCAGGTTGACTGTGGTTAAGAAGGCATACAGTGTATTGGGCTTCATCTACCATGGGATTGAGTTTAAGAGCTGAGAGGTAATGTTACAGCTTTATAGACCCTGGTCAGACCCCACTTTGAGTATTGTGCTCAGTTCTGGTCACCTCACTACAGGAAGGGTGTGGAAACTAGAAAAAGTGCCTGGATTGGGGAGCATGCCTTATGAAAATAGGTTGAGTGAACTTGGCCTTTTCTCCTTGGGGTGATGGAGAATGAGAGGTGACCTGATAGAGGTGTATAAGATGATGAGAGGAATTAATTGTGTGGATAGTCAGAGGCTTTTTCCCAGAGTTGAAATGGCTAACATGAGAGGGCACAGTTTTAACGTGCTTGGTTTACGTACAGAGGGGATGTCAGAGGTAAGTTTTTTACGCAGAGGGTGGTGAGTGCGTGGAATGGGCTGCGGGTGGCCGTGGTGGAGGCGGATACGATAGGGTCTTTTAAGAGATTCCTGGATAGGTACATGGAGCTTAGGAAAATAGAGGGCTATGGGTAACCCTAGGTAAATTCTAAATTAAGTACATGTTTGGCACAGCATTGTGGGCCGAAGGGTCTATATTGTGCTGTAGGTTTTCTATGTTTATTATTTGTAGGTTGAGGGACAGGTAGTTTTTGGGAAGTAGAGAAGGTCCTAGACAGGTTCGGAGGATAGGCAAAGAAATGGCAGATGGCATACAGTGTTGGGAGGTGTATTGTCATGCGCTTTGTTGATTGAAGAAATAAAAGTTGACAATTTTCTAAATGGAGAGAAAATACAAAAAACTGAGGTGCAATGGGACTTGGAGAGTTCTTGTGCAGGATTCCCAAAAGGTTAACTTGCAGGTTGAGTCTGTGCTGAGGAAGGCAAATGCGATGTTAGCATTCATTTCAAGAGGACTAGAATATGAAAGCAAGAATGTAATGTTGAGATTCTATAAAGCACTGCTGAGGCCTCACTTGGACTATTGTGAACAGTTTTGGGACCTTTATCTTAGAAAGGATGTACTGAAACTGGTGAGGGTTTAAAGGAGGATTGCAGGATTGAATGGCCTGTCATATGAAGAGTGTTTGATGTCTCTGAGCCTGCACTCACTAGAATTCAGAAGAGTGAGGGGTGACCTCATTGAAACCTATCAAATGGTGAAAGGCCTTGATATAGTGGATGTGGAGAGGATGTTTCTACAGTGGGAGAGTCTGAGACCAGAGGACGCAGCCTCAAAATAGAGGGGTGTCCTTTTAGAATGGAGGTGAGAAGGAATTTCTTTAGCCAGAGAGTGGTGGAATTCTTTGCTGTAGCAGCTGTGGAGGCCATGTCTGTATGTATATTTAAGGCAGAAGTTGATAGATTCTTGACTGAAGGGATAATGGGGAGAAAGCAGGAGTTTGGGGCTGAGAGGAAAATTATATCGACCATGATGAAATGTCATAGCAGACTCAATGGCCCAAATGACCAATTCTACTCCTACGTATACTCCTATAGTAAGACTTATGGCCTTACTAACTGCAAATGAACAAAATCTGTGTGTGTACTTAATGCAGATAATCATCTGCCTTCATATAGTTGCATCCTCCAAATCTTCTTTTTCATTGTAACATTCAAGTTGATTGTTAATACCTTCAATTTCTTCGTAGTTTCTAACTTGTTGAAGTAATGAGATAGTTTCATTTTCACTCCCAGCTGTTCCTCATATTTACAAGCTGAATGCTTGAAACTGTAGTAAGCAAAAAAAGTTCTGAATTGTCTTACTGTTTATTTCTCACCAACTATCAGTGACGACAATCGGCGCTATTTGAATTGTTCGCTTGAAGCACCATGTTGAGTCTACTGGCCGCACAAATGCATGTGATTAGCACTAGTTATAAAATGTTCAGCAGCAGTCTCCTGTCCCAATTAAGCGACATAGTGTCCCAAAAAAAGAATGGAATCGTGGCTAATTTTTCTATTAGTTTTTGTTCTTTCAGAGTTGTCTAAAATATGCAGCTGTCAATCAACTGATGGCCAAATTAAGCAGAATCCACTGTACTACCCTGAGATTAATTTTCTTGAAGGCATTCACAGTAGATCAAAGAAATACAATGAGTGAAAAGCTACACACAAGCAAAAGACAGTGTGCAAAAGACATGCTGTGCAAATACAAAAATCTAGAATAAACTGGTATTACTCCGAAGGCATCTATTAATGGTTCACCTTTCATTTGTAAAGAATTCCATGTCTTGTCTAATAATTTAAGTCTGGAATCTTCAACAAAATACTAATTTCCCTTAGTATTAATAGCTAGGTTATCCATAAAATTGTTTGTTCCTCAATTATTAAAAATATCAATGATTCAAGAATAATTAAAAATTGTCTTAAACCTGGCATGGCTTGCAGGCTGAATTTTAAACTCATGGTGGAGATGCATATACCAGACAGATTGCTGCAAATGTGATGCTATTAATTTAAGTGCTGAGAGGAAAACTGGTAACTTATACTATTCACTATTGCATTACACTTGTAACGAATACAGATGTAAATCATAGATTATCATGGATTTGTAAACTAAAGCATAATGCTCTCAGTTCCTAAATAAAACAAAGAGTTCTGAATCATGAATGTGTCTTGCTTCATGGTATGCATTTCATATTTTCAGGTTTAGGTTGTTGTAAACAATGGAGCATTGAACTATCTTGCCTCAAATGTGCAGTAAGATTTGAAAAACAAGGAAGGATAAATTCTATAGGATTTCATATTTAACTGACTTGGCTGGAAGGCACCTTAAATTAATTTACTCATGAATAATTTTTGTAAGGATGCTTTACATAGAATGGTTGACATTTACAGAACTGCAGGTTGAATTTGCAACAGAAGATAGAAATTAACAGAAGAACATCATGATTTTGAGTACAGAGAATCTATAACTTGCTATCTTTTGTAATTTTGTAATTTTAAATACTTAAGAATTGTGGTGAGCAGACTAAGGAGTGTTTGACCTGCTACTTATGTAACTTCATATTTTTCTGATTCTTATTTTCTTACATTAAAATTATCAGCTTATTTCACACTACTGTCAATTTAGCATATTTTCTTGTGTTCTGCCAAAATAGTGTAATTTATTTACCTTTGTTGGCAGCAATAAATAAAAGGTTTTCTTTCATGCTTTTGAATCCAGAGGTTTTTTCATTGCTTGTCCTTTTCACACTTTTCAATACTGGAGTGTGTTTTTTCATTAAGTACTTCCTGTACTTCTCTCTGCAAGCCATTTTGCATACCTGTGCATTTGACACATGCAATTTCAGCAGATGTGCTCTTGGTTTGCAAATATAGGCCATAGCACAATAGTACAATCTGCTCTAAGTCGAAGAGATTGTGATTACATGATCCTTATTGGCTTTTTATTTTAGGACTAAGGGAAGAGCAATATTTGAAATGCGTTAGCTGAAGACCTCTTTGGGCTTATTTCATAGATCTTTTCAAATGTTGGAAGCTTTCCAGCAGACATTTGTAATTCTATCTGTCGCAAAATGATTTCCCTGTGGGACCTGGCTATGCTCAAATTTCTATATATTTCCTCCTTTTGTCTTGCTGCATCTTTATATTCTGTATTCACTCCATGTAGATTTTGGCTGCATAGCAAACCTGTTGCATTAATTCAAGCTCATCTTCATTGTAGCCATTTCTCCAAGTTACCAGGTAGTGCATTTCCAAAAACGGTGTTTTCTACCATCCTAGGCTTGAACCACACCACAAGCTACCTGGTATGTAGGCTCCAATGGACTGGATTGAAAGGTTGCAGAGGGTTGTCAACTTGGCTAGCTCCATCACAGGCACAAGCATCCCCACCTTTGAGGACATCTTTCAAAGGTGGATGCCTCAGGAAAGTGGCATCCATCATTAAGGACCCTCACCATTCTGGGCATGCTCTCTTACTACCACCAGAGAAGAGGTACAGGAGCCTGAAAACATGCACTTGTGGCGACCCACTTTCTGCGCAGGCGAACCGGCTCACAAATAGCCAGCGCACGGGGGGAGACTTTGGTAATGCACCTCTGATGTCATTTCCGCCCGGAGAGGGTGGGCGCTGGGGTTTAAATGCCAGCGCCACTAAGTTTGAATAAACTAGTCTCGAAACGACTTACCGACTGCGTGTCGTTATTTCAGCGCTGTGTGTAGCACATCGCTACACACTTGACTTTCTGGGAACAGCTTTTCCTCTCCACCATCAAATTTCTGAATGGCGGATGAACCCAAGAAAACTTTGTTCGTTCTTCCTCTTTTTTGCACCATTTATTTGTAATATATAATAATTTTATGTTTGCATTGTCCTGTTGATGCAAAATAACAGATTTCATGACATATGTTAATGACAATAAATCTGATTCTGTCGCCAGACCTGTTATCATTTCACCTGCACTCTGGTGTTTAGGCCTTGATTAGTCAAATTCCATCTCCAACGTATTGGCATCGTTCATCCACATCTGACTCTGTCCTTTAAACTTTTTTCCTCCCATTCACTAGTTTATTCTGATTGTGCCTGAATTATTTTCTCATGCTGATGTTTCTAATTGATTTGGTCTATTCTAGTGGCATGTAGGTTATTTGCCCAGCTCAGTCCAGTCCAACCCTCCCCACCATTGAGCACATCTACAAGAAAGCAGCATTCTTTATCAAGCACCATCCAGACTACGCTCTCTTCCTCTGCTACCATTGGGAAGGAGACACAAGAGCTTTGCGTCCCACGCCACCAGGTTTGGGAACAATTATTACTCTTCAACCATCAGACTCCTGAGCCAGTGTGGATCACTTCAACACTGAACTAATCCACAACCTATAGACTCACTTTCAAGGACTCTACATCTCATATTCTCAGTGTTGTTTATTTACATTTTAAAATATTTTCACAGGTTGCCTTTTGCATATTTGGTTTGTCAGTCTTTGTAGGTTTTCATTGTTTCTTTGTCTACTATGAATGCCTACAAGAAAAATGAATCTCAAGTTAGTATATGGTGGCATATACAATACATACTTTGATAAAGCACAAATAACACTGCAATCTTATAACTCTTGCTTACTACAAGATTATTATAGAGCATAAACTTGACTGGTTTCTTCCCTCTATATTAGCTGTCTCAGATACTGGTACTGTTGAACTTCATCCATAATAAAACGAGGCCATCCATTTGTTTGTCTCTTAGGCAAGGTTACTCCCCATGCTCACTTTTGGTCTTTCCCTGGTAGTTCTTCAGGGCGTTGTTTTTCATCTTAGAGCCGCCTCTTTTTTTATGCCCCTTAAGTTGCTCCTACCAAATACAAATACTTTATTGTCACCAAACAATTGGTACTAGAGCGTACAATCATCACAGTGATATTTGTTTCTGCACTTTGCGCTCCCTGAAGTACAAAGAAGATGGTGGGCAGAGGGATCCTAAAGCCCCTCCGCTTCAATCTGACCAGCAGCTCAGCTCTTATCCTACGCTTCCTCGGTAATTTGTGTATCTTTCCAGATTTCCATCAATGCAGTGTGTTGTTGGCAGCTCTTTGAGGTTGGTGGACGCATCCCGCTGGGGATCGATCGGCGGGTCACGTTGTCCGGTGCTCCAGGTCGGGCTGAGTGCCACTTCCAACTGTCGGGGGCCCGGGCTGTCGATCGGGTTGGGCCCCGAAGCTGACACTTAATCCTGGAGGGCCGGGCTGCTAGCTGAAACAAGTCCGTGAACTGTGTCACGGTTGCGGAGGCCTCCAGTCCAGCAGTTGTGGATAGCCACCAACGAGGCTCTACGGTGGTTGCTCCAGGGAAGCATCTGGGGTATCTTGAGGTACCACTCCATGCTTGGTGGAATTCATTAAATTGGTTTGTATGTCCCACCTCAATTTCACAAACCTCTTAGTGACATACTTTCCAATTTTAATCCCTTTTCATATCAAGACTTTTTGTAAGAGATATTTCATTCACAAATTGAATATAAATTTCAAGCAAAACAATTTGGAAAGAATTGGTAAGCTTTGTTAAACAGAACAAAATATTGGCATTGAACAAAATAATCACACTAAAAGATGATAAGTACTTAAGATAGATCGGTTCCATATTGGAGTTTCAAGTATAGGTGGGAAATTTGCAAATTTGTTTTTTAAGTTTGGGATGTCATGTAATTCACACAATGGTAAGTGTGAGGATACTCAGACAGATTAGCTACCTTAACTTAGATTAGTTTAAGTTATTAGCATTCATAATTCATTGGCATACTTTTGGTGATCTAAGATCTAGTGTGGATTTGTAAAACAAATACAGCATACAGGATCTTATCTTTGAATATTATTTATGTGGTGTTCCAAAAGGCACATGAAGTCTGTTTATAAGAGACTATTAGCTAATACTGAAATGTGAATCTAAATCCAAATTAATGATTTGCTTCCACAACAGAATTGGATAGGCATTCAAATTAGACATAATATCCTCTATAGATTTATGTCAAGTCAGAATTAGTTATTCTTTAGGAATGAGTTGAGTGATAGGATGGAGTAATTATAAAATAATTTTTCAAGGTGAAATGTTGAAACATTCTAAGCTTCATAGTTTGGTATATTAAATGATGGGTACTGACCTAATGAGGAACTGCATTTGTAAGCATTATTTTTTCAATATTGGTTGCAAGTTTAGTATTGATATGCACGTTTATTTTATTATAAACCCAAAGCTCTCTTCAGCCTATTCTGCTCAATCAATAGAAACAGCTAAAGTTGACATTACTATAAGTTAGTTTCATTCAAAGTTTCATGCGTTATTATGAAATGGATATGCATTTTATTAATGATGAGAAAATCTGCAGATGCTGGGAATCCATCATTTTGTGCGTGTTGCATGCATTTTAGTGATGTGCTCAACAATGGTTATTGTTAATCTAATCATTCTTTTTCTGATAACTTGTACATTGTAATTTGTGCATGAATAATTCCAAAATATAGTGCTTCAGTATTTTTCCCTATGTACATTTCCCTAATTTAGCACTGTGCAACGTTTTAAACGATATTGCCCTCTGTTATGTTGACTTTGAGGTAAGCTGCTCCCTTGGCCTGAAGATCTCAAAAATCTCTGGAATTTACAGTATGTCCATCTGTAGGTGGTATTTCCACAGAAAATGTGAACTTTAGCTTTATCAATGGATTAAGAGATTTGAATTCACTCTTGCAAATGTTAGGTCATCTACACTCAAGTTTCAAGTTGTTGGAATTAAGTCTTGATGAGACTAATACAGAACAGTGGAATTAAATTTAGATTATTTGAGTAAGGATTAGGCACAGACCTGGCAAATCAGTGCCTCAAGGATGCCTTATTAATTCGTTTTACTTATTTGTTATGAAAGTCTAAACTTGTATAGAGGAAGGCATGCAACACACACAAAATACTGGTGGAACGCAGCAGGCCAGGCAACATCTATAGGAAATAGCACTGTCGACGTTTCGGGCGGAGACCCTTCATCAGGATGAAGAGTCTCAGCCCGAAACATCGACAATGTTTCTGATTGCTGTTTCTCATATAAACCGTGACACTTATTTTGAGCATGAAATGTAACGTTTTTTTTAAACAGATTCCAGTTAATTGGGCCATCGGTTTATTGGAGTAGCTGCTTAAAAACTAAATTGAGAAAATAGTGGGGATTTTCTTTGTTTATTGAAGAGTATCCCAGCTATGATACTTACCGTAGATTCCGGACTACAGAGCGCACCTGATTAAAAGCCGCTGGCTCTAATTTTAGAAAGAAAATCAATTTTTTACTTGTACAGGCCGCACCGGATTTTCGGCCGCAGGTGTCCCACGTTGTAATATGAGATATTTACACAGAAAGATATTACACGTGAGGATTTTTTAACTTTTAATTAAATCCATATGGTAACATAAACAAATACATATTGCAAATGCTTTTTTTCGAACCGTGCCTGTAACGCGGCTACTTTTAAATATACGTTGCGTATACTTTTTTACTGAACAACATTCCAATATCTCCTAACGACTGGTAAAAAAATATATATACTGCAGCCTACCAGGAAAAGTTATTGATCGCCTTTAACTTAAAAGCAGCGTTTTGGCTCCGCCGCTCGCCCCCGCCGTCCCGTTTATCGCAAACCGGCATTTCCCACAAGACGCGGCGAAACCGGGTGTGACGTCATAGCATCCCGCGATGTAGTACAGAAAACAAATATAGTTAAAACTCTTCTAACTTTAACTAGAAAATGAATTACTAAGCGAAAATATTATAAACTAAATAACTGCCATAAAGGCAGCACAATGCTTTTCTTCGAGTGTTTTCCATGTTGATGAGGGTGAGTACAAATGACTGATTTACAATAATTTAATTGTGAAAGTGCGCTTGATTTATCGTACAATTTCATTGGACCTCTGTGAACTACTCATCAATTTTATTGGTCTACTGTTACGAGGCAAAATGTTTTTGGCGGCATTAAAAAAAAATGCATTAGCCACTCCGTATTAAAGGCCGCAGAGTTCAAAGCTGTTCAAAATGTGGGAAAAAAGTAGCGGCTTAAAATCCGGAATCTACGGTAATTGGGGCAGGAGACTGTCGTTGAATAGTTTCTACCTAGCGTCAGTGGCCATTAGACACTACACCATGATTAGTGATCAGTTTTTAAATGGTGTAAGTTGTGTGTGTTTGTGTTCAAAAAGCTGTTATTTTTGTCACTGATAGTTGGTGAGAAATAATCAAACAATTCAGAATTGTTTTGCTCACTGCGGTTTCAAGCATTCAGTCTTTGAGATACTAGAAACAACTGGGAGTAAAAATGAAACAATTTTACTACTTCAAGTTAGGAATTACAATGAATGTTACCTTGAATGTTGCAATGAAGATTTTGAGATGCAGTTGTCTGCATTATATGAAGCCAACCATTATCTGTACTAGGTGTCTGTTGAGTTTGTTCATTTACAGTTTATCATGAGAGCATGGCAGATGAATTCCTCTGAAAACAATTAACAACTAATACAGTTTTATAGTATGCAGAGGTATATGTGGTATTCTAACTTTTTTTCTGTATTTCATTTAAGTACTCAGCTAAACAGTAGTTTGGCTTGTTTTATCTACCTTTTAACTATTTCCATAAAACTTCAGCTAATTGGGGGAGCCACTCAATTCAACCAAAATGTACATGAATGTCAGTTTGTATTGGTGTGAATACATCTGGAGTACCATGTATGTATTTCAAATTTAAGGAAAGATGATGATGCTGTGGAAACAGTTCAGAGAAGGTTTACTGAACTACCATCTGGAATGGGTAGGTGGTCTCATGAAGGAAGGCTGGTCAGGCGAAGCAAGTAAACTGGCAGAGTTTAAAAGTTGAGTCTTGATTGAAACATAAGATAATGAGAGGCTTTGACAAGGTGAATGTGGAAAGAATATTCTTGTAGAATAGGGATGTTAGCCATTTACAGCTGATGAGAATTGTTTTTTAAAAAGAAGTGAAAATGGAACCTTTGACCATCCCCATTGTAAAATACCTATGTATTTGATGAGCAAGGGTATGAAAGACTACTATGAGTACAAGAACAGTTTCATATGAAAATTGTAGATTAATTCACTCCTGCATAAAAGCTTAGTGGAGCTAAAGTGAAACATTACAGGGAGAAAAATGTTTCATTTGTTTCATTTGCCTTGCTTGTTACTAGAATTGCATTGATACAAAGTCTCTTGTAACCCCATGATTTAAGATGCCACCATGAAGAACATAGATGGTGAATGGTGTTCAGCTCAATTAATGGAGAATGCTCCACAGTTTCTCTAGTTCAATGAGATTTTTAAAAGTATGGTGCTGCTTAATGCAAATCTCATGGGGTTGAAGATCATGTTCCTTGTGCCTCCAATTAGATGAATGGAATGCACAATCCAATTCATGAAGCAACTCTGGCCATTCATAGTGGGATTTTCCTTTAGTGTGATCCTCAGCATTTTGCTGAAATTCCGTTATGTTTTCTGCCACTATCTGTGCATTAGATCAGATATTCTGAATAGTACTAACTTAGTACTTTATAAATGCATTTTAGCAACAGAAGTAAGGGAAGCTTTTTTTTCTGCTTTTCTACAAATGCCTCCAGAAATTACTTATAATAAAACTGGGAAGTATCACTTGAGAAATAACATGATTGAGATTAATGTATTTGAACCAATGAATTTGGTTTGGCTATATTCTGGCCAGGTTAATATTTTACTTTTATAGCTGAACATATTCATCCATATTTTACATTAAACTGTATTGAAAATTAAGCAGTGAGCAATGCTTTTATTTAAAATGACTTACCAACGTCCCAGAGGTATGGACATTAATAGGGGTTAGAAAAGGCCTTTGATTTTCCATATTGAACTGAATTTTAAGATTTAAATTACAAGAACATCTGATTTAGTAATTATTTGAAATCATTAAATTCAAAAGTAATACAATTATGGATCTTAATTTGCAGAATTTGCGTACAATTAAAACATTCAAAAGGAATGAACTTGACCATTGGTATACAGTTGTGAATAGTTTTTTCTAGAAATTAGATTCCCCCTATAAATCATCTTGCCCCAAAACCTAATTGAAAAGAAAATTGAGATATTCTTGCTTAATAAATTGTATACTTAAAGTATTAAAATATTTGTTCCTTCAGAGGCTGCTGCCATCTTTTACTCACTCCCCACTGGGAAGTAGTTTAGTGCTATTGAATTTACATTTCTTTGTAAATATCCATCGAGTTGAAGGAAAACTCCATGGCTAGGGAAGAGAATGGAGGGTGAAGAAAGCTTGATAGCATCTTGCGCTGTGAATAGTAATGTGCCCAATAAGTAAGCACTGATCTTTTATAGATTATTGATCATTGACTATAGCCCTGCCTTCATTAATTTAATTCTAAGGTCATGTCCTCAGCTCCCAACTCTGCTCCCTATATACTCATGACTATTGTGGCCAGTTTCTGCTCTTAACTCCATCTACAAGCCTGGGGATGATGCCACTGGAATGGGCTGTATCTCAAATAACAATAAGTGAGAATGAAGAAACAAGATAGAGGCTCATGACATGCCATGACATTACCCTTTCACTCAATGTCAGCAGAATAAAAAAGCCTGTTCTTGACTTCAGGAAGCAGGGTGATGTGCATGCTCTTGTTTACATCGGTGATGCTGAGGTAGAGAATATTGAGAGCTTCATGTTCCTAGGAGTAAACATAACCCAACCTGACCTGACCTAACCATGCTGATACTACAACCAAGAAAGCTCTCCAGCTCTACTTTGTCAGGAGGTTTGAGAAATTTCGCATGACTCCTGAACCTCAGCAGTTTCTTTTTTAAATCAATATGCCACAGAAAGCATCCTACCTTGATCTATCATGGTATGACAACTGCTCTGTGCATGACAAGAAGAAACTAGAGTGTGGACGTCACAGAAGTCAGCCTCCCCTCCATGTCTATAACTATAACTTCTTGCTGCCTTGATAAAGTAGCCAACATCATGAGACACCAGCCACCCTGGACATTCTGTTTTCTGTCTCTTATCATTGGGTGGTAGATGCAAAAAGCTGAAAGCAGCCTAACAGGCCCAAGGACATTTTTATCCTGCTGTTATACAAATATACAATTGGATGGACTTGTCCTTGCTGTCTGCCCGGGCTGCACTTTATCTGTAACACTCTATTCTGCATTTGGTTACTGCTATACTTTACATTGTTTTACTTCAGTGACTTGTTATACATTGATCTGTGTTAACAGTATGCAAGACAAGTTTTTTCACTATTTTGGTATATGTGGCAATAATCACTTTTCCAAGTGGATAACTTGCATGTAAATAGGTACTAATGACTCTGGTTATGAGGTATTTAACTGTAATTTCCCTGTTGCTTTACAGGCCTGACCTCTGTTTTCAATTTTCAAGCTTCCATTGCAACCAAATTCTTTTCACTATTGTTTTTCTAAATGCCACATGTTATTAGTTTGTGTGGGTATTGTTGCTTAGCAGGTAACAGGTTGAGATTTCAGACTGTAAACTAAACTGATTGTTTCACTTGCAGGTTTGCTTTCTGCTTGACGTCTATATTTGACCTCAGATATTAAGAATTGACTGCCCAGCTGACCATGGTGAGTATTTTTCTATTTGTTCTTTCAAGTCCAGTGGCAAAACAGGTTGTGATTTGGCTTGTGACACCACAATATTCCAATCAATATTCAACTTCTCTGGTGATGCCTATATTTTATGTCGTGCTTCAGGTCACTAACTTGAAAAGTACAGTCCGCCAGATTTCGGACAATGGCTTGATATCTTAAATTTGATGTTCATCTTTTTATAAATGTGTGAAATTAACACTTTGTTGTCTAACTTAGTGCAGCACTATCTAGATGGTATGCAGCCTTTTGCTCAGTTGAATAACAAGCCACACCCATGGAACCAGACAATGATATTGCACTGGATATTTTGATAACAAATGTGGTCTGTGTCTTTAAAACAAGATGCCATTTAAATCTGCGAAAGATTGCACTGGAAGGAACAAATGTGATCTACAAAAGAGATGTTGGGGTAAGATCTAGTTTTTGTCTACCCTTCATTGTATTACAAGAAACCATCTGATATTCTTTATACTGCAATAAGCAACAATAAGTGATAGTCGTGTTTAAATTTTGTTTTCAGAAGTTAGTAAATTTCAAGGTTATTTACTGATCAGTTCAATAAGGGTAATATTTGTTATTGCTTAATAAGCTCTGTAATTTTATGATTAATCTTATTAATATTTGTGGATGTAGGCAACTGAAAAACTTGATGTTTTTAATTTTCAATTTTTTTGAAGTTTTCAAGATGCTTTGTGAGTATATCTAATAATTGATTTGAATAATGAATTTTAAGTGTAGCCTTTTGGAATTTTAAGCTCCACTCATCCAGTACCCTCAGCACTGGTGCCAGGTTCCAGGTTTGTGATGCAATTGGATATCCTGTTGGTATCCTCATACAGTTTTTTAGACATTTGGTTGCTTTTAGATGTTACGAACTAGTACAATAAATTTTCCACTGAACCCAGTGAGTTTAAAGGAAGCTCACATAATGGATCCCAATATGTTTTAAAGGCAAGCATAAATCTGAGTTCCATTAAGCCAAATGACCACTTGATGGGATTTCCTAACAATCGGACAGCAGAAAATTGAAAATCTGTGGTAATTTCACTTGTTGCCTTTCAGCCTTTTATTAAAAGACAATGAACAGAATTTTAACTTGTTTTTTTTTAGTGTTTCATTTGGTTTTGAGCTGATCATTTTCCTTACTGGATACCTTTGTAATTTGTATACCCTTTTTTGTAATTTGAATGAAAATTTAAATCATTATATCTTTGGTATTTATAGCTGCTATTACATTTTGTGCTTTATTTTGATGAATTAAGTGGAAATGATTACGTGTATTAAGCCTCCCATCTGAATTACTCATGCTTCTGGATTGCTGTAAGATAAAGACCCTGCATCACTAATCATGTGTTTGCATATAATTAAAATCATGCAATGAACTGACATGGTAGGAGTTCATTTGGTCCATTGTGTCTTTCTTTGCTGGTTCTTCTGCAGAGGAATCTAATTGCAATTTTCTGTTGTTCTACTGAGCTCTTCATATTGTTTTCTTTCAAATATTTATACAGTTTTCTTGACTTTTCCTTCTAATTCATCTTCTGCCTCCTTGCCCAATGTGCACTTCAGAAAACAGTAGCTCACAGTACATGGAAAAACAATCCCTCTTGTTCCAGTTCTTCAGACATTCATCTTAGATCTTTGTCCTCTTGTTACTGACTTGTCCAAAACAGGAAACAGTTCCGCCTTATTTATTCACTTATAACTGTTTGATTTTGGACACCTCTGTTAAAGCTTTTTTTTTCTGGTGATCAAGCCATGTGTTTCAGTTGTCTCCACATAACTGAATTCCCTCATCCCAGCTATCTCATAATTGTGGTTCCACATACAATGGACCAGTATCCTAAAACAATATTGTCAAAGGTTAAATAGGATTTTTTTTTTCAAGCTATCATTACTATAACATGAATTAGTAAGTGTATGCTCTATCGTTTGGTATGCTAACTGAATTATTGCAATTAATAAGTAAGCATGCATACCATAACCATAATTCATCATAACAAATTGTGTACCAAGCATTTTTAATTACTTCAATGACTTCTGCTAAAATAACTAGAATTCAACAAATTTAGGATAACATCAACTTAGAATATTAAAACAGATGTATAACTTTAAAAAGGTAGCTGCATCAGGGTAAGTATTTCAAGTACATTTCAGTTAACATTAAAGAAAAGGTGCTTTTGTCTTTCAAGGCAAAAGTGAAATTTTCTGAAGCGATGTAATAGGAAATGATTACTGACTAAGCCTCCTTGTTCTGAATATAGGTGTCTTGCATTCACTATGCTAAGAAAATCAATTTCTGCAGTGTTTAATTAAAGACTGATTTCATTTATTCTTTTTTAAGATCACGCCACCAACTGGAATGGGCTGAATTTATTGCCTATCCCTGAATGAGGTGATGGTGGTGTGTTTCAGAATTAACACAGTTTGTGATTTGAGGGATGCTGTTGGCCTAGCCTTAGCAAGGAGCTGCAATGAATTTTGAAGATGGTTCGCACTGCAGCCTTTGTGTGTGGTGTTGGACAGAATGAATATTTACAATAGTTGATGGAGGTGCATCAATATTTACAAGTGACCTACTCTGTAAAGAGTTTTGAGAGTTGGAGCTGCACTCATCCAGAGATGTGGAGAATATACCATCGTCCTCCAGTCTTGTGCCTTGCAGACAGAAAGGCTTGGTGCTGTATAGAGTTTTGTCACTCGTCATAAGATATCTAATCTCGTACATGATCTTATTGTCATACTATTTATTTGGCTAGTCCAGTTTCTGGCCTTTGAAAAATCCATCATTTTGATGCCTGGAAATTCAACAGTGATAATGGCATTAAAAGACCTCTTACGACTAGTCGTGGCTTAGCATTACAGTGGTGCAGGTATTTTTTTTTTGCTCATCTTAGCTTGCCTAACAGACAGACAGACACACACACACACTTTTCAGACTTTTCATAGCTTCCATTGGGAGTAGGTTCAATCAGTCATGAACCAATCAGCAAAACCCTATTCATTCCAGATCAGCCACACCATGATCATTTGCATTATGAATTGACTTAGTTTCTTTTTGTTTTAGTTGTGTTCTTTCACTTTTATCATAAGACCATAAGAAATTGGAGCAGCAGTAGGCCATCTGGACTGTCAAGCCTGCTATACTATTCAATACAATCATGGCTGATCTGGCCAGGGACTCGGCTCCAGCTATCAGATTTTTCCTCGTAACCCTTAATTCCCTTGCAATGCAAAAATCTATCCCACTGTGTTTTAAATATATTTAATATATTTAAATTTGACAAAGCCATGCTGACTGTTCCTAATGATGCCTCTCCAAATATTCATAAATCGTGCCTCTCAGGATCTTCTCCATCAACTTACCAACCACTGAAGTAAGACTCACTGGTCTGTAATTTCCTGGGCTATCTCTACTTCCTTTTTTGAATAAGGGAACAACATTGGCAATCCTTCGGAGCCTCTCTCATTTCCATTGATAATGCCAAGATCATTGCCAGAGGATCAGCAATCTCTTCCCTCACCTCCCACAGTAGTCTGGGTTATATCTCGTCTGGTCCTGGTGACTTAGCCAACTTGATGCTTTCCAAAAGCTCCAGCACATCTTTTTCTTAATATCTATATGTTCAAGCTTTTCAGTCTGCTGTAAGTCATCCCTACAATTGCCAAGGTCCTTTTCCGTAGTGAATACTGAAGTGAAGTACTCCTTACTTTATCATACACACTTTTCCACTGTCACAGTTGACTGGTGCTACTCTCTCACGTCTTATCCTCTTGCTTTTCACATACTTGTAGAATGCCTTGGGGTTTTCCAGAATCCTGCTCACCAAGGCCTTCTCATGGCCCCTTCTGGCTCTCCTAATTTCATTCTTAAGCTCCTTCCTGCTAGTCTTAAAATCTTTTAGATTTCTATCATTACCTAGTTTTTTTTTTGAACCTTTCATAAGCTTTTCTTCTTGACTAGATTTTCAACAGCCTTTGTACACCACAGTTCCTCTACCCTGGCATCCTGTCTCATTGGAACATACCAATGCAGAACTCCATGCAAATATCCCCTGAGAATTTGCCACATTCCTGCCATACATTTTCCTGAGAGCATCTGTTCCCAATTTACGCTTCCAAATTCCTGCTTGATAGCTTCATATTTCTCCTTACTCCAATTAAACGCTTTCCTAACTTGTCTGTTCCTACCCCTCTCCAGTGCTATGGTAAATCAGATAGAATTGTGATCACTATCTCCAAAATGCACTCTCACTGAGAGACCTGACACCTGACCATGTTTATTTCCCAATACCATATCAAGTACAGTGTCTCCTCTTGTAGGCTTATACTGTGTCAGGAAACCTTCCTGAATACACCTAACAAACTGCACTCCATCTAAACCCCTCACTCTAGGGAGATACCAATCGATATTTGGGAAATTAAAATCTCACATGCCCCCACTTCTTTTGCCTCCCTCCCTGACCTTTCAGAAACATCTAAAAACTGGCATTCTAGGTAGTCATTCCTGCCCCTGAGCCATCCAAGTCTCTGTAATGGCCACAACATCATAGTTCCAAGTACTGATCCACGGTCTAAGCTCATCCACTTTGTTCATAATGCTTCTTGCACTAAAATAGACACAGTTCATACCATCAGTCTGAGCGCATCCTTCTCTATCACCTGCCCATCCTCCCTATCACACTATCTACAAGTTTTCTCTATTTGTGAGCTAACTGCCCCTTCCTCCTTCTCTTCAGTTTGGTTCCAACACTTCCACCCCCCCCCCCCCCCTTCCCCAATTGCTGTAGCTAACCTCCCTGTCAGGACATTCCCCCCCCCCCCCCCCAGAGATTCAAGTGCAACCCATCCTTTCTGTACAGGTCACACCTGCCCCAAAAGAGGTCCCAATGATCCAGAAATTTGATCCCTGCCCCCTCCTCCAATCTCTCAGACACGCATTTATCCTCCATCTCACTCTATTGCTATACTCACTGTTGCATGGCACAAGCAGTAATCCCGAGATTACTACCTTCGAGGTCTTGCTTCTCAGCTTCTTTCCTAGCTCGCTGTAGTCTGTTTTCAGGATCTCCTCCCTTTTCCTACCTATGTCGTTGGTACCAATATGTACCACGACCTCTGGCTGTTCACCTTCCCACTTCAGGATATCGTGGACGCAATCAGCAACATCCCGGACCCTGGCACCTGGGAGGCAAACTACCATGCATGTTTCTTTCTTGCATTCGCAGAATCACCTGTCTGACCCCCTAACTATACAGTCCCCTATCATTGTTGCCATCCTCTTCTTTTTCCTACCCTTCTGAGCTACAGAGCCAGACTCTGTGCCAGAGGCACGGCCACTGTTGCTTCCCCAGGTGTGTTGTCCCTGCCCAACTGTACTCAAACAGGATTTCTTACTGTTAAGGGGGACAGCCACAGGGGTACTCTCTAGTATCTGACTCTTGCCCTTCCTTCTCCTGACTGTTACCCACTTATCTGTCTCTCGAGGCCCTGGTGACTACTTGCCTATAGCTCCTCACTTGCCCTGACCAGGTGAAGGTCATCGAGCTGTATCTCCAGTTCCCTAACGTGGTCCCTAAGGAGCTGCAGATTGACGCACTTGGCACAGATCTGGTTGTTCGTGATGCTGGGAGTCTCCCGGACATCGCACATCTGTCACCCAGTAGAAAACACTGGCCTCACAGATATACTTCCTGTTTCTATTCTACACAAGTAATTTGCCTCGTCTCGACCTGTTATTGCCAAAGCCCCCCTACTCTGTCTACCTCTACTCTGATGCCTGCTCCTCTGTCTATTATTGTGACTTAGATCTTTATCTAAGTATCAATAATAGATAGACCTAATCTGCCTAAACTAATAACACACAAACAATTGTACTTGTCAATACTGAGTACACCATTTAAACAAGCCAGAGACTTGGATGTTCGAGGGGCAGGCTTTCGATGTTTTTGAAAGGACAGAGGGAGGCAAAAGAAGTGGTGGCATGGCACTATTGATCAGATAGTGTCACAACAGCAGAAAAGGAGGAAGACATGGAGGGATGGTCTACGGAGTCTCTGTGGGTGGAAGTTAGGAACAGGAAGGGGTCAATAACTGAGTGTATTTTGTAGACCAACCAAGAGGAACAGGGACATCATGGAGTAGGTAGGGTAGATCTGGTATTGGGAAATGAACCTGGTCAGGTGTCGTATCTCTCAATGGGAGAGCATTGTGGAGATAGTGATCACAATTCTATCTATCTATCTCCTTTACCATAGCATTGGAGAGCGATAGGAACAGACAAGTTAGGAAAGAGTTTAATTGGAGTAAGGGGAATTATGAGGCTATCAGGCCGGAACTTGGATGCATAAATTGGGAACAGATGTTCTCAGGGAAATGTACGGCAGAAATGTGGCAAATGTTGAGGGGATATTTGTGTGGAGTTCTGTATAGGTACGTTCCCATGAGACAGGTAGTGGATAGGAACCGTGGTGTACAAAGGCTGTTGTAAATCTAGTCAAGAAGAAAAGAAGAGCTTACAAAAGGTTCAAATAACTAGTTAATGATACAGATCTGGATGATTATAAGGCTAGCAGGAAGGAGCTTAAGAATGAAATTAGGAGAGCCAGAAGAGGCCATGAGAAGGCAGGTTGTGCCTTATGAGCCTGATTGAATTTTTTGAGGATGTGACTAAACACATTGATGAAGGTAGAGCAGTAGATGTAGTGTATATGGATTTCAATGAGGCATTTGACAAGGTACCCCATGCGAAGCTTATTGAGAAAGTAAGGAGGCATGGGCTCCAAGGGGACATTGGATCCAGAACTGGCTTGCTCACAGAAGGCAAAGAGTGGTTTTAGATGGGTCATATTTTGAATGGAAATCGGTGACCATTGGTGTGCCTCATGGATCTGTTCTGGGACCCCTGCTCTTTGTGATTTTTATAAATGACCTGGATGAGTAAGTGAAGCGATGGGTTAGTAAATTTGCTGATGACACAAAGGTTGGGGGTGTTGTGGATAGTGTGGAGGGCTGTCAGAGTTTACAGTGGGATATTGATAGGATGCAAAACTGGACTAAGATGTGGCAGATGGAGTTCAACCCCGGTAAGTGTGAGGTGGTTCATTTTGGTAGGTCATATATGATGGCAGAATATAATATTAATAGTAAGATTCTTGGCAGTGTGGAGGATCAGAGGGATCTTGGGGTCCGAGTCCATAGGACTCTCAAAGCTGCTGCGCAGGTTGACTGTGTGGTTAAGAAGGCATATAGTGCATTGGACTTCATCAGTCGTGGGATTGAGTTTAATAGACAAGAGTAATGTTGCAGCTATATAGGACCCTGGTCAGACCCCACTAGGAGTTCTGTGCTCGGTTCTGCTCACCTCACTACAGGAATGATGTGGAAACCACAGAAAGGGTGCAGAGGAGATTTACAACGATGTTGCCTGAATTGGGGAGCATGTCTTATAAGAATAGGTTGAGTGAACTCGGCCTTTCTCCTTGGAGTGTCAGATGATGAGAGGTGACCTGATAGAGGTGTATAAGATGATGAGAGGTATCGATCGTGTGGATAATCAGAGGCTTTTTCCCAGGGCTGAAGTGGTTAGCACAAGAGGGCATAGTTTTAAGATGTTTGGAAGTAGGTACAGAGGAGATGTTGGGGGTAAGTTTTTTTTTATGCAGAGTGTGGTGAGTGTGTGGAATGGGCTGCTGTTGATGGCAGTGGAGGTGGATAGAATAGGGTCTTTTAAGAGTCTCCTGGACCAGTACATGGAGCTCAGAAAAATAGAGGGTTATGGGTAACCCTAGGTAGTTTCTATGTAAGGACATATTTGGCACAGCTTTGTGAGCCAAAGGGCCTCTATTGTGCTGTAGGTTTTCTGTGTTTCTAAGTTCAAAAAATGTATGTGAACCTCTGGGGTAATGCCTTCTACAAAAGCTTTTTGGAGTCAGGTGCTCCAATCAGTGAGATGAGATTGGAGGTGTGAGTTGTAGAGGTGCTTGCCTGTATCCAGAGATACCGGCCACGTGACAGATGCACTGCCACCTGGCTGGTCGGAGGACACACCACATGCCAATCAACATTTGGTCCCTCCCAACTAATCAATGCACACCTAAATTATTGGTCACCTTAATTGGATTATCTCGCCCAGCCCCATGCTATAAAAGTTGAGACTTGGCCCTGGCTCGCTCTCTCTTACAGACCACCTCATTGAAGGTAAGTGCATTGATTTATGTTTGGGAAGGTCTATCGTTTATCCTGGTAAGGGAGCCGCAGCTATCCAAGGTCAAGGGGTATAGCTGTCGTAGTGCTTTTCCCTTGTTGTTTGTTTGTGTAACCGTACCCTGTCCCCACAGCGCTTCCTGTGTATTGTAGTTGCTTGTGTTGACCCGACTTCCCCTTGTAAATAAATTCCTTATTATTAAAACTGTGTGTGTCCAGGCCTCTACTATTGAGACTCAAAGAACCAGTTATTTTCCATCACAACATTGCCCTATTAAAGAGAAACAGTTTACTGACAGAGCCTGCTGTTCTCAAGAAAGATATGTTATGTGCACCATTGCTTGATCAAAACAACTTTCAGAGGACATGAGAAGAAGGATTGTAGAGGTGCGTGAAGCTGGAGAAGACCACAAAAGCATTTCTAAAGAGAAATTGTCTACAAATGGAGGCAATTCAGTATTGTTACTACACTCCTTCGGAGTGGGTGTCCTGCAAAGATCACACAAAGAACACAACATGCAATGCTGAAGAAAGTAAAAAGAACCCAAGGGTAACAGCAAAAGACCTGCAGAAATCTCTAGAAATTGCTGAAGTCTATGTTCATGCATCCACTTTAAGAAAAACATTGAACAAGAATGGTGTTCATGGAAGGACACCAGAGGGGAAACCACTGCTCTCCAAAAAAATCCTTACTGCACATCTGAAGTTTGCAAAAAGACCACCTGGACGTTCCACAATGCTTCTGGGACAATGTTTTGTGGACAGATGAGACAAAAGTTGAACTTCCTGGCAAAAGTGCACACGTCTATGTTTGTACACCAATACAAAACTTCATCCCAATTGTGAAGTGTGGTGGAAGGAACATCATGGTTTGGGGCTGCTTTGCTGAGCAGGGCCTGGATGGCTTGCAATCAGTAAGGGAAAAATGAATCCAATATTGTATCAATACATTTTGCAGGAGTACTAGTCCATTGCCTGAAGCTTAATAGAAATTGGATGATGCAACAAGACAATGATCTGAAACATGAGTAAATCAACAACAGAATGGGTTTTTAAAAAAAAAGAAAATACATGTTTTGGAATAGCCAACTGAGAGTCCAGACCTTTACCCATTTGAAATGCTGTGGCATGACCTGAAGTGGGCTGTTCATGCAATGTATCCCAAAAATATTGATGAACTGAAACAGTTTAGTGCAGAGGAATGGTCTAAAATTCCTCATTGCCATTCTTCAAGTCTGATCAGTTGCTGCAGGAAATGTTTGGCTGAGGTTATTGCTGCTAAAGGAAGTTCTACCAGTTATTAAATACAGGGTTCATATACTTTCTCCAGCCTGGAATGTTCCATAAAGACATTTAAAAAATAAAATTGTTTGTGTTATTAGTTCAGGCAGCTTGTGATTTAGATGAAGTTCTGATCATATTTTGAGTAATTACGTAGAAAACCGGAGGGTAATTACAAAGTATTCACAAACTTTATCTTGCAACTGTGCGCTCCTTTGTCCCAAGAGTTTATATAGGAATTGGCCACTTAAATTTTTGTAGTATAACCATAGGTTAATAATTTGAATAATTGTGAACAAAAAGGATATTATACACAAAATGCTGGAGGAACTCAACAGGCCAGGCAGCATCTATGGAAAAGAGTACAGTTGACGCTTCAGGCCGAAACCCCTTCTGCAGGACTGTAGGAAAAAAGATTGAGGAATAGATTTAAAAATTGAGGGGAGGGAAGAAAGAGACACAAGGTGATAGCTGAAACCTGAAGGGGAAGGGATGAAGTAAAGAACTGGAAAGTTGATTGGTGAAAGAGACAGAAGGCCATAGAAGAAAGAAAAGGGGGGAGGGAGCACCAGAGGGAGGCAATGGGCAGGCAAGGAGATGAGGTAAAAGAGGGAAAGGGGATGGGAAATGGTGAAGGGATTGGGGGGCATTACCGGAAATACGAGAAATCGATGTTCATGCTATCAGGTTGGAGGCTACCCAAATGTTGTTCCTCCAACCTAAGTGTAGCCTCATCATGACAGTGGAGGAGGTCATGCATGGACATAAAGGAAAACCCTGGGTATGTGAAGTAAAATTAAAATGTGTGCCCACTGGGAGATCCTGCTTTTTCTGGCAGATAAAGCGTAGGTCCTGAGCGAAGCGGTCTCCCAATCTATGTCAGGTCTCACCAATATACAGGAGGCCACACCGGGAGCACCGGACACAGTAAATGACCCCAGCAGACTCACAGGTGAAGTGTCTCACCTGGAGTAGTAAGGGAGAAGGTGAAGGGGCATTTGTAGCACTTGTTCTGCTTGCAAGGATAAGTGCCAGGAGGGAGATCGGTGGAAAGGGACAAATGCACATGGGAGTCATGTAGGGAGTGATCCCTGCGTAAAGCAGAAAGTTGGTGGGGGGGAGGGGTGAGAATATGTGCTTGGTGCGTCATCCAGTTGGAGATGGCGGAAGTTTTGGAGAATTATGTGCTGGACACAGAGGCTGGAGGGGTGGTAGGTGAGGATAAGAGGAACTCTTTCCCTGGTTGGTGGTGGGAGGATGGGGCAAGAGCAGACGTCCCTGAAATGGAAGAGATGTGGTTGTGGACACCAATGATCGTGGAGGAAGGGAAGCCCTCCCTTTGAAAAAGGAGGACATCTCCTTCACTCTAGAACGAAAAGCCTCATCCTGAGAACAGATGTGGCAAAGACTGAGGAATTGAGAGAAGGGGATGGCGTTTTTACAAGTAACAGGGTGGGAAGATGTATACTCCTGGTAGCTGTGAGAGTCCGTAGGCTTATTATAATAGATATCAGTGGATACGCTGTCTCCAGAGATAGACAGTGAGACTGAGAAAGGGGAGGGTAGCGTTGGAAATAGACCAGGTAAATATGAGAGCAGGTTGGAAGTTGGAGGCAAAGTGGATGAAGTTGATGAGTTCGATATGGTTGCAGGAAGCAGCATCAATGCAGTTGTCGATGTAGCGTAGGAAAAGTGCAGGTCGGTCACCAGTGTTGGCTTGGAACATAGACTGTTCCATGTAGCTGACAAACAGGCAGACATGGCTGGGACCCATACAGGTGCATTTTCAGATTCAGATTCAGTTTATTGTCATTTAGAAACCACAAATGCAATGCAGTTAGAAAATGAGACAACATTCTCCGGAATGATATCACAAAAAAAGCACATGACAAAATAGACCACACAAGAAAAACCACATAACGTTTGGTAAACCCCAATCCAGAGTCCGGAGAGGCTGCTGTGTGCTGTGTGTGTTGCTCAGATTTCCAGTATCTGCAGATTTTCTCTTGTTTGAAAAAGGGTATTATCTTTTATTGTACTGCGTTTCATCCTTAACACCATATTGGCGTTGATGAGGATACATGACAGATACATCAGAATAATCTTAAAAATCAGAGATTACGTTAAGCAAAAGTAATTTCTGAAGTTAGTTGATTGGGAAGTAACCTAATTAGTATTTTTAAAATATAAATAGGTTTGTTTGTGTCAAATAGACTTAAATTATTTCTCATGAAAAGAAAATACTATTTTAAATTGTAGCTAAAGCATGGAATCATAGAAAAATACAGCACTCAAACAGGCCACTTAGCCCATCTAGTCCATGCTGAGCCATGTAAACTGCCTTCTTCCATCAAGCTGCACTGGGACCATAGGCCTCCATACCCTTACCATCCATGAATCTATGCAAACTTCTCTTAAATGTTGTGATCAAGCTCGCATGCACCACTTATGCTGGCAGCTCATTCCACACACTCTCATGACCCTCTGCATGAATAAGTTTTGCCTTGTGTTCCCCTTAAAGTTTTCATCTTTCCCCCTTAACCCATGACCTCATGTTGTAGTTACACCCAACCTCAGTGGAAAAGACCTGTTTGCATTTACCCTATCTATACCCCTCAGAATTTTGTATACCTCTGTCAAATCTCTCCTCAATCTTCTATGTTTCAAGGAAGAAAGTGCTAATCTATTCAATCTTTCCTTATCACTCAGGTCCGCCAGTGTTGGGAACGTCCTTGTAAATTTTCTCTGTACTCTTTCAAACTTAATTGCATCTTCCCTGTAAGTAGGTGACCAAAACTGCACACGGTACTCCAAATCAGGCATCACCAATGTCTTGTACAATATCAGCATAACATCCCATCTCCTGTACTCAATAATTTGCTTTATGAAGTCCAATGTGCCAAAAGCTTTCTTTACGGCACTATCAACCTGTGACACCACATTCAATGAATTATGGACCTATATTCCCTTTGTTCTACCACCACTCACTGTATAATTCCTATCCTGGTTGGTCCTAACAAAGTGCAACACTTCATACTTGTCTATATTAAATTCCGTCTGCCACTTTTCAGCCCATTTTTCCAGATGGTCCAGATCCATTGCAACCCATGATAGTCTTCTCTGCTGTCCACTACAGCCCCCAATCTTTTTTTATCCTCAAATTTGCTGAGCCAGTTAACCACATTATCATCCAGATCACTGACATAGATGTCAAACAACAATGGACCCATTACCGATCCCTGCGGCACTCCACTCCTCACAGGCCTCCAGTCACAGCAGCAACCATCTACTACCCCTCTCTGGCCTTTCCCATGAAGCCAATGTCTAATCCAGTTTATGCCTCATCTTGAATGCTGAGCGACTGGCCTTTCTGACCAACCTCCCATGCGGGACCTTGTCAAATGCCTTGCTGACACCATTCATTGCCTTCCCTTCATTAACTTTCCTGGTATCTTCCTCGAAAAACTTTACAAGATTGGCTAGGCATTACTGACAAAGCACAAAACCATGCTGACTATCCTTAATCAGGCCATTTCTATCCAAATACTCATATATCCAGTCCCTTGGAATATCATTCAGTAACTAATGTCAGGCTCAACAGCCTATAAGTTCCTGGATTTTTTTTAGAGCCTTTTATAAACAGCGGAACAATGGCTATCCTCCAATTTCTCACCTATCACTAAGGATCATTTAAATAACTCTGCTAGGGTCTCTGCAATTGCTGTACTTTCCTCCCGCAGGGTCTGGAGGAACACCTTACCAACCCTGTCGATTTGTCTACCCTAATTTGCCTCAGGTCAGCAAAAGCCTCCTCTGTAATCTGTATAGAGTCTATGAAGTTGATGTCATTTTGCCTTGCTTCTATCGACTCTGTGTCCGTCTTCTGAGTAAATACAGATGCAAAAAATTAATTTAAGATCTTCCCTGTCTCTTTTGGCTCCATGCATGGATTACCATTCTGATCTTCCAATTTTGTCCCTTAAATCCTTTCGCTTTTAATGTATCTGTAGACTCCCATAGGATTCTCCTTTACCTTGTCTACTAAGGCAACCTCATGCCTTAATTTAGCCCTCCTGATTTCTTTCTTAAGTGTTCGCTTCCATTTGTTATATTCCATAAGCACCTCATTTGTTCCTACCTACCTATCCCTGCAAGTTCACCACCTTTTTTCCCTCTTAACCAGTGCTTCAATATCTCTTGAAAACCAAGGTTCCCTAAACCTGTTGTTTTTACCTTTTGTTCTGACAGACACACATAAGCTTTGTACTTTAGAAAATTTTATTTTTCAAGGCCTCCAATTTACCAAGTACACCTTTACCAGAGAACAGCCTGTTCCAATCCACACTTGGCAGATCCTTTCTGATACCATTATCATTGGCCTTTCTCCAATTTAGCTCAACCAGCCAGACCTATCTTTTTGCCTATTTACTCTGAAACTAATGACACCCTGATCGCTAGATACAAAGTGTTCACCTACACAAACTTTTCTCATCTGCCTTGTCTCATTCCCTAATTGTAAATCAAGTTTTGCACACTCTCCTGTTGAGACTTCTTCATACTGATTAAGGAAGCTTTCCTGAACACACTTGACAAACTCTGTCCCATCTAGTTCTTTTATGGAAAGTTAAAATCACTTTTATAACAACATTATGTTTCATGCAACAGTCTGCGATCTCTCCACAGATTTGTTCCTCTAGATCATATATGTCAAACTCAAGGCCCGCGGGCCAAATCCGGCCCGCGGTGGAATTATCTTTGGCCCGCGAGGTAATATCTAATTACTATTAAAGCTGGCCCCAGTAATCGAAGCGCCTATGGCGTATGATATGACTAATGCTGAGTTTATTCAGGTACCAGGTTTTCAGGGTTTTTAGTGTTTATTCGGCAGTCTTCTTCATCAGAAACGGAATTTGTAAAGTGAAACACTTTGTAGTTATAGCAGAGACTGAGACACATGAGAGCAGGCTGAAAAAACGGAGGCAACGAAAGCTGCGTTCGCACACGTCCGACTGATCCGGCCCGCATGAAGCTGCATTTTGCTCAATCTGGCCCGTGACGTAAAATGAGTTTGACACCCCTGCTCTAGATCATTTGGCTGTTGGGTAGTCTGTAATATAGCCCCATTAACATAGTCATGCCTTTTTATTACTCAGTTCCACCCGTAATGCCTCACTTGATGAGTTCTACAGTCTGTCCTGACAGAGTGCTACTGTGACATTTTCCTTAACTAGTAACGCCACACCTCTTCCTTTAATCCCTCCCACTCTGTCACGTCTAAAACAATGGAACTCTGGAATACTGAGCTGCCAGTCCTACCTCTCCAGTAACCAAGTCTCGCTAATGGCTACAATATCATAATGTTGATCCATGCCCTGAGCTCATCTGTCTTTCTTGCAATACTCCTTGCATTGAAATATACACAACCCACGACTTTAGTGCCACGATGCTCAAACTTTTGATTCCTGACTTTGTGGAAGCAAATGTTGTTAAGCATTCGGACAGTCTCTCCACCATCTGTTCTGGGATTCTGGTTTAAATGCCCTCCTCATGCAGTTCTAGCAAACCTTTCCATTAGGATATTGGCCTCCTTCCAGTTCAGGTGCAAACCTTCTCTTCTGTACAGATCCCACCTTCCCTGGGAGAGAGCCCAATGATCCAAAAGTCTTATGACTTCTCTCCTATGCCAACTCCTTAGCTATGTGTTAAACTGTATAATCTTCCTATTTCGAGCCTCACTAGCACTTCACACCAGTAGCAATCCTGAGATCACAACCGTGGAGGTCCTGCCCTTTAACTTAGTACCAACTCCCTGAACATACTTTGCAGAACCTTGTCACTCTTCCTACCTACGTCATTGGTACTACATGGACCACGACCTTTGGCTGAGGACTCGATCCAAAATATTCTGAGCCCTGGCATCTGAGAGGCAACATACCATCCAGGAATCTCATTGTTGTTCACAGAACCTCCTTTCTGTTCCCCTCACTAAACTATCCCCTATCACCACAGCTTACCCTTTCTTTTCCCTGCCCCCCCCCCCAACTTCACTTCTGAGTCACAGCATCAGAGACCTGACTGCTGTGACTTTCCTCTGCTAGTTCATCCCCCCCCCCACCCCAAACAGTATCCAAGGTGTTGAGGGGGATGGCCTCTTTGTAGTCTACATTGGCTGTTTTAACCATTTTCCCCTTCCTGATTGACACCAAATTTCCTGTGTCCTGCACCTTGAGAGTTCTACCTCTCTGTATGTCCTGTCTATCACTCCCTCAGCCTGCCAAATGATTTGCCAGTTCAAGCTCCAACTCTAATATTAAAGTGGAGTGCTAGAAGCGGCAGCTGGATGCACTTCATGCAGGTTTAGTCATCCGGGACACTGGACGTCTCCCTGCCTTCCCCCATCCAACAAGAGAAGCAGTCCACTATTCTGCCCAGTATCTCTATTGTTGCTAACTGAACAACTAGAAAAAAAGGAAAAAACAATAAACAATGGGGGAGGAAAAAAAACTCTACCTGCAGCCTTTTTTGCCTTCTCTGACTGAAGTCTCGAAGAGTTAAAGCCTCAAAAGTCTCTCTCTTAATCAGGCCGCTCCAGTTGCCCCTGTCTTGCTTTAATAATATTGATTGGCTGCTGCTCAAAGCACCAAACTGCCACGAGCTGCTGCCTTTCCTACTCAATCGGCGAACCTGAGTGAACTACGTCTCCTCAGGTTTCTGATCTCTGACCGGGTACTGCTCAAAGTTTCAGACCGCCACAGGTCATTACTTTTTCTGCTCAGTCGGCGAACTTGAGTGAACTACATCTTAAGCTTCCAAACTCTGATTGGAATTTTGTAATTAAATAAGGAAGCAGTTTTTCACACCATTAATTATGGGAATCTCTATTTGCATTTCCTTTTGGTTTAAGATGCTGAGTCATTTGAAACTTTCAAGATAGGATGAATAAATTTTGAAATGATAGGATACCAAAGGATATGGATTGAAAAGTAGGGTGAACTGCATAGAGTGTGGATCATCCACTATTTAATTAAACCAGTAGTTTACCTCATTTTTGTGTTCCTGTCAAATACAAGAATGTACTCCTGTTCCACTTTATCCAATGGAAATGTTTGTTTATTTTGCAGGCACAGAGGTCCTTAATGCCTTTTTAAAATTTATTTACAGTATTCACTTTTTTAGTAAGTGCTTTGCATATAGTTTTGTTCGCACATGAGAAGTTTTGATCTAACTTTAAATTAGCAATCATATTCATGGCAATAGCATCAAAATCAACAAAAGTTTTAAACTTCTAGATCTCAGTTCATCATTAATTAATATTAGGCAAAATATGCATCCAGCAGTCATGATTAGATGATAACGTTTTGGGAATAAGGTGAAACCAAGTGCTTAAAATAATCATTGGGCAAATCATAATTATGTTATGATTTAGTAGTGATGTAATATAAGCTGTGAAGTATCTTGACACTGTCAAAAACAGATCAAATTTAGAGGCTCATTATTTGCTAGAATTTTAACCAAAACACATTATTTTTGCACATGCATGACCCAGAATTATATTAAGAAAGTAAAAGTTGGTGTTCTTTTAAATTTAGCAGAAATTTCTGGCAATGGCACCATACACTAATACTTTGCTATAAATGTTTGCAGAAAGTGTTAATGAAGCTGAGAAAACCCAGGATAACAGCAACAATTTGGTCTTCAGGAAAAATTATATGCACTGGAGCTACAAGGTAAGAAATTAGGTTACATCAAAACTGAAGATAAAAATAATCCTATTATAAACAGCCTCTTGCAAGAGGTCAGTTACCCAGTTTTATCTCAAGGAAGTACGGACACACGTTAGCATAGTGGTTGGATTGGCATGGTAACGTAGTGGTTAGCACTGTGCTTTACAGTACAGGAGACCAGGATTCGATTCCAGCTGCTTCCTCTAAGGAGTTTGTATGTTCACCTCTTGACCATGTGGATTTTCTCCCACAGTCCAAGGACGTATCAGTTGATTGGATAATTTGTCATTGTAAATTACCCTGTGATTAGGCTCGGATTAAATTGGGGGATTACTGAGCGACATGGTTCAAAGGGCTTAAAGGCTCTACTCTATAGGCTCTAAAGGCCTGTATCTCAAATAAATAGTATGATCAGTTTCAACTTATAAATCCTGATCCCAGTGTCCATGTTCTTTAAGCATTATAATTCATCCCAGTATTTTTCCATAAGACTATGTTGATGCCATTATTTCATCCAGCAAAAAAATACTATCTGTGGTGTTTATTCGAACAAGATACAGGCTAAACCTGAATTTAATCATGCTAAATATACCAACATTATTTGCAGTGTTTACTGTTTTACATATATTCTCATGTAGTCCTTGAATGTTTTTTTAAGTAAACCCCCAGTTTTAGTTTCATCAGGACCACCCATCTTCAAGATTAAAGGTTTAGTCCAACTGAACTCTTTAGGAATAGATTCTAAAATTCTCCACCAACTAGTCATACATCACAGATGAAAGATAATTGTTGGAAATCAATTATTCCAATTCCAGGATGTTACTGCACTTATTTCTCATGTTGTGTTTTGGAGCTATCAAGTTAACTCCTTCATTTGTCCATCTTAAGAACAGAAGTGAAGATGTTTATTGATGTCCAATTATATTTGCAAGTCCTCAGGAAATGAAATAACCCAAGTTTGAATGAACAGAGAAGCAGGAGTAGAAATTTCAGCCAGTGATGTCTCTTATAAGACAGAATTGAATCTATCTGATTGAATTTTTTGAGGATGTGACTAAACACATTGATGAAGGTAGAGCAGTAGATGTAGTCTATATAGATTTCAGCAATGCACTTGATAAGGTACCCCATGCAAGACTTATTGAGAAAGTAAGGAGGCATGGGATTCAAGGGGACCTTGCTTTGTGGATCCAGACAAACATGAGGAAATCTGCAGATGCTGGAAATTCAAGCAACACACACAAAATGCTGGTGGAACACAGCAGGCCAGACAGCATCTATAGGAGAAGCACTGTCGACGCTTGAAAGTTAGTCCTGACGAAGGGTCTCGGCCCAAAACGTCGACAGTGCTTCTCCTATAGATGCTGCCTGGCCTGCTGTGTTCCACCAGCATTTTGTGTGTGTTGTGGATCCAGAATTGGCTTGCTCACAGAAAGCAACGAGTGGTTGTGGACGGGTCATATTCTGCATGGAGGTCGGTCACCAGTGGTGTGCCTCAGGTATCTGTTCTGGGACCCCTTCTCTTTGTGATTTTTATGAATGACCTGGATGAGTAAGTGGAGGGATGGGTTAGTAAAGTTGCTGATGACTGAAAGGTTGGAGGTGTTGTGGATAGTGTGGAGGGCTGTCAGAGGTTACAGCGGGACATGGATAGGATGCAAAGCTGGGCTGAGCAGTGGCAAATGGAGTTTAACCTAGGTAAGTGTGAGGTGGTTCATTTTGGTAGGCCAAATATAGTATTAATGGTAAGACTCTTGGCATTGTGGAGGATCAGAGGGATCTTGGGTCCGAGTCCATTGGACATCCAAGGCTGCTGCGCATGTTGACTGTGTGATTAAGACGGCATACGATTGATTTCAAGAGCTGAGAGGTAATGTTAATGCTATATAGGACCCTGGTCAGACCCCACTTGGAGAACTGTGCTCAGTTCTGGTTACCTCACTACAGGAAGGATATGGAAACTATAGAAAGGGTGCAGAGGAAATTTACAAGGATGTTGCCTGAATTGGGGATCATGCCTTATGAGAATAGGTTGAGTGAACTCTGCCTTATTCCTTGGAGCGACGGAGGATGAGAGGTGTTAAAGATGATGAGAGGCATTGGTCTTTTTCAGAGGCTTTTTCCCAGGGCTGAAATGGCTAACACGAGAGGGCACAGTTTTAAGGTGTTTGGAAGTAGGTGCAGAGGAGATGTTAGGGGGGACGTTTTTTTACGCAGAGTGATGAATGCGTGTAATGGGCTGCTGGCAATGGTCGTAGAGGCAGATACGATAGGGTCTTTTAAGAGACTCCTGGATAGGTACATGGAGCTTAGAAAAATAGAGGACTATGGGTAACCCTAGGTAATTTCTAAGGTAAGTTCATGTTCGGCACAGCATTTTGGGCCGAAGGGTCTGTATTGTGCTGTAGGTTTTCTATGTTTCTGTCTGTCTCACATTCATTGGCATTGCCATCAGTGAGTCCTCCTCCATACATCCATGGAGATTAACATTGACCAGAAAAGTAATCGGAATGTCCACTGAATACTGTAGCTAGAAGAGGCTGAATATCTTTTGGCAATCTTCCTGTTTTCTCAAAGCCTTTCTATCCTGCAAGTGTCTATGGTGAGATGGAATACAATGCTTTAAACTGTACTTGTTTAGTTCCAACAGTACTGAAGTTGCTCCACACTATCTGGGGCAAAGTCATCCCCTTTATTCACGTTCCCTCTATCACTCACTGGCTAGCCCAGTATGATTTCAATTAGTACTTAATCAAAGTGATTATAGTTACTCACCAAATCTACCTTAGCAATATCTTTCAAACTTGTAACCAATACAATCCTGGTTACGACTAGCAGGGGCTTGAAACACCACCATCTGCAAGTATCCCATTAAGTTACACACTATAAAGACTTAGAAGTACCATTGTTCCTTTATTGTCAAATTTTGGAACCACCTACCCAACAGATTTGAGGCTGCTAACACCTACATAAGGGTAAATAGGATTAGGCTTTAAATACAGTCGTTGATAGTGATGCTCAGATCACCTATGACAAAAATATTTCTGGAGTTATACATAGAGTAGCATATTTTCCTCCCTGATGTTCATTATGGACAATCTAGTGGTTTTATGCTGTACATTATACAAAAAAATCACATGTTATGTACTTAATTGAATGTAAGTATTTTTCTATTTAATTGAATTTAAAATATCTCGCCACTCTGATGGGTTTGAAGTCCACATCTTAGTGCAGTCAAGTATATTAAGGTTCTAGGGTAATATGTGAACTAGGTGAGGTGTGTGGAGTTTGAGTTCAAGACTTTTTAACATCATGCCCAGTGGATCAACAAATCCTGCCTCCCCGATATTTTTTAAGTATTTGTCAAATACTGATATGTTTGCCTGGAAAAACATATATTAGCATTCTGAGGAGAACAACTTGGTCATGAGAGTACATTAAGTGTTTTAGTAGTTCAGTTTGAGATAGGATTTTCAATTCTGACATTTTAAATTGTGGGTATTTAGAATTTAGTTACTGTACATACAGTACATTCCTCTTAGCAGACTCCCAGTGTTGGGAACAGAGGGTAGAATCAGTGTTAATGAGGATATAAAGAATGTAACTTATTTTCTTCTGAATGGATACAAAAGGCTGCTGTACAAGACTCAGTTCCTGTCCCAACTTGATGTCGGTTTTTTATTAATGGTAATTAGGTGGTCAGCCATTTGTTGTGTATTTGTTCATTTCATTATCACGAACAATTGCTATCTGATAATAAATTGGAGCTCTAATGTGCCGTACAATCTTTTTATATAAATCACAATTTAGTGAAGAAGAAGCAAAAACTGGAGCTCGGAGACTAGCCCGTCTTCTGCAGAAACTGGGTTTTCAGGTAACTCTTCATTTACTCTGTTAAATACAGATCTAATTCCTGATCATTATTATTCATTTCAGTTGATAGTTTGGATTTTTGAGTTGGTCAGTTAGAGTTCAAATCTTAATCTCTAATATCAGAACAAAGTAGATGCAAGTTGTAATGCGTGCTTGCATTTGAGTTATTGCATTGGTCATAGTTTATTTTTGCCTTGACGTTTGGCTTACATGTTAAGATAGTTATTTGCTTTCTTATTAAGGATGGTCAATAAATGCTGCCCTTGCCAGCAGTGTCCATATCTATCAAAATGAAAACAATAGATATACTACTCTGTAGAACATAATGAACTTGAAACATGCAAACAAATAACTATTTTTAACAAGTTTTGTATGTGCCAAATATTCCTTAGACGTTCAAATGGAATTTATCTTTTGGTCATTTGGATACTAAAGAACATACAGCAATGCAGCATAGAAACAGGTTTTCCATCCTACTGAATCCACACCGATCATTAACTAATCATACACTGATCATCTGTCAACTTTCAATACCTCCATACTTTGTCATCAACAGTGCAAAGATTCTAGTATGCACATACACAGTAGGGGCAATTTACAGTGGCCAGTACCTACCAACTTGCATGTCTTTGGAACTGGTGGAAACCGGAGCATCTGGGGGAAATCTAGGTGATTATACAAACTTTTGTAGATAGATCATGCAAACACCACACGGAGAGCACCAAGTTCTAGAGGCAGCAGCCTACCGGCTGTGCCACTGTTTCTCTTCCTGCTAGGACATGATTAAATAACAAAATGAAATCATTTAAGTTACACAAGCAGGCAAGTATTGAGGCTTAATTGTGATTCCTTGAGTTAGAAAAAATATTTTTTATACAAACATTGAATATTTGTAAAGTGATATGTTTATATTTATAAGAAGCGTGATCCTTTGAATTTTCTTGACTATTGCTCCTACATTTTCCTACTTGTACTAATACCCCATTTGAAAGTGATTTATTCAGGTGCTTTATACTAGGTCTAAGGTCAGCTTAGCTATTTTTCCTTTGGCTCCCAGTTTTCTAAGAAACTGCTTGGCCACAAGTATATCCACAATAGTATAAATACTAACAACAGCAGCATTTTATTTTATTTCACACTTCTTATTTAAAGACAAAAGTTATGGAGTCTATGGGATAGGGAGGAAGGTTGTTGAAATGCGGTAAATGAGATACAAGTCAAACAGATATCTAATAATTACAGTATGTACAAAAAGAAGAAAAGATAAAGAAACGATCATAAATATGGAAAATCAGAACTTTGAAGATGAGAGAAACTGGGAGGAGGAAAGAGGACTAGGGATGATGGAAATACAAGTGTACAGAGCTTCATTAGAGCAGAATGACTGAACCATACAGTGATGGATATATCTGGCAGTAACTCCTCCGTACTAATTACTGCTACTGAAGAAATACTAATGTCTCTATCAATGTGTTTAACGGCATGAAAAAGTGCATTTGGATTTGGTGTAATTGGCTTCCTTGGATCAGAGGTCTTGCTTCAAAAGAAAATGAGATCTATCTACATGACTTGAAACCCTACAAAATAAAACATTGGGTGCATGGAAAGAATGCATGAGATCCAGCAGGCAGCATGGATTCTTAAGCACTGTCAAAACCATTAACAGCTCAAACTGCCCACCTCACAAGGAGACAAAAATAGAAGAGAGCCTATCAAAGACAGAGAGGCAGACATAGCACATAAGGCTATAAGACATAGGAGGATAGTTAGGTCATTCAGACCATCAAGTCTGCTCCCCCATTACATCGTGGCTGATTTATTATCTCTCTCGACTCCATTCTGCTGCCTTCTCCCTGTAACCTTCAACATCCTTACTACCCATCAACCTCTGTTTTAAGTATATCCAAGGACTTGGCCTCTGCAGCCATCTGTGGCAGTGAATTTCACAGACTTACCACCCTTTGGCTAAAGAAATTCATCCCCATCTCTGTTCTAAGTGGACTTTTGTCTATTCTAAGGCTGTGCCTGCTGGACCTAAACTCAAAAGAGCAGTACAGAAAAGGATCTCCGATCCACAGCATCTATCAAACATGATGCCAAATTAAACAAATCTCTTCTCCCTGCACGTCATCCATATCCCACTATTCCCTGCACATTCATGTGCCTGTCCAAAGCAGTCTGCTACTGTCATATCTGTTGCCATCACTACTTTTGGCAGCCTGTGTCAGGCACCTAATGCTTTCTGTATGGAGAAATGAAAGGTTGCCCCACACATCTCCATTAAGCTCACGTCCTTTCACCTCCAGCATTGCCCTTAGGAAGAATATTTTGAAGATTCCACACTTATGGCTCTGCTCTTGACCCAAATATAAATGTCTGCATAGCACCCTGTCCAGATCAGCCTTGTCATCACCCAAACGGCCACTGTGTTAGGGAAAAAAAAAGCCATAGAACAAATAAAACAACATCAGGGCTTATAGAGAAGTTCATACCCTTGGCAAGGTTTTGAACATCAGCACAGAGTAGCTTCATGAGTAACCTCCCCTCCCATACATGATAATGTATACTTCCAGGAGACCTTAAAGTTATCCAGCAAGGATACAAATGTATCTGCAGTATCTATAGAGCATCTCCCTGTTGTCTGCCAGGGTGTCTTCATGAGTATCCTCAACTGCTATCTCCTCAACCTCCAGTGTTATAAGTTGTTCCAAATCAGTTTCCAAAGCGTCTTCTCACAGTGTTATAAATCTCTGGAATTCTCTGCCACTGCTTGGCAAGATAAAGGTTGCTCAATCTGTTGGGGAGAATACTCAATTGTTTAACTTGTTTGATTGCAAGTTGTTTGATTTCTAATTGACACAAGTCATACCAAAGGTCAGCCAAGTGTACTTGGGTCAATGTGTTGAATGATAAATACCAGCAGTTCACTTATAAATATTATAAGCAAGTTCATGTGGTTAAGAAGTGTATACTTAAAAACCAAGAGGATGACAACACTTTCCAATATGTACGTCAATAGCTTTGCAAAGAACTTGTCATGAAAGTAGCAGCAGACATGTAATAACTAAGGCTTCAGGAAAACATTTTTACTTCCTTAAAATAGATTTTAGAACACTACAGCTCAGTACAAACTGATCTACTCTAAAATCAATCAAACCCTTCCCAAATAGATTTGATAATTGCTATCTTATGCTAATCATCTACAGAATTGAATTGAATTTCGGTTTATTGTCATTTAGAAACCACAACTGCAATACAGTTAAAAAATGAAACAACGTTCCTCCAGAATGATATCACAAAAAGCACACGAAAAACAGACTACACCAGGAAATCTACATAACGTTTGGCAGTCCCCAAATCCAGAGTCTGGAGAGGCTGCTGTGTATTAATATTGTGCTAGCAGCATAAATTATATTTATGCTGTTAATTAATGAATAATTTTTCTATTCTTTGCTTTCTTTTGTTGGTTTATTCTGAGCTACTTAAATCTTTTCACCATTGGTGATTCACTGACAGATACAAGGAATCATGATAGCATAGTGGTTAGTTGAATGCTATTACAACACAAGTGACGTAGGTGTAATTCCACCAGTCGGTAAGGAGAGAGTACATTCTTCCCATGACCACATAGGCTTTTTCCCACATGCCAAAGAGTACAGATTACTAAGTTAATTTTTCACATAGGTGTAATAGAGCAGTACAGGGTCATTGGCAAGAATAGTCTGTTCCTGTGCTGTAGCTCTTTTTTTTAAAAAAAAAGAGTAAATTTTGTAATGTGCACCCTGACCACCCCCCCGCTCCTTTCACTTGCCATAAACTTGTAATAGAGTAGAGATTTCTGTCTCATGACTACAATTTATGTATTAACCTTGATCAGTGAGGGAAGTGCAGTGTCTAAATGATTGCATATACTAACTGTATTTGTAGCTACATAATTTATTATCAGCAGCATAAGATGGAACAGTTATGAATATTGTTGTCTTCATTCTGAAGGTAAAGTTTGCTGGTTATAAAATTGTCAACGTTCTGGCTGTATGTACTATGCCATTTGAAATAAGGCTGCCAGAATTCACCAAAAAGAATCGTCCAGTTGCAAGGTATGTATTTAAAAGTTATTAAAAGTAACCAATAGGAAAAAGTTATTGGAAGTGCATGGCATGTTGAACTGCATTTTTTCAAATAGATGAATATTTCTACCCTAAAGATTAATTAACATTTATCTTTTCAACTGATGTGGTCATCAGTTTTCTGTTTCACAATTTTATTTATATTTCAAATTTAAAACATTTTAAATGATTTCTTGAGTGTTGCAATTATTTTTTAATCCTTTGTAATTTTATTTTAATTATACATTGATGTTTCTTTTTACAGCTATGAGCCAGAACTTCATCCTGCAGCATCTTACAGAATTAAGTCATTAAAGGCTACACTTCAAATCTTTTCAACGGGCAGTATAACAATTACAGGTTGGTTTGATAACCCAAAGTTATAATAGTTATAGTAGCTGCCAACTTTTATTTGTTTTTTTGTGTCCTTTCCATGCCTCGTGGTGTATCAGGCAACAACTTTGCCGTTTTTTTAGTATTTTTGTTTTTTTTTAATGAGGCCGAGTCGTTAGCTTGACATTCAACCCAGCGCGGATGGAGTTTGCTGAATCCGAGCCCGGGACCACTTGATTCAAAGTCCGGTGCAGATACTACTACACCACTTCACCAGCTGGCTAATTCCTTTTGCAGGTTCCCCATATTTCAAAAGCATTTTCAGAGATCATTATTTTATTGTATAAGCTCAGTTTTCAAGATTTACCATTGGTTTCATGACAGCATTAACAAAAAACACTTTTTTATGCATAAAATAAATGTTACCTCAATTCTGTGTCTATAACTGACTTATCAATTTTAGCAACGGTCTCTAATCTTTTCATATGAAAGCCTTTCTTGTTCATACCCATTAAATGTGTACCCTGGCCCCATGATAAGCTACTTGCCCATTCTTTTTAAGAAGCTGGTGCCTCTTTGAGGATTCTTGGATAACTAATTTTAATAGTTGTTATATTGTTGTGAAATTTCTGCCCCTATTACTAAGTCCTTGTTACTTTTTCCTCTTCCCATCCCCTTATTTGCCTGACCTGGTTATGCGTTCTGCTATTTATGATAAAAATATATATATTTAATATTATTAAATTCTTGTTGACAAGTGAAAACTTAGATCTATAAATCAATAGTAAAGCAATCATCAAAAAGAGATAGTATTGATAAAGTATTTGGTGACAAGCTTCTTTTTAACTTCTACCTTTTAGAAAATTTTCTTGTTTTTTTTCATTTGATCCAGTCCAACTACCTAGTTTTCTTTCCTGGTACTAATTGTAAATATTCTACAATGTATCTGTCTTCTTTTTAGTGGCAGATGTTTTCTTAATGTGTAACATTGATATTATGATTCATATGTGCGAAGGACAATGTAGGTTTTGAATAAGAAACTAAATTTTGAGTCTATCTGATTATGATGTAAAATGCATTAATTTAATTGGCCAAGAAACATCTATTGTATTTTTATAGTAGTGTGTATTGATGTTTAATAGCTATATGATCCACATCAGTATGTAACTATTTCAAGTTATTGCACTGAGAAAGTATTATAATTTCACTGTGAATGTAAAGGTAAAGTAATATTTTGAGCCTGAAATAATTAATAGTGGTCACTCAATATTTTAAAGCAGAAGGTATGTTAAGGAGAACATTACTTTTGGGTTTTTGACTTTTGTTTCATAGAAATACATAATGTTAAAAAAAAATTTAAGGTTTGACTAAAATATTTTTGCTCTTTATGGTCATTTGGTGTAAGGTAAAGTCACTTAATTTGTATGCATACTCGTCTGGCTAAAGGTTTTCTCAGTCCAGTTTTGAAAAGAATTGAGAGATGATAAAAGATTTAAAAAGAAGGGATGATTATCTGCTTCTGATCACGAGGAGATGCTATTACCATGCACCCTTATTACATTATGGCATAGATAGTGAGCAGAATTGGAACACTCCGTGATACAAAAGACATGGACTGCATTGATTTGCCTATTGAAATTCTGCTCATAGTTAAGAAAATTACATCAAAATCAGAAACAATGAATAAATATACTTAAAAGCAAACTCCTTAAAATTTTAATAGCATTTTATTCTGATTACATTATGAAATCTAACTTATATTTAACTTTTTTCCTGAAACCCAGCACCCAGCATACAGTGTGTCGCTACTGCAGTGGAACAAACTTATCCATTGATCTTTGAATCTAGAAAAATGGTTAAATAACCATTCCTGTTACGGGACCATCTTTGGAGATTCTGATTGGATGACTACAGAGACAAAGTTTACCATAGAACTATTCCAGGAATGGACATATAGCAAATCAGAGACTGTGAGAATATATATGAACACAATGCAAATGTATTCATATTGGGATGTTAATATTGTTTTATTGTGAACTGTTTACATGACATGATGCTGCTGTTTTTCTTCTTAAGGAGAACCCTCCTTATAGTCTCTGCAGTAAGGGAACAGGATTGTAAAATGTGCACTACATTTAAAGTTGAACCACTTTTTTCTGGTTGAGCTTTGTGTTTTATTGTGAGGTCTTTTTAAAAGAAAAAAAGTTATGCTGTATATGAAAACCAAAGATGCCACCAATGTTATTGTTCATTTGGTTATACTGTTTAAATAAAATTAATAGATGTGTATTTAATTTTAAGTTAAGAACCCTGCTATAAGTCATAATTTATTGAAGAATTTCTAAGTGTGACAAAATAAATTTTATTTCATTGGTAAATTCAAAACACTATTTGTGAAAGCTGTTTTGACTACAAAAGGTCCTCACAAACGAGAATGGTGGATGGTCAAGTCATCTTAAATTCAGGTAGATGTGAATTTAAAGTTTATTTTTTAAAACAAATGCATATTTGGTGAGCTAATAAAAAGAGGGTTCCTAAATTTGGAATCAAATCACATCCTATTAATTAGAAAAACTAGTGCATCAAACCTTTCCCAGATTTTAGGGTATCGAAAGATCACTTAAATGCTTGCATGACTGCTTGATGATTTTAATTTTTAAAATTGATCAGCTAAGCTAAAAATAATTGCTTCATATACAGCATCATCAAATAGATCCTAAAAGGCACTGTAAATTTGGTTTTATTAAAATAGTTATATGCTGTGATGCATACTGCATATCAACCTTTGGAAAAATATCAAAACATAGAACCAGTATTGTATTAAAATTTAAAAACAGTAACTTCTGAAACTTTTAATGTATTAGGAAAAAAAATTGGGAATGAACTAAATAGCCCATAATGCTGCAGAAGTTCATTTTAAACTTATACCAGAAGCCTCATAATTTTTCAATAGAGAATCTCACTTGGTGAGTTCCAGGTGTTTGTCAATTATACATTGCTACAGACCGATCAGTGTAATTTTGAGTTATGAATTTTTCATACTCCGTAAGAGTAGTTACAACTATCTATTACCTATGAGATTTCTTTTCTACTCCCAAATTTTACTTGAAAATAAAACTGCTTTATGAGCACAGCATTGTTTCCATATTCCTAAACACAGCTTTTAGCAATTATTGCATATGTAATTTTTTTTAAATAAAGTCTTTGTTTATACCTATCCACAGTTTCTTATAGAAAATTCAGTAGTTACAGTTTGGCTTTGCTTTGCAACTTTAAGTATATCATTGTCGGTATTTCATCAAATTTGATATACAATAAGAACTAAAGTTTGAATTAATAATTTGCAAATATTGTTTGAAAAAGTTGACAGGCTTGTACTGTAGAAAGCACACTGCAGTGTAGCAGTGCGTGTGATCGTTAACTCAGCGTCCCTATTTCCGGTTGAACCTTTGTTCCTCAGGTTGAGTGTCTATCCTCAAGAACTGCAAGAAGTACCTGTTTGATACAAGAATACTCAATTGAATTTCAATAAGTTACTTTTATCATTGCAATTTCATGTAATCTGCAAACAAAAATTTTCAATTATATGACATCTAAATTTGAATCAGAACTTACTTGAAACATAATCCTTTGAGTGTTGGGTAGCACTTTTGAATAGCATTTATTTTCTGTTTTGTAGAACAATTATGTTTTCCTTTGTAAATTTCCAGTTCTCAACAAAGTTGAAGTAGATGGATGTATTCAATTGTACATACCAATTTACAATATTCACACAATAAATGTAATCTTAACTTTATGGTTGTTGCTTATTTTGTGTAACAATGCTTCCTTGGTCTCAAAGGGTTATGTTGAGCGACAGAGTGCATCTGTCATGTAAATAGTCACTTCAGAATCTGTCAGCGTTCTTGCTTAGATGTTTTGTTTTCATTCCAAATGCCAGTAAATAGAATATTGTACTACTTTTTATGCCATACCTTGGAAATTGCCTCTGCTATTCAATTTAAGATGGGATGGGACAGTTATGTACCATAAAGACCAACTGCTTGTGTTGAAAAATGTAGTTAAAATAGTTTTTCATTGGAAATGTGTAATTTTCATATGTAAATCTGTAAATTCAGGAAAAACTGCAAAATTTACCCATCTCATGAAAAATGTATTTTGGATTGTTTTGAAATTTTCAAGTACAGGTGTCCCACCCCCCTTTACAAAGGTAGAGCATTCCTGTGAAACCTTTCTTAAGCTGAAATGGCATAAAGCGAAGAATCATTAATTTATATGGGAAAGATTTTCGTAAAAGCGAAAATCCTCTTTGTGATGTGAAAACGGGTTACTAATGTAGGTCTTTTGTAAAAGTGAAGTGGCGTAAAGCGGGGGACATCTGTACTGGGTCAATGAGTAGCCTAGTGTTTATGAGCACTTCGGGATCAATGTGTCAAAACTACTTTGTTGACATGTATTTTAATGGATGAGTCCCAATACCTGGGACATTCAAAGGCATCGTAAATGATTTATTGAAGAGAAATCAAGTTTGCTGTGGGAGCTGATTTAAAATTAGCCTTCAGAGAAGAAAATATGCTACCTATCACAAGCATGAACTGGTAAAAATAACATAGTCTGATAATGAAAAAGAGAAGCTGAAATTTGTCAAAGTAAGGTCAAAGTTTCATAGTGCCACCCACAAGACGAATTATTTCAATGAAGTTTGATGTATTTTTCTATGCCTGTGATATGTGTTCATTGGTGCCTATGCTCCAACAGCGAAAATGGAAGTATTTCTGTTAATTTAGATTTCCATGAATTAAATTTGTACTGTACAATCAATTAGTGTAGCTCAATGCATTTAGATGACTATTTACATAAGTGACAATTATATTAAATTTCATTATCCCACATTTGTTAAAATCTTGGACAATGTTCCAGATAAGTCTCATGTTCACGTAAAAATGATCAAGTTTGATACAAATATGAAATATGACATCAAGCAGCCTAAGTAAAATTGGAGTCATTCAAAGTTAGAAGAATGCTCCACAGGTTAAAGTCATACAAAGTGCTTACAAAAATGTCATTGAAGGCAAGTCACCCAAGTAATAACCCACTCTTCAGCAGTTTTCAGCTTTCTTATTATGAACTAATATTTGTGGGAAAGTCATTGAGCAATGTTTGTTGATGATTCATCAGAAATTGGAAGCTTCTGTGTTTGGTTCCATTTGTAATTCAACACAATGAAATTGCATATTCTCATATGCAGAAGCACTGGAACCAGGCTCAAGCTTGATCTTCTGGCAAGTAATTAACCTCTTCCCAATTGTGACTTCAAGAACAGGTTGGAGATTGAGTATTCTTTGGCTTCTTCATAGCTTGGCATTTCACAATGGTTGGTTATCCACAGCACACAAGGAGTGTGAAGGAATGCTTCCACCTACCTGGATGGGTGCTATTCTATACTGTTGAAGCACAATACTTAAACTATAAAGCAGTTGGTTTGATTGTTTACCACCAGTGCTGTTAACAAATTGAGTACTTCTTAAACCACTTGCAAGGCAAACACTATACTTTTTCAAGAGCTTATTCTCCCAAATAAGTAACTTCTTTTATCTTGATGAATAAGGACTGCAGGCTCATGGAAATGCTGCTGTCAGCGAAGTTGCAAATCATCCTGAATTGAAAATGTTTTACTTCTCTATTGAGACTAGATCAAAATATAGGCACTCTACCTAGTTGATGATGGAGTGCCTTTAATATACAGGCAGCAGTGAGTCAACACCACCTTTACCAGAGCCATAAGTCACAGTATTAAATGTTAGCCAATTTGCATTTATAATACCGATTTTACTTTGTTAGTGGATAATATAAAAAGCAATAGAACTCTAGTGAAAAGATAAATTAAGATATTATTTACAACCTGAAGGCTTTGTAGGAAAGGTATGTATGCAAATGATCATTAGTAAGATGTGGAGAACAATTAACCATGATAATGTGAGGGATACACACCTTGAAATGCCTGCCAGGGAGATTTCTTCTTGAAAATTCAGTAATGGCATAGACTTTGGATTGTACACTTAATTTTAACATTTCCATTGAAATCTAGGACAGCCAAAAGTAAGATTTCAGTTCTGCCCTTCCAATCTTATATTGATAAGGAAGATCATGAGTTTTTGGGCCATTATGTTTATGATGGTAAGAGAAAATATCACACAAGCTGTGATTGACTGTTAAGTTTCATGTTAATAAATGGCATTCTGGAATTTCCATTGGTGGTCTAGGGTCTGAATTGCATGTCTTTGCTTTATAGCCTATAGCAATTTGAATCTTTCAAAAATCAATCTTCATTTAGCTCCACTCTTGCCAGAAGTGTATCAGACTAAGCCTTAGACCCATTAGTGTTGTTAAGGGAGAATAATTAACTTGGAGCACCAGTGATATCTAAAACACTTAAAATGTGAGTTTACAGCTAAGACAAAAATATTTTGCACAATTCCATTTGGTTGCTAAAGCTGAAGGACATTTTCAGAGGAAAGTGTTATTCATTGTTGCTACTTAATGATCATGTGTTTGATGCAGATATACTGTAAATTGGTTGCAGTACAATCAGAACTAGGGCATTTCTGGGGAGAGGAAGGTAACCATAGTTCTGTTGGAGCTAGACCATACAATAAAATCATGGAAAATTATTCCACATTACATTCCTGTGCACTCCCAATAAGACCGTAAGATATAGGAGCAGAAGTAGGCCATTTGGCCTATTGAGTCTGCTCCGCCATTCAGTCATGGGCTGATCCAATTCTTCCAGTCATCCCCACTCCCCTGCCTTCTTCCCATACCCTTTGATGCCATGGCTAATCAAGAGCCTATCTATATATCTCTGCCTTAAATGCACCCAATGACTTGGCCTCCACAGCTGCCTGTTGCAACAATTTCCACAGATCTACCACCATCTGACTAAAGTAATTTCTCCGCATCTCTTTTCTAAATGGATGTCCTTCAATCCTGAATTCGTACCCCCTTGTCCTAGACTCCCTTTTCATTGGAAATTACTTTGCCATATCTAATCTGTTCAGGCCTTTTAACTTTCATAATGTTTCTGAGATCCCCCCACCCCCATTCTTCTGAACTCAAGGGAATACAGCCCAAGAGCTGCCAGACATTCCTCATACATTAACCCTTTCATTCCTGGAATCATTTTCGTGAATCTTCTCTAAACCTTCTCCAATGTCAGTATATCCTTTCTAAAATGAGCCCAAAACTGCACACAATACTCCAAGTGTGGTCTTTCAAGTGCCTAATAGAACCTCAACATCACATCCCTGCTCTTATATTCTATACCTCTTGAAATGAATGCTAACTTTGCATTTGTCCTCTTCACCACTGACTCAACCTGGAAGTTAACCTTCAGGGTATCCTGCACAGGACTCCCAAGTCCCTTTGCATCTCTGCATTTTGAATTCTCCACATCTAAATAATAGTCTGCCCATTTATTTCTTCCACTAAAGTGCATGACCATGCACTTTCCAACATTGTATTTCATTTGCCGCTTCTTTGTCCATTCCCGTAAACCAGCCATCCTCAATGGGGGCCCTGGCACATTTGAAGGGGGTCACCGACTGAAAACTGAGAAGGGGAGCCCTGAGTGTTTATGGGGGCCTTGGTAACTGAACCGATGAAATACCCAAGCAGCAACCTCCAGTGGAGTCAATAGTTTTCCTCCTATTTATAATCTTTCCAACACACCGTTTAAACATATCGCAACAAGAGGTGACCTCCGACTATCATTGTCTAATTTGGAGCCCGATACGAAACTTGCAGAAAAGCACCAAGCTCTAGGATCGCATTAGGCCTGATTGATGTTTAATTTCATACAGTCTTTTTTTAAAAGTTTTATCCAGTATGTTGGAGTGTTAACATGAGGAAATCTGCAGATGCTGGAAATTCAAACAAAACACACAAAATGTTGGTGGAACACAGCAGGCCAGGCAGCATCAATAAGGAGAAGCACTGTCGATGTTTTGGGCCGAGACCCATCAGGATTGATGAAGGGTCTCGGCCCAAAACGTCGACAGTGCTTCTCCTTATAGATGCTGCCTGGCCTGCTGTGTTCCACCAGTATTTTGTGTGTGATGTTGGAGTGTTCAAGTTTTCTTGGTATTCAGTAATAATTGATTTTCTGTCTATCAGTTTGTGTTGTATCCCTGTTGGAAAGGGGGGCCCTGGAACCTGAGAAGAGCTCCTAAGGGAGTCATGGCCAAAAAACAGTTGAGAATTGCTGCCCTAAACATATCTAAGTCTCTCTGTTTCCTCAACACTACCTGCTCCTTCACCTAATCTTTGTATCATCAGCAAATTTAGCCACAAATCCCTGAGTCCCATAGTCCAAATCACTGATATACATCGTAGAAAGCAGTGATCCCAACATGACCCTTGTGGAACTCCACTGGTAACCAGCACCCAGCCAGAATAGGATCCCTTAATTCCCACTCTTTATTTTCTGCCAATCAGCCAATGATCCACCTATGCTGGTAACTCCCCTGTAATTCCAAGGGAATTATCTTGCTAAGCAGCCTCATGTGCAGCACCTTGTCAAAGGCCTTCTGAAAATCCAAGTACACCATATCTACTATATCTCCTTTGTCTATCCTGCTTGTAATTTCCTCGAAAATACTAAAGCATCTCTTGACTCTATATTAAATATTCTCAATTAGTCTGCACGGCCCTCTTTAATAGAAAACTTCATCGATATATCCCCCTGTATGTGAAGAGATTTTTTCTCTGTCTTAAATCACCGACCACTTAATTGGGGATTCTTGCCCCCAGTTTTAGGCACCCCAGCCAAGTGAGGCATCAGATTTGCATCTCCACTAAGCTCCTTTGAACCTGCTTTGTTATTCAATAATATTGTGGTTAATCCACCTATCCTCAGTCCCTCTCCCCATAATCCATGATATCCTTATAGATTAAAATTTTCTCAATTTTAATATATTCAGTGATCTGCCTCCAATACTTTCTGGGGTGGAGCATTCCAAAAACGCTGGAGAGATGAAGTTCTTCCTCATTGGTGTAAAGTAACCTCTCCCTCAATGTCCAAAAAACAAAAGCTGATTATGGATTACGTGAGGAACGGAGACAGGCTGGCCCCGATCAACATCAATGGGTCTGCAGTTGAGAGGGTGAGTAGTTTCAAGTTCCTCGGTATACACATCACTGGAGATCTCAGCTGGACTGTACACACCGGCTGTATGGCAAAATATAAGCACAACAGCATCACTTCTACCTCAGGCAACTGAAGAAATTCGGCATGAGATCCCAAATCCTCAAAACTTTCTACCAGGGCACCATTGAGAGTATCACGGCCTGAATACAGGAACTGCACCAACCTTGAAAACTGGGCACTGCAGAGAGTGGTACGGGCAGCCAAGTGCATCTGTGGATGTGACTTTCCCACCATCAAGGACATTTACAACAGAAGGTGCATAAAGAAGGCCTGGAAAATCATTGCAGACACCAATCACCCAAACCTCTTTCAGCTGCTTCGGTCTGGCAAATGGCATTAAAGCCAGTTCTAACAGGCTTCAGGACAGCTTATACAAGCTATTAGACTTATAAAGTCACATGTCTGTACATTGCAACAGAGTCCTATGGTTGTGAGACGGATGTAAGATTTAAATAAATTCAAGTAGTCACTATTCCACCCGATCTGTACTCTTATTCTGTAACAATACTCTTCAGTGCTAAACTCTCCAACATTCTTCCACCATACATGCCTTATTAGAGTTTTGTGTTTCAACAATATTTTCGCTTGCTTAATCTTTGCCATAATACAGACCTTCCATACCCAGGATTATTCTGGTGAATCTTCTCTGAATTGCCTCTAGAGTTAATACATTTTGAAATAAGGAAACTAAAACTGCTCACATTACCCAGTAATACCTTGCACAGTTGTATAAAAATATTTAAATTATGTTTTAAGCCATTGAAGTGTGAAACAAGAAATTCTGCAGATGTTGGAAATCCAAAGCAACACACAAAATGCTGAAGGAACTCAGCAAGTTAGGCAACACCCATGGACACAAACAAACAGTCAATGTTTCAGGCCAAGACCCTCCTCAGGACATGAGAGTCAGTGTTCTGGTACTGGTTGTATTTGTATGCTAGCACTTTGTGTTTCATGTGCAGATCAATGGTTCCACTTTCTGCAGTTTGTCTTTTTAATAATAATCTCTTTCATCAATCATTTTTTTCCAAAATGAAATTGTTCCCATGTTATACTCCATTTGTCAACTTTTTGCAAACTTACTGAACTTATGAATATCTTTTAAGTTCTTTGCATTATCTTCATATTGTTCCCATCTATTTATTAGATTCACAAGTCTGGCTGCAGCATATTTGCTTCCTTTATCAAAGATATTAACATACATATATTATAGATAGCTTCAGTGACACAGAACTGGCATTCCACTGGTTCCACTATGAAACCTGGGCTCTCATCCCTATTTGTTGCTTCCTACTAATTAAACTAAACTCTATGCTGAGATGTTACTCCAAATACCATGAGCTCTTATCTTGCAAAGTAACTTGTGTGGCACTTTTGTCTAAAAACTTTTGAAAAGCAAGATATACGGTAAAGCATCCTTTTTATCCATTTGAGCTGATCCTTGTCAAAGAATTCTAATAAATTTGTTAACCAATGCTGACTCTGCTTAAATCAATATGACATTACGGCTTTCCAAGAATGTTCTGTCATTATCTCAATAATAGATACTTTTATTTTGGTATGGATATAAGGCCAACTCAATTATTATTATTCCATATTCTATTTGTTTTGCCTCCTTTCAGATCTAGTGTAACGGTTTGATGACTCAAGAGCAATTGATCCAATTAATTAACCTAACAATTCTTCAGTAAAGATACTGAATCTTTCACTACAATTTTAAGTATGCATTATTGGGCTTTTGTAGTATCTTTAATTATTAAAAACTGATGAAAATATTATTTAGTCCTCTTGTTAATTGTCCAAATGGTAAGAATGCAGACACAATCTCCCGGATTGTTGGAAGCCCTTCCTGCCCACAAACTGTTTTTGTTTCTCAGGAGTCAACCTGGTAAACCTTCATATGGACCTGTATCATAGGCATATCCTCTTTCGGGCAGGGATGGGGTAGGGGGATTGCATTGGTGTATGGCTGTGGGTTGGTGAAGCACAGGGAATCTCTATAGCATAATTAAGTGGCCAAGAATAAAACCCAATCCACATAGAACCCTGAAAAATATTTTGAAACTTATTCACTGGCTATTTTTATGCAGGTTCTGGCTACAATTTTACCTGTGGATCTGAGACTGCACACCTAACCCCTCAACTCCCATCCCCTCGTCAGTCACCATCACCCTATGTGGCCTTGTCAGAAATTATCTAAGCATTTGACCAACCTGCATTCAGTTGTATAAATTCTGATGGCTCAGCATCTGATTCACCCCATAGACCAGAATGTAAATGATCTGAGAAAGGTCCAAAGTGTAATCAGGATGTGCGTTAGAACCAAGTTCTAGAGTGTGAGAATAGGATGGGTAACACCAAAGGTAGGTACATTTGTGGTCAGATTTGGGGTCCACAATTATTATATCTCCCTACTCCCTTCAAACTTAACAGGTTCACTGGGAAATTTAATATAGCACTGTAATATAAAATTGTGATTGAGTAAAATCCAACAGTTGGAAAATCTGCAGGTTTGACAAGATCAAAATCTCAGGCTGCAGATTATCAGTGTTTTACTGCATTAGGACTGTTCCCCACAATGAGGTTTATATTAGAAACATAGAAACGTAGAAAACCTACAGCACAATACAGCTGTGCTGAACATGTCCTTGCCTTAGAACCACCTAAGCTTACCCAATAACCCTCTATTTTTCTAAGCTCCATGTATCCAAGCAGGAATCTCTTAAAAGACCCTATCATTTCCACCTCCACCACTGCCGCCGGCAGCCCATTCCACACACTCACCACTCTCCGCATAAAAAACTTACCCGTGACATACCTTGAAACTGCGCCGTTTCATGTTAGCCATTTCAGCCCCGGGAAATAACCTCTGACTAGCCAATGCCTCTCATTATCTTGTACACCTCTATCAGGTCATCTCTCATCCTCCGTCACTCCAAGGAAAAAAGGCCGAGTTCATTCAACCTATTCTCATAAGGCTTCCGCAACCCTCCAATCCTCCGGAACCTCTCCCGTCCTCATTGATGATGCAAAGATCATCGCCAGAGGTTCAGCAATCTCCTCCCTTGCTTCCCACAGCAGCCTGGGGTACATCCCATCCGGTCCCGGTGACTTATCCTACTTGATGTTTTCCTAAAGCTTCCAGCACATCTTCTTTCTTAATATCTACATGCCCAAGCTTTACAGTCCACTGCAAATCATCCCTACGATCGCCAAGATTCTTTTCTGTAGTGAATACTGAAAAAAAGTACTCCTTAAGTACCTCTGCTATCTCCTCCGGTTCCATACACACTTTTCCACTGTCACACTTGATTGGTGCTATCCTCTTGCTCTTCATATACTTGTAGAATGCCTTGGGGTTTTCCTTACTCCTGTCCACCAAGGCCTTCTCATGGCCCCTTCTGGCTCTCCTAATTTCATTCTTAAGCTCCTTCCTGCTAGCCTTATAATCTTCTAGATCTCTATCATTACCTAGTTTTTTGTATCGGATCACAATATGAACTGAGTGTGATAAGAAGGCATATTTATTACTTTACCAACATCTCATGTGCATGGGGTGTCTAGGGAGGGCTGGCACCTCTGGTGGGGGGCCTGCTGTGCCCTTTTCAGAGCAGCTCGTCCACCTTTGGTCTCCACCTGGCGCTCAGCTATCACCTGTGGCTCCAAGTAGCTGTAACATGCTCAGCGGCCACACCCCAGTAAACCATCTCGGCAGACGGGCCAAACCAGGTGAGGGTAGCTGACGGGTCTTCGACCCTCGGTGAGGTAGGGGATCTGCCTATCCCATCGTGTGAAGTTTGGCCCGGGGAGATTGAGCGGAGGAAACTGATTAATGGTCCAACAGTCAAGGAGGCAGGCCAGCAGGCGTTGGTGGAGCGCTAAGAGCACGACAAGGCACTTAGACGTCCTGGTCATCCACTGCAAGAGGTGGTGATCTCTTTAAACTCACTCGACAGAAGGCAATGGCAAACTGCTGCTGTAACCTGTGATTTCCCAATATGTCAGAGCAGCATGGAGGGAAATCGTCTGCCAACTGGAACTTCCAGATGCGACCTAACGACAACAAACATCTCATCCAGTAGGTTATTGGTTTGGAACAAAACACAACAGGTCATGCAGTATCTGTGGAGGCAAGAGATTCAAGTTGATGCTTCAGGATAGATTGCCCAAATACAGCAGTATGAAGGGAGGTGGACAGAGACTGGTAGAAAGTTAAAACCTAAAAAAAGTTACAGCCTCATCTCTGCTGTGACAAATCTCGGTGACAAATCTGTTACCAATTGAAATATAGGTAACATTGTTTTCTTTATCATAGATTGACTTTACTCAGCTGATTCTTAAATACATTCTTAAGCAATTGATTAAATGCAGAAATGTATTAATAAAAAGTGTACACTGTTTCAGAGGACCCATGCTCAGTCAACAGCAATTGAAAGAACAAGAACTGATGAGTACTATCTCATTATTCCTTTCTTTTGTACTATTTAGTATTGTATAGTAATTCTTACACCTTTGCACGGTACTGCTGTCCCAAAGAAAAAAAATCATGTGGTGTAAGTCAGTGTCAATAAACGTGATTCTGATCCTGACTGTTCCAAGCCCCATTTGTAGATGATTTCAACTCCCCTTCCCATTCCCACACTGACTAATCCAGCCTAGATCTTTTCTACTGCCAAGGTGCAAGTTATCACACCAATTATTCCTCCTGGGAATGGCACAAATATTGAGATTTCCAATTTTAGATAGTATCCTTTTTATTCTCCCCTCCTCATGATTCTGCCGTGGCCCTCCCATTTTTTCCCTTTTCCACACACCTCTCCCAACACCCCTTCACCCAGCTTCAACACCTTTTCCTACCCGCAAAATCTGGTTTCAATTGCCATTCCCCTCTCTCCTAATAGTTCCCATTCTCATCTCACTTTACCTATCAGTGTCCAGCACTGGTAGTGTTTTGTTTTCCTGTTTTTGTCCCCCCTTCAGCTCAAACTCTCTTAGCACCGCCTTGTTCCCTCTGTTCCCCTTTCTCTTCCAACTCCATCGTCACTGTCCTCACCTACCTAGCATTTACACCACTCTTCAGTCCACCAGTCGCCTTGGAAACCTTTGTCACCACTCCCTTTCTCCTCTTTATACTGGGCATCTTGTCTGAAGACATCCTCATTTCTGAAGCAGGGCATCAACCCAAATGTCAGCACTTCCTTTCCTTTCACAGATGCTGCTTGACCTGCTGAGTTCATTCAGCAGATTATTGCTTACGTTCGATCTTGATTATAATTTCCAAAACAACTCACCACATACATGGAAACATGCAAAGACATGTTCTAAGAATACGTTGGATAGAAAGATTGATTCCTGGAATCTTGCTTTGGGTGGCAGGGTGGCACTATGTCTCTAGCAAAGGAGGTGTAAGGCACTCCTTCCCACTGCTAGCCTGCAGGTCACCCTTGGGCAAGATATAGTACCTGCTCAGCCCCCAATCGTGGTCTTGTGGAACCATGGGAGCAGGTGGTGCATATTTCAACTCCTGGTTATGCAGCCACTAAATCCAGGCAGACAGTCTCTGAAGAGTATTGATAACAGCTAGGGTCACCCATCAATGCCCAGAAAAAGGCAACAGCAAACCACTTCTGTAGAAAATAACACCAAGAACAATCGTGGTTATGGGACCATGATTGCACATGTCATATTACACAGCACATAATGAAGAATCACACTTAGCTGAAGTCAGAGTGATTGGAGGTTCACAAATTTGTATTCACCACAAATCAAAATCATTAAAATGTAGATTATTGAAATCTGAACTTAAAAAAAAAGAAATATTCAGCAGGTCAGAGCATTCCAGCGAAACAGAACTAGCATTTCAGGTTGCTAGCCTTTTGTCAGAACTGGAAAAGTGAGTTAGTAAATACATATTAAGTTGCAGGTGGGTGGGAAGACAGACGACAAATTGTAAACTGTATAGCAGAGAGCAAGACTGTTGAGGTGACACAATGTTTTCAGAGCTGTCTGGTTATTAGATGACTGTGATAAGGTAGGGTGGGAATAAAAGAGTGAAAAGAACCTGTTGGAATAGTCATAGGCAGAACAGAGCAGTTGCTTAAAGCTTGAAATAAAAGAAAATGCTTACACTATTTGTGCAGAGAGAACAGCTGAGTTAATGTTAAATATGAATGATCTTATATTAGAACCGTCTAGTTCAGATACAAACAGGAAAGGCTAGGTTGTTGAAATTAAATTAATTCTCAGGTCTGCAATGACCCTAGAAAGAAAATGGAGTGCTGTTTCTTGGGGCTGCTTTTGTCTTTGGTGGAACAGTGTAAAAGATGGAGAATGGGAACGAGATGGAAAATTAAAGTGACATTAGTTGCAGAGTGAACAGAGGTTTGCTGCAAAATGATCATTTCTCTAATGTAACCAAATGCAGTGCAAGTAAAATGTGTCATATGGAAGAATTGGTTAGCTTCGTGATGATGGATCGGACACTGTAGAGGGCAGTTTCAATAGGTACATCTAATGTCAGAGAAATGTATACAATATACATTGTGAAATTATTTTTCTTTGCATCTGCACCTCTTGCAATTATGTAGGTTCAAGTACTTCACTTCTCCGTGCATAACCTGCGAAAGTTTCTTTTAGATTTTGAGAAAATGATGTTACAGTTGTCATGTTAGTGGATTTCTGCTACGCCCATGTATTTTTTCACTGCTAAGTATGCATGTAATTATATACAAGGGATAGTAAAAGTTGTCACCTAAAGATGCATGCACTTCGTGGTATACACATTATTAAAGTTTAAAGAAGAACAGGAAATACGCTAAGAATTCATTTGTCTTTAATTATACCCACCTGCTCTTACCAAATCAACACTTGTGTAGCTTTGTAACAAAGATATCGAGTATTGCACCTGTGGGCTTCACATTAGGTAAAACCCAGCTGCAACAACTCTCTCAACTCTTTTGTCCTCTCAGCCTCCTTCCAGATTTCCACTGGTGTCATTTCCAGAGCCAGCGTATTCATTACGAAAGGACGTATAAAGTAAACAGCGCCCGTGTAGGCCAATCCAAGAGAAAGAGATTATTTTATCCATTGAGCCTCTCCCACCACTTTTCAGTCATGATCAATTCCAGTTACATCACGGGCACAACTCTTGCCACCATTGAGACGGTGCTTCAATCATTAAGGCTCCTCACCATCAGGGACGTGTCCTCTTTGTGTTACGGCCGTCAGGGAGCAGGGATAGGAGACTGAAGATAATTAGTAATTTATCTACCCCCCCCCCCACCGGTTTTCTGTGTGGTCCATGAATATATGAACACCACGTTATTATCCCTCGTTTTCACTATTTGTTTATTTGTGTAATTTAAAGATTTGTATGGTTTTGCATGGTACGGCTACTACAAAACAACAAATTTCATGTCCTATGTCAGATTGTTTATCCATGAATTGAAATTTCATTTTTTTCCTCAGCATGAAAGCTACAATTATTGTTAAAATATAGCTATTCCTTAACTATTATATAACTGTTTCATCACTTAACACCACGAACCTTCAATCTATTGCTGGCAACGTGGCAGGCATATGTAGTTTGCAGTGCATTGTTCGATTAGTGATGGGGCAGAAGCTCTTTACCCAGATAGGGGACAGTTCATTTCTTTCTTCTGGAATTGATAGCAAGTCAGAAATGTGGATTAGTTTATATTGCATATTCCCTACAATCTTCATGTGGTAGTAATGGCTTCATACGTTATCACTTACCAATAAAAAACTTCATCGCTTCCCGAAGGTGCCGATGGATTGTTCCCACCACCAAACTATTATAATGGTGACTATCGCACATTCAAGATGTCTGCACAACCCTTTCATCCTGTGGCAGGCTTCAGTGCAACTTCCTGTTTTAGCTCTCAGAGACAAACAGATGACTAATGGGATCGAGGGTTTTATCCCTTATGGTGAATGTAGTTATTACAATAGCCAGGTATCATGAAGGACAGTGGAGCCACCTTCTGCTACTTAGACTTGGTGAGGGTATGCTGTAATACTCACCAAAGAGATTCCCCTGCTTCCTCATCATCCCCTCCTGACTTTTCCAAAGCCAGGCATTTCTTGCCATCTTTCCAAGAACAGTGCAGGAGGACTTCATCTGCACCACCCAGAAAGAGAAGAGCAGCTATCTCGTTGGTGCACTAACACATGAAAGTAGTACATCAGATCACACAACGTCCTCTGTTGGAAATATATTCTAGGGCTCACTTGTTCACATTGGCAAAGATACCAGCAGTTTATTACTCTGAGTTCAATTTTAACAATATCATTTTAGTGGTGACTGATAAACCCTCACATCCAGTGTGTTCACGAATCAAAATAGACAATGAAAAAAGGGAAATTGAAATCCCCATAGGAACACAGTTGCCATGCAACCATCCCTGTTTTGTTGATTACTTCAATATTTCCATTTGTATGAAACCTGCCAACTGTTCACCCCCCTCCATAGATGCTGCCTGACCTGCTGAGTTCCTCCACACTTTGTGTATGTTGCATAGATACTAACAGATCCAATTAGTATGGAAATCAGTCATTGACAAACCGCCATGGTGCCAGCCTTCTACACACTCTTGTCTGCCCTGTTCCATCAGTGAATGCGGCCAAGCCTGTAACCACTGCTCTTTTGCTTCCATTCCATGAAAGAAACAGCCAATGAGATGAGGGCAGATTGTGAGTAGACCCAGCTCAATCTGGATTGAACCAGCTCACCATAAATGTGTTTATACTCTTCTGGTCACTGGAGGGACAATTCACTCTAGTGAAATCAGTGAGTCGAGCAGCATCTGTGGTGGAGGGGGGAAGGAGCTGTTCACGTTTCAGGTCAAAATTCTGCATCAGAACTGCCGAAGAAAGGAGGAAATTCCTTCAAGGAAAGTATGCTTGTACAATAAAGTAATAAAACGGAGACACAAAAGGTTGGTTTGGTGGACCAATCTGCTGGAGGAGCAAAGCAGATCAAGTGGGATCCATGGGGAGGAAAGGGAAGCCTGCATCAGTCCTTCAACTTGAAATGTTGGCAATTCCTGTCCCCCTCCCCAAAGATGATGTTTAGCCCACTGAATTCCTCCAGCAGGTTGTTTGTTGCTCGGCTAGTCAGTAACTACCCCTCTTTAAAAAAACACAGACACAATATTAGCTAATGCAGTTATATTTTATCTGAGCATATAATGTAGAATCCAATATGTCCACACTATCAAGTTAAATTAGTGTCATCTGCTTGTATATGGTCGAAATCCGTCCATTTTCTCCTGCTCATGATTCCGTCTAAACACCTCTTAAACATTGCTATCACATCTGCTTCTCCAACTTCCCCAGCAGCTTTGTTTAAAAACAATTCTGCTTAACCCTAAGCCTTCTGATATTTGACATTTCCACATAGGAAAATAACTCTGACTTTCCACTCTTATAAGACCGTAAGATATAGGAGCAGAATTAGGCCATTTGGCCACTGAGGCTACTCAGTCATTTCATCATGGCTGATCTAATTTTTCTCTCAGTCCCAGTCTCCTGCCTTCTCCCCACATCCCTTCATGCCCTGACCAATCGAGAATCTATCAATCTCTGCCTTATCTATAGCTCTTCTAATGTAGATTTCTGTCAGAACACCCCTCAGGCTTTGGTGCTGCAGAAAAAATAATCTGAACTATCCTTATTTCTAATACTGTCTCATCCAGGCAACATCCTAGTAAACGTCTTCTGCATCCTCACCAAAGCTTTCATATTTCTCTGAAGTGTGGCACCCAGAACCACACACATTATTCTAAATGTGGCCTAACCAATGCTTTATACAGCTAGAACGTGACTTGCCAGCTTTCAGCGTTGATGCCTAGACCGATGAAGGTAATCATATAGTACTCCTTCGTCGCACCTGATCGCCTTGTGTTGCTACCTTCAGGGAGCTCAGGACTTCCACTCTATGATCCCTCTGTACAGCAAAGCTCCTAAAGATCCTGCCATTTACTTTCGTCATGCATTTGTCCTCCCAAAGTGCATCACCTCACATTTGTATGGATGAAGCTCAGCTTGAGATTAACTTTATTTGTCACATGTACATTGAACTATCAAAATGTACAGTGAAATGCATTGTTTGCATCAATGACCAACACAGTCGAAGGATGCAAGTATCGCTATGCCACAACTTACTAAACCTAACCCATAAGTTTTTGGAATGTGGGAGGAAACCTATGCAGTCAGATGGAAATTTACACACACACACACACACACACACACACACACACACACACACACACACACACACACACACACACACACACACACACACACACACACACACACACACACACACACACACACACACACACACACCACTGATCACGGACCTCTAGCCAGAAAAACAGCCCTCCGTCGCTACCCTGTGATTAAGCTCATGTGTATCCAGTTTACCAAGTCATTTGGTGTGCAGACACTTACAATTACTCATTTTAGTGTACATTAACTGAAAAAGAATATGACAGGTGCTTCACACAATGTGCATCTCTTAAAAGCTTGTGCGAATCATTTTGGAAGCAATTGCTACATGTGTGTTATCCACCCCTCCAAAATGAACTAAGGGGAAGTCCTCAGGAAATAAACTTCTAGGAGCAGAAGTCCTGTTTCTATAAAGATATACTCCATGAGTTAGAGGGGTAAAACAGTTGGTCCCTGAGCCTGTTTCAGGACAGAATTTGATTAGAGTTGATTTGTACTAACTCAATTTCTCTCTCTTTGACTCATTTCTCATAATGTCATGATAGAGAAAAAGAATATATATCTTCCTCAGTCCTGACATCTACAACCCTTTATTTGCAGAGAGATGGGTAGGATGAGGAAAGGGTTTAATTTTCACAATTATTTGTATGAGAAATGCGTCTATGCCTCATTCTTAAATGGTTTGGCTCCAATATTTCATTTACTCTGTCTTAACCATATAACCATTTAACAATTACAGCACGGAAACAAGCCATCTTGGCCCTTCTAGTCCATACTGAACGCTTACCCTCACCTAGTCCCACTGACCTGCATTCAGCCCATAACCCTCCATTCCTTTCCTGTCCATATACCTATCCAATTTTACTTTAAATGACAATATTGAACCTGCCTCTACCACTTCTACTGGAAGCTCATTCCACACAGCTACCACTCTCAGAGTAAAGAAATTCCCCCTCGTGTTACCCCTAAACTTTTGCCCCTTAACTCTCAACTCATGTCTTCTTGTTTGAATCTCCACTACTCTCAATGGAAAAAGCCTATCCACGTCAACTCCATCATAATTTTAAATACCTCTATCAAGTCCCCCTCAACCTTCTACACACCAAAGAATAAAGACCTAACTTGTTCAACCTTTCCCTGTAACTTAGGTGCTGAAACCCAGGTAACATTCTAGTAAATCTTCTCTGTACTCTCTCTATTTTGTTGACATCTTTCCTTTAATTCGGTGACGAGAACTGTACATAATACTCCAAATTTGGCCTTACCGATGCCTTGTACAATTTTAACATTACGTCCCAACTCCTATACTCAATTCTCTGATTGATAAAGGCCAGCATACCAAAAGCTTTCTTCACCACATGAGTTTCCACCTTCAGGGAATTATGCACCATTATTCCTAGATCATTCCATTCTACTGCATTATTCAATGTCCTACCATTTACCATGTATATCCTATTTTGATTAGTCTAACCAAAATGTAGCACCTCACACTTATCAGCATTGAACTCTATCTGCCATCTTTCAGCCCACTCTTCTAACGGGCCTGAATCTCTCTGCAAGCTTTGAAAACCTACTTCATTATCCACAACGCCACCTATCTTAGTATCATCTGCATACTTACTAATCCAATTTACCACCCCATCATCCAGATCATTAATGTATATGACAAACAATATTGGACCCAATACAGATCCCTGAGGCACACCACTAGTCACCGGCCTCCAACCTGACAAACAGTTATCCACCACTACTCTCTGGCATCTCCCATCCAGCCACTGTTGAATCCATTTTACTACTTCAATATTTATACCTAACGATTGAACCTTCCTACCTAACCTTACGCGCAGAACCTTGTCAAAAGCCTTACTGAAGTCCATATAGACAACATCCACTCCTTTACCCTCGTCAACTTTCCTAGTAACCTCTTCAAAAAATTCAATAAGATTTGTCAAACATGACCTTCCACGCACAAATCCATGTTGACTGTTCTTAATCAGACCCTGTCTATCCAGATAATTATATATACTATCTCTAAGAATACTTTCCATTAATTTACCCACCACTGGCATCAAACTTACAGGCCTATAATTGCTAGGTTTACTCTTAGAATCCTTTTAAAACAATGGAACAACATGAGCAATATGCCAATCCTCTGGCACCATCCCCGTTTCTAATGACATTTGAAATATTTCTGCCAGAGCCCCTGCTATTTCTACCCCAACTTCCCTCAAGGTCCTAGGCAATATCCTGTCAGGACCTGGAGTTTTATCCACTTTTATATTCCTTAAAAGTGCCAGTACTTCCCCCTCTTTAATCATCATAGTTTCCATAACTTCCCTACTTGTTTCCCTTACCTTACACAATTCAATATCCTTCTCCTTAGTGAATACCGAAGAAAAGAAATTATTCAAAATCTCCCCCATCTCTTTTGGCTCCACACATAGCTGTCCACTCTGATTCTCTAAGGGACCAATTTTATCCTTCACTATCCTTTTGCTATTAATATAACTGTAGAAACCCTTTGGATTTATTTTCACCTTACTTGCCAAAGCAACCTCATATCTTCTTTTAGTTTTTCTAATTTATTTCTTAAGATGCTTTTTACATTCTTTATATTCCGCGAGCACCTCATTTACTCCATGCTGCCTATATTTATTGTAGCTATTAGCTATCTCTCTTTTTTCCAAACCAAGTTTCCGATATCCCTTGAAAACCATGGCTCTCTCAAACTTTTAACCTTTCCCTTCAACCTAACAGGAACATAAAGATTCTGTACCCTCAAAATTTCACTTTTAAATTACCTCCATTTCTCTATTACATCCTTCCCATAAAACAAATTGTCCCAATCCACTCCTTCTAAATCCTTTTGCATCTCCTCAAAATTAGCCTTTCTCCAATCAAAAACCTCAACCCTGGGTCCAGTCCTATCCTTCTCCATAATTATATTGAAACTAATGGTATTGTGATCGCTGGACTCGAAATGCTCCCCAACAAATACCTCCATCACCTGACCCATCTCATTCCCTAACAGGAGATCCAACACTGCCCCTTCTCTGGTTGGTACCTCTATGCATTGCTGCAAAAAACTATCCTGCACACATTTTACAAACTCCAAACTATCCAGCCCTTTTACAGTATGGGCTTCCCAGTCTATGTGTGGAAAATTAAAATCTCCCACAATCACTACCCTGTGCTTACTACAAATATCTGCTATCTCCTTACAAATTTGCTCCTCCAATTCTCGCCCCCCCATTAAGTGGTCTATAATACACCCCTATAAGTGTTACTACACCTTTCCCATTCCTCAGTTCCACCCAAATATCCTCCCTACACAAGCCCTCTAATCTATCCTGCCAGAGCACCGCTGTAATAATTTCTCTGACAAGCAATGCAACACCCCCCATCCCTCCGATTCTATCACACCTGATGCAACAAAATCTAATCACACCCCTCCTGCAACCATGTTTCACTAGTAGCTACAACATCATATTTCCAGGTATCAATCCATGCTCTAAGCTCATCCACCTTTTTTACAATGCTCCTAGCATTAAAATAAATGCATTTAAGAAATTCTCCCTCTTACTCTGTTTATCACTAATGATGCAAACAACTTTACTATCTTCTTTTTCTTTCTTTTCCCATACTTCTGTTCCCACACTCTGGTTCTCCTCCTGCCTTGTATCTAGTTTAAATCCACTGGAGCTTCTCTAGCCTTGTTCTGCATAATCCATGAAAAATTAGTTATTTCTGTATCTCTGTATTAACTCCAATTAGATGCACCCTCAATCTTCTAAACTCAAAGAATACAAGCCAATTCTTACAACCTTAAAACCTTGGATTAAAACAGAAAAAGCTGGAAATGCTCAAGTGAAGTGGCATCTATAGAGAAAGGAAAAGAGTTAATGTTTCAATTGATGGCCTCTCCATTAATGACCCTAAAGCATATCTAAAGCTAACATTTTGCCTATAATTTTTTTATATCATTCTGATAAATTTATATTGAAACTGTACAAAATTGATCTTTTGTGGTGCTCTGCCCAAAGCAAAACTCTATACTCCAAACAGAGTCTAGGACTTCGTACAACTGAACAATTGCTTTCTGCCTTTTAAGGAAAGATTCCTCGAGATATGCACCAATGAAGCTTGATTTCTTTTTGTGTCTTTGGGGTGATCTGTAATGATCTTTGTGAATATCTCTGCTTTGCTGTGTAAGCTGCCTCGTTGGTAGCAAATGATTTCCAAGTCGCAGGGATGAAGTCACTTCCAAGGATCTTTCTTATTATTCTATCTAGTGGTAAATATAATGGCATATAAAGGCATTTCGATGTTTCTTCTTGTGCTGGTGCATATTGTCCAGAAGTTGTGCATCTTGCATAACAGTTTGTGGTCCCTTCTCACTAATCAAAATTGTGGTATCAAATCAGTGACTGTGAGAACTATATCCAGTGCTCCTTAGCCAAGGTTTGACACCTCTGGCCTTTCTATTAGTAGATGCCTTTATCCTTTTCTTCCATCTCCTTTTCCATCTGGCTACCTGTGAGTTATGAATGACCATAAAAGTACCCATCACTAGTGTGCAACACCTCAGATGTTTCTCTCTGGAAGACACTCGGAAATGATGGAATAGGTGTGCCTGAGGCTCTCCTGCAGGGCTGAGGTCAGAATGGCAGGGTCTAATCTTCCTCCAAGTCCTCATACATATTTTCAACCATTTCATCTGGGTGAAAAACAGAGTTGCAGAAATTAGTACAGCACCTTTAATCAGCCTGTTGCCTAAACAATCCAGAGTCTGAGGAAATTGTTTATATCAATTAAAAGCCTCCAAAAGCTAGAATTGCTTCATCTGTGCACAATCGTCGTCCCTCTACCTGTTCACCAGTGTTATTATTTCCATTCCCTTCTACCATTTTATGTTCTACTACAGTTGTGTGGAGAGTAACTTGAATTCTCACATGGAATCTTGTCCTCATCTGGTGAAACATCTTAACTTTCGATACAATTGCAGCCTAAATTATTTGATAGTCTCCTTTGCCTCATGTGGAATTCAGAGTGATAGCAATCACTGAATATTCATGATTGTTTAATGTCTTTTCCAGTACACAAGTGTAAAGAAGAACGAAATAATTGTTACTCCAGATCCAGTGCAGCATGTTAAAAACTTACTAAGATCACGATTACTGCATTCCGTCATCTTCAGGATTTCGAACGGTGAAAGCCAGTGGACAGGCAACGACAGCTAAAGTGAGAATCATGCAAGTATGCTCATGTATTAGTAATTACAGTATGTAACATTAGAGCTCTACTCTGTCTATAACGGCATCCTTGGAACATAGATATTGAGTCTACCAAGGGACTAAGGAGGTGCCAACTGTGGATTGTAGTTCAAACCCTGCTACAGAGAACAGATTAAATTTTGGCCTGGATTTTATCATGTGTGGCAGTTATTTACACTGTGTCACATATAGAAACCAAAATGGAGCTGTAGCCTCTATATGTTAACAGGGTAACCAATAGTGGAGTGCGTAACTGTTCAGATTGAACAATCCTAGTGATCACACGAAGCTCAAATCAGAAAATCCAAGCTGAATTATTTAAGTCAATGTATAATCATGTACACATAAAAACAGGTAAGGAAATATGATAATTTGAGACAGATAAAAACAAAAAAAAAACAAAGCAAAAATGAAAAATAGTTCAGTTGAAGATGAACCGTTATGGAAGTTCACTGTTGTATAGATTCAGCAAGATAAGCTCAAAATTAATTATGCTTTGTTGACTGCTTTCTCAACATGCCCTGCCACTGTTAATGCTTCTGTTGATGTTGATTTTAGGGCTGAGACCCTTTGTCGGGATTTTGGCATGAAATATTGACAGGTTATGCCCCTTCATTGATGCTGAGTTTCTCCAACATTCTGAATATGTTGTCCTTGAAAATTTAGAAATTCTTCACACCCATATAAAACAGCAGTGTTCCTTACTCAAAATAAGTAAGGGTTGGAATCTAACCCATAAGACCAAAAGACACAGGAACAGAATTAGGCCATTCGGCCCATCGAGACTGCTTTGCCATTCCATCATGGCTGATTTATTATCCTTCTCATCCCCATTCTCCTGCCTTCCCCAAACTTCAGAAAAGATGAGGCAGGAACCAAACTTGAGATAGTACCATATTTTACCAAAATAAAATTTAAAAAGCTGAAATTCTCAACCAATCAAAATATTTTTGTTTGCTATCCATGTGAATGTTAGCACACCCTAAATACTATTTAATAAAAGATTGTTAAAGATATGCAATTGCTAAACATAAATTGTAAAAGATATTCTTTGGTTTCATCTTTCTGATAGGCATTGCCCTCTAAGATAAGCATCTGTAGATCTGCATGCACAACTTGTCAAAAAATCTGAGCAGATCATTCCAAGATAGAGCCACAGAAGAGTTGTAGAACAATACAGCACAGAAACAGGCCCTTTGGCCCATCTTGTCTATGCTGAACCATTAATCTGCCTAGTCCCATTGCCCTGCACCCGGACCATAACTGTTACTAGGGTAGAAATATCCCAAATATCTCATCAAACCTAAGGGAAAATTCTGGAACTGGGCAATGTTGAATAGGTAGACTGCCTCCTGGGTAGCATTCTTATGATCCTCAAAGCCCAGTTCATGATCAGATAGGCCAATGAGATACTTCATGAAGGACATATTGATAGAGATGATGAGAAATGTAGAGGGACAATAAACAATATATTTGCCAGAACTAGGGTGAAGAAACTTGTTACACAGTTATCAGCTTAAACCAGGAAATTCTAAATTGCAATTAAGTTTCTTTTCATCTTTCTAATCTATTACCTTACTGCTTTGGTATTTGATAGGATTGGATATTGCAGAATTGAGGATTACAATGCTTTGTTGATACAGAGTTGTGGGGAGCATTATGGAGGAAGGAGTGGACTGGAGAATGGGACATTTCTTCTGGGGCACTGTTTCACCCTAACCCATCTGTAGCCTCCTATGTGCAACATAATCACATTCACCATCCCTTTCCCCATTGAAAGCCCTTTGGCCTCAGAGCAATTGGAGCAGTTTCAATACTTGAGCAGCATTTAAAGAGAATAAATTCTCAAGAAAAGAAATAAATTGATGACATGCTTAATAGTTTATGAAGACTTGAGTATTTCTAATTTAAACGTTCTTCTGGAATCAACGCCATTATTTTAATCGTTGAGCCAGAATTTGAGGGTCACAATCATGCTTTGAGGTTTGAGGTCATATTTAATGTTAACAATACAGCACTCACCCTGAGAGGGCTGCATTGTCATTGCTGTTGCCCTTTGATGAGACTTTGAAAGGCTCCTAACAATCTGCCAGTTCACATGAACATAAAGAATGCGAGAGTAAAGACTTGAACTCAAATGAGAGGAAGTTGTATGATGCTGAAACCAGCATGTACTTCTCAACAAACACTAAAAATCAGATAAGTAGCTAATTGTTCCAATCCTTTGTGCAAACTGGGTATTCTGTTTGCCAGTAAAATCAAACTTTAAAAGTATTTTTTGGCTGAACTGTAGTATCAAGTGTTTCCAGAGCATCAAACGTACTGTTTAAATGCAAATCTTCCTTTCTTTCACTTAACCGAAAAATGGAAAAGGCACAGTGATTGAATTTTGAACCTTTGACTGGTGAAAAAGATAAACTGCCTTCATTGCCAAAAGGAAAGCAAATAAACCACAGCTGCTGTTAATCACAGGCCCACTCTCACTTGGCGCTCCACAACAGAAAAGTTGTTGAAGTTTAAAGTGAATCATTCCAAAAATGAATCTTTTAATAACTCATTCTCCAATTTGTTTGAAAGTCTTCCTTGAAAAAAACAAGAATCATGAACCTCGTGTCTGTAGAAGTACTTGGTAGTGAAGGATAACACACGCTCAGAACATAGAGATGTGGCTGGCCACATCACTTGTTGAAGCAGAGTCAACTGAGGTAAATGGTACAAAATAATTCAATGAAGTAAATTCACCCACGGTGAATATTGTTTTTGCTTTGTTAGAACACATTTTGTTTATTAAGAGAAAATTTGACAGGTTATTTACAAAAATATTTTGATTAATTTGGTGGTCTGATGGGATGAATGGCATTTGGTGTCTAGTCCATTGCCCCGTGCTTGAAGGCCAGTGATGTGGACTTGTAATGAAGGACATCCATGGATGTTGGGTTGGCAAGTGCTGTGAATTAGAACTAGTGAGGCTGAAGGTTCATGGCCCACAGGGTTAGCGAGTTCCCAGGTTGGTAGATCCCAGGATCCGATGTTCATGTGAGCAGGGGCACGAGAGCTGTTGACTCTCTAGGTAAGCGAGTCAGTGAGCCTAGTGTTCATGGTGTGGAGTTCAGGGTCCCATCATCAGCTAGTCCTGAGGTCAGTACTGAAGATCAAAGCCAGAAAGCCGATCAGAGGTCTGTAAGTCGAAGTCCACTGAAAAGGTTGGAGGCCATTTGTTCATGAGTCCGCTGGAGGCCCAGAGTCCTGTCCTGGGGTGGGAAGACGGTGTGTGTGGGTGGGTGGGTGGGTGGTAGGGAGGAAAGGGGCTTGTTTTGCAGTTGGTGTTTCGTTGCTTGTTGTGATCTGTATTGTTCTGCCGAGCATTGTGGGCAGGCTAAAGTGGCGCCAGAATGTGTGACGACACTTGTGAGCTGACCCCAGCACTTGGTCAAGTTTTGCTGTTATAAAGAAGTGAATCTGTATCTGGTTTATCAATAAAGTATGACAGGTCACGCTTAACTTTGGAAATTTTCATTATTGGATGTCTTTATACAGACTGCTGATTCAATTAAGCGAGACTATGGAAAAACAACGGCTTATTAGGTATTGATCTGATTCAAGTCACCCAGTTGGAAAAGGTCACAGCAGTGTGTACTATGAATGATATTCACCAAGGCATAATATGAGAACATAAGGAGAAGGAGTAGGCTATCTGGCCTGTTAAGCCAGCCCTACGAATCAATAAGGTCATGGGTGATGACTCAGTTCCACCTACCTGCCATTTCCCCATAATGCCAGGGGATATGTTGGGGGTGGTGGATCTTTATTGTTGAAGTGCCAGTGGTGAAAGATAACAAACAAGTTACACATTTTCCAACACATTTAAAGAGCCTCATGTACTGTAACTGAGTTAGTGAAACCTGCACTAATGCAGATAGTATTCAGGGAAAAATGGTACACTGATCTCACCTGAAAAGTACTCCCATCAATAATACAGAGAAAAATAATAAGCAGGGCACGGTTCTGGTAAGCCATCAGAGTAGTGTCCTTGTTAGAGGCTATTTCTGCTACACAAGGAAGCATATATGCACTATAGTGGAGCACATTATGGATTCAACAGGTTACGTTCTATCAGTGATGTACATTGGGATCAAACTCTTTGGCCCTTTCCAAAATGTACCTGGACTGAGCTGTAACTGAAACATGAACCTACCAGAGATCAAGTGCACTGAAGAGATGGGTAGGAACCCTGGCCAAGTCAATAAATCCCCACCGGATCAATAGATCATTAAGGATCCCCACCTCCCAGGACACACCCTCCTCTCATTGTTACAGTCGGGAAGGAGGTACAGAAGCCTGAAGGCACACACTTGGTGATTCAGGAACAGCTTCTTCCCCTCTTGCATCTGATTTCTAAATGGACATTGAACCCATGAACACTACCTCACTACTTTTTTATTTGTTAGTTTTCACTACTTATTTTAACGTAATTATTTAATAGACATATATATATATATATACTTAAAGTAACTTAGGGTTTTTTCCAATATTTATTTATCATGTATTGCATTGTGCTGCTGCCATAAAGTTAACAAATTTCATGACATATGCCGGTGATATTAAATCTGATTCTTATAGTTTGGCTTGGAGATTTTGAGCATGCTATTGCTCATTTGTTTATAGATACATGTTACAATTAATATCAATAAATATCATCTACCAACTGGAAAAACCATGCTGTGGCAGGGTCTCCAAAGTAACGTCTATTACAGCATCATCTTCTGCAGTGCTGTACAGATTTTCATCATTGTTTGTTAAAGAGAGGAACATGCAAAATTTCCACTAGTTATAGCAAAACTGAATTCAGTACCTTTTGTGTGCTGGCTGGCTGTTACTCATTGGTGCTAATTAGGTGCACCTTTCCTACATCACAGACAATTTCAAAATTATTGAGTAATAAGGGGAAAGCCGCTTAAGACTGAGATAAAGAGAGAATTTTTTTCTCCCCAAGAACAGTAAACTTCACCATGAAAGGTAATTGAAGTCAAATCATTAAATATAATCAATAACAAGATTTTTGCGGGATTAAGGGATATAGGGAGAAAGCTGGAAAAGGGTATTGAATTTGAATGAATGGCCACAATTATATTGAATGGTGAAGCAAGCTTGAAGGGCTGAATAGCCTGCGCCTGTTCCTGGTTCCCCATCACCAATATCTGGAGACTATTGTTCTGGAAAACTGAGAGTTCTGTTGCAGTTATGAATGAAAACCGAACAGATAGAAGATCAGTGCTTGATCACTTTCAAAAAATATTTTTGAAGTGTGTCACAGAGAACCATCACCAAAATAATTTTCCAAGCCATCTGTGTGGTATTCAATATCAGTAGCCCAGATGGAGCTCTCCCCACCTTTGCGTTTCCAAAGTCGTTTAGGGATCAGCTTCTTTACGCCATCCATAGTACAGCAAGCTCCAGTTACATTGTACCTGGAAAATTTTTAATAGTTCACGCTTGTTAGAATGCCTTTTTCAAAGTTCAAGGTAAATTTATTATCAAAGTACATATATGTCACCATATACAACCCTGTGATTCACTTTCATATGTGCATACACAATAAATACAAGAAACACAATAGAATCAATGAAAGACCTCACCCAACAGGATGGACCAACAACACATGTACAAGAGACAAGAAACTGCAAATACAAAAGGGGAAAAAAAGCAATAAGTATCGAGGACATGAGATGAAGAGTCCTTGAAATTGAGTCCAAAGGTTATGGGAATAGTTCAGAGAGTAGTCATTCCTTCTCGTTCAAGATCCTGATGGCTGAGGGGTAATAACTGTTCTGAACCTGGTCATGTGGACTCTGAGGCTCTTGTACCTTTTTCCTGATGGCAGCAGCAAGAAGGCAGCATGGCCTGGATAGTGGAGGTCCTTGATGATGGATGCCACCTTCCCATGACAGCACTCCGTGTAGGTGTGCTCAGTGGTGGACAGGCCTTTACCTGTGATTGACTGGGCTGTAGGATTTTCGGTTCAAGTCTATTTCCATACCTGGCTGTGATGCAACCAGTTAACATACTCTCCACCATCTTTTGGCAGATCTTTGAATACTGCTAAGGAAGTAGTGGCACTGCTCTGCTTACTTTGTAATGGCATTTGTGTGCTTGATCCAGGACAGATCCTCTGAAATGATAACACTGAGGAATTTGAAGTTGCTGACCCTGTCTACCTCTGAACCTCTGATAAGAACTGGCTCATGGACCTCTGTTTTCCACTTTCTGCAGTCAATAATCAGCTACCTGGTCTTGCTGACATTGGGTGTGAGGTTGTTTGTTCTGGAACAACTAAAGCAGATTTTCAATTTCCCTCCTATCGGCTAATTTGGCACCACCTTTGATTCAGTCAATGACAGTGGTATCATCAGCAAAATAGCACTGGAGCTGTGCTTGGCCCCACGGTCACCAGTACGAAGTGAGTAGAGCAGGAGGCTAGGCACGCAGCCCTGTGGTCCACCAGTGCTGGTGGCAATTGTGAAGGAGATATTGTAAACGATCCGAATTGATTTTCTCACAAACAGGTTTTGCCAATCTGCAAGTGAGGAAATCGAGGATCCAATTGCACATGGAGGTACTGAGGCCAAGGCCTTGAAGCTTATTGATTATCTTGAGGGGCTGAGCTGTAGTCGATCAGCATCCTGATGTATGCATCTTTGCTATCCAGATGTTCAAGGGTTGGGTGAAGAGCCAATGAAATGGCATCTGCTGTTAATCTGTTGTCACGGTAGGCAAACTGGAGCAGATCCAAGTTGCTTCCCAGGCAGGAATTAACATGTTTTTTCACTAAACTCTTAAAGCACTTCATCACAGTGGATATAAGTGCTATTGGACCTTTTTGAATTTGACCTTCCTGTCGTAAGTCAATTCCTCCATTATATTAATTGGTGTGTTCAAGCTGAGACAAACATTCTTCAATTGTTTACTTTTGTCTAAAGTAAATCAGGTTGAAGTTATGTCATCATCAACCCATCAACTGAAAATAATTAGATAGATTGATATACAGTGAAGAAAAACATTAATAAAATCTTTCTAATCAGAATACAATTTGTTATAATTATTATTCACTTATCAATGATGCTGATGTGTTTCAGGATTTAGACCCAATGATGCACATTATGAAAGAAAGTCAATTTGCTTCTAATTAAGAGTGGTTTGCAATTTGGAAAAGAACCTATAGGTGGCAGTATACCCAAGCACCTGCTTTTGAATGTTGGTTCGTGTTGTGTACTTAATATCATAGATAGATAGATAGATAGATAGATAGATAGATAGATAGATAGATAGATAGATAGATAGATAGATAGATAGATAGATAGATAGATAGGTAGATAGATAGATACTTTATTCATCCCCATGGGGAAATTCAACTTTTTTTCCAATGTCCCATACACTTGTTGTAGCAAAACTGATTACATACAATACTTAACTCAGTAAAAAATATGATATGCATCTAAATCACTATCTCAAAAAGCATTAATAATAGCTTTTAAAAAGTTCTTAAGTCCTGGCAGTTGAATTGTAAAGCCTAATGGCATTGGGGAATATTGACCTCTTCATCCTGTCTGAGGAGCATTGCATCGATAGTAACCTGTCGCTGATATTTGAGTGATATTCAGTGATATTTGAGTAATATTGTAAACCTGTTGTTTGATTAAGCATTCCTTGTTTGTTTAAATAATTCATTATGGGTTATATGTAATAGTACATGAATGACATAGGTCGTCAATCCATCACATTACATAGACCATTTGACCATATGACATAGGAGCAGAACTAGGCCATCTGGCCCATCAAGTCTGCTCCACTATTCAATCATGGCTGATCCTTTTTTCTATCTCCTCCTCAACCCCAGTTCCCGACCTTCTCCCCGTAACCTTTGATGCAATGTCCAATCAAGAACCCATCAATCTCTGCCTTGTGAACCTCCTCTAGACCCTCCCCAGTGCCAGCACATCTTTTCTAAGATAAGGGGCCCAAAACTGTTCACAATACTCAAGGTGAGGCCTCACCAGTGCCTTATAAAGGCTCAGCATCACATTCTTATATGTGCATGTCTTGCTAAAAGTAAAAACAAAACTATGACCAATCTCCTGGACTCCTATATTTTTGTTGCAATCTGCTTTATGTTTTGGAGTTACAAAACATAACCATGGCAACGAAGAAGTTTTAAACGAAACCAAAACAACAACCTACCTGTCAAAGCACTGCAAGATGCTTGAGTTTAAAAAAAAGTACTGGAAGAGATTCGAGTTAAAAGGAAAGCAGAACAACATAGGTTCCTCGGAAGGGAAGGCAAGGTCAAATTTTTAAAAAGGCAGAAAACTAATTAATTCTCAGTTCATAAACAGTGAGCACCAGGTGATGATGATAATAATAATAACAT